>NC_086111.1:11114039-11714039 GCF_963921235.1 Mobula hypostoma | reverse complement strand
AAACGCAATTACGTGTTGGTCTAATATAGAAATACCATGAATATATTGAGGAATTATACCAAACAAAATTGTCAATTTATTAGGTTGTAAATTCATTTTTAAAGCGTTAGAAATTGTAGAAAAAATAGATTTCCAAAACTGTTTCAATACAGAACATGACCAAAACATATGTGTCAATGTAGCTATCTCAGTTTTACATCTATCACACTGACTGTTAACATTAGGAAATATTTTAGACAGTCTCTCCTTTGTCAAATAATAACTATGTACAATTTTAAATTTTATGCCTATTTATTATTTATGGTGCAACTGTAACGGAAACCAATTTCCCCCTGGGATCAATAAAGTATGACTATGACTAGGACTATGACTAAATTGAATTAGAGAGTGACTGGTGCAAATCGAAGAAGAGTTAACCAACTTCAAGATACGCAACCAGTCCTCTATTATCAAGGTCATGTTAAGCTCTCTTTCCCAATCTTGCTTAATCTTAAGTAAAGGATAATTATCCTGTTGTAATAGTAAATTATAAATTTTCCCAATAAAACCTTTCACTAACGGGTTCATTTTTAAAATAATATCTAACAGGTCAGAATCTTGTATATATGGAAAATTACTTAAATATTCTTGTAAGAAATGTCTGACCTGAATATATTGCAAAAAGTGTGAGTATGAGGGAGAATATTTAGTTACTAATTTCTCAAAGGACATCAATTGGCCTTGAAACAGATCCATAAAGGAATAAATTCCTTTATTCCTCCAAAAAGAAAAGGCAGGATCACTAAGTGAAGGTTTAAATAAATAGTTTTGATAATTTAAACTAAGAAGGTTAAATTTTTTAAGATTAAAAAACTTACGAAACTGATACCAAATTCGTAATGACTGCTTAATCATAGGATTTATATTTAAAATAGAAATTTTGGCTAATTGTACAGGTAAAGAAGCTCCTAATAACGAACTTAAGCAAAATTGTTTCACAGCTTTCAATTCCAGATCAACCCATGGTGGTCGTTCATTTTTATCGGTCCCATATAACCAAGAACAGGCATAACATATATTAACCGTCCAATAATACATTCTTAAATTAGACAAAGCAAGATCTCCATCCTTTTTTAATTTTTGTAAATGACATTTTCCAATTCTTGGTCTTTTATTATTCCAAACAAAAGATGAAACAATAGAGTCAATCTGATCAAAAAACTTATTAGTTAAAAAAATAGGAATATTTTGAAATACATAGAAAAATTTTGGTAAGATCATTATTTTAACTGCATGAATTCGACCGACTAACGAAAGTGTAAGAGGATTCCATCTAGAAAATAATTGCTTCATAAAATCCACTATGGGAACTAAATTAGCTCTATAAAGGTCTCCATAATTTTTAGTGATGATAATATCTAAATATTTAAAAGAAACCGTAACTTTAAAAGGAATGTCACACATAGAAGCAGAATCATTTAAAGGAAATAATTCACTTTTATGCAGGTTTAATTTATATCCTGAAAACTTTCCAAATTTATTTAATAATTTCAATAAACTAGGAATAGATTCTTCAGGATTCAAAACATAAACTAAAAGATCATCAGCATAAAGGGAAATCTTATGAATAGTCCCATTTATGGAAATTCCTTGAATATCTTTAGCTTCACGAAGTGCAATAGCCAAAGGTTCCAGCACCAAATTAAATAACAAAAGACTTAACGGACATCCTTGTCTCGTGCCCGCAAAAGTCGCAAAAAGGGGGATCTGCAGTTATTAGTAATAACAGTGGCAATAGGGCTTTTATATATCATTCTAATCCACAACATTTCTGATGTTCCAGTAGTCCATTGACAAACAACACACTTAGACAGGATTCTTCTTAGAGCTGTACCAACACCAGGAATCCAGTAATTTTGACACAACCTGAATAACATGAATAACCTTCCATTTACAATGAGCATAAACATCTTCCTTTTGGAATTCTCCTGGTGGTAAGGATGGTGATGTCTTCAGATGTTAATGCTTCCAAACATTGGGATTCCATATGCTTCAGTAATCAAATGGTCACTGATAATAGCCTCTACTTCACAAAGGACTGCATGGAAACCCTCTTCATCAAAATTCTACTTTCAGTACTGGGTTGATGTTGACCTTAAAATCAGCACAGATCCTGACAGACCAATTCGACTTAGTTACCTGAACTACTGATGTTGCCCATGGACTCCACTCAAAGAATTCCTTCAGCCTCCATGTGATCTAGCTCACTGGCTAATTTATCACTGGCTTTGTAAAGATTGGTGAGGCATTTTCATTTAACACCCTTGATACGTTTGAGTTTTCCAGTGCCATCCTTGAACACTGCCGTGGCATCATCCAGTACCTTTCTTGATTCACTGTCAGTCAGCTCTGTTGCTGGGAATGTAGCATACATCTGGTGGATGGAACTCAAATCAAGTTGTAGTTGTCTCAGCCAATCAAGACCTCACAAAACTGACCCTCTTGTTTTTACCACATACAAGCCCAATGTGGTTTGTTGGTTGTTGTATTTCACTGTTACGAATGTCATTCCCACAGGAGTTCTTAGTTGGATATCTGAAGGCTTCATTTCAGTATCTTTGAAATGACATCAAACTCATTTTGTGGAATGACAAACAGCTGAGCCAGTGTGTCCAATTCCAGTTTAATTAATTTACCCTTCACTTCTGGTGTAAACCATATTGCTTGTCTATTATTATTATTATGAATAGGTTCGGATTTTATTCCCTGTAGCGTAGAATTGTCAGATTTTTCATCACAGCTTGCAGATTAGTGCTTTGTTTTGAAACTGCAACTTGACATTTTCTTCTTCCCTCTGTAGTCTACTTATTCTTGTCTGCCTAACATGCACTTCATGTGTGTCCTACTTTATTGCATTTTTTGTAAAGTTTTGCCTTTAAATCTGCATTCAGCAGTTGTATGTGAGCCTCTGCCACAATGGTAATGCAATTTGTTAGGCCAGGCTGGTTTCTGTTTTGTTGTTGCAAATTTGTTCATTCTGACTTCATTCCCGACTGCAGCTCCATTGCATCTCTGTCTGATGATAGAGCTGTTCAACTACTCTTTTAAATGTAAGTTGTGCTTCAGTTAGGAGCTGATTTTGAATACTTTCTCATAAGAATCCAGAAACTGAACGATCTCACAGTGCATCATTAAGCTCATTACCAAACTGACATTGCCCATCCATCCTCCAACACACGGACAGGCCTCCAGGCTATTGGGCTTGATGGCGTCTTCCATTAAATTTACAAACATGAAACTTGCTGTTCATTCCTTCTGTACTTCACTGTGATTGCTTTGACAGATCCATGATATACTATCCAAAGGATTCGTTCTGAAGCCAGACATCCCACCTCTCCCGGAAGTTCCGAGAGTCTCCCGCATATTGATAGCGGCTCCCTGATGCCCGGAAATTATATACAATATCCTGGAAATCGATTTTTTTGAGAGCGAGAGCGAGCATCCTGATTGGTCTCTCTTTTCTTTCTTTTCAGATCTTTCTATTGTTATATTATACAAAAGAAATAACACGAGTACATTGAAGTAACAACACTTACAATATCTCAAAAAAGACGTTATCTTAAAGATTGAAAAAAAATTTGTGATGACAAAAAAACCTACTAAGCAGAAAAAGTGAGAAAAAAAAACCCATTAGGTGTACAACCCCGGAGCCATGCATCATACAAAAAGCTTCTAAAAATAAACATCAAACCGCCAGCAAGAAAAGAAAATATGCCAAAAAATTTACAATTAGATCGTGGAAAAAATCTATCAATTAGCTCAAATGATAATAACGAGCAAATGAGCCCCATCTTTTCTCAAAATCAAATAAAGGTTCAAAGGTTCGACTTCTAATTTTCTCCGAACTAAGACATAGCACCACTTGAGAGAACCATTGTGACAAAGTGGGAGCTGATGTATCCTTCCAGTTCAACAAAATGGGCCTCTTAGCTATCAATGTAACAAATGCAATAACATGGTGGTCAGACACAGAAATACCATGAATATTTTGAGGAATTATTCCAAAAAGCACAGTTACTTTATTAGGTTGTAGATTAATTTTAAGTGCTTTAGAAATTGTTGAAAAAACTGACTTCCAAAACTCTTCCAATATAGAACAAGACCAAAACATGTATGTCAGTGTAGCTATCTCAGTTTTACATCTATCACAATAACTATCAACATTAGAAAAGATTTTAGAAAGTCTCTCCTTCGTCAAATGGTATTGATGTACAATTTTAAATTGAATCAATGAATGGTTAGCACAAATTGAAGAAAAGTTAACCAACTTCAAAATCCACATCCAGTCCTCTGTCATAAAAGTCAAATTGAGTTCCTTTTCCCAATCCTGTTTAATCTTAGATAAATGACGCTTATCCTATTGTAATAATAAATTATAAATTCTTCCAATAGAACCCTTGATTGAATGATCCATACTCATAATAGTATCTAACAGGTCAGCCTCCAATATGTAAGGAAAATTACTTAAATATTTTTGTAAAAATTGTCTAACTTGAAGGTATTGCAGAAAGTGTGAGTATGAAAGAGAATATTTATCAATTAATTGTTCAAAAGATATCAATCTATCTTCTTTAAATAAATCCAGAAAAGAAATAATACCTTTATTTTTCCAAAGTAAAAAAATTGGATCACTCAAAGAAGGCTTAAAAAAATAATTTTGATAAATTAAACTATAAAGTTTAAAATTTTTAAGATTAAAACAATTGCGGAACTGGAGCCAAATCTGTAAAGAATACTTAATCACAGGATATAGGTTTAAATTAGCAACTTTAGCTAATTGTATAGGTAAAGCAGCTCCCAATAACGAGGTTAAATAAAACTGTTTTACAACTTTCAGTTCCAGGTCTACCCAAATTGGCCGATCACTCTTATCAACCCAATATAACCAAAACGACGTATCGCACATTAACAGCCCAATAATACATTCTTAGATTAGGCAAGGCAAGACTTCCATCCTTTTTCAATTTTTGTAAGTGACATTTACTAATTCTTGGTCCTTTATTATTCCAAATAGAAGATAAAATAATAGAACCAATCCGATCAAAAAAACTCCCTAGTCAAAAAAATGGGGATATTCTGAAATAAATATAAAAATTTTGGTAAAATCATCATTTTAACTATATGAATATGACCAACAAGTGAAAATGTAAGTGGACTCCAGCTACTAAATAAATACTTCATAGAGCCTACCTAAGGAACAAAGTTGGCTTTATAAAGATCCTTATATTTTTTAGTAATTATAATACCTAAATATTTAAAAGAGTCCGTGACTTTAAAAGGAGTGTTATCATATATAGAGACAGAATCATTTAAAGGAAACAATTCACTACTACTGAAATTTATTTTATCCTGAAAAACCTCCAAATTCATTAAATAATTTTAGCAAGGCAGGAATAGTTTCGTCAGGATTAAATATATAGACAAATAAATCGTTAGCCTAAAGAGAGATCTTATGCATGGTCTCATTCACAAAAATCCCATGGATATTTTTAGCCTCACGAAGAGCAATAGCAAGGGGTTCTAATATTAAATTAAACAACAAAGGACTTAATGGACAGCCTTGCCTTGTCCCCCGTGAAAGCTGAAAAAAAGGAGACCTACAATTGTTAGTGACAACAGTAGCAATAGGGGCTTTATATATCATTTTAATCCAATTATTAAAATTAGCACCAAAGCCAAATTTCTCTAAAGCATTAAATAAATATTTCCATTCGACTTGATCGAACGCTTTTTCAGCATCCAAAGATATAACACATTGTTGAGTTTTAAAAGAGGACGAATATATAATGTTAAATAGTCTCCAAACATTTGAAAAAGAATAGCAACACTTTATAAAGCCTGTTTGATCTTTAAAAATAATTTTACCCAAAATATTCTCCAACCGATTGGCCATTATCTTTGACAGAATCTTAGCGTCGACATTCAGTAATGAAATAGGTCTATATGAAGCACAATCAGTGGGATCTTTATCTTTTTTAAGAATTAAAGAAATAGAAGCCTCATAAAAAGTAGAGGGTAAGTCAGCTTTCACAAAAGAATCCTTAAACATTTCCAACATATACGGAGAAAGCAACTTTCCAAATTTTTTATAAAATTCTACAGGATAATCATCAAGGCCCGGGGATTTAACCAGATGGCATTGAAAAAATAGCTTCATGAATTTCGGCTTCAGTGATTTGAGCATCAAGAGTTTTTAGGAAAAACAATCTTTCGTAAAAAAGCATTCATTTCAGAGGAAAATAACGGACATTGAAATTTATAAAGTTCAGCATAAAAATGTTGAAAAATCTTATTAATTTCTTCATATTCCTGAGCCAAGGTACCATCTTTCATACGAATTTTTAATTGAGATGCGAGCAGTTTATTATTTTTATCTCCAAACATATAAAATTGGCTCTTTAACTTAAGCAAATAGCCTTCAATGGGATGAGTTAATAACAGGTTATATTGTGATTGAAGTTCCACCCTTTGTTTAAATAAATCAATATTGAGGGAAATTGCATAAATATTATTTAAATCTTTAATTTGATTTGGAATTCTAATTCTGCTTTAGTCTGTTTTTTAAGTTTAGCTGAATAAGAAATAATCTGACCATGTAAAAATGCTTCAAATGTATTCCATATAATTAATTTAGACATACCCCCTATATCATTAAAAAGGAAAAATTCTTTTATCTGGGTTTCAATGAAACTGACAAAGTCAGAGTTTTGCAATAATGTCTGAGACATGCGCCATGCTGGGTGAGCAAGAATGACATCATCAAATTCAAAAGACAAACTCAAAGGCTCATGATCAGATATAGCAATAGCGTCATATTCGCAATTTTTAACACTAGGCAAGAAGCGGGGATCGATTATAATATAATCGATCCTCGAATATTTTTTATAAACATGAGAAGAAAGAATATTCTCTGTTATCAGGATGGAGATACCTCCACAAATCAATCAACCCAAAATTAATCAAAAAGGAATTAATAAATGACGCAGAACGATTTGGAAGTCGCTGATTGGTTGAGCTCTTATCAATTATAGGATTTAAGCAGCAGTTAAAATCCCCACCCATTATCAGTATATATTCATTTAAATCAGGCAGTAAAGCAAATACCTTTTTTAAAAAAAGAAGGATCATCTAAGTTAGGACCATACAAATTAACCAAAACAATTTTTCTGTTACAGATTGTTCCTTTAACAATTAACCATTAGAATCTGATTCAATATCCTCTTGAATAAATATACTAGATTTAATAAAAATAGCCACACCTCTTGTTTTACTCTGAGGAGTAGAGTGGAATTGCAAACCATTCCACCATCCAAAAAATCTATTTTGATCTCCTGCCCTGATAGGTGTCTCTTGAGCAAAAATTATATCAGGTTGGAATCGGTTAATAATTTTAAAAGTCTTTTTTTCGTTTAATAGGATGATTCCAACCACGTACATTCCAAGTTATTATATTAATCCGTTTAAATACTATACTATAACTTTATTCTACTTTATACATGCGCAGAGCACATACCAATACGGGATGATCAAAAATAGCGGCGATGAAGAATACAACCAGATAGAAAATATGCATGCTCCAAAACCACCCAATGGAAAAAAGCCCCTAACTCTAATTCCACCCCCTTCCTGAAAACCCAAGAAAAAGGCAAGCAATCTATGATAGAGTTCAAAGCCACTGACTGCTCCGTCTGTATTTTCTTTCCCTCCCCCCAGTTAGTAAAAAGAATAAAGTGACCTTGTAAAAACAACAATGAAGTCTCAGCAAAGAAAAGCATTTACATTCCATCATCTAATAAACAAGAAAGAACCAAAACGACTCCCTAAAAAACTTTAAATTCAATTATAAAATGTTATAATGAAACAGAAAAAAATTAATAGTATATTTGACCCAGCTGAATTTTCAAAAATACTAATTAATAATATCATAAATAATTAAACCCTCCCAAATAAATAAATAAAAATAAAAAGCCTTATTAGTAGAAAAAAACTACCAATTAGCTGATTAGAAAAAGAAACAAAAAAAAAACTCAAACCAAGTATTAAATTAAAGGAACAAATCCCCTTATCTTCTTTTCTCAGTCGAATGTTCAGATGATCATTTAGACAGTCATACTTGAGTCATAAATCTTCTTTCTAAAGGAAAACCAACAATATGCAAAAATGAACAACTCTCCTTGTCGTCTTTAATTAGTCTCTCAATGAAATATGCAAATGACCTTCATAAATCATCTTTCCAAAATGTGAATAATATATAGATAGCCAAACAACCTTTCAGATAGTTCATTCAGTAGCAGCGTCAGTAACAGTGGCGGGTATAGCCTGAACAAAGTCCAATGCAGCTTTTGGATCAAAAAAAGTACGAGGAGGAGAATTAGCAGGAAAAACTTTAATTTTAGTTGGATACCTCAGAGAGGGAAACAGTTTTTTATCATATGCCTGTTTCATTGCCAGGGCAAATTTTCATCTTTGTTCCATTACCTCTCTCAGGTAATCTTTGTAAAAATGGAGCTGAGACTCCATAAATCTAAAAACTCTCTGTTTTCTTGCCTGTCGCATTATTTGTTCTTTAATTTTAAAGTGATGAAAGCAAACCAGAACAGATCTTGGTTTACTAGAATCCTTCAATTTTGAAGTAAATGCCCTGTGTGCTCTTTCTATAGCAGGCGGCTTTAATAAAATGGTAGGAAATAAAGTGTGGAAAAGCTTACCAAAGTAAGCAGTTAAATCTCCATTTTCAGCTCCTTCTTGCAGCCCAACAACTCGTATATTCTTTTGGCGAGACCTAGTTTCCAGATAATCTTATTTTGATATCTTTCCAAACGAGTTGTAGCTTCAGAAAACTTTTGCTTAGTTATCTTCAATTCCTCTTCATGTGTAATAACTTGAGTTTTCAGGTCTTTAAGTTTTCCCAGAAATGACTTCTTTTCATTACTATTCTTTTCCAGTTGGTCTTTAATTGATCCATTCTGATCCTTAATTGAATTCAGTGTCCGAACGATATCTTCAGCCCACGATGACATTTCATCAGATCTTTCCTTTTGCGCCTTTCCTTTCCCATTACCTTTATCACTGGGTTCAGGTAAATTCTTCCCACTTCTCGTAGACATAGACATATTGTTCCCCCTCAAGAATCAGCAAATAAAAATTTTAAATTCAAAGTTTAAACTGGGGGAGAGAAAGAAAACTAAGAGCAGCGCAAAATTACTGCTACTTCATTTGCAGACAGGGGCGGTCCTCCTGATTGGTCTCTTTTTGTGCTAAGTAGACCTATCAGTTTTCTCTGTGGACAGGCTTTACAGTCGACCTCAAAAATAATGACGATGTTGCTCGCTGCACCGTTTGCAACAGTGACTTTTCTATTGCCCATGGTGGGTTAAAATGTAAAAGACATGTTGAGGTGAATTTAACAGGTGTCATTCGTTCATTAGCATAGCTAACGTTTTTTATACTAGCTGGCTAGCTGCTAAGGAGCTACGCTATTGATGTCCTATGTGATGATGCCAAACTCCCTGTAGACTTGCTTAAAGTTGTAATAGAATAAACATGATAATATAATATATGTACATATCTTAATGTCACATTTTCTGCATATACACAACTTGGTTTACAGATTAGACAAAATCACTAAGCAAAGTATTACATACACCCTTGGAGGTCGACCTGGGGGGGGGGGAATATGGTGTTTTGGGGGGTGGGGGTGCTACCTCCCTGAAATGAGTTTTTGCAGGGTGGGATGTCTGTGAAGCTCTACTTGACTTGGTGCACTTTGCCAAATCTGGCCATTTCTTGCTCAATCCTGCATATTGAAATTCACTTAAAATCCTGTTGCAGAATAATAAATCATCAGATTATAATTTGCAGCCATAATTTCAGTTTGGCGAAGTATTGTCAAAGGTCTTGCCAATAATCAAATGTCATATACATGTACTTCTCATATTTACTTATGAAAGGAAAATAGGCCATTCAGGTTATCAAGTCTATGGTAATTCTTTGAGAAATTCTGTCAATTCTATTCCACCAGTAATTTCCCTCACATGCACATTAACATCCACCTGAATTCCTCTATTACCCATCTACATTAACAATAATCAATTAATCTACCAATCAATGTGTCTTGGGATGTGGGAAGAAACTGGCGTGTCCATGAAGAAAACAGGAAAACTGAGTGGGGGTTGCACACAGCATTAGAAGTCAAGAGCAAAGGCTGATCTCAGGAGCTGTGAGGTAGAATATCTCGCCATTTTCCTGACATCTTCTGAAACACTCAAATTTGCTGACGTTCTTTTTGTGGTGATTCTTGAGAGCTTTGAGAATCAGTGTTCAGTGTTTCATTTGTAATGTTGATTAGTGATGAACCAAACATAAATGCACCTTCACTTTTTTTCCCCTCCTCTTTACATTCACTCTTACCTACGCTCTATTTTCATCGAATACCTTTGTCACATCATGAGTTTTTCAAGAAGGAGATGATGATTGGTGAAGCGAGAGCTATGGATGTTGTCTGCATGGATTTTAGTGAGAAATTTGACAAGATCCCTCATGATGGGCTCATCTAGAATTTTAAGACATTGACTTGGCAATTTGGATTTCGAATTGGTTTGCCCATAGAAGGTAGAGGTCAACAGGACTTATTCTAGCTAGAAGTTTAGTTGAGATATTCCACAAAGATGTGTTCTGGGACCTCCAGTGTTTGTAATCTAAATAAATGACGGATGAAAATGTGGATAGATGGGTTCACAGATGATACAAGATTGTGGATAGTGCAGAAGATTGAAATTTGGCTAATAGAGTTTAATCTGGCCACATGTGAAGTGTTGGGAGATCAAATATAAAGGTACAGTATGCAATTAATTTCAGAATCCTTAACATTATTGATGTATAGAGCATCTTGGATTCCAAGCCCTTAGCTCCCTGAAAGTGGTTGCACAGGTTGATAGGGCAGTAGGAAAGTTTGCCTTCATCAGTCATAGCATTGAGTTCAAGAGTCAGGAAGTTATTTTACACCTTGATTAAACACTAGTTAGGCTGCACTGATGTATTGCATTCAATTCTGATCACCCTTTTCTCAGGAAGGATGTAGAGGCTTTGGAGAGCATGCAGAAAAGGTTTATCAGGACAATGTCTGGATAGAGTGCCACTTCCTGAGGAAATTGAGAATGAAGCTGCCCCTCCCCCCATTCTAACCAATTTTACAGAAGCACCTTCGAGATTGTGCTGATCAGCTGTATCACCATCTGGTATGGGAATTGTGAGGAAACTGTCCATGAGTCCCTGCAAAGGATTGCCATTGACTGCTGGAGTTTCTCTCCTGCTCATTCGAGGTATTTATCAGGAGTGCTGTGTACACAAGGCCCTTAGCAATATCAGTGATTCCTCTGGACAGGAACATGATGACAAGAATTGTTAGGATGGGAAACAGCTTCTTCACCCAGGCTGTAAGACTATTGAACTCCCTGCAACCACCCAGGTCTCATCACATATGAAATGCCAGTAGCATTTATGCTGTTTACTTTTTAACTTGTATCATACATGCACTTTATTATTTAATATTAATTATCATAATATTATTTTGTCGTGTGTGAGTTAAATGTACTGTGTTGTGCACCTTGGTCCAGAGGAACATTGTCTCATTTGGCAGTATACATATGTACAGTTGAATGACGATGAACTTCAACTTGATAGACTTGGGTTGGTTTCTCTTTATTGGTAGAGGGGAGGTCTGTTAGAAGTTTTTAAGATTGTGTGAGGCATAGGTGAATAGACAACCAGTAACGTCAAAATGTTTAATATTAGAGGGCATACATTTAAGCTGAGAGGGGGTTAAATTTGAAGATGTGTGTGTCAAGTTTTTTTAAAAACTGAAAGTAGTGGGTACTTGAAATACATTGTTGGAGTTGATATTGGAGACAAGTACAATAGAGATGTTTGTCAGCTGAAGGATCTTGTTCCTGTGCTTGTTTCCCTGCAACGAGACGGTGCCATCGAGGGGTGATGGGAGATAGCGATACTTGAAGGGGATTCCTTATGTCCAGTCTATTCTGCAATTTAGTTTTCATTGCATTCATTGCAGAAAAGCCCGCTTCGCAGAGATATGTTGGAAATGGAAGCAACATTTTCAGTGATTTCGTGGCTATCTCAGGATATTTAGCCTTGACTTTGATCCGAAATGTCGGCAGAGATGTTATGTCAAACATACTTTTCAGCCCGCCGTCATTTGCAAGCTCGAGGAGTTGATCATCTTCCCGCGCTGACATGGATGACGCGTGGGTAATGACCTCGCGTGCGTTCAAGTTCAACAGTGGGTGTGACAGGGAATGAGGAAAGGTGCAGCTGACTCATATTGCCAAATCATATCGTTTCCTCGCCGTCTGGTAGCATATGCTTTGCGGCCCAGTACTGGTCCGCGGCCGGTGGTTGGGGACCGCTGCCCTATGGTAATATGTATTCGCAAGGCCAGACGCGTGGCGTTCAAAAGTCAGTTTCAAGCATTATGTGCCACTATAAATGCCTCTGTTGATTCACAAGCAACAGCAATTAATAAATATAATATAGAAGTGAACTGTGACAGTGTCAACAGCATCGGAGACAACCCGGGCTACACAGAGCATAAACAAACAAACCAACAGAGCATCCGACCCACAGCGCACAATGTGGATCACGCACCAATCCCGCAATCAGTGTCAAATGCGTGCTTTTCAACTGAAAAACACAACACTAGCCCACAATATCCACTGCTAGTGCCAAAAGATACACCGTTTTAAAGTCAAGTAAGGCAAACAACAGATGCAAGGCTTTACCAGGAGTTGGACAAATCGTACTCTGACCATGCAATACCTCAATTAATTCGGCTAATGAATTTAAAACAAAAATCAACAGGATCACCGCTTGGAAGTCTAAGCTAAACCAGTAGGGATAATAGTAGTAAATGTAATAGTTTAGGATTTGTAGGAAACATAAGGACAATGGGGTATCCACCACAAAATAATAATAATCAGCATTAGTCTTGGCCCAAATTTTTAAAAAATCAACTGCACTCACCACTGATGTTTTCAGAGAAGCACAATCCGTCTGTTGTTGTTATTGGTGGTGAAAGCATCAATGATTTTCTGGATTTCAAGTGCTTTGGTCCTCCGGCTGTTTATGGCCAACAGGGCCAAGTTGCTGTTCCGAGCATCGCCGCTGCTATTCCCTGGGTAGTTTTTGAGGTGTTTGAGGCAAGAGAAACTCAATTTGCATGAGGCAGATGTCACAGGTAGAGTCAGTGATATGCAGATTAGTTTGTATAAATCTATAAATGCATTGCGGTACGGTCTCATTGGAGCTAGAAATTCCACTGTGTCATTCACTGTCTGTCCTTGCTAGAGACTCAACCACAGCTCTCATATACTCATGATTTTCTTGGACAATCTTTGCATGTCCTTTGTCAAGCATATTTCCCAATCTTGAACCATCTTGTTTTCTCAATCTGAATTCGGCCCATGTCTCCATAGCAAACTTATGAGCTGCACTTGCATGGTGGGTTTTGAAAGCTGTTGTAGCTTTCCGCCATTTGCGGTAACCGGTGACAGTGAAGGTAGACTCAGAATGGAACCCATGTCCTCCACACAGGAAATGCCTGCATGTGAAGCAGAACGTAGTATCTTTCATGATCGAATATTCCAGTCAGTCAAACCAGCCACGAATAAAACTCCTTTGCTTATTGCCGAACTGTTGCGAGCAGCGAAGGGTACTTTTTCAATGCTGGCCGATGGGGTCCTTCCTCAGGCTGCTGGCTAACATCGCTAACAGTATTCCCACTAGCACTAAGAGCAGCTTCATCCATGTTTTCTTTCGAATCCCGCTCCGTTTCTTGTTCTTCTACTTCACCCTCACAATCCTTCGATGAACTGGTGATGTCCTCATCCCCACTTACTTCTTTCTGCATGTCACTTTCAATTAAGACAGGCTCAGGCTGAGACACCACTGATTCCTCTGGATGAGGTCGTTTTTGCACTAAAAATCGATCCATTTTTCACACCGCCAAAATAATGCACGTGCCAGGCCCACGCTAGCTTGTAAAAGCACAATGTGTGTGTGCATGTCATCCGTTAGCCTCGCGAGACCATGGATCTGCGCCTGGATGTATACTGTCAGTCTCTCGCGTGAGTGAGAGTGAGTGACATCTCCACCTTAAGTGATCTTAGATCAGCTTAACTGATCTGAGGACAGCAACGGCAAGACATTGACAACGAACGAATAAGCAGAAGTGTAGAGTGGATCTGACAGAGTTTATAACTTTATTGCTGCGTGGGTGCTATGGTAATTGGGACGCTGTTTCACTAGATCAACTGGAGAAACAAGCTGTATTCAAAACTATACAGAGAAAGCAAAGCAGCTGCAATTTGTATGTGAAATTTCAGTTAATTTCTTGGTAGTGCTACGCTGGTGCTACTGCAATCTCTGCTGGGGCTATAGCACCAGCTAACACCACCTTAGTGCCGCCCCTGGTCTGGCTGTAATATTTTAGACATGACTGTCATTTTAGGATTCCCCACTTCGATTCATATGGTTTCACCTAAAGCTTAAATATCTCAATCAAATTTAAATTTTAGGGAATACCATTTCTGCATATTCCTGTTAGAATTAAGGGCAAGGCTGGTAGAAATCGGGAACCCTGGATGCTAAGGGATGTTGAGGCCCTGGCCAGGAAAAAGGAGGAGGGTTGAGTCAGGTTCACACAGCTGGGATC
This sequence comes from Mobula hypostoma, assembly GCF_963921235.1. Lineage (NCBI taxonomy): Eukaryota > Metazoa > Chordata > Chondrichthyes > Myliobatiformes > Myliobatidae > Mobula > Mobula hypostoma. Next base: position 11,699,272 of record NC_086111.1, on the reverse strand, counting down.
AAGTAAATACCTAAAGATGCTGAAGTGTACTCATTCATTTCATTTTTAAATCTTTTTCATTAATATAACCTTCTACAGTCATAAAATACAATAAATTCAGCAAATTAGATAGATATACTTTATTAATCCCGAGGGAAATTTGGTTTTGTTACAGCCGCACCAACCAAGAATAGAGCGTAAATATAGCAATACAAAAAACCCCAACAATCAAACAACAAAACGCAAACTATGCCAGATGGAAAATAAGTCCAGGACCAGTCTATTGGCTCAGGGTGTCTGACCCTCCACGGGAGGAGCTGCACGTTCGATGGCCACAGGCAGGAATGACCTCCCGTGCCGCCAAGTGTTGTATCACGGTGGAATGTGACCGAAGTCCAACAGTAGAAAGTTCAATATCCAGCCTGCAAACACGTTCCCCGATTGTAATATACCCCGGATTGCACCATCCATTGTTAACCAGATCAGTAAGCATCCAACTCCTTTACGCTTACCGCTCTCAGTGCACTTCCGGTCAGTCAGAACGGTATTACGCACCGAACTCCTCTTCTCCAAAAGTCTCTGTTGTCTCGACCCGGTCCTCTTTCCTTGGCTTTGTGATCCCCCTCTGCATCCTCTGTGTGTTTTCCTCCAGATTTCAGCAGGGGTGTCCGCTGCTCTGCTCGCTAAACCAGCCGGCATTAGCTGGTTCGTGGAATACACAATGCGACCGTGCTTCTGTCCCGCATGTCAGGATGTAACCATTTCCAGCGCTAAAGAAAACCCAAATAAAATTCTCTCTATCAGCATGTTAGAGAGGATGCAGCTTCGACGTGTTACTGTGAGAAAAAAAATACAAAAAATAAAGTAAATTATTAACGTAAATAATGTATGTATATAATTAATAAAGCTGAAAAAACAATATATATGCTAATGAAAAAATAATTTTATAAAAGAAAAAGAAGGAAAAAGGAGAACCCCAGCTTACTAAAAAAAAAACCCACTAACTATAAAACAAGAAAAAAGAGAAAAAAAACCATTAGGAACCAACTCCCGGAGCGATACATCTTACGATCATTTATATATATATATAAATAGAAAAAGAAAACAACAACCACCAAATCACATTTATATAATATAAAATTGGAAGGAAACCGTGTAAATTGATTCAAATTAAATGATAATATTTAGCAAAAGAGCCCCACCTTCTCTCAAAATCAAATCGGGGGTCAAAAGTTCTACTTCTAATTTTTTCCAAACTAAGACATAACATTACTTGGGAAAACCATTGAGTTAGTGTAAGAGCAGAGGCATCTTTCCACTTCAATAAAATAGCTCTTCTTGCCAACAATGTAACGAATGCAATTACATGTTGGTTTGAAAATGAAATCCCTGAATATGATGCGGAACTATTCCAAATAGAACAGTCAATGTATTAGGTTGTAAATTAATTTTCAAAGCTTTAGAAATTGTAGAAAGTAGATTTCCAAAAAGATTTCAACAAAGGACATGACCAGAACATATGTGACAAAGTAGCTACTTCATTTTTGCACCTATCACAGTAATCATCTATATTAGGGAATATTTTGGATAGCCTCTCCTTTGTTAAATAATAGCGGTGAACAATTTTAAACTGAATTAAACAATGATTGGCACATATCGAAGAAGAATTAACCATTTTCAAAACTCACGACCAGTCTTCATTAACAAAAGTCATATTAAGTTCTCTCTCCCAATCTTGTTTAATCCTTAGTGAGAGGTTATCTTTTTGTAGTAAAAATAAATTATAAAATCTACCAATGGAACCTCTCACTAAGGGATTCATATTCAAAATAGTGTCCAACAAATCAGATTCTTGCATATATGGAAACGTAGAAACATATTTTTGTAAAAAATGTCTGACCTGTAAATATTGCAAGAAATGTGTGTGAGAAAGAGAATATTTACTAATTAACTCTTCAAGTGACATCAATCGACCATCAGTAAATAAATCTGCAAAAGAACAAATCCCTTTATTTCTCCATAAAAGAAAAATGGGATCGGTAATTGAAGGTTTAAATAGCAAATTTCAAAATACAGGACTAGACAACTTGAATTGTTTGAAATTAAAAAAGTTGCGAAACTGAAACCAAATCTGTAAGGACTGTTTAATAACAGGGTAGAAATTTCAGTTAGAGATTTTAGTAAGTTGTAAAGGTAATGGAGCTCCTAATAATGAAGTTAAATAAAATTGATTAATAGCTTTAAATTCTAAATCAATCCAAGCTGGTTTTTGGTTCTTATTGAGCCAATATAACCAAAAACATAATTGTCGAATATTAACAGCCCAATAATACAATCTTAAATTAGGTAGCATGAGTCCATCCTCTTTTTTAGATTTTTGTAAATGAAACTTATTAACTCTTGGTTTTTTATTCCAAATAAAGGACGAAATAGTAGAATCAATTTGATCAAAAGATTTTTTGGTTAGAAAAATAGGTATATTTTGAAAAATATATAAAAATGTAGGTAAAATCATCATTTTCATGGCATGAATACAACCTATTAAAGAAAGTGTAAGAGGATTCCATCTAGAAAATAATTGTTTCATAGGGTCCAATAAAGGAACTACATTAGCTTAATAAAGATCTTTATTTTTTTTGTAATGATAATACCCAAATATTTAAAAGACTTCGCAATTCTAAATGGAATATCCTTATATATAAAAACAGGAACATTTAAAGGAAACAATTCACTTTTATTTAAGTTAAGTTTATATCCTGAAAATTTTCCAAAATCATTCAATAATTCCAAAAGATTAGGAATAGATTCTTCAGGATTCGAGATATAAACCAAAAGATCATCTGCATAAAGAGAAATCTTACATATGGTCCCATTTATAGAAATACCATGAATATTTTTAGCTTCGCAAATTGTTATAGCCAAAGGCTCCAATGTGAGATTAAATGATAAAGGACTTAATGGACACCCTTGTCGAGTACCTCGTGAAAGTAAAAAGAAGGGAGATCTGAGATTATTAGTAATGACGGTAGCGATAGGGTTCTTATAGATTATTTGAATCCACTTATTAAAATCATTACCAAAGCCAAATCTCTCTAATACATTAAACAAATAAGTCCATTCAACTCTATCAAATGCCTTTTCTGCATCCAAAGAAATAACACATTGAGGTATTCTGGATAATGGTGAATATATAATATTCATCAATCTCCGAACATTAGAAAAAGAGTAACGGCCTCTAATGAAACCTGTTTGATCCATAGAGATAATTTTAGATAAAATGTTTTCCAAACGGTTAGCCATTATCTTGGAAAGAATTTTAGCATCCATATTTAATAGTGAAATAGGTCTATAAGATGAGCATTCAGTAGGATCTTTATCTTTCTTAAGGATTAAAGAAACAGAAGCTTCATAAAAAGGTAAATTGCCTTTCTCAAAAGATTCATGAAATATTTCCAAAAGATATGGATAAAGTAATTTTTCAAATATTTTGTAAAATCCTACCGAATAACCATCGAGTCCAGGAGCTTTACCTGATTGCATTGACCATATAGCTTTCTGAATTTCATGCTCAACAATTGAAGCATCAAGGGTCTGTTGATCTTCAGCAGTAATTTGAGGAAATTTAATCTTATATAAAAAAGCTTTCATTTTAGAGGGATCTGCTGGAAACTGAGATTTATAGAGTTCGGAATAAAAATCCTGAAAGATTTTATTAATATCATCATAATTATTTACTATATCCCCATTATCTTTACGAATCTTTAAAATTTGTCTTTTAGCTTTAGCAGCCCTTAATTGGGAAGCTAATAGCCTATTATTTTTATCCCCAAAAATATAAAACTGGCTTTTTAATTTAAGCAAATATCCTTCAATAGGATAAGTTAGTAATAAATCATATTGTGATTGTAGTTCCACTCTTCTTTTAAACAATTCAACATTTGGAAAGATTGCGTTGAGATGATCTAATTCTTTAATTTGTTTAGCAATTTTATCTAATTCTATTTTTGTCTGTTTCTTCAACTTAGCTAAATAAGAAATAAACTGACCACGTAAATAAGCTTTTAACGTATCCCAAATTATTGACTTTGAGACGTTTCCTGTATTATTAAAGAGAAAAAACTCTTTTATCTGAGTTTTAATAAACTCAACAAAATCTGAACTTTGTAACAAATGTTCTGGAAAACACCAAGGTGGTCTTGTAGAAACAACATCTTTCAAATCAGATATTAAGTTTAAAGGAGCATGATCAGAAATAACAATGGCATCATATTCACATTTTTGAACATTAAGTAAAAGTCGAGGGTCAGCTATAAAATAGTTGATTCTTGAATATTTATTATGAACACGTGAAAAAAAGGAATATTCTCTATCAGCAGGATGCATGTGTCTCCAGACTTCGATTAAACCATAATCAATTAAAAAGGAATTAATAAGTGATGCAGAATGATTAGGGAGTTGATGTCTAGATGATGATTTATCTAACAGGGGATTTAAGCAAATACTAAAATCGCCACCCATTAATAACATATATTCATTTAAATCAGGTAATAGAGCAAACATATTTTTAAAAAATGAAGGATCATCAGTATTTGGTCCATATATATTAACCAAAACCATTTTCTTATTGTACATAGTTCCTTTAACAATCAAAAATCTACCATTAATATCGGATATAATATTCTCCTGATTAAAGGGAATATTGGAATCAATAAAAATGGGAAACACCCCTAATCTTACTTTGAGAGTTTGCGTGAATCTGAGTGTCCTTCCAAAATTTAAAGAATCGATTGTTACCACATAACCTGACATGTGTCTCTTGTACAAAAATTATATCAGGTTGGAATCGATTAATAATTTTAAATGTTTTCTTACGCTTAATAGGATGGTTCCAACCAGGGACATTCCAACTTAAAACATTTAACTGTTTAACTGACATTATGAAACTTTATATCTAAAGAGAACAATTAAAGGCATGTCAGGTTAGAAAAAAATTTAAATGGTGGAATACACACAATGATAATTTGTATACGCTCCGGAATTCTATAATGAGAATGAAAAATAGAAATGAGAAAAAAGAAAAAAACCACCCAACCTACAAAGCCCAGTAATAAGTCGATATTAATCGACGCAAGCCCCAAGAAATGCATAGGAGCAATTCTGAACTCCGCCTGCCTAAGTAAAAGGTACAAATAAAAAAAAGTAATCTGTCTCCCTCTCCCGGATATATGACTCATGACAGTCGACGTATAACCCATTACAATTAAGTTAGAAAAAAACAGTTAACAGAAACGACCTTCAATTTGGAAAGTAACTTCCATAGCATTAGATAAGAAAAAAAGCACTTCCAAAACAAATTCTTGAAATATTTGCACAAAAACGAAAACATCGCCATCTTTAACTTTTTACTTCTAACTATAAAATGTAAAAAAAACCGAATAGTAGTTAAAAGTTCTTAACAAAACCATACAAAGCAAAAAGAAACAATTAAATCCTATATATAGCGAACAGAAAGAAATTCTAAATGGTTTAAAATTTCTACAATCTTCCAATAGATCCCATAAAATATCTTCTAAAGTTAAAACCGTCCAGACCAGTCTATCTCAAAGATAAAGGTACTTTTTAATACCAAGACTTTCTGTACTTCTCAATTCTTCCGATCTCATCATTTCTTATATCGCAAAACGATCGAATATTTGAAGTCTTTTAAACTTCAGGCTTCGTAGAGAGAATTAATAAAACGCAGTGCATCGGCTGGATCTTCAAAGATACGAACCCCAGAGTCTTTAGCGAAAAGCCTTAATTTAGCTGGATAGAGAAGGAAGGGACGCATCTGTTTTTGAAAGGCCCTTTGCATTACGGTCACGAATCCAGAACGTTGTTGAACAACTTCGCGTGGAAAATCTTGAAAGAAATGAATCTCAGAGCCTTGAAATTTAAAGTCTTTGTTTTCTTGCCAGTTTTATAATATGGTCTTTGTCTCGAATACGGAGGAAACACACAATAATATGCCTGTCTTTACCTTTTTTTTGGAGTTCCAACTCTATGAGCTACCTCGATGTCGGGCAATTGTGAAAACGCCTCAGGAAATAGAGATTGAAATATTTTAGCGAAATAGGCCAGTATGTTAGCAGATTCTGATTTCTCTTTCAATCCAATAGTTCTAATGTTATAACAACAAGAATGAAATTCCAAATTGACAATCCGCCGTTGTGCTTTTTCCAAACGAGAAGAAATGTCAGCCGCATTACGGGTTACTTCTTTAAGATCCGAGCTCAAAGAATCAATTTTTCCCTCCAAAGGAAGAAAATTTTCTTTTAGTTGAGTTAATTCAGCGACAATAGAGCGCATTTGACTCTCTAATCTGTTAACCCAGGCTGGCTCTTCAGAAGCTTCGTCAGTTTTTTTAGATTTACCATTACCAGCATCGGGAATTTTTTTAGTGCTTCTCAAGGTAGCCATAGTTATAATTACCACTTTGAAAGATCCGACTGAATAAAGTTAAAATTTCAAAGTTTAAGTCGGGAAAGGAAGAAATTAAAGGCAGACAGAAAGACACTGTGTCGTACATGTCCACAGGCAGAAGGTGGAGTCCCCAAAGTATACTCAAGAAGAAAATCAGGAAGGCAAAAAAAAAGAGCATGAGGTAATTTTGACAGAGAAGTTTAAGAAAAATCCAAAGAGGCTATTTAAGTATGTTCAGGGAAAATAAAGCGTAACTTAAGAGAGAATAGGCCAACCAAAGAGGAAACATTGATATGGCGCCACAGGAAATGGGCAAGGACTTGATTGAATATTTTTCCTCTGTACCCTGGAGAAAGGCACAAAGACTTCATAACAAGGAAAAATGAATGGAGAGGTCTTGGGGATAATCTGCTTTACCGTACAAGAGATGCTAGATGTCTTAAGGTATGAAGGTTGCTAAATCTCCAGGAGGCCTAGTGGAAGCCTAGAAAAGTAGTTGTGGAAACCCTGGCTGAGATATTTACATTGTAGTTAACCACTGACTAGGTGCCAGTAGATTGGACGATAGTGAATATTGTGTCTTCATTTAAGAAGAGTAGCAAAGAAAAACCTAGGAACTCTAGGCCAGTACATCTAACACCTGGTAAGTAAGTTACCAGGGATGATTCTCAGTGATTTTTTTTTAACTTATTGAGTTGGGAATGGGCTGTTCTGGCCCTTGAAGATATGCAGCCAATTTGACTCTAGTCTAATCACAGGACAATTTACAGTGATCAATTAACCTACCAATTGGTACATTTTTGGACTGAGAGAGGAAACTGGAGCACCTGGAGAAAACCCATACGGTCATGGAGAGAGTGTAATAAGATATACGGTATGTACATCTGGAAAGGCAGGGATTGATTAGTGTTGGCCACTATGGCTTTATGCATGGGAGATGGTCTTACGAGCTTGAGTTTTTTAATGAGGTCACCAGTAAAGTTGATGATGGTAGGGCAATAGACATTTATATGGATTTTAGTAATGTCTTTGATAAGTTTCCACAAGATAGACTGCTCTTGAAGGTTAAGTCACATGGGATCCAGGGAGACGGACTAATTGGATTTTCTCGAAGGTTGTGATAGAATGCTGTGCTCAGTGCTGGGCCCATTGTTAATTATCATCTGTATCAACAATTTGAATAATAATATACAGGCATGGTTGGTAAGTTTACAGAGGACACAAAAGTAAGTAGGAAGATTATTAAAATTTACGAGGATCTTGATCAGCTGAGTATGTGGGCTGAGGAAAAACAAGTGGAGTTTAATTCAGATGAGTGTGAGGTGTTGCATTTTGGAAAATGAGGTTCAGGGAAGATTTTCACAGTGAACAGCAGGGCCCTGGGGTTCACTGAGGAATAGTACATGGTTCCCTGAAAGTCACAGATAGACAGCATGGTAAAGCAGGCTTTGGCCACATTGGCCTTCATCAATCAGGGCATTGAATATGACAGCTGAGAGGTCATGGTGTGGTTGGATTGCACACTGGTGGGGCCACATGGAGTTTTTTTCAGTTTTTGTTGAACTACTAGAGGAAGCATGTTTAAACTGGAAAAAGTACAAAAAAGACTTTCAAGGATGCTGCCAGGACTTGAGGGACTGAGTTATAGGGAGAGATGAACAGGCTAGGACTTAAATACTTGAAGTGTAGGATACTGAGAAGTGATCTACAAACCTTTGTAATAGAATTGTATAAAATCATGAAGGGGCATAGATAGGATGAATGCTTTCAGTCTTTTTTCAAGAGTTGGGATATTGAGAACTGATGGCATAGGTTTGAGGGCAAGAGTGAATACCCTCGAGAGTGAGGTAGATAGCCTGAGCATTGTGCTACTGGTTAGAATGATCAGAGTATTAAAAATAGGTTGCTGTTAATTTAAGCAGCTATACAGTGATTTTCTGATTGGTAGGGTATATCTGACTGAAATAAGCAAGTTTTGGTTCAGAAATGGTGCTTGATGGATAGATGGGTGGATTGGTAGATTCAGAAACCACTCAATAGCGGCATTTTAGACTTCCCTATTGTGCTAAAGTAAATGCTCTGATTTATAGGCTGCATGATGCCCTAACTGGGAAACAGCACAAATGTTATTCCTTTAATCTTATGGCCTTCAATTTTGAGAGAAGTGCAAACACTTTCTAAGATCCATGTATAGTACCCTTATTTGAAGGAACAGCATACAATTAATAACTCACATCAGTCAAATACCATAAGACCATGAGACATAGAAGCAGAATTAGGCCATTTAGCCCATCGAGTCCACTCTGTCATTTCATCACGGCTGATCCCGGATCCCATTCAACCCCATACACCTGCCCTCTCACCGTATCCCTTGATGCCCCAACCAATTAGGCATCTATCAACTTCCGATTTAAAAATACCCATGGACTTGATCCCCACCACAGTCTGTGACAGAGCATTCCACAGATTCACCAGTCTTTGGCTAAAATAATTCCTTCTTACTTCTGTTCTAAAAGGGTGCAATTTTGAGGCTGTGCCCTTTAGTTCTGGATACCCCCACCAGAGGAAATGTCCTCTCCACATCCACCTTATCTAATCCTTTCAACATTTGGTAGGTTTCAATGAAATCCCCATGTATTCTTCAAAATTCCAGTGAATACAGGCCCAAAGCAGCCAAACACTCCTCATATGTTAACCCCTTCATTCCCTGAGTCATCCTCGTGAACCTCCTCTTAATACTTTCCAATGACAATATGTCCCTTCTGAGATAAAGGGCCCAAAACTGTTGACAATACTCCAAGTGCCCTAATTAGTGTCTTATAAATCTTCAGCATTATCTCCTTGTTTTTATATTCTATTCCAGAAATAAATGCCAACATTGCATTTGCCTTCTTTACCTCAGACTCAACCTGTGAATTAACCTTCTGGGAGTCTTCCACAAGAACTCCTAAATCCCTTCGCACGTCTGACGTTTGAATTTCTCCCCATTTAGATAATAGTTTACACTATTGTTCCTGTTACCAAAATACATTATCATATATTTCCCAATGCTGGACCCCATTCTTCCAATTTGTCTACATCATACTGCAATTGCATTGCTTCCTCAGCAATACCTACCCCTCCACCTATCTTCGTATCATCCACAAACTTTGCCACAAAACCATCAATTCCACTATCTAAATCACTGACAAACAATGTGAAAAGTAGCAGTTCCAACACTGACCCCAGAGAAACACCACGAGTCACTGGCAGCCAACCAGAAAAGGACCCCTTTATTCCCACTTACTGCCTCCAGGCTGTCAGTATCTTTCCTGTAACACCATAGGAGTTTATCTTGTTAGCAGCCTCATGTAAGACACTTTATCAAATGCCTTCTGAAAATCTAAGTAATGACATCCACTGCTTCTCCTTTGTCCACCTGGTTGTTACTTCCTTGAAGAATTCTAACAGATTTGTCAGGCAAGATTCCCCTTTCAAGAACCATGCTGATTTGGACTCGTTTTATCATTAGCCTCCAGGTACCCCGAAAACTCATCTTTAATAATAAACTCCAACACTTTCCCAACCACTGAGGTTATGCTAACTGGCCTAAAATTTCCTTTCTTTTGCTTTCCTCCCTTCTTAAAGAGTGGAGTGACATTTGCAATTTTCCAGTCCTCTGGCACCATGCCAGAATCAAGTGATTCTTGAAAGATCATGACCAATGCATCAGTTATCTCTTCAGCAACCTCTTTCAGGATTCTAAAATGTAATCCATCTAAGTTATCCACCTTAGACTCTTTCAGTTTGCCTAGCACTTTTTCCTTTGTAATAGCAAAGGCACTCACACCTGCTCTCTGACATACACAGATCTCTGGCACGCTACTAGTGTCTTCCACAGTGAAGACTGAAGCAAAGTACTTAAGTTCATCTGCCATTTCTTTGTTCCTTTTATTACCTCATCAGCATCATTTTCCAGTGGTCCAATATCAACTCTCACCTCCCTTTTATTCTTTATATAACTTTTTTTAGTTGCCCTTTGTTGCATTTTAAAAGCTTCCCAATCATCCAACTTCCTGCAACACACATCAAAGTTGCTGGTGAACGCAGCAGGTCAGGCAGCATCTCTAGGAAGAGGTACAGTCGCCATTTCAGGCCAAGACCCTTGTCCTGACGTTCACCAGCAACTTTGATGTGTGTTGCTTGAATTTCCAGCATCTGCAGAATTCCTCGTGTTTGCATCCAACTTCCTACTCACTTCTGCCACCTTATATGCCCTTTCCTTGCTTTTATGCAGTCCTTAACTTCCCATGTCGGCCACAGTTGTCCAGCTCTGCCATTTGAGAACAACTACATCTGCTGGACACATCTATCCTGCACCTTGTGAACTATTCCCATTAGCTTCAGCCATCTGTTCTGCTGCCATCCCCAACAGTATCACCCTTCAATCCACCTGGCCAAGCTCCTCTTTCATGCCTCTGTAATTCCCTTTGTTCCATTGCGATACTGGTACATGTAATTTGTGCTTCTCCCTCTCAAATTGCAGCACGAGTTCAATCATATGATCAGTACCTCCTAAGGGTTCCTTTATGTTAAGCTAACTAATAAGATTTGGATTATTACGCAACACCCAATCTAAGATAGCCTTTCCCCGAGTAGGCTCAAGCACGAGATTCTCTAAAAAGCCATCTTGTAGGCATTCAACAAATTCCCTCTCTTGTGAACAACAGGAATTCTGCAGATGCTGGAAATTCAAGCAACACACATCAAAGTTGCTGGTGAACGCAGCAGGCCAGGCAGCATCTCTAGGAAGAGGTATAGTCGACGTTTCGGGCCGAGACCCTTCATCAGGACTAACTTAGAAACGTCGACTGTACCTCTTCCTAGAGATGCTGCCTGGCCTGCTGCATTCACCAGCAACTTTGATGTGTGTTGTTGTTCCTCTCTTGTGATCTGACACCAATATGATTTTTCCCGATCCCCGTGTATATTGAAGTTCCACAATACAATTGTGACATTACCTCTTATACTTGCCCTTTCCAGCTCCCTTTGCAATCTCATCCCCACATCTTTGCTAGTATTTGAAGGCCTATATATGACTCCTATAATGTTTTTTTTGCCCTTGCAGTTTCTTAACTCCACCCACAAAGATTCGACATTTTCTGACCCTATGTTACCTCTTTCTAAAGATGTAATTCCATCCCTTACCAATAGAACCACACTACCGCCTATGCCTTCCTGCCTATCCTCTTGATACAAAGTATATCCTTTGATTTTAAGCTCCCAACTGCGGCCTTTTCAGCCACGACTCAATGATGTCATACCAACCAATCTGTAATTGCGCCACAAGCTTGGCCACCTTATTCTGAATGCTATGTGCATTTAAATACTGCACCTTCTGTCCTCCATTCTTCATCCTTCTAAATTTTGCCCCTGTGGACAGCTGAACTCTTTGCTTTGCCTGCAGTTGTATCCAATCATTGGCTTGCCCTTGCATCATCTACATGTAAACCTGATGGCTCACCTTCAGCTAGCTCCCATCCTCCTGCTATATTAGTTTAAACCATTCCCAGCGGCTTTAGTAAATCACATCATCAAGTTTGCCAATGACATGCCCGTGGTGGGTCTCATCAGCAAGAACGATGAGTCAGCATACAGAGAGGCGGTGCAGCGGCTAACAGACTGCTGCAGAGCCAACTACCTGTCTCTGAATGTGAACAAAACAAAAAAGATGGTTGTGACTTAAGGAGAGCACGGAGCGACCACTCTCCGCTGAACATTGATGGCTCCTCTGCTGAAATCGTTAAGAGAACCAAATTTCTCGGTGTTCACCTGGCGGAGAATCTCAGCTGGTCCCTCAGCACCAGCTCCATAGCCAAGAAAGCCCAGCAACATCTCTACTTTCTGCGAAGGCTGAGAAAAGTCCATCTTCCACTCCCAATCGTCACCGCATTTTACAGAGGATGTATCGAGAGCATCCTGAGCAGCTGCATCACTGCCTGGTTTGGGAATTGCACCGCCTTGGATGGCAAGACCCTGCAGCAGATAGTGAGGTCAGCTGAGAAGATCATCGGGGTCTCTCTTCCCGCTATTACAGACATTTAACCTCAGGCTGCACCTGCAAAGCTAACAGTAACGCACCCCTCACACAAACTCTTCTCCCTCCTGCCATCTGGAAAAAAGTACCAAAGCATTCGGGCTCTCACGATGAGACTGTGCAACAGTTTCTTCCCCCAAGCCAACAGACTCCTCAATACTCAGAGTTTAGACTGACATCTACATGATTTATTATTATATTGTAATTTGTCCTCTACTGTGCCTATTGTCCTGTTTATTAATTATTGTACTGCCGTGCACTGTTTTGGGCACTTTATGTATTCCTGTGCAGGTCTGTAGTCTAGTGCAGTTTTTATGTTGTTTTACGTAGTCTAGTGTAGCCGTGTGCTGTCTCACATAGTCTAGTGTAGTTTTGTGTTGTTCACTGTAACACCAGGGACCTGGAGGAACATTGTTTTGTTTTTACTGTGTACTGTACCAGCAGCTTATGGTCAAAATGACAATAAACTTGACTTGATCTGCCGACAATGATATTGGAACCCCTTGAACTCGAGTGCAGCTCGTTTCTTTTGTACAGGTTACACCTGTCCCAGAAGCGATCCCAATAATTCAAAATCTGAATCCCTGCCCCTTTCTCCAATTCTTCAGCCAATTATTCAGAAACAATTCATGATGACTGAGCTACAATTTAGAGAACTCATCTATTTATAAATTATTTTGCCCAAATGTTTACCCACTGCCCAGGCTGGTCATGTTTGTTGTATCATAGTTAGCCAGTACCCGTGAGAGTCAGAAGTTTCAAGTCCTGGCCAAAGTGTAGGTAGTTTTCACCCCAGGTAACAAGGATACAACCCAGTCTGTCAGTGACTTGCCTCATTTGAGTGTTGCCAGCCTTTCACAGTATCTGATTTGGGAATCATTTTCTCTTGCAAACTCTTCTGTGGGAAGACAGCAATGTGCAATGTGCAATGTTTGTTACCTAGCATCAGCTCTCTCCAGATTTTCCCTTATTTTTTTCTAAAATTGTTTTCAGAGACTGTAGAAGATTCCCCACAGAATGTGTCAACAATTTCGTCTGTGAGTACAGCTTCCCTTGATACCCTGTATACTGGCTCCTCTAACTCGCCTGAACTGCAGCCGTCCACAGTCACTTCCAGTCCTTCAACAACTCCTCCACCCCTCCCAACTCGAAGCACTTTTTCTGCTCCTAAGTATCCAACCAGCATCCCTCCCCATGGAGACGCCATACCGGGACATCTGATTGATGCCTACAATCCCAGTGGCTCGATACAAGCGTCCACTCTTATCGACTTGAATGCTGAAAATGTGCACTGTGCAAGTCAGGACAAAGAAACTGCAGTGGATTCATCATCTGAAGTGGAGGCAGGCCAGCCTGTTGTCTCTGTTCCCAAAACCATTGGAGCCGAGCTGATTGAATTGGTTCGTAAGAACACAAATCTCAGCTATGAGATGTCACGGGTGGCAATTGGTGTGATGGTTGGACACATTCAGAGTTCTGTCCCGGCAGTGATGGATGTTATGGAGCAGATCTTGCTGTCGTTGGTGGAGAGCAAGGTAAGCTGCTGATTTATTGATTGATTGCTGTCACTGGACATGAGGTCTTATAATACTTTTGTACACTGGAGCAATATCTTGGCTGATTGCAGTGATGGTTGTTCATTACTCTGCCCTTTAAAATACTTAAAGTGTTTTAAAGGTTTCTGGAGCGATTCCAGAACACCCAAATTGGCACTTATTCGAAAAGTGACTCTGGAATCTGTTTGTTGAGGTTACAACTTGACTTCACTGAATATTGACATCAACTTTGAAACAGAACCTGCATTTACCATTTTAACAAATAATTTACAACAGAAGAGTTAATCAGATGGTATTGTGGAAATCGTGTCAACCCACTCCCTCTGCAGCAGGTGCATTGAATGCTTATTCCTGTGTTGATTCCTTTCACATATTTTTGGTCCACAGTGGAAACATAAGAATCTGCAGATGCTGGAAATCCAGAGCAACACACATAAAATACTGGAGGAACTCAGCAAGTCAAGCAGTATCTATCTTTCAACCTGAGATCCTTCCTTTCCAGTACTGATGAAGAGTCTTGGCCTGAAACATTGACTGTTTATTCATTTCCATAGAAGCTTTCTGAATTGCTGAGTTCCTTCAGCATTTTGTGTTGGTTCACTGGATTGGCAGTGTTTTGCAGGAAATGGCTCAGCAGTACTTTTGCCCTCAGCTTGACATTACTCGATCTTGCATTGATAAATCCACATTGAAATGTTTTTGATTATCACTTCTTTATCCCAGGACCTCAGTTCAGCATTACCCAGGGGTCAAGTTTGTCAGGATGAACAACGGCTTGAAGTAATCTTTGCTGATCTGGCAAGGCACAAGAATGATACTCAGCAAAGGAGCTGGGCGTTGCATGAGGATGAGAGCATCATCTCCTGTTACTTGGAGGAGCTGCTGGGTATTCTGGTGAGTACTGAATATAGAAGTTGGTCTGGCAGGTGACAAGTTTATTTACTGGAGATACAACATGGTAACAGGCCCTTCCAATCTAATGAGCGCGTGCTGTCTAATGACTCAAATGTGACCAATGAGCACACACTGTCTAATGAAGCGCATGTGACCAATGTAACCTGTATGTCTTTGGAATGTGGGAGGAAACCAGAGCACCCTGAAGAAACTCATGGTTATGGGGAGAATGTACAGACTGTGGCAAAATTGAATCCTGGTTACTGACACTATTTAGTTTGATTATTACCTTTGGTTCACTGGTGTTTACAGATGTGATGTAAACTCTCTCTTCCTCCTCTAAACCACATTGCTGACAAGTTGCAAGCCCAGATCAGTTGCAAGCACTGATCTGATGTGATGAGGTGAGTTTTCTGGTGATCTGAACCTTTGCAGAGGGTTGAATGCCAATTCGTTGCCTTGTCGTTGAGAAGGTATTTGTTAACTTCAAGTGCAGTCATGTGTGCAGCATTCATTTGTTTGTACCAAACCCAGAAGCTCACCTCTGTATCAAGTCTGTATACCTGGTACTCATACCTCTTCTATTTTCTATCTCATTAAAAATTGGGAATACTTTTAAATAACTTGAACTGTCAGAGGAAGATCCACTTCTTTTCTGAGCAATGGATCAGCTAAACTACTTGGAAGGGGAAGGAAGTAAAATTTAATGGGAAAGATACTTGACAAATGTGAGTGAGCATTAGTAATTCTACAAGGAAGAGTTGGTAGCTGCTGACCATTGTTGAATATAGGTGCTTGTAAGTTTTGGGATAATTTCACATAAATTCACACTAATTTCACACTTCAATACAGTTGAAGTTCATGACAGCAGAAAAATTTGGCTAATTTTTACAAGAGTTGAGCAGTTCTTCCTTTTGCAGAAAGATAAGAACATAATTTGTGAAAGGAAAATCATATCTGACGAATCTCATAGAATTTTTTGAGGATGTAACTAGTAGAGTGGATAGGGGAGAACCAGTGGATGTGGTATATTTGGATTTTCAAAAGGCTTTTGACAAGGTCCCACACAGCAGATTAGTGTGCAAACTTAAAGCACACGGTATTGGGGGTAAGGTATTGGTGTGGGTGGAGAATTGGTTAGCAGACAGGAAGCAAAGAGTGGGAATAAACGGGACCTTTTCAGAATGGCAGGCGGTGACTAGTGGGGTGCCGCAAGGCGCAGTGCTGGGACCCCAGTTGTTTACAATATATATTAATGACTTGGATGAGGGAATTAAATGCAGCATCTCCAAGTTTGCGGATGACACGAAGCTGGGTGGCAGTGTTAGCAGTGAGGAGGATGCTAAGAGGATGCAGGGTGACTTGGATAGGTTGGGTGAGTGGGCAAACTCATGGCAGATGCAATTTAATGTGGATAAATGTGAAGTTATCCACTTTGGTGGCAAAAATAGGAAAACAGATTATTATCTGAATGGTGGCCGATTAGGAAAAGGGGAGGTGCAACGAGACCTGGGTGTCATTATACACCAGTCATTGAAAGTGGGCATGCAGGTACAGCAGGCGGTGAAAAAGGCGAATGGTATGCTGGCATTTATAGCGAGAGGATTCGAGTACAGGAGCAGGGAGGTACTACTACAGTTGTACAAGGCCTTGGTGCGACCACACCTGGAGTATTGTGTGCAGTTTTGGTCCCCTAATCTGAGGAAAGACATCTTTGCCATAGAGGGAGTACAAAGAAGGTTCACCAGATTGATTCCTGGGATGGCAGGACTTTCATATGAAGAAAGACTGGATGAACTGGGCTTGTACTCGTTGGAATTTAGAAGATTGAGGGGGGATCTGATTGAAACGTATAAGATCCTAAAGGGATTGGACAGGCTAGATGCAGGAAGATTGTTCCCGATGTTGGGGAAGTCCAGAACGAGGGGTCACAGTTTGAGGATAGAGGGGAAGCCTTTTAGGACCGAGATTAGGAAAAACTTCTTCACACAGAGAGTGGTGAATCTGTGGAATTCTCTGCCACGGGAAACTGTTGAGGCCAGTTCATTGGCTATGTTTAAGAGGGAGTTAGATATGGCCCTTGTGGCTACAGGGGTCAGGGGGTATGGAGGGAAGGCTGGGGCGGGGTTCTGAGTTGGATGATCAGCCATGATCATAATAAATGGCAGTGCAGGCTCGAAGGGCCGAATGGCCTACTCCTGCACCTATTTTCTATGTTTCTATAATAAACTCCATTGGTCAATCTGATTGTTGCTGATCTGACCCACATCTTAACTCCTGCTGTTCCAGTTCCCCATTGCCCTCACTTCTTTAATCTTTCAAAGATGTACTTATCTGCAATTTATCTAGCCAAGGAGGGGGAATGGTGGCATTCCCCAGGGATTGGTGTTGGGTCAGGTTATCTTCATAATTTATATTAATTGTCTAAACTCTGGAATGCAAGCTATAAAATATGGTGATGTTGTGAACAGTGAAGCAGATATTGGTAGGTTGCAGCAGGATATCTACAGGCTGGTGGAATGGACAGACCAATGGCAGATGGCATCTAATGCAGAGATATGGAAGGTGATGCATTGTGGTAGGATAAGTGAGGAGAGATAATATCAGGTGATTTATTTGCCTCACAGCTCCGTCGACAGTTTCAATCCTGATCTCTGAAGCTGAAGAGTGGTGGGTGCCTGAAATATACAGCCAGGGATGGTGGTAGAGGCAAATACAATTGAGGTGTTTAAGAGGCTTTTAGATATGCAAAGAATGGAAGAATATGGATAATATGCAGATAGAGGGATTAGTTTAATTAAGTTTGGAATTACTTGTTTAATCAATTTGGCATAACATAGCGGACCAAAGGGTCTGCACCTGCACTTCACTGTCTTATGTTCGAAATCTCAAATACAGTTGGTAAATAGAAATGGGATAAATCATTCGTGGTTTAGTAGACTGGTGCGCCAGGCTACATTTGGATGTCTTTCCCAGTTGACCAGTTTCTGTTACAGCTGTTCTTCTCCCTTCTCTGTGAGCATGAGCAGGCAGTACTAATAATGTTGATGAAATGGCTACATTCGTTTCCAAGGTTCACAAACAGCAGACTGTGCTGGTAACGACTGATTCTCCAAGGATAATCGAGTACAACATTAAAGCCCTATTAGTTTTCACTAGGAATGAGTGAGAGGAAGTCACAATGCACAGAGTCCTGTCACAGGAGTTGTCAGTCGCAGGAGCCCACAGTGATGCTAGGTTGGCCACTTTGATCTTGCTACTTGTTTTTTTTTCTTGGTTCTGGTTGCTTGTTTTTTTTAACTGGCCCTTCTCATTTATTATTACAAATAAAACAGATAATTCCTGTAGCAAGAGAACTGTGTTCCACAAGCATGCATCTTCATTACTGGTCTTTATTTTCTTAGACTGATGCAGATCCAGAAGTCTGTAAAAGAATGATAAAGAAGAATCACTTTGAACCAGTTCTCTCACTCATTGCTTATTATCAGATGGTAAGAATACTGAATGTTTGGTTTTGGAGTGTGAGAAATGATCACGGAATGCCAGAGTATCCTTTGCTTGAGTGTTGTATTTTAGATTGTGTATATTTTTTTTTCTCAGTCTGTCCCTTGCATATGGTTCTCTGTCTATTTATTTACCTGTATTAGTGATGAGGGTTCCCTGTTAGAATCTGGAACAGCACAGTTTAGTATTTCACTATATACTGCATCATCTTGGCCTCTGGTATGTGAGATTCAAATTTGCAATATAGGATCATTCAGCTTCCAACTTCCTTTCCTCACAATTTCTCCTTAAGCTGCACTCATTTGTTCCTTATCAAAGGTGAAGCTTTGGGAACCCACATGAATCTAAGGCGTAGCTGACTCTTCATGAGACTTGTATCAGTATCACAGTCTATCCCTGAGTTACCAATGCCGAACCATTTAAACTGCCTTGTTCCATTGACTTGCTCCCGGATCATAGCCATCCATACCCCAACTATCCATGTACATATCCAAACTGATCTTAAATGTTGAAATTGAGCTCTGTAACATTGAATCAGGTTCCCGAGTCTGGCGAGTGAGACAGAAAACACTGACTGTGAATAAGTGTATTAATTATTTATTTACAGACAGTAAAAATTTGTCCAAACATTCATGTTCCCTAAGTTATAGAAAATTCAACAAAGATGGATAGTTAAAAACATGCACAGATTTCCTGGTGGTGGCTGATGGAGTAATAGCAATCTGCCGTTGCTCCAACTCTAATTATCTTATCATTTCCAACCTGTCTTGAAACATCTTTTTTAAGTGTGATATTCTTTCATTACGGCTGGAAGGAGTGCCAGAGGTACTGAAAAGGAAGATCTTCCTGCTTCTTTGGATTCAGTTATGGACTTGCTGCAAACCCATACACGAGAAGCCTCTGAGAAGTTCCAACAATTCAGCAATGAATTTAAACAAATAGACGGTAAATTGGATTCTATTCAACAAACTCTTAAGGAACACGATAAATGTACTAAAAGTAATGAGGAAATTTTGTCGGCTGTGGAAACGGAAGTGGTTGAATTGCAGATGCTTTTTGAAAAGCAATTGAAGTCCAACGAAAAGTTAAGACAAAAGATTATCAACCTAGAAAATAGAAGTAGAAGGAACAACCTATGGGTCTGGATCTCGAAGAATTTATTGAAGATAATCATCCTATGGCGTTTTTTGCAAATTTTTTGCAAGAATTATTTCTGGAGATTTTGACGTCTGTGCCTGTGATCGATCGAGTTCACAGATCTCCTGCGTTTAGACCTCCTAACGATCAGAGACCAAGATCAGTAATAATCTGTTTTCAGGAATTTAAAACAAAGGAATTCTTAATTCACAAATCTCGTCGAAGAGGTATGATTGACTGTAATGGTCGCAAGATTAGAATTGTCGAAGATTATTCGCCTAAGGTTAAGTCCAAGAGGTTATATCTGAGCTTTTTAATAAGGGTTTCAAGTCTTCCCTTTGCTACCCAGCCCGACTCAGAATCACACTTAAAAACGGTTCTTTCGAATGGTTCCGCTCGACTGTTGAAGCATAAAAGTTTTTAAAATCCGAAGGCTAAAGCCAAAGGCCAGCTGTTTAGTTTCTCAAGTTCGCAAATCCCGTCGAAGAAGCATGATTGACTATAGGGTGGAATAATAAGATTCTCGAAGATTAGTCGCTTCAGGTTATGTAGGAACGTGCTAAGTTTAAACAAGCTCTGTTGGAATTTTTTAAATAAGGGTTTTAACTCGTCCCTTGGCTACCCAGTTTGACTGAGAATCTCATTAAGATGGATCCTTGGAATGGTTTCATTTGAATGCTGAAGCACAAAGGTTTTTAAAATTTGAAGGCTAACTGCTTAGTCTGTTTTTCCATGAAGATATAAAATTAATGTTTAATGTCTTTCTGTATGAATAATTGTATCTTTTACTTTTGGTAAACCTTTGTAACTAATTTCCTTTCATATTTTTTAATAGTGTATTTTTGATATATGAGAGTTGAATCTCTTGTTTGGATATTGTTTAGTCCAGGTTGAAATATAAATAACCTTGAAACTAATTGGAGTGATCACCAGGATTTTTTGGGGGGTTGTCTGTAGTTATAGATGCTGACTTTCTATTGGTCGGTTTTCTTTCTTTAGGAGGTGAGCAAGGGTATGGTTTTTTCCCCCAGAAGCTATTATCGAAGTTTTAGCCAACTTGTTGCTTGGTTATCATTTCTCAAGGTTTATGGCTTGGTTTTTAACTTACATTTTAACCCTTCTTTTAAATAATATTAAAAATGGACCAAACTATTAATTTACTTAGTTTTAATGTGAAAGGGTTAAATCACCCTGTTAAACGTAATAAGATTTTTGCTTATATTAAGAAATTTAAGGTCCCTATTATTTTTTTTACAAGAAACTCACATAGGCAAATGTGATAATCTACGTTCTTTTAGCTATTGGAACAGACTTTGTTTTCACTCTTCAGGCCAAATCTAGAGGAGTTTTGATTCTTATAGATAATACACTTTCCTTTGTCCAACATAAAGTAGTGTCTGATACTAATGGATGTTTTGTTATAGATTCAGGAAAACTAGATAATAAATTAATAGTATTTGCCAATGTGTATGCCCCAAATGTAGATGATCCAGGATTCTTTGAGCGTTTTTTTTTTGCTTTTTACCAGATCTGACTCTTTATTCTTTGGTGATGGGAGGAGATTTTAACGGTTGGCTAGACCCAATTTTAGATAGATCGTCTTCTAGACCAGCATCTCTTGATAAATCAGCTTTGTTTATTCAGTCCTTTTTATTGAAGTATGGTATAGTTGATTTGCAAAACTAATGGTGATAGGACAACTGATTACTCTGAAATAAATGATACCTTTAGAGAATTCTATTCTAAACTTTATAGTTCTGATTCCCCTAAAGATAATACTGTAATGAATAATTTTCTAGATCAATTAAATATCCCTGCACTTTCTGCAGATAATTGCAAACAGATGGATCAACCCATTTCTTATGAGGAAATCGCTGAGGCTATATGTTCATTACACTTGGGGAAGGTTCCGGGTCCAGATGGATTTTCTGGAGAATTTTATAAGGCTTTTTCTTCATTAATTAAACCGCAGTTACACTTAGTCTTTTTGGATTCTTTCAAATTGGGTAGTATGCCTCAGTCTTTTTATGAAGCTTCTATTTCTCTTATCCAAAAAAAGAACAAAGACCCATCTGAATGCTCTTCATATAAGCCAATTTCATTACTCAATGCTGATACTAAAATTCTTTCTAAAGTTCTGGCTTGTAGGATTGAAAATATTTTACCTTCTATTATTTCTGATGATCAGACTGGATTTATTAAAAACCGGCATTCCCATTTTAATATACGCCGTGTAGTTATCGGAATGTGTGATATCCTTAGATGCTGAGAAGGCCTTCAATCAGGTTGAATGGAATTATTTATTTAAAACCTTAGGAAAATTTAATTTTGGACCAGATTTTATTCAATGGATTAAATTACTTTATTTATTTCCTTCTGCTTGGGTTCTTACTAATTTTCAAAATTCCAAACCATTTAAACTTCACCACGGAACTAGACAAGGCTGTCCGTTGAGTCCTTTGCTTTTTGATCTAGCTTTAGAACCCCTTTGCCATTGCTTTACGAGAATCTAATGTTATCTGTGGTATTTTAAGGAGAGGTATCACTCACAAAATCTCGCATTACACTGATGATATATTGCTTTTTATCTGTAATGTTGAGACCTCGTTACCTTGCGTACTTTCTTTACTCTCCCGTTCTAGCCATAATTCAGGATATAAATTGACCCTACATAAGAATGAATTATTTCCTTTAAGTAATTTGGTATGAATTAATACTAATCTCCCTTTTAAAATTGTAAGGAATCAATTTACTTATTTGGGTGTAACAGTCACTAAGAGTTACAAACACCTGTTTAAAGAAAACTTTCTTACTTTATTGAACTATTTAAAAAGATATTAAATTGGTCACTTCTTTCAATATTGTTGATTGGATGAATTAATTCTATTAAAATGAATATTCTACTTAAATTTATATTTCTTTTTCAGGCTTTACCTGTTTTTATTCCTAAATCCTTTTTTGACTCTCTTGAATCTATTTTATTCTCCTATAAATGGAAAAATAAACGTCCTCATTTAAATAAAGTTCACCTTCAAAAAACCTTAAAAGGCTGGAGGTTTAGCCTTACCTAATTTTAGGTTTTATTACTGGGCAGTTAATATACGATATCTTTTTGGCTATATTATATTAATCGTGTACTGTCCGGTATGGGTTTATTTAGAATCTAACTCTGTTAATAAACTTTCTATTATTTCTCTTCATGGATCTTCACTTCCTTCATTTGTAAGTAAACTATCTGATAATTTAATAGTTAAACATATTCTGAGGATCTGGATACAATTTAGAAAACATTTTGGTTTATTGAGATCTTCCCTTTCTAGTCCCATTTATTCTTATTTTTTTTAAACCCTCCATGACTGATTTAGTTTTTAAAGAATGGGACAGGTTGGGTATTAAATGTTTTTGGGATCTGTTTGTTGGAGGAATTCTTGTTTTCATTTGAGCAATTGTCAGCTAAATATAGCTTACCCAAAAACTCACTTTTTAAGATATCTACAAATGAGAGACTATCTAAGATCTCAATTATGCACATTTCCTATAAGCTCAGTTAAGAACTTAGTAGATGTAATTTTTAATTTGTCATCTTTTCATAATGGTAACAATATCTAATATTTATGGTATGTTCCTGGAGACGAGGAATGTTCCTTTACACAAAATTAAGAATCTCTGGGAACAAGATTTACAGACATCAATATCTGAGGAAACTTGGAATGAAATTCTTGAACTGGTTAATACTTCATCGCTATGTGCTCAGCATTCCCTCATACAATTTAAGGTGGTACATAGAGCCCATATGACTAAAGATAAGCTATCTCATTTTTATTCAGATAATATCTCCCTACTGTGACAGATGTAATAATGGAGAAGCTTCATTAATTCATATGTTTTGGACTTATCCATGTCTTGAAAAATATTGGAAGAAAGTTTTTCATTTCTTCACTTTTCAAAGTCAATTTTAAGCCTAATCCTCTGACGGCCCTATTCGGTATTGCTGCAGGACAAGATATCAAGCTGAAGACATCAGATTTACATATTTTGGCCTTTAGCTCTCTTATAGCTAGGAGGGTGCTTTTGTTTAAATGGAAAGATGTTTTTCCTCCTACTCATATAACCATACAACGATATAAACCATATAACAATTACAGCACGGAAATAGGCCATCTTGGCCCTTCTAGTCCGTGCCGAACTCTTACTCTCACCAAGTCCCACCGACCTGCACTCAGCCCATAACCCTCCAATCCTTTCCTGTCCATATATCTATCCAATTTAACTTGAAATGACATCATCGAACCTGCCTCAACCACTTCTGCTGGAAGCTTGTTCTACACAGCTACCACTCTCTGAGTAAAGAAGTTCCCCCTCATGTTACCCCTAAACTTTTGCCCTTTAACTCTCAACTCGTCCTCTTGTTTGAATCTCCCCCACTCTCAATGGAAAAAGCCTATCCATGTCAACTCTTATCTATCCCCCTCATAATTTTAAATACCTCTATCAAGTCCCCCCTCAACCTTCTACGCTCCAAAGAATAAAGACCTAACTTGTTCAACCTTTCTCTGTAACTTAGGAGATGAAACCCAGGTACCATTTTAGTAAATCTCCTCTGTACTCTCTCAACTTTATTGCCATCTTTCCTATAATTCGGTGACCAGAACTGTACACAATACTCCAAATTTGGCCTTACCAATGCCTTATACAATTTCAAAATTACATCCCAACTCCTATACTCAATGCTCTGATTTATAAAGGCCAGCATACCAAAGGCTTTCTTCACCACCCTGTCCACATGAGATTCCACCTTCAGGGAACTATGCACCATTATTCTTAGATCCCTCTGTTCTACTGCATTGTTCAATGCCCTACCATTTACCATGTATGTCCTATTTTGATTAGTCCTACCAAAATGTAGCATCTCACATTTATCAGCATTAAACTCCATCTGCCATCTTTCAGCCCACTCTTCTAAGTGGTTTAAACCTCCCTGCAAGCTTTGAAAACCTACTTCTTTATCCTCAACTCCACCTATCTTAGTATCTTCTACATACTTACTATTCCAATTTACAACCCCATCATCCAGAACATTAATATATATGACAAACAACATTGGACCCAGTACAGATCCCTGAGGCTTACACCACTGGACATCGTTCTCCAATCTGACATACAGTTATCCACCACTGCTGTCTGGCATCTCCCATCCAGCCACTGCTGAATCCATTTTACTACTTCGATATTAATGCCTAAAGATTGAACCTTCCTAACTAACCTTCCATGTGGAACCTTGTCAAAGGCCTTACTGAAGTTCATACAGACAACATCCACCACTTTACCCTCGTCAACTTTCCTAGTAACCTCATCAAAAGATTCAATAAGATTTGTCAAACACGACCTTCCATGCACATGCTCAATGGTTATGCAACGTTATGTCATGCTTAGATTTAGAGAAGATTTGCTGTTTAATTTCTGAATCTCGTCAAGACTTTCAAACACTGTGGGGACACTTTCTGAATTACGTGAATACGGGGTAATGAGATTGTTATTATGAATAGATATAATGTAATTAGTAGTTTTTAAAATCTTTTTTAACCTTTTATATATACTTTCTTGTACTCTGTATTCTTCTATGTAGAAGCTAATAAAAATATTGAAAAGAAAAGCATGCACAGAGCTTACGTTCACAACAGTTATGTGCACTGCTTGCCTTAAACAAAGGAAGAGAGCGCAAGCACCTTCCATGTGCTATTTTATACCCAAGATATTTGAAACTGGATGCCAGGCAGCTAACCAATAGGAAAAGCGGCTGCAGTTTATAAACTAACCAATCACAGCAAAGTGACTTTCAACAGGCAGAATAAACTACACCCCCCAGAGGACAAGTTTGCATGCACCACTTGTACTGGCAACTCATTCCACAGTCTTGCGACACTGAGTGAAGAAGTTTCCCTTGTGTTCCCCTTAAACTTTTCACCTTTCACTCTTAACCCAAGACCTCTAGTTGCAGTCCCACCCAACCGCAGAGGAAAAACCTCAGAGAAAAATGTTATAGCTCCATTCCTTACTAGACTTCCCAAAATGCATCACCACATAGTTATTAGGATGAAATTCCATCTGCTGTTGCTGTGATAGGTTTACCAGCTGATCAATGTTGTTCTGTGGCCTAAATCAACACCAAGCTTTGTGTTATTTGCAGCACAATCTTGAATCATAGCTCTTATATTTAAATCTAATTTATTAATATACACAACAAATGCGTCTCAACATGCATCCCTTTGGTATTCTGCTGTTCAGACTTTCAATCACAAAAGCAGCCCTCCACCATCACCCTCTGTCTCTGTCTCCGGTTTGCCTCGGAGTCTATACACTCTCACCATTTGGACCAGTCTCTTATGTGGGACCTTGTCAAAAACCTGTAAACCAGATTAATGTCTTAAATATTAAGGCAGATTAATGTCTCCTTAAACTCAAATAAGCTAGTCAGACAGATTTGTTTGTGAATGATTCTAAGTTGGCTCTCCCTGATCAAGCCCTGCCTTTCCTGTTGTAGATTAATTCTGTCCCTCAAACTTTTGCCAATTATTTCCCAACCATTGGCCTGACTGGTTTATTCCTGCTTTCTTTCTTGACTGAAGTTACTACATTTACAGTCGTATAGCAACCTCATCTATGACCAGCAAAGTTTTGGGTATCTCCATCAGGCCCCAGCAAACTCCTCCCTTGCTTCCATAGCAGCCTGTAATGCATCTTATCATTGGGAATTTATCAAGCTTTCTGCCTAAAAATACAGCTAATACCTATTAAATGCTCTGGAAATTCACTGTTCTAACTGAAATCCCCAACTTCCTCCTCAGTGAATACAGATAAAAGGTAATTCATTAATATTTTGTTGTGTCCTCTGACAAATGCTGATTGCCTGTTTTGATCCTAATAGGTCCAGCTTTTCGTGGTTATTTGTTGTTTTTAATGTACTTATTAAGTACCTTGGGTATTTTTCTTAAAATACCAGTGATCACAGCCACTCTTTGCCTTTTTCATTTCTTTTTAAAGAACCTCCTTCACTCTCTGTACTCCTGAAGGGCTTCCCCCATCTTCAGTGCTCTGTAGCTACCATACTCTTCCTTTTTATTTCTTTATGAATATTCCTTAACATCCTGTGTTTCCAGTTTCACTGTCCTTGCCATTCACTGTTGTTAAAAAACTTTGCCCTGAACTCATTTGCTTTTAAAAGTTTTCCAACTCCCAAAAGTAGATTTACCTGGAAGTCGCTGCTACTAGTTGACTTTTACCAACTCCCGTATAATGTTGAAATTGGCCTTCCCTCAATTAAGACACTTAATATCTAGGCTGTCCTATCCCTTTCCATAATTACTTTGAAACTTTGAGTTGTGGTCATTATCAATAAAATGCTCACATGGACAGTTCATCCAATTGCCTGCATTTCTCTAGGAATGGGTTAGCACTATCCTATCCCAAGTAGGAATATCCATGGTTGAGCACAGCAGCCTGTCCATAAGACATTGGAGCAGAATTAGGCCATTCAGCCCATCAAGTCCACTCCACCATTTCATAATGGCTGATCCCGGATCCCATTCAACCCCATACACCTGCTATCTCACCATATGCCCCGACCAATCAGGAAGTTATCAACTTCCGCTTTAAATATACTCATGGACTGTGCCTCCACCTCAGTCTGTGGCAGAGTATTCCACAGATTCACTACTTTTTTATCTAAATAATTCTTCCTTGCTTCTTTTCTAAAAGGTCGCCACTCAATTTTGAGACTGTGCCCTCTAGTTCTGGATACTTCCACCAGAAGAAACACCCTGTCACATTCACCTTATCTAGTCCTTTAAATATTCAGTAGATTTCAATGAGATCCCCACACATTCTTCTAAATTCCAGTGAGTACAGGGCCAAAGCTGCCAAACACTCTTCATATGTTCTCTTCATTCCTGGAAACCATCTCTGGACTCTTCAATAACAATACACCCTTTCTGAGATAAGAAGCCAATGCTGACAACTGTTGACAATGCTCCAAGTTGTGGCCTGACTAGTGTCTTATAAATCTGCAGCATATTCCCTCCTTGTTTTTTTATTCTATTCCCCTTGAAATAAATGCCAACATTGAATTTGCCTTTGTTACCACAGACTCAACCTGTAAATGAACCCTCTGGGAGTCTTGCACGAGGACTCCTAAGTCCTTTTGCACCTCTGATGTTTGAATTTTCTCCCCATTTAGACAATAGTCTGCGCTATTGTTCCTTTTACCAATATGCATTATAAGACCATAAGGTATAGGAGCAGAAGTAGGCCATTCAGCCCATTAAGTCTGCTTCGCCATTCAGTCATGGGCTGATCTAATTCTTCCAGTCATCCCCACTCCCCTGTCATCTCCCCATGTCCTGGCTAATCAAGAACCTATCTATCACTGGCTTAAATACACCCAATGACTTGGCCTCCATAGCTTCTCATGGCAATAAATTCCACAGATTTACCACCCTCTGACTAAAGTAATTTCTCCACATCTCTGTCCTAAATGGACGTCCTTCAATCCTGAAGACGTGCCCTCTTGTCCTAGAATCCCCTACCGTGGGAAATAACTTTGCCATATCTAATCTGTTCAGGCCTTTTAATGTTCGGAATGTTTATATGAGATCCCCCCTGTATTCCCTGGAGTTCAGGAGAACTCCAGGGAATACAGCCCAAGAGCTGCCAGACATTCCTCATAAGGTCACCCTGTCATTCCTGGAATCATTCTCATGAATCTTCTCTGAACCCTCTCCAATATCAGTATATCCTTTCTAAAATAAGAAGCCCAAACCTGCATACAATACTCCAAATGTGGTCTCACGAATGCCTTATACAGCCTCAACATCACATCCCTGCTCTTATATTCTGTATCTCCAGAAATGAATGCCAACATTGCATTCGCCTTCTTCACCACCAACTCAACCTGGAGGTTAACCTTTAGGGTATCCTGCATTAGGACTCCCAAGTCCCTTTGCATCTCTGCCTTTTGAATTCTCTCCCCATCTAAATAATGGTCTTCCCATTTATTTCTTCCACCAAAGTGAATGGCCATACATTTTCCAATATTGTATTTCATTTGCTACTTATTTGCCCATTCCCTTTAACTATCTAAGTCTCTCTGCAGGCTCTCTGTTTCCTCAACACTACCCACTTCTCCACCTATCTTTGTATCATTGGCAAATATAGCCACAAATACATTAATCCCATACTCCAAATCATGGACATACATTGTAAAAAGCAGCAATGCCAACACCTATGGAATTCCACTGGTAACCGGCAGCCAGCCAGAATAGGATCCCTTTATTCCCACTCTCTGTTTTCTGCCGATCAGCCAATGCTCCACCCATGCTCGTAACTTCCCTGTAATTCCACAGGCTCTCATCTTACTAAGCAGCCTCATGTGCAGCACCTTATCAAAGACCTTCTGTAAATCCAAGTACACCACACCTACTGCATCTCCTTTGTCTACCCTGCTTGTAATCTCCTCAAAAAAATTGCAGGAGGTTAGACAGGCAGGTCTTTCAGGAAACCATGCTGGCTTTGTCCTCCAGGCATTCTGTCATCTCATCCCTAACAATTGGTTCCAACAACTTCCCAACCTCTGAAGTCAGGCTAACAGGTCTATAGTTTTTTTTCTGCTGCCTCCCACCCTTCTTAAATAGCGGAGTAACATTTGCAATTTTCCAGTCATCCGGTACAATGCCAGAATCTATCGATTCTTGAAAGATCATTGTTAATGTCTCCACAATCTCTCCAGCTAATTCCTTCAGAACCCGAGGATGCATTTCATCAGGTTCAGGAGATTTATCCACCCTCAGACCACTAAGCTTCCTGAGCACCTTCTCAGTCGTAATTTTCATTGCAGATACTTCACTTCCCTGGCACTCTTGAATGTCCGGTATACTGCAGATATCTTCCACTGTGAAGGCTGATGCAAAATTTTCTGATGACTCTGCCATAGTTGGATGCATCAGCAAGGGAGATGAGACTGAGTACAGGGCTACAGTAGGAAACTTTGTCACGTGGTGTGAGCAGAATTATCTACAGTTTAATGTGAAAAAGACTAAGGAGCTGGTGGTAGACCTGAGGAGAACTAAGGTACTGGTGACCCCTGTTTCCATCCAGGGGGTCAGTGTGGACATGGTGGAGGATTACAAATACCTGGGGATACGAATTGACAAGGGCCAGACAAGGGAGATGCAGTGGATGTTATATATTTGGATTTTCAGAAGGCCTTTGACAAGATACCACACATGAGGCTACTTAACAAGATAAGAGCCCATGGAATTATGGGAAAGTTACATACGTGGATAGAGCATTGGCTGATTGGCAGGAAACAGAGAGTGGGAATAAAAGGATCCTATTCTGGTTGGCTGCCAGTTACCAGTGGTGTTCCACAGGGGTCCATGTTGGGGCCGCTTCTTTTTACATTGTACATCAACGATTTGGATTATGGAATAGATGGCTTTGTGGCTAAGTTTGCTGATGATACGAAGATAGGTGGAGGGGCCGGTAGTGCTGAGGAAACGGAGAGTCTACAGAGAGACTTGGATAGGTTGGAAGAATGGGCAGGGAAGTGGCAAATGAAGTACAATGTTGGAAAGTGTATGGTTATGCACTTTGGCAGAAAAAATAAACGGGCAGACTATTATTTAAATAGGGAAAAATTTCAAAGTTCTGGGACCTGGGAGTCCTCGTACAGGATACCCTTAAGGTTAACCTCCAGGTTGAGTCAGTAGTGAAGAAGGCGAATGCAATGTTGGCATTCATTTCTAGAGGAATAGAGTATAGGAGCAGGGATGTGATGTTGACGCTCTATAAGGCGCTGGTGAGACCTCACTTGGAGTACTGTGGGCAGTTTTGGTCTCCTTATTTAAGGAAGGATGTGCTGACGTTGGAGAGGGTACAGAGAAGATTCACGAGAATGATTCTGGGAATGAGAGGGTTAACATATGAGGAATGTTTGTCTGCTCTTGGACTGTATTCCTTGGAATTTAGAAGAATGAGGGGAGACCTCATAGAAACATTTCGAATGTTGAAAAGCATGGACAGAGTGGATGTGGCAAAGTTGTTTTCCATGATGGGGGAGTCTAGTATGAGAGGGCGTGACTTAAGGATTGAAGGGCACCCATTCAAAACAGAAATGCGAAGAAATTTTTGTAGTCAGAGGGTGGTGAATCTATGGAATTTGTTGCCACGGGCAGCAGTGGAGGCCAAGTCATTGGGTGTATTTAAGGCAGAGATTGATAGGTATCTGAGTAGCCAGGGCATCAAAGGTTATGGTGAGAAGGCGGGGGGGGGGTGGGACTAAATGGGAGAATGGATCAGCTCATGATAAAAAGCGGAGCAGACTCAATGGGGCGAATGGCCGACTTCTGCTCCTTTGTCTTATGGTCTTATGGTCTATTTCCTGAGGAGACTGAGGTCCTTTAACATCTGCCGGACGATGCTGAGGATGTTCTACGAGTCTGTGGTGGCCAGTGCTATCATGTTTGCTGTTGTGTGCTGGGGCAGCAGGCTGAGGGTAGCAGACACCAACAGAATCAACAAACTCATTCGTAAGGCCAGTGATGTTGTGGGGACGGAACTGGACTCTCTGACGGTGGTGTCTGAAAAGAGGATGCTGTCCAAGTTGCATGCCATCTTGGTCAATGTCTCCCATCCACTACATAATGTACTGGGTGGGCACAGGAGTACATTCAGCCAGAGACTCATTCCACCGAGATGCAACACAGAGCGTCGTAGGAAGTCATTCCTGCCTGTGGGCCATCAAACTTTACAACTCCTCCCTTGGAGGGTCAGGCACCCTGAGCCAATAAGCTGGTCCTGGACTTATTTCCTGGCCTGCTGAACGGATCCTGACCCGGATCTGGACCGTACCCTCCAAATATCCGGACCTGCCTCTCGGTTTTTTTGCACTACCTTACTTCCCATTTTTCTATTTTCTATTTATGATTTATAATTAAAATTTTTAATATTTACCAATTTTAACTGTTTTTAATATTTTTAATATTTAATATTTGTAATCCAGGGAGTGTGAAGCGCAGATTCAAATATCGCTGTGATGATTGTACGTTCTAGTACTAATTGTTTGGCGACAATAAAGTATAAAGTACATTACTATTTAACTATTTATGGTTTTATTACTATTTAATTATTTATGGTGCAACTGTCACGAAAACCAGTTTCCCCCGGATCAATAAAGTATGACTATGACTAAAATATGCATTCCGTTCCTCTGCCATCTCTGCACCTCTCATTACAATATCTCCAGCAACATTTTTTATTGATCCTATATCTACCCTTGACTTTCTTTTACCCTTTACATACTTAAAAAAGCTTTTAGTGTCTTCTTTGATATTAGTTGCCAGCTTCCTTTCATAATTTATCTTTTCCTTCCTGATGACCTTCTTGGTTTCCTTCTGCAAGTTTTTAAAAGCTTCCCAATTCTCTATCTTCCCTCTAGCTTTGGCTTCTACGTATGCCCCTCTTTTGCTTTTACTTTGGCTCTGACTTCACTTGTCAGCCACGGTAGTGTCCTCCTTCCATTTGAAAATTTCTTCTTATTTGGAATATATCTGTCTTGCACTTCCCTCATTTTTCGCAGAAACTCCAGCCATTGCTGCTGTGCTGTCCTTCCTACTAGTGTCCCTTTCCAGTCAACTTTGGCCAGTTCCCCTCTCATGTCATTGTAATTTACTTTATTCCACTAAAATACCGATACATTGGATGTCAGTTTCTCCTTCTCAAATTTCAAAGTGAACTCAAAGAAACATAGAAAACCTACAGCACAATACAGGCCCTTCGGCTCACAATGCTGTGCCAAATACGTACTTACTTTAGAAATTACCATAGCCCTCTATTTTTCTAAACTCCATGTACCTATCCAGGTGTCTCTAAAAAGACCCTATCATATCTGCCTCCACCACCATTGCCGGCAGCCTATTCCACGCACTCACCACTCTCTGCATAAAAGAAACACTTACCCCTGACATCTCCTCTGTACTGTACCTACTTCCAAGCACCTTAAAACTGTGCCCTCTCGTGTTAGCCAACTTGATCATATTGTGATCACTGTTCCTTAAGCTCTCTTATCACCTCTGGATCATTGCACAACACCAATCAGTACAGCCAACCGCCTAGTGGGCTCAACAACAAGCTGTTTTAAAAAGCCATCCCTTAGACATTCTACAAATTCTCTATCTTGAGGTCCAGTACTAGCCTGGTTTTCCCAATCCACTTTCATGTTAAAATCCCCAATGATTATTGTGACATGGCCCTTCTGACACACCTTTTCTATCTTCTGCTGTAATTGGTAATCCACATCCCGGTTACTGTTTGGAGGCTTGTATACAATTGCCATTATGGTCCTTTTACCTTTGCCATTTCTTAACTCAACCCATAGAGACTCTACACCTTCCGATCCTATGTCGTCCCTTTCTAACGATTTAATATTATTTCTTATACACAGGGCTCACTAACCCCTCTGCCTACTAACCTATCTTTTTGATACACCATTGGGACGTTCAGCTCCCAATGGCAGCCATTCTTTAGCCAAGTTTCAGAGATGGCCACAACGTCACTCTTGCCAAACTAGCTGAATATCAAGATCCTCCATTTTATTTCTTGTGCTGCCTGCATTAAAATGTAAAACTTACAGTCCAGTATTTGTTGCTTTCTGTTTTAACTACACCACACCTCTATTGCCCTGTAACTCATCCCACTGGCTGTGATTATGCCTCATCTCCTGCCTGTCCTTTCTATCATCTCTGTTGCATGCTATCTTTGATTTATTTCTGTTTTCCCCTTCCTCAGTCCTATCACTCTGGTTCCCATCCTCCTGCCAAATTAGTTCAACCCCTCCCTAACAGCTCTATTAAATCTCCCTACTGGGATATTGGACCCCTTTGGGTTCAGGTGTAACCCATCCTTTTTGTACAGGTCATACACTACCTCCCCCAGAAGAGGCCTCAATGATCCAGGAATCTGAACCCCTGCCCCCTACACAAGTCTCTCAGCCATGCATTAATATGCCTGATCTTGCTATTCTTGTGCTCATTAACACGTGGCACAGGCAGCAATCCTGAGGTTACTACTCTGGAGGTCCTGCTTTTCAGCTTCCTACTTAACTCCCTGAATTTTCTCTTCAGAACCTCTTCCCTTTTTCTACCTAGGTCATTGGTACCAACGTGTACCAAGACTTCTGGCTGCTCACCCTCTCCCTTCAGAATACTTTGTACCTGATCCGAGATATCCCGTATCCTGGCACCTGGGAGGCAACACACCATGCACGTATCTCTATCATGCTGACAGAACCTCCTGTCTGTTCCCCTCACTATGGAATCCCCTAAGACTACCTCATTCGTCATCTTCTCTCCCTTCTGCATCACGGAACCAGGCTCAGAGCCAGAGACCTGATTGCCGTGGTTGTCTTCTGTCAGTTCACCCCTCTTAACAGCATCCAAAACAAGATGATGATTACTGAGGAGGATGGCCACAGGGGTGCTCTCTACTATCTGAGCTCTTCCCTGACGGTCACATATGAGGCTAGTTTTCCCTCATATTTCATGTTTTTCCTTCTTACAACTTTTTTAGTTGCCTTTTGTTGGATTTTAAAAGCTTCCCAGTCATCCAAATTCCCACTCACTTTTGCTACCTTGTATGCCCTTTCCTTGGCTTTTATGCAGTCCTTAACTCCCCTTGTCAGCCCTGCCAATTGAGAACTTCTTCCTGAATGCACTTCAAAAATTCTACACTTGCTGTTTTCCAGCCCCACATGTAATGCCTGAAACTTCTGTACCCTGGAATGTATTGCCCTTTTAATCTTATCATAAATCATGCAGCAAGGATACAGATCCTTTGGTCTAACCAGACCATGCTGATCGTGGTGCCCACCCAGCTAGTTCCAATTGAACTACTACTACTACGTCGACTCAGGCCTAGGGCCAGTGTCGGGCACGATGACGGACTCTCCACTTCTCCCTCTCCCTCATCAGTGCATTCAGTTCATCTACATTAGCTGCGCTGCTGTCTTCTAGGAGCACATTGACCATCGTCTTGGGAGGGCACCCAGGGTTCATCCTCCAATGCTTGGGCTCCCATATGATGACTAGCCTGGCAGGTAGCTCGAGGTGGTGTAGGCAGTACCCTGCTAGTTGCAGTCTTTTCGCCTCGATTTTAGTAGTAGGTCATCAGAGAGCTCGACGTTTGTCATGTGCTGTTGCCAACTCACGTCAAGGGCCATCCAGAGCATTCGTGTATAGCAACCATCTAGAGACTTTCGCATAGTCTTGGTGAGTGTCCACGTCTCGCATCCATACGTGAGAATGAGCTTTATGACTGCTATGAAGATCCTCTTTTTAAGCTGTCTGGTCAGGTTTGACTTCCAGATTTCCTTCATGTTGTTCATAGCCCTCCATGCCAGCATCTTCCGTACCTTTATGTCCTTCTCCAAACTCATCATTCTTGACCCGAGGTACTTGAAGTCAAAGACTTTCTTAATGGTATCATTCTTTACGGTCTTGAGAGTACCTTCATTACAGTTAATTGCCATATACTCTGTCTTTTTAGCATTTAGGTGAAGTCGAACTTTATTGCACTCAATTTCCACTTTTGTTAGTAGCTGCTGTGCTTCCTCCATCTGGTCATAGAGCAGGACTATGTCATCTGCGAAATCAAGATCTGTGAGCATAACTGGTCTGACCCTTTTGGCTTGTCCTGGTTTTATGGTAAAACCAAGCTTGTCATGGTCTTTGGTAGCTTGACGTAGAGCGTTATCAAGGACGGTTATAAAGATGTATGGTGCCAGAGTGTCTCCTTGCAGCACACCAGCTAGGAGCTCGAACACTGCTGTTTCTCTGTTTGGTGATACAACTTTCGCCATGGTTTTGATATAGCTGGACTCTATTGCTCTCAGTAGACGGTCTGGTATTCCATAAGCTTTCAGGATCTTCAGCATTTTACCTTGGTGGATGGAGTCAATCATATATCATCTAAGATACAGGTCAAGCTGATACCACGGTACTTATCTGTCTTCGTGAGGGATCCAGACTTGGGGACTGGGATAATGTTTGAGAGTGACCACTGTTCTGGTTTATCACCTTTCATCAGTGCCATATTACATATGTCCAACAAGATGTCATCCAGGTCGCAGTTCTTCAGGACATCTGGTGGTATCCCATCATCCAGCGCTCCTGCCCTGTTTGAGTGCATATTTGACCTTCTTCAGTTCCTCAATGGTGAATGGGCTGTTGTCGATGTCAACTTGCGTTAGTATCGTGGTTCCACTTGAAGGCTATATCTTTCTAAGCTTCACCCCTCTATGTGCTTCTTAAATACTTTATACTTTATCGTCACCAAACAATTGGTACTAGAACGTACAATCATCACAGCGATATTTGATTCCGCGCTTCACACTCCCTGGATTACAAATATTAAAAATAGTTAAAATTAGTAAATATTAAAAATTTAAATTTTACATCATAAATAGAAAATAGAAAAATGGGAAGTAAGGTAGTGCAAAACAACGGAGAAGCAAGTCCAGATATTTGGAGGGTACAGCCCAGATCCGGGTCAGGATCCATTCAGCAGTCTTATCACAGGTGGAAAGAAGCTGTTCCCAAATCTGGCCGTGCTCCTGAGCCTTCTCCCGGAGTGAAGAGGGACGAAAAGTGTGTTGGCTGGGTGGGTCGTGTCCTTGATTATCCTGGCAGAACTGCTCCGACAGCGTGCGGCATAAAGTGAGTCCACGGACGGAAGATTGGTTTGTGTGATGTGCTGCGCCGTGTTCACGATCTTCTGCAGCTTCTTTCAGTCTTGGACAGGACAACTTCCATTACCAGGTTGTGACGCACCCTAGAAGAATGCTTTCTACAGTGCATCTATAAAAATTAGTGAGGGTTTTAGGGGACAGGCCAAATTTCTTTAGTTTTCTCAGGAAGTAAAGGCGCTGGTGGGCCTTCTTGGTAGCGAACTGCTTGGTTGGTCCAAGTCAGGTCATTTGTGATATTGACCCCGAGGAACTTAAAGCTTTTGACCTGTTCCACTTGCGCACTATCAATGTAAATTGGGTCGTGCGGTCCGCTACTCCTTCTGAAGTCAACAACCAATTCCTTCGTCTTGCTGACGTTGAGGGATAGGTTATTGTCTTCGCACCATGCCACCAGGTTCTTAACTTCCTGTCTGTACTCAAACTCATCATTACCCGAGATGCGGCCTACAATTATTGTGTCATCAGCAAACTTATATATTGAGTTTGATGGATAAAAATGATACCATTTTACCAATTACTCCCTGTAGTAACAATATACTCACCACCCTCAACATGAAAAAGTTACCCTTCTGGTCCCTGAAGGAAATCTTTTCCTTCAAACCTTATACCCATATTTTTGACTCACTTACCCTTTGGAAAAAAACCGTTGCCACCCATTTTATCTGTGCCTCTCATAATCTTAACACCTCTTTCAGGTTGCCTCTCATTCTCTTTGTTCTGAAGAATAAAGCTCCTGCCTGACCAACCTGTCCCTATAACTGAGGCCCACTGGTCCTGACTAGAGAATGTATCAGATGCTGGAAAGGTGAAAAGAAAATGACAATCAACAGTATTGTATTTGTTGTATGACTTACACTTTGTTCTATTATGCCAAAGGAACACAGGGTAGCATTGAGGTTGTTCTTACTGAAATGCTTTGGAGCCATGTGCAATTTGGATGCAGCCATCATCTCCACGTTGTCAAACTCTGTTCTACCAATGGAACTTGCACGGGATATGCAATCTGACACCAAAGGTAGGCTTGTGTATTGGGGAATTAACGGATTATGGCTAAAGAGAACTCTGAGCTGGAAACACATGAAGTCTTCACATTTATACTTTGGAGAAGCTGGTGTTGATAATAGCTACTCTAATAACATATTTGAACAGGGAGCTAAGGTAACCATGTATGAAGATGTGTAAATTCATGATTGTCCCTCCACTTCCCCAATCTTTAATCTCCACTAGATTATTTCATGTAAAGAGCCAATGTGGCATCAATGAGTTGTGAATTTCAAGGTTCTGTTGTATCTGTAACGCTAGTTTAATGAATTGAGCTGAGAGAGGGGTGTGATGTGTGAATGCTAATGAGGGACAACAATGTATCTACAGCCTGTGTGTATTCATGTTTCTGGAGGGCAGGTTATGTCGAGGCAGAGCCTGGAGATGTCAGGTAGCGCAATGCGCTGTGCAGTGATTTTATCTGTAGATGAAGACAAGCTTTTCACTGTATCATTGTGTATATGTCTTACACAAACCAAACCAAACAAAGCAAAGCACTGCATCTGCTATACAAAGAATCTTAGCTCAGTGTCTACATAATGAGTGCTAACTGAAAGTGACTTTTGTAGAATAACGTTCTCATCCTTTGGTGAGCTTGTCTGGATGAGAGTGAAAAGCTAATGTGGATCGGTGCAGACATCACAGGGTTTGCTGGCTGACAAATGACAGTCTAAATTCAGAAAACTGTAGTTGTGATAGTTAAAGCTGGCCAGAAATGGCTGCAGTGTTTGATTGCATTTTCTTTTCCTGCAGAGCACCAGAAGCTGTGTTACTCTGCATTGCTGCTGACCATGGTGTTTTCCATGGGGGAGCCATTACCATATCATCATTATGGTAGGTAAAACATTCCAGAATTCATAGGACTGCATACGTGATGGTATTCAGTTTACTGACTGCAAAGCTGTAAACTCAAATGAAGATCTATCTATATCTATGTGATATAGATCAGGGGTCCCCAACGTTTTTTGCACTGTGGACCAGTTTAATATTGACAATATTCTTGCGGACCGGCTGAACAGGTGGGGGGTGTGGTGTTCAAGTAGGGTTAAACTCACCTCAACATGTCCTTTACAGTTAGAATTGCCAACTTTCTCACTCCCAAATAAGCGACAAAAGTAGCAGTCAAATACGGGACACTTGGGTTTACCCCGAGAAAGACTACCATGACCATGAAGCCTTGTGCAGGCACCTGTGTGCGCATGCGTGTATGTGCCAATTTTTTTTTTCCCCACAAATCGGTTTTGGCTTCATCTTCCCGACTATACTGTACATACATTATTTCTACTTTATATAGGCTGTGTATTTATCATATCATTCCTGCTTTTACTATATGTTAGTGTTATTTTAAGTTTTATGTGTTATTTGGTATGATTTGGTAGGTTATTTTTTGGGTCTGGGAATGCTCAAAAATTTTTCCCATATAAATTAATGGTAATTGCTTCTTCGCTTTACGCCATTTCGGCATGAAAGGTTTCATAGAAATGCTCTATCTTAGCGGGGGAAATATGGGACAAGGGTGGTCCCGTATGGGACAAACCAATTTAGCCCAATATACAGGATGTCCCGGCAAATATGGGACAGTTGGCAACCCTATGTTCAAGTTCAACAGTGCGTGACAGGGAATGAGGAAAGGTGCAGCTGACTCATATCGTTTCCTCGGTACTGGTACTGGTCCGCAGCCCAGTGGTTGGGGACCGCTGATATAGATAGCTACAGATGCCCTCACTAAAGGGAGGTTATACTGTAGCCACCTACACTTCAAAGACTAGTTTATTTCCCAGTTTATCCTCCATGGTGTATTTAGCTGCCATTACCCATGACATGAGTAATAAGTTTCCCCTCCCTACCAAGGAAGAGATACTACAAACTACTTCTAAAACACAAATGATTTCCAAAGCACAGGTAAAATTTCAGTAAGTTAAAAGAGACATATCTGCACCAGGTGCGTCAAGTTGCAGCTCCTTAGGGACCACATTAGGGAACCAGAGATGCATCTCGATGACCTTCATCTGGTCAGGGAGAGTGAGGAGGTTATAGAGAGGAGCTATAGGCAGGTAGTCACTCCGGGGCCTCAGGAGATTGATAAGTGGGTAACAGTCAGGAGAGGGAAGGACAAGAAGCAGATGCTAGAGAACACCCCAGTGGTTGTCCCCCTTAACAATAAGTACTCCTGTTTGAGTACTGTTGGGGGAGATGGCCTACTTGGGGGAAACAACAGTGGTTATGCCTCTGGCACAGAATCTGGCCCTGTGGCTCAGAAGGGTAGGGAAAGGAAGAGGGTGGCAACAGTGATAGGGGACTCTATAGTTAGGGGGTCAGACAGGTGATTCTGTGGATGCAGGAAAGAAACACTGATGGTAGTTTGCCTCCCAGGTGCCAGGGTCTGGGATGCTTCTGATCGCGTCCATGATATCTTGAAGTGGGAAGGAGAACAGCCAGAGGTTGTGGTACATAAGTGGGAAGGAGAACAGCCAGAGGTTGTGTGACATAGGTAGGAAAAGGGAGGAGATCCTGAAAACAGACTACAGGGAGTTAGGAAGGAAGTTGAGAAGCAGGACCTCAAAGGTAGTAATCTCGGGATTACTACCTGTGCCACATGACAGTGAGTATAGGAATAGAATGAGGTGGAAGATAAATGCGTGGCTGAGGGATTGGAGCAGGGGGCAGGGATTCAGATTTCTGGATCATTGGGACCTCGTCTGGGGCAGGTGTGACCTGTACAAATATCCTGGTGGGGAGGTTTGCAAAGGCTATTAGGTAGAGTTTAAACTAGAATTGTTGAGGGGTGGGAACCGAACTGAAGTGACATAGGGAAGGGAGGTTGGCTCACAAATAGAGAAAGCTTGGAGACAGTGCGAAAGGAGGATAGGCAGGTGATAGAGAAAGTACACATCACATGGTTTGAGTTGTGTCTATTTTAATGTGAGGAGTATTATGAATAAAGTGGATGAGCTTAGCACATGGATCAGCACTTGGAGCTATGATGTTGTGGCCATTACAGAGACTTGGATGGTGCAGGGGCAGGAATGGCTACTTCAAGTGCCAGGCTTTAGATGTTTCAGAAAGACAGGGAGGGAGGCAAAAGAGGTGGGGTGTGGCACTGTTGATTAGAGATAGTGTCATGGCTGCAGAAAAGGAGGAAGTCATGGAGGGGTTGTCTATGGAGCCTCTGAGGGTGGAAGTTAGAAACAGGAAGGGGTCAATAACTCTACTGGGTGTTTTTTATAGACCACCCAATAGTAACAGGGACATTGAGGAGCAGATAGGGAGACAGATTCTGGAAAGGAGTAATAATAATAGGGTTGTCGTGGTGGGAGTTCTTAATTTCCCAAACATTGATTGGCATATCCCTAGAGTGAAGGGTGTAGATGGGGTGGAGTTTGTTGGGTGTGTTCAGGAAGGCTGCTTGATAAGCAGATAAGCTTATATGTAGATAAACCTACAAGAGGAGAGGCTGTACTTGATCTAGTATTGAGAAATGAACCTGGTCGGGTGTTCAGGTCTCTCAGTGGGAGAGCATTTTGGAGATAGTGATCACAATTCTATCTCCTTTACCATAGCGTTGGAGAGAGATAGGAACAGACAAGTTAGGGAAGTGTTTAATTAGAGTAGGTGGAAATATGAGGCTATCAGGCAGGAACTTGGAAGCATAAATTGGAGACAATTGTTCTCAGGGAAACGTATGGAAGAAATGTGGTAAATGTTCAGGGGATATTTGCGTGGGGTTCTGCATAGATGCATGCCAATGAGACAGGGGAAGGATGGTCAGGTACAGGAACCATGGTTTACAAAAGCTGTTGTAAATCTAGTCAAGAAAAAAAGAAAAGCTTATGAAAGGTTCAAAAAAACTAGGTAATGCTAGGGATCTAGAAGATTATAAGGCTAGCAGGAAGGAGTTTAAGAAAGAAATTAGGAGAGCCAGAAGAGGCCATGAGAAGGCCTTGACGGACAGGATTAAGGAAAACCCCAAGGCATTCTACAAGTATGTAAAGAGCAAGAGGATAAGACCTGAGAGAATAGGACCCAATCAAGTGTGATAGTGGAAAAGTGTGTATGGAACCGGAGGAGATGGCAGAGGTACTTAGTGAATACTTTGCTTCAGTATTTACTACGGAAAAGGATCTTGACGATTGTAGGGATGATTTGCAGCGGACTGAAAAGCTTGAGTATGTAGATATTAAGAAAGAGGATGTGCTGGAGGTTTTGTGAAGCATCAAGTTGGATAAGTCACTGGGACTGGACGGGACGTACCCCAGGCTACTGTGGGAAGCGAGGCAGGAGATTGCTGAGCCTCTGGCAATGATCTTTGCATCATCAGTGAGGATGGGAGAGGTTCTGGAGGATTCGAGGGTTGCGGATGTTGTTCCTTTATTCAAGAAAGGAAGTAGTGTTAGCCCAGTAATTTATAGATCAGTGAGTCTTACTTCAGTGGTTGGTAAGTTGATGGAGAAAATCCTGAGAGGCAGGATTTCTGAACATTTGGTAAGGCATAATATAATTAGGAATAGTCAGTATGGCTTTGACAAAAGTAGGTCGTGCCTTATGAGCCTGATTGAATTTTTTGAAGATGTGACTAAACACATTGATGAAGGTAGAGCAGTAGATGTAGAGTATATGGATTTTAGCAAGGCATTTGATAAGGTACCCCATGCAAGGCTTATTGAGAAAGTAAGGAGGCATGGGAGCCAAGAGGACATTGCTTTGTGGATCCAGAATTGGCTTGCCCACAGAAGGCAAAGAGTGGTTGTAGGCTGGTCATATTCTGCATGGAGGCCGATGACCAGTGGTGTGCCTCAGGATCTGTTCTGGGACCCCTACTCTTCATAATTTTTATAAATGACCTGGATGAGGAAGTGGAGGGAGGGGTAGTAAATTTGCTGATGACATAAAGGTTCTGGGTGTTGTGGATAGTGTGGAGGGCAGTCAGAGGATTCAGCGGGACATTGATAGGATGCAAAACTGGGCTGAGAAGTGGCAGATGGAGTTCAACCCAGATAAGTGTGAGGTGGTTCATTTTGGTAGGTCAAATATGAAGATAGAATATAGCATTAATGGCAAGACTCTTGGCAGCGTGGAAGATCAGAGGGATCTTGGGGTCCGAGTCCATAGGACACTCAAAGCTGCTACGCAGGTTGACTCTGTGGTTAGGAAGGCATACAGTGCATTGGCCTTCATCAATCATGGGATTGAGTTTAAGAGCAGAGAGGCAATGTTGCAGCTATTTAGGACCCTGGTCAGACCCCACTTGGAGTACTGTGCTCATTTCTGGTCACCTCACTACAGGAAGGACGTGGAAACCATAGAAAGGGTGCAGAGGAGATTTACAAGGATGTTGCCTGTATTGGGGAGCATGCTTTATGAGAATAGGTTGAGTGAACTCAGCCTTTTCTCCTTGGAGCGACGGAGGATGAGATGT
The DNA here is from genome assembly GCF_963921235.1 of Mobula hypostoma. Taxonomy (NCBI): domain Eukaryota; kingdom Metazoa; phylum Chordata; class Chondrichthyes; order Myliobatiformes; family Myliobatidae; genus Mobula; species Mobula hypostoma. Next base: position 11,656,412 of record NC_086111.1, on the reverse strand, counting down.
GACCTGATAGAGGTGTATAAGATGATGAGAGGCATTGATCGTGTGGATAGTCAGCGGGTTTTTCCCAAGGTTGAAATGGCTAGCATGAGAGAGCACAGTTTTAACATTCTTGGAAGTAGGTATAGAGGACATGTCAGGGGTATGTTTTTTTAAAATGCAGAGAGTAGTGAGTGCGTGGAATGGGCTGCCGGTGACGGTGGTGGAGGTGGATACGATAGGGTCTTTGAAGAGACCCCTGGACAGGTATGTGGAGCTTGGAAAAATAGACGGCTTATGGGTAAAGCCGAAGTAGTTCTGAGGTAAGGATATGTTCAGCACAGCTTTGTGGGCCGAAGGGCCTGTATTGTGCTGTAGGTTTTCCATGTTTCTATGACATACCAATGTGTTGTAGATAAATGAGATTGTCTGTTGCAGAAATCGAAGGCAGAGGAATGGATTTTCTGTTATTCTGTCTTTCGTCCTGCTGTCATTCTTCTTGCTGTTGCATGACCATTTCTTACAAGGCGACTGCTCCCTCACATTTGTACTGCTTTTTTCCACTTGGGTAACTTGACACATGTTAGTTTTCTCAGTTACCTTTTCACGTAAACTGTCTAAAACTTTCTGGAGACCGAGTTCCAGGTACCTACAATTAATGCCGTGAAGCAGACGCTCCGAGCCCCCAAGTCTTCCACCTATTATCAGATCAACTATTTGATGTGCTCAGTGATCTGCAAGCTTCCTTGAACTAACTAACTTAGCCAGCATTGTCTGGTTTAATTCAAACCCAATTGTCTTAGACCATAATACAAAGGAGCAGAATTAGGCCATTCAGTCCATCAAGCCTGCTCTGCTATTCCATCATAGCTGATCCCAGATCCCACTCAACCGCATACACTTGCCTTCTTGTAATTTCCCTTGTTGTCTTGACCAATCAGGAAACAATCAACTTCAGCTTTAAATATGCCCTTTACTGCAGTCTGTGGCAGAGGATTCCACAGATTCACTACTCTCTGGCTAAAAACATTCCTTGTTACTTCTGTTCTAAAGGATCGCCCCTCAGTTTTGAGGCTGTGCCCTCTGGTTCTGGATACCCCACTAGAGAAAACATGCTCTGCACATCCACCCTATCTAGCCATTTCAACATTCAGTAGGTTTCATGAGATCCCCATGCATTCTTCTAAATTCCAGTGAGTACAGGCCTATAGCTGCCAAACACTCCTCCTAGGTTAACTCTTTCATTCCCAAAATCATCCTTCTGAACCTCCTCTGGACTCTCTGTAATGGTAATAGTTCTTTTCTGAGATATGGGGCCCGAAACTATTGACGATACTCCAAGTGTGGCTTGGTTAGTGTCTTATAAAGTTTCAGCATTATCTCCTTACTTGAATATTCTATTCCCCTTGAAATAAATGCTAACATTGAATTTACCTCCTTGAGTACAGATTCAACCTGTAAATTAACCTTCTGGAAGTTTTGCACGTAGTCTCTCAAATCTGCACTTCTGATGTTTGAATTTTCTGCCCATTTAGGTAATAGTCCGCACTATTGATTCTTTTACCAAAATGCATTATCATTCATTTCCCAACAATATATTTCATCTGCCACTTTTTTTGCCCATTCTTCCAATTTGTCTAAGTCCTGCTGCAATTGCATTGCTTCCTCAGCACTACCTATCCTCACCTATTTTTGTATCATCCTCAAACTTTTCCACAAAGCCATCAATTCCATTATCTAAATCATTGACTAACATTGTGAAAAGTAGTTGTCCCAATACTGACCCATGAGGAATGCCACTCGTCACTGGCAACCAACTAGAAAAGGCCCCCTTTATTTCAACTCGATGCCTCCTGCCTGTCAGCCAGTCCTCTGTCCATGCCAGTATCTTTCCAGTAACACCATGGGATTTTGTCTCATGTGAGGCACCTTATCAAATGTCTTTTGAAAATCCAAGTAAATCCACTGCCTCTCCTTTGTCCACCTTGCTTGTTACTTCCTTGAAGAACTCTTAACAGATTTGTCAGGCTAGATTTCCCTTCATAAGGTACCATACTGATTTTGACTTATTTTATCATTAGTCTCCAAGTACCCCGAACCTCATCCTTGATAATAGACTCCAACACTTTCCCAACCACTGACTGGCCCATAATTCCCTTTCTTTTGTCTTCCTCCCTTCTTAAAGAATGGAGTCACATTTGCAATTTTCCAGTCCTCCTGGACCATCCTAGAATTGAGTGACCAATGCATCTGTTATCTCTTCAGTAGCCTCTTTCAGGAACCTGGGATTTTTTTTTCCCACCTTAAGACCTTTTTCAGTTTGCCTAGCACTTTTTCTTTGTAACAGCACTCACTCCTACTCCCTAACACTCAAGGACCTCTGGCACACTGATAGACTAATGCAAAGTAACATAGAAACAGAGAAACCTACAGCACAATACAGGCCCTTTGGCCCACAATGCTATGCCAAACATGTATTTACTCTGGAAATTACCTTGGGTCACCCATAGCCCTCTATTTTTTCTGAGCTATTTCTCTTGAAAGACTCTATTGTATCCACCTCCACCAAAGTCGCCGGCAGCCCATTCCATACACTCAACATTCCCTGAATAAAAAAAAACTGTAACAACAACAACTTGCCCCTGACATCCCTTCTGTACCTAATTCCAAGTGCCTTAAAGCTATGCCCTCTCGTGCTAGCCATTTCAGCCCTGGGAAAAAGCCTTTGGCTATCCACATGATCAATGCCCCTCATCATTTTAAACACCTTTATCAGGTCACCTCATTCTCCATTACTCCAAGATGAAAAGGCCGAGTTCACTCAACCTATTCTTGTAAGGCATACTCCCCAATCCAGGCAACATCCTTGTAAATCTCCTCTGCACCCTTTCTATAATTTCCACATCCTTCCTGTGGTGAGGTGACTAGAACTGAGCACAGTACTCCAAGTGGGGTCTGACCAGGGTCCTATACAGCTGTAACATTACCTCTCCCCTCTGAAATTCAATTCCACAATTGATGAAGGCCAATGCACTGTATGCCTTCTTAACCACAGAGTCTTTGAGTGTCCTATGGAGACAGACCCTAAGATCCCTCTGAACCTCCACACTGCCAAGAACCTTACCATTAATACTATATTCTGCCATTATATTTGACCTACCAAAATGAACCACCTCACACTTATCTGGGTTGAACACCATCTGCCAATTCTCAGCCCAGTTTTGCATCCTGTTGATGTCCTGCTGTAACCTCTGACGGCTGTCCACAACAGCTCTATCCTTTGTGTCATCAGCAAATTTACTAACCCATCCCTCCACTTCCTCATCCAGGTCATTTATAAAAATCACACAGAGAAGGGGTCCCAGAACAGATCCCTGAGGCACACCACTGGTCTCCGACCTCCATGCAGAATATGACCCATCTACAACCACCCTTTGCTTTCTGTGGTCAAGCCAACTCTGGAATAACAAAGTAATGTCCGCTTGGATCCCATGCCTCCTTACTTTCTCAATAAGCCTTGCATGGGGTACCTTATCAAATGCCTTGCTAAAATCCATATACACTACATCTACTGCTCTACCTTCATCAATGTGTTTAGTCACATCCTCAAAACATTCAATCAGGCATGACCTCCCTTTGACAAAGCCATGCTGACTATTCCTAATCATATTATGCCTTACCAAATGTTCATAAATCCTGCCTCTCAGTATCTTCTCCATCAACTTACCAATCACTGAAGTAAGACTCACTAGTCTATAATTTCCTGGGCTATCTCTACTACCTTTCTTGAATAAAGGAACAACATCTGCAACCCTCCAATCCTCTGAAACCTCTTCTGTTCCCATTGATAATGCAAAGATTATTGCCAGAGGCTCAGCAATCCTCTCGTCGGGGTCCGGTAGTCATTCAGTTCACCTTGCATTTCTTTGCCCCCATTTCTACCTCACCAGCATCATTTTCCATTGGTCCAATTTCAACTCTCACCTCCCTTTTACTCTTGTTTATCCAGGCACACTTCTGACAAATAACCAGCCCTTTAAGGTGCTTTTTATAGGATAAAGTAACTGAGCCATGTTGTAGTGTGTTTATTTTTAAAATTCAGGTTGAAGCTGTCATTTTGCTTTTATCGCTCAGTTCAGGAGGGTTGACTGTACCCAGGGTTGTTAAGCAGCTGTGTTTATTTGCCACTCATCCTCTTGCCCCAGACTATAGGTACATTTAATGTCAGAGAAATATATACAATATACATCCTCAAATTCATTTTCTTCGCAAAAATCCACAAAAACAGAGGAGTGCCCCAAAGAATGAATGACTGTTAGAACGTTAGAACCCCGAAGCCCACCCCACCTCCCTCCTCCCACACACAAGCAGCAGCAAGACAATGACCCCCCCCACCCCCACCAGCAAAAAAGCATCAGCGCCCTCTATCGAGCACTCAAGCGTGCAGCAAAGCATCAATAAAGAAACAGACTTGCAGTACACCAAAGACTACTCGTTCACCCGGTTACTTGACTTGCCACAGGCTCACTCTCTCCCTAATAAGGGAAAAAGAGATGACCCCGTTTCACAGCGAGAGAGGCAACATTAACAAACCACTCAGTGATTTATGATGTTAAAAGTCTCTTGCGTCGCTTTTTCCGAGCTCTGCACCCAGAGTTGGCCCAGGGCTCAGGTCTCTGGACACATAGCCCATGGCAGCAAACCTGCTGCTCCCAATGTTCTGTGTTCTCCAGCAAGGGGCACTGGCCTAGAATCAGCTCGTGTCCAGAGCCACAAAAATCCGGCACCATGAAGGCGCGCTAGTCTTCCAAACCGTGTTCTTGGTACATCAAAAATTGGCCGGTCATGAGGCCCTTTGAGCAGGTCTCATTCCCGCAAAGAATGGAAGTCAGAGTGTAACTCCAGGTCAGGGTCTTCAAAAAGATGTGTCAACAGCTGATGTAGCTTTCGAGGTACAGCTACTGCAGGTTGCATATTACCCACTGGAATTGGTTAAACTGTTACTGTTCACCTTGGGTGTCCATCATTTGACATCATTGACATCATTATCAATGCTACTGAGTTTGACAGTTTGAATGTATTGCATTAGCTGCAGTCAGTCAGGGTTGATTCCACCCAGAACACAATCTCTCCATGGAGTACTGAAGAAAGGTTAGCAGTGACACTGAAACAAAAGATTGTGTGATTAAACTGAACAACAATGTATAGGCAGAATAGTTCACTTTCTATGTAGTAAGATATCTTTAAAATTATTTGTAAATGGTAAATTATTAAATATTAGGTCCAGAGTAATTCTGAAGAAACTAAGGGTGGAATCAATATTACCCAGAACAAGCAGGACAGGTGATCTTCCAGCTTGTGACTGAGAAGGGCTCAAATCAATCCCCTTGCAGCAGTCTCTTCTGTTTGTGGGTAGTCCTTGATACAGTCACAGCCTATAGATTATGCTCTGCTTTATGCACCGTCTTGCTAGTGATGATGGAAACAAAGTCAATAGTCATCCTGTTTACACTCTCCCTCCTAAAGATTAGTGACCTAGGGATGAAATGACTCTTCAGAGACAAAGCACAGAATCATGACATCTAGGAGGAATATAACACAGAATAAGCCTCATTTAGCCCAGCCCTGTTGTAACTGAAGGAAAACTATGCAACTTAATATTACTTTTTATACTTTGGTAGTCAACCCATTAGGTTTTACAAACAATCGAGGTATTTAATGCATAACCTCAATCAGTCTAATGAGTCATCACCACAACAGTTTTCAAGTGCATCTTTTCCATTTTTCAGTGCCCAGTATCATACGCCATTCATGGCAGACCTAGTGTTTTCCAATAACCTCCTGTTGATATATTTACATTGTTTTGTAATACAAACCTAAATAAAATTCTAAGCTCCCACCTTACTTACAGAACATCTGAATTCAGACTTCATTCAGTTTCTCCTGGATGTGATTGAGGACGGACTACTCTCTGATTCCACTGAACAGCTTCCAGACTTGTTCACGAATGTGCTGCTTTCTTTCAATCTCCACATGCTTGGTAAGTCATTCTCAGATTACTCGTTGGTAATCATTTGTTCATTTATTTTGATGTTGTTATCACTGACAAGCCAAAGGATACTGACCTTGCCTAATATTTTGTAGAAGAGGCCCTCCTCCACTACACCAGCTTCCCCACTCTGTGATGGTAAATGCACATTATTGTAGCCACTTGGGCACTCATGAGGGAGCTGCAGGCCTTAGACCCAGAAATAAGAAGCGGCAAGATATGCCCAAGTCAGGATGGTGTATGACATGGAGGGAAATTTACAGCTGGTGATGTTCACATGCAAAGTTTGGATTCAGACAAGACTGCTGGAGTGGCAAACTGTCTGACACTGAAAGAGTGCTGCACATAGCATCTCTCATGCTGGAACCTCAGTTCTGACCTCCTCTCACACACCTGGGCTCCAGTTGCCACACTGCTCCTCAGGAATCAGCACTATGGTTCCCACACTCCCTCTCACACACGGGATCTCAAATTCCACTCTCTCTCCCCCAGACTTTAATACACTTTAATACACCAGGGCCCCAGCTCACATACACTGGAACCCAGTTCTCACACACCACAACCCCAGGCCAATACATGTCCAACACACCATGAACCCAATTACCAAGCTTCCTCTCTCACACCAAGATCCCAGTTCCACACACTCTCTCACACACCAGTCACCAGTTCCCAAACTTCACCTAACAAGCTGGGACTCCTTTAACCACACTTCCTCTCGTACACTGGGACCCCTTTCCAATGCAGGGTCTCACACAGAGAGAACCCAGTTACCACATTCCCTCCAACACACTGATATCCACACTCTTGCCAGACCAAGATGGTGCCATGTATGGCAGCTGTGTTGCAAATTCCATACCAATTCTACAGTGTGCTGCTAATTTCTGCAATTTCATAGAACATAGAACATAGAATAGTACAGCACAGTACAGGCCCTTTGGCCAACATTGTTGTGCTGACCCATAAACCCTGGCTCCCATATAACCCCCCACCTTAAATTCCTCCATATACCTGTCTAGTAGTCTCTTAAATTTCACTGGTGTATCTGCCTCCACCACTGACTCAGGCAGTGCATTCCACGCACCAACCACTCTCTGAGCAAAAAACCTTCCTCTAATATCCCCCTTGAACTTCCCACTCCTTACTTAAAGCCATGTCCTCTTGTATTGATTGAGCAGTGGTGCCCTGGGGAACAGGCACTGGCTATCCACTCTATCTATTCCTCTTAATATCTTGTATACCTCTATCATGTCTCCTCTCATCCTCCTCCTCTCCAAAGAGTAAAGCCCTAGCTCCCTTAATCTCTGATCATAATGCATACTCTCTAAACCAGGCAGCATCCTGGTAAATCTCCTCTGTACCCTTTCCAACGCTTCCACATCCTTCCTATAGTGAAGTGACTAGAACTGGACACAGTACTCCAAGTGTGGCCTAACCAGAGTTTTATACAGCTGCATCATTACCTCACGACTCTTAAACTCTATCCCTCGACTTATGAAAGCTAACACCCCATACGCTTTCTTAACTACCCTATCTACCTGTGAGGCAACTTTCAGGTATCTGTGGACATGTACCCCCAGATCCCTTTGCTCCTCCACACTACCAAGTATCCTGCCATTTACTCTGTACTCTGCCTTGGAGTTTGTCCTTCCAAAGTGTACCACCTCACACTTCTCTGGGTTGAACTCCATCTGCCTCTTCTCAGCCCACCTCTGCAACCTATCAATGTCTCTCTGCAATCTTCGACAATCCTCGACACTCTCTACAACACCACCAACCTTTGTTTCGTCTGCAAACTTGCCAACCCACCCTTCTACCCCCACATCCAGGTTGTTAACAAAAATGATGAAAAGTAGAGGTCCCAGAACTGATCCTTGTGGGACACCGCTAGTCACAACCCTCCAATCTGAATGCACTCCCTCCACCATGACCCTGTGCCTCCTGCAGGCAAGCCAATTCAGAATTCACCTGGCCAAACTTCCCTGGATCCCATGCCTTCTGACTTTCTGAATAAGCCTACCGTGTGGAACCTTGTCAAATGCCTTCCTAAAATCCATATAGATCACATCCACTGCACTACCCTCATCTATATGCCTGGTCACCTCCTCAAAGAACTCTTATCAGTCTTGTTAGACGCGATCTGCCCTTCACAGAGCCATACTGACTGTTCCTGATCAGACCATGATTCTCTAAATGCTCATAGATCCTATCTCTAAGAATCTTTTCCAACAGCTTTCCCACCACAGACACGAGGCTCACTGGTCTACAATTATCCGGACTATCTCTACTACCTTTTTTGAACAAAGGGACAACATTCGCCTCCCTCCAATCCTCCAGTACCATTCCCGTAGACAATGAGGACATAAAGATCCTAGCCAGAGGCTCAGCAATCTCTTCCCTCGCCTCGAGGAGCAGCCTGGGGAATATTCCGTCAGACCCGGGGGACTTATCCGTCCTAATGTATTTTAATAACTCCAACACCTGCTCTCCCTTAATATCAACATGCTCCAGAACATCAACCTCACTCATATTGTCCGTAAATACCAAAGAGAAGTATTCATTGAGGACCTCGCAACCTTCCACAGCCTCCAGGCACATCTTTCCACCTTTATCTCTAATCGGTCCTACCTTCACTTCTGTCATCCTTTTGTTCTTCACATAATTGAAGCATGTCTTGAGATTTTCCTTTACCCTACTCGCCGAGGCCTTCTCATGCCCCCTTCTTGCTCTCCTCAGCCCCTTCTTAAGCTCCTTTCTTGCTTCCCTATATTCCTCAATAGACCCATCTGATCCTTGCTTCCTAAACCTCATGTATGCTGCCTTCTTCCACCTACTAGATTTTCCACCTCACTTGTCACCCATGGTTTCTTCACCCTACCATTCTTTATCTTCCTCACTGGGACAAATTTATCCCTAACATCCTGCAAGAGATGTCGAAACATCAACCACATGTCCATAGTACATTTCCCTGCAAAAATATCATCCCAATTCACACCTGCAAGTTCTAGCCTTATAGTCTCATAATTTGCCCTTCCCCAGTTCAAAAGTTTTCCTGTCCTCTCTGATTCTATCCTTTTCCATGATAATGCTGAAGGCCAGGGAGTGGTGGTCAATGTTCCCCAGATGCTCACCCACTGAGAGATCTGTGACCCAACCCGGTTCTTGTTCAAGAAGCTGATAGTCGCATCAGATATGATTGACTGACTCTTCTGAACATCGGGAAGATGGCGTTTACCCACAGCGTGCTGCCTTTTCTACCTTGAGAACCCCTGTTTACATGATCCGTGGCAGGCTCATTTATTATAGTGCTGCTACCTCGGAAGTGGCATCGGAGGCGAGGGAGAAGGGCCAGTGTCCTGGTGAGGTTGAGACAGCGTTCAAATCAGCCGTCACTCCCTGGCATACTCCTGGCTAATGTTCAGTCCCTGGACAACAATCTGTGCGAACTGAGAGCCAGAATCTCCAATCAGTGGGAAACAAAGGAACGTGACGTCTTGTGTTTCGTGGAGACCTGGTTGACCGAGGAGATACCGGATCACTCCACTGAGCCTCTGGGTTCTCCCTGTTCTGAGTGGACAGGTCTAAAAACCCTTCTGGGAAAAGTAAAGGAGGTGCGGTATGCTTCACGGTCAGTAATGCTTGGTGCAATTCCCAGAATGTGCATGCCCTCAAATTCTTTTGTTCCCTGGATCAGGAGTACATGGTGCTGCTCTGTGGACCTTTCTGGCTGCCTAGAGAGTTCACGTCTGTAATTATCACAGCTATGTGTATTCTGCCACAGGTTGATACTGACCTGGCTCTGAAGAAACTGTATGAAACCATCAGCACCTTGGACACTGCTTTTATCGTTGCCTGAGACTTTAATCGAGCATCACTGGCTAAAACGACTCTGAAGTTTTGACAGCACATCCAGGTGAGCACAAGGGGAGATAACACCATTGACCACTGCTACTCTCCCTTCAGCAACGCTTACCAAGTGCTCCTCCATCTGCCACTTGGAGAAGTCTGATCCCTCCTCCATCCTGCTTCTGCCCATGTACAGCCAAAGCTGAAACAAGAGGCAACCATAGTTAAATCTGTCCACTATTGGTCTGACCAATCAGTTTCCATGCTACAAGACTGCTTTGATGATGTCAACTGGAATGTCTTTCATAATGAGAACATCTCCGAGTTCACGGAAGGGATCATGAGCTTCGTCCGGAAGTGCATTGAGGATGTTGTCCCCCAAAAATCGGTCAATGTTTATCCAAACCAGAAACGCTGGATCAACAGTTCTGTGTGTGCAGCAGTTACCGTGCGACACAGAGCTTATGTTGCCGGTGACCACAGAAACTCAAGAACTGCAGCTATGATCTGCGCAAAGCCATCAAGGCAGTGAAACGACAATAAAGGGACAAGATCCAGACACAACTCTCCACCAACAACACATGCAGCTTATGGCAAGGTCTGCACACCATCATAGACTTCAAAGCTAAGCGCAGTGGAGTTGCCAACATTGCTGCCTCTCTCCCAGATGAGCTAAATCTTTTTTGCTCTCAGTTCAATGTCGCCAACACTGAGCCCTCAAGGAGAGCCGCCAAAGAGCCCTGCACCTGGGTCATCTCTGAGGCTGAAGTACGCAGGTGTTTTCAATGAAAAAACTGCGTACAGCAAGGTTGCAGGACCAGATGGCATCTGAGGGTGGGTACTCAGAATGGCAGGTGTGTTTGCAGACATTCTTAATCTCTCCCTTTCCCAGTGTAGGGTGCCCTCCTACTTGTCCCTGTACCTAGAAAGACCAAGGTAACATGTCTAAACAACTGGCATCTTGTTCCACTCACCTCCATAATAAGCAAATGCTTTGAAAGGCTGGTCAAGGACGACATCTGCAGCATGCTACCACCCACAATGGACCCCCTATAATTCCTCTACCGACACAGCCGATTGACAGTTGACGCAATAGTCACAGCTCTACGCACCGTCCTTCCAAACCTGGAGAAGAGGGATGCTTATGTGAGAATGTTGTTCTTGGACTAAGTTCAGCATTCAACACCATCATTCCCTCCAGGCTTGACAAGAAGCTCAGGGACCCTGGTCTTCATCCTACCTTGTCCAGCTGGATCCTGGAGTTCCTGTCAGATCACTGCCATGGGTCCCTCTCCTCTGCCTCTCTCACCCTCAACACAGGTGCCCCTCAGGGCTGTGTCCTCAGCCCCCTCCTTTACTCTCTATATACCCATGTTGGTGTTGCCACCCACAGCTTCAATTTGCTAATTAACTTTGACACTACACTGATTGGACTTATCTCAAATAATAACAGGGTAGCCTACGGAGAAGTAATCACACTGACACAATGGTGTCAAGAAAACAACCTCACCCTCAATGTCGCTAAAGCAAAGGAGCTGGTTGTGGACTAGAGCAGGTACAGAGACAGGCTATTGACATCAATGGATCTGGGGTTGAGAGGATGAACAGCTTTAAGTTCCTCGATATACACATCACCTAAGACCTCACATGGTTTGTACATACCAGTTGTGTGGTGAGAAAAGCGCAACAGCACCTCTTTCACCTCAGATGGTTGAAGAAGTTTGGATGGGCCTCCAAATCCTAACAACTTTCTACAGGGGCACAATTGAGAGCATCCTGACTGGCTGCATCACTGCCTGGTATGGGAACTGTACTTCACACAATCGCAGGATTCTGCAGAGAGTGCAGACAGCCCAGCGCATCTGTAGATGTGAACTTCCCACTATATTTACAGTAACAGGTGTGTAAAAGGGGCCCAATGGATCATCAGGACCTGAGTCACCCCAACCACAAACTGTTCCAGCTGCTACCATCTGGGAAATGGTACCGCAGCATTAGGACCAACAGGCTCTGGAACAGCTTCTTCCACCAGGCCATCAGACTGATTAATTCACACTGACACAATTGTATTTCTAAGCCATATAGATTGCTCTGTTAGAAGCATAGAAAACCTACAGCACAATACAGGCCCTTCGGCGCACAATGCTGTGCCGAACATGTACTTACTTTAGAAATTACCTCGGATTATCCATAGCTCTCTATTTTTCTAAACTCCATGTACCTATCCAGGAATCTCTTAAAAGACCCTATCATATCCTCCTCCATCACCGGCACCGGCAGCCCATTCCACGGAGACACCACACTCTGTGTTTGAAATAGAACAAACTTACCCCTGACATCTCCTCTGTACCTACTTCCAAGCACCTTAAAACTATGTCCACTTGTGCTAGCCATTTCAGCCCTGGGAAAAAGCCTCTGACTATCACACGATCAATGTCTCTTATCATATTGTACACCTCTATTAGGTCACCTCGCATCCTCTGTTGCTCCAAGGAGAAAAGGCCGAGTTCACTCAACCTATTCTCATAAGGCATGCTCCCCAATCCAGGCAACATCCTTGTAAATCTCCTTTGCACCCTGTCTATAGTTTCCACATCCATCCTGTAGTGAGGTGACCAGAACTGAGCACAGTACTCCGAGTGAGGTCCAGCCAGGGTCCTATATGGCTACAACATTACCTCTCTGCTCTTAAACTCAATCCCATGATTGATGAAGGCCAATGCACCAAATACCTTCTTAACCACAGAGTCAACCTGCGCAGCTGCTTTGAGTGTCCTATGGACTTGGGACCCCAAGATCCCTCTGATTCTCCATACTGCCAAGAGTCTTGCCACTAATACTAGATTCTGCCATCATATTTGACCTACCAAAATGAACCACCTCACACTTATCTGGGTTGAACATCTGCCACTCCTCAGCCCAGTTTTGCAGCCTATCGATGTCCTGCTGTAACCTCTGACAGCCCTCCACACTATCCACAACACCCCCAACTTTTGTCTCATCAGCAAATTTACTAACCCATCCCTCCACTTCCTCATCCAGGTCATTTATAAAAATCACGAAGATTAGGGGTCCCAGAACAGATCCCTGAGGCACACCACTGGTCACCGACCTCCATGCAGAATATGACCCGTCTACAACCACTCTTTGCCTTATGTGGTCAAGCCAATTCTGGATCCACAAAGCAAGGTCCCCTTGGATCCCATGCCTCCTTACTTTCTCAATAAGCCTTGCATCAAATGCCTTGCTGAAATCCATATACACTACATCTACTACTCTACCTTCATCATTGTGTTTAGTTACATCCGCAAAAGGCTCGTAAGTCACGATCTGCTTTTGACAAACCATGCTGACTATTCGCATGACATTATGCCTCTCCAAATGTTCATAAATCCTGCCTCTCAGGATCTTTCCTTTCAACTTACCAACCACTGAAGTAAGACTCACTGGTCTATAACTTCCTGGGCTATCTCTACTCCCTTTCTCAAACAAGGGAACAACATCTGCAATCTTCCAATCCTCCGGAACCTCCCCTGTCCCCATTGATGATGCAAAGATCATTGCCAGAGGGTCAGAAATCTCCTCCATTGTCTCCCACAGTAGCCTGGGCTACATCTCATCCAGTCCCGGAGACTTATCCAACTTGATGTTTTCCAAAAGCTCCAGCACATCTGCTATCTTCTCTGGTTCCATACACAGTTTTCCACTGTCAGACTTGATTGGTCCTAACGTCTTATCCTCTTGCACTTCACATAGAAATACCTTGAGGTTTTCCTTAATCCTTGCCAAGGCCTTCTCATGGCCCCTTCTGGCTCTCATAATTTCATTCTTAAGCTCCTTCCTGCTAGCCTTTTAATCTTCTAGATCACTATCATTACCTAAACCTTTCGTAAGCTTTTCTCTTCTACTTGATTAGATTTTCAACAGCCTTTGTACACCACGGTTAGTGTACCCTACCATCCTTTCCCTGTCTCATTGGAACGTACCTATGCAGAATGCTACGCAAATATCTCCTAAACATTTGCCACATTTCTGCCGTACATTTCCCTGAGAACATCTGTTCCTAATTTATGCTTCCAAGTTCCTGCCTGATAACCTCATATTTCCCCTTACTCCAATTAAACACATTCCTAACTTGTCTGTTCCTATCCCTCTCCAATGCTGTGGTAAAGGAGATAGAATTGTGATCACTATCTCCAAAATGCTCTGCCACTGAGAGATCTGACATCTGACTAAGTTCATTTCCCAATATCAGATCAAGTATAGCCTCTCCTCTTGTAGCCTCATCTATGTATTGTGTCAGGAAACCTTCCTGAACACACCTAACAAACTCCGCCCCATTTAAACCCTTCGCTGTAGGGATATGCTAATCAATATTTGGCAAATTAAAATCTCCCACCATGACAACCCTGTTATTATTACACTTTTCCAGAATCTGTCTCCCTATCTGCTTCTCAAGTCCATGTTACTATTGGGTGGTCTACAAAAACACCCAGTATAGCTATTGACCCTTTCCTGTTTCTAACTTCCACCCACAGAGATTCCATAGACAATCCCTCCATATCTTCCTCCTTTTCTGCAACCATGCCCCCACCTCTTTTGCCTCCCTCCCTGTCCTTCCTGAAACATCTTACCTGGTACTCAAGGTAACCATTCCTACCCTTGAGCCATCCAAGTCTCTGTAATGGCCACAACATCATAGCTCCAAGTACTGATCCACACTCTAAGCTCATCTGTCTAGTTCATAATACTCCTTGCATTAAAATAGACGCATCTCAAACTATCAGTTCCTCCATCACCTGCCTATATTCCCTCTCGCACTGTCTCCAAGCTTTCTCTATTTGTGAACGTCAACATGAAGGGGGCTAGAATGCAAAGAGAAATTATGTTAGCTTATTTTGGCCCCTTTGGACACCTAATTATTGGCAGACACCACAACACAGAATATACTGAGTTTTCATAACAGTCTTGGATGATATTTGCTTGAATCAAACCTGGTCTGAAATATAAAGTGAGACATAATTGCATAGACTTTTCCATTTAATATATAAAAATTGATCAGATTGAGGAATACAATGTTTCCTAAGTGACAATATTTACTTGAATTGGGAAAGGCAAGAACTGATTAATAAATAGTCAGCAACACACATAAAAGTTGCTGGTGAATGCAGCAGGCCAGGCAGCATCTCTAGGAAGAGGTACAGTTGACGTTTCGGGCCGAGACCCTTCGTTAGGACGAACTGAAAGAAGAGCTCGTAAGAAATTTGAAAGTCGGAGGGGAGGGCGAGATCCGAAATGATAGGAGAAGACAGGAGGGGGAGGGATGGAGCCAAGAGCCGGACAGTTGATTGGCAAAAGGGAGATGGCAGTAATGCAACAGTGTGGATGCCAACTGCCGTAAAAACTCAAAGAAGAAGAAAAAAAGAAGTGATATGAGAGGATCATGGGACAGGAGGCCTAGGGAGAGAGAAAAGGGGGAGGGGGAAGCCCAGAGGATGGGCAAGGAGTATAGTGACAGGGACAGAGGGAGAAAAAGGAGAGAGAGAACAAGAATGTGTGTATATAAGTGAATAAATAACGGATGGGGTACGAGGGGGCGGTGGGGCATTAGTGGAAGTTTGAGAAGTCAATGTTCATTCCATCAGGTTGGAGGCTACCCAGACGGAATATAAGGTGTTGTTCCTCCAACCTGAGTGTGGCTTCATCTTTACAGCAGAGGAGGCCGTGGATAGACATATCAGAATGGGAATGGGACATGGAATTAAAATGTGTGTCCACTGGGAGATGCTGCTTTCTCTGGCAGATAGAGCGTAGGTGTTCAGCGAAACGATCTCCCAGTCTGCCTTGGGTCTCGCCAATATATAGAAGGCCACAGTGGGAGCTCCGGACGCAGTATATCACCCCAGCTGACTCACAGGTGAAGTGTCGCCTCACCTGGAAGGACTGTCTGAGGCCCTGAATGGTAGTGAGGGAGGAAGTGTAAGGGCATGTGTAGCACTTGTTCCGCTTACAAGGATAAGTGCCAGGAGGGAGATCGGTGGGGAGGGATGGGGGGGGGAAACGAATGGACAAGAGAGTCACCTAGGGAGCGATCCCTGCGTGAAGCAGAGAGGGGGTGGGGGGGAAAGATATGCTTAGTGGTGGGATCCCGTTGGAAGTGGCGGAAGTTACGGATATTTATATGTTGGACCTGGAGGCTGGTGGGGTGGTAGGTGAGGACGAGGGGAACCCTATTCATAGTGGGGTGGCGGGAGGATGGAGTGAGATCAGATGTGCATGAAATGAGGGAGATGAGTTTGAGAGCAGAGTTGATGGTGGAGGAAGGGAAGCCCCTTTCTTTAAAAAAGGAGGACATCTCCTTTGTCCTGGAATGAAAAGGCTCATCCTGAGAGCAGATGCAGTGGAGACAGAGGAATTGCGAGAAGGGGATGGCATTTTTGCAAGAGACAGGGTGAGAAGAGGAATAGCTGTGAGAGTCATTAGGCTTCAGTAGATAAGCTGTCTCCAGAGATAGAGACAGAAAGATCTAGAAAGGGGAGGGAAGTGTTGGAAATGGATCAGGTAAACTTGAGGGCAGGGTGAAAGCTGGAGGCAAAGTTAATGAAGCCAACGAGCTCAGCATGTGCGCAGGAAGCAGCGCCAATGCAGTCGTCGATGTAGCGAAGGAAAAGTGGGGGACAGATACCAGAGTAGGTGTGGAACATGGATTGTTCCACAAAGCCAACAAAAATAGCTGGGACCCGTACAGGTGCCCATGGCTACACCTTTAGTTTGGAGGAAGTGGGAGGAGCCAAAGAAGAAATTATTAAGAGTAAGGACTAATTCCACTAGACGGAGCAGAGTGGTGATAGAGGGGAACTGGTTAGGTCTGGAATCCAAAAAGAAACGGAGATCTTTGAGACCTTCCTGATGGGGGATGGAAGTACATAGGGACTGGATATCCATGCTGAAAATAAAACAGTGGGGGCAGGGAACTTAAAATCATCGAAAAGTTTCAGAGCATGAGAAGTGTCACGAACATAGGTAGGAAGGGATTGAATAAGAGGGGATAAAACAGTGTCGAGGTATACAGACATGAGTTCAGTGGGGCAGGAGCAAGCTGAGACAATGGGTCTACCTGGACAGGCAGGTTTGTGGATCTTGGATAGGAGGTAGAAACGGGAAGTGCAGGGTGTAGGTAGCCGTGGATGGGAGATCCCCGAGCGGATAAAGTCGGTGATGGTGTGGGAGACAACGGCCTGGTGCTCCCTAGTGGGGTCATGATCGAAGGGTAAATAACAGGAGGTATCCACGAGTTGTCGCTGTGCCTCGGTAAGGTTGAGGTCAGTACGCCAGACTACAACAGCACCCCCCTTATCGGCGGGTTTTATAGTAAGGTTAGGATTAGTGCAGAGGGAGTGGAGAGCAGAGCGTTCGGAAGGTGTGAGGTCGGAATGGGAACAAGTTGCGGTGAAGTCGAGACGGTTGATGTCCGGTTGGCAGTTAGCAATAAAGAGAACAAGGTGCGGTGAAGATAAGTAGTCAGCATAGTTTTGTGCATGGGAAGTCATATCACAACATCATAGCTCCAAGTACTGATCCACGCTCTAAGCTCATCCGCTTTGTTCATGATGCTTCTTACGTTAAAATGGACACATCTCAAACCATCGGTCTGAGCCTATCTATCACCTGCCGATCCTCCCTCTTGCACTGTCTTCAAGCTTTCTCTATTTGTGAGCCAACCGCCACTTCCTTTGTCTCTTCAGTTTGGTTCCCACCCCCCAGCGATTGTAGTTTAAGCTCTCCCAAATAGTCTGAGCAAATCTCTCTGCCAGGATATTGGTCCCCCTTGGATTCAAGTGCAACACATCCTTTTTGTACATGTCATGCCTGTCCTAAAAGAGGTCCCAATGATGCAGAAATCTGAATGCCTGCCCCCTGCTCCAATCCCTCAGCCATGCATTTATCCTCCACCTCACCCTATTTTTATACCCACTGTCGCGTGGCACAGGCAGTAATCCCGAGATTACTACCCTTGAGGTCCTGCTTCTCAACTTCCTTCCTAACTCCCTGTTTTCAGGACCTCCTCCTTTTTCCTACCTACCTATGTCATGGTACCAATATGTACCATGACCTCTGGCTGTTCACCTTCCCACTTAAAGATATCGTGGTCGTGATTTGAAACATCCCAGACCCTGGCACCTGGGAGGCAAGCTACCATCCATGTTTCTTTCCTGCATCCACAGAATCACCTGTCTGACCCCGCCTCCCATCTACAGAGTCCCCTATTACTGCTGCCTTCTTCCTTTCCCTACCCTTCTGAGCCTCTGACTCTGTGCCAGAGGTGCGGCCACTGTTGCTTCCCCCAGGTAGGTACCCCCTCCCCCAACAATACTCAAACGGGAATACTTATTGTTAAGGGGGGCAGCCACAGTGGTACTCTCTAGTATCTGACTCTTGCCTTTCCCCCTTCTGACTGTTACCCACTTATCTGTCTCCCAAGTCCCAGGTGTGAGTACTTGCCTATAGCTTCTCTCCATCATATCCTCACTTTCCCTGACCAGACGAAGGTCATCGAGCTGCATCTCCAGTTCCTTAATGCAGTCCCGAAGGAGCCGCAGCTTGATGCACCTGGTGCAAATGTGGTCATCCAGGAGGCTGGGAGTCTCTCAGACATCCCACATCTGACACCCAGTACAGAACACTGACCTCACAGACGTACAGTGGCATGCAAAAGTTTGGGCACCCCTGGTCAAAATTTCTGTTATTGTGAGTAGCTAAGCGAGTAAAAGATTAACAGATTTCCAAAAGGTATGAAGTTAAAGATGACACATTTCTTTAATATTTTAAGCAAAAAACTTTTTATTTACACCTTTTGCAGTTTCAAAATAACAAAAAAAGAAAAGGGCCCGAAGCAAAAGTTTGGGCACCCTGCATGGCAGTACTTAGTAACACCCCCTTAGGCAAGTATCATAGCTTGTAAACGCTTTTTGTAGCCAGCTAAGAGTCTTTCAATTCTTGTTTGAGAGATTTTCACCCATTCCTCCTTACAAAAGGCTTCTAGTTCTGTGAGATTCTTGGGGCCGTCTTGCATGCACTGCTCTTTTGAGGTCTATCCACAGATTCTCGGTGATCTTTAGGTCAGGGGACTGTGGGGCCATGGCAAAACCTTCAGCTTGCGCATCTTGAGGTAGTCCATTGTGGATTTTGAGGTGTGTTTCAGTTCATTATCCTGTTGTAGAAGCCATCCTCTTTTCATCGTCGGCTTTTTTACAGACGGTGTGATGTTTGCTTCCAGAATTTGCTGGTATTTGATCGAATTCCTTCTTCTCTCTACCAGTAAATGTTCCCCGTGCCACTGGCTGCAACACAAGCCCAAAGCATGAATGATCCACCCTCCCGTGCTTAACAGTTGGAGAAGGGTTCTTTTCATGAAATTCTGCACCCCTTTTTCTCCAAACATGCCTTTGCTCATTGCAGCCAAAAAGTTCTATTTTAACTTCATCAGTCCACAGCACTTGTTTCCAAAATGCATCAGGCTTGTTTAGATGTTCCTTTGAACCTTTAGAATAGAACTTTTTGGCCGCAATAAGCAAAGGTATGTTTGGAGAAAAAAGGGTGCAGAATTTCATGAAAAGAACACCTCTCCAACTGTTAAGCATGGGGGTTGCAGCCAGTGGCACGGGGAATATTTACTGGTAGAGGGAAGAAGGAATTCAATCAAATACCAGCAAATTCTGGAAGCAAACATCACACCAACTGTAAAAAAAGCCAAAGGTGAAAAGAGGATGGCTTCTACAACGGGATAATGAACTTAAACACACCTCAAAATCTACAATGAACTACCTCAAGAGGCGCAAGCTGAAGATTTTGGCATGGCCCTCACAGTCCCCTGACCTAAACGTCATCGAGATTCTGTGGATAGACCTCAAAAGAGCAGTACATTCAAGACAGCCCAAGAATCTCACGGAACTCGAAGCCTTTTGCAAGGAAGAATGGGCGAAAATCTTCCAAACAAGAATTGAAAGACTCTTAGCCGCGATACCTGCCAAAGGGGGTGTTACTAAGTAGTGCCATGCAGGGTGCCCAAACTTTTGCTTCGGGCTCTTTCCCTTTTTTGTTATTTTGAAACTGTAAAAGATGGAAATAAAAAAACTGTTCTTGCTTAAAATATTAAAGAAATGTGTCATCTTTAACCTTATGCCTTTTAGAAATCAGTTCATCTTTTACTTGCTTAGCTATTCACAGTAACAGAAATTTTGACCGGGGTGCCCAAACTTTTGCATGATACTGTACTTCCTATTTCTATTCCTCACAGGTTACCTACCTCGCCTCGACCCATTATCACCAAAACCCGGCCATTCTGCTTCAGATCACTCTGTTGATGACAGCTCCGCTAGGCAGTGTCTCCTTTTTATGCCTGAACCTTTCTTGCTATTTAAGTCACAATTGGTGCTCCAGTTATAGCTGCTGATAGGCCACGTACAATGGACTAACGCTCTCGAAGCTCCCTTTTTAATTAACTGCCGCTGACCTGCGAGAAATCCCTCTTGGTAGAGCTCTGTTGACACCGCTGATAGGCCACATACATACCGTTGTACATACTATTTATTACAAATTACTACAAATTGCACATTGTGCATTCAGATGGAGACGGAACGCAAAGATTGTTACTCCTTATGTATGTGAAGGATGTCAGAAATAAAGTCAATGCAATTGAATTCTCTCTCCCGCACCAGCACCCAGTTCTCACACACTATCTAACATACCTAGAACCCAGAACCCTCACTCCCTCTAATACACCAGATTCCAGTTTCCATGCTCCATCTAACTCTTGGGGTGTCCAGTTCTCTCACTCCCTCTCACACAATGGGACACTTTACTACAAACCCTCTCACAAACCAACCACAATTTCCCCACACCCTCCAACACACCGGGAGCCCAGTTCCCACACTCTCTCACACAGACCGGAACCCTAGTTCCCACACTTCTCTCACACAGTGGTAACCTAGTTCCCATATTCTCTCTCAAACACCAGGACCTCAGTTCCCACACTCTCGCTCAAACACTGGGATCCCAGTTCCCACACTCACTCTCAAACACCGGGACTCTAGTTCCCACGTAATAGAATCCCAGTTCCCGCACTCTCTCTCAAACACCGGAGCCCCAGCTACCACACTCCCTCTCAATTGTACCGGATGACTGGAAAATAGCAAATTTTACTCTGCTGTTTAAGAAGGGTGGGAGGTATCAGAAAGGGACTTGGGAGTCCTTGTGCAGGATACCCTAAAGGTTAACCTCCAGGTTGAGTCGGTGGTGAAGAAGGTAAATGCAATGTTGGCAGCCATTTCTAGAGGTATAAAATGTAAGAGCATTAAATGTAATGTTGAGGCTCTATAACAGGGGTCAGCAACCTTTTTGCCTCTGTGGTCTGGATCGCGTATTAATGAGTGGACGATGGGCCAGATAAGTGCCATAAGAAAAACTTGGAATATGGAAATTATCCATTTAAATACATCTAGTTATGTTTGGACTCAAATTAATGAATAACGCATGCTAGAAAATCATTTGTGCTTAAGGTTGCCTACCCTGCTCTAAAAGGCACTTGTAAGACAACACTTGAATGAATTGAATGAATTGACTTTGTCTTACATCCTTTACATACATTAGGAGTAAAAATCTCTACGTTACGTCTCAATCTAAATGTGCAATGTGCAATCATAGTAGTTTTTAATAAATAGAACAGTCAATGTAACATAACATAGAAATACACTCAGATCAATGTGAGTTAATCAGTCTGATGGCCTGGTGGAAGAAGCTGTCCCGAAGCCTGTTGGTCCTGGCTTTTATGCTGTGGAACCATTTCCCAGATGGTAGCAGCTGGAATAGATTGTGATTGGGGTGACTCGGGTCCTCAATGATCCTTCAAGCCCTCTTTTCACACCTGTCTTTGTAAATGTCCTGAATAGTGAGAAGTTCACAATTACAGATGTGCTGAGCTGTCCGTACCACTCTCTGCAGAGTCCAGTGATTAAGGGAAGTACTATTCCCAAAGCAGGCGGTGATGCAGCCAGTCAGGATGGTCTCAATTGTGCCCTTGTAGAAAGTTCTTAGGATTTGGGGGCCCATACCAAACTTCTTCAACCGTCTGAGGTGAAAGAGGCGCTGTCGTGCCTTTTTCACCACACAGCTGGTGTGTATAGACTTGGAGTATTGTGTGCAGTTTTGGGCTTCTTGTTTTAGAAAGGATATACTGACATTGGAGAGGGTTCAGAGAAGATTCACAAGATTGGTTCCAGGAATGAAAGGGTTACCATATGAAAAACATCTGGTAGCTCTTAGGCTGTATTCTCTGAAGCTCAGGAGAATGAGGGGGGATCTTATAGAAACTTTCCAAATGTTAAAAGGTCTGAACAGATTAGATATGGCAAAGTTATTTCCCATGGTAGGGGATTCCAGGATGAGGGCATGACTTCAGGTTTGAAGGACGTCCATTTAGAACAGAGATTCAGAGAAATTACTTTAGTCAGAGGGTGGTAAATCTGTGGAATTTATTGCCACGAGAGGCTGTGGAGGCCAAGTCACACTGTGTATTCAAGGCAGAGATAAATGGGCTCTTGATTAGCCAGGGCATCAAAGGGTATGGGGAGAAGGCAGGGGAGCGGGGATGACGAGAAGAATTGGATTAGCCTGTGATTAAATGGCAGAGCAGATTCAATGGGCTGAATGGCCTACTTCTGCTCCTATATCTTATGTTCTTATGATCTCTTTGTCAAACACCGGGATCCCAGTTCCCACACTCTGTTTCAAGCACCGGGACTCCAGTTCCCATACTCTGTATCAAACACCAGGACTCAAGTTCTCACCTCTCTCTCAAACACCAGGACCCCAGTTCCCAAACTCTCTCAAGCACTAGGATCCCAGTTCTAACACACCCTCACTCACACTGGGATCGCAGTTCCCACACTCTCTCTCAAACACCAGGACCTCAATTCCCACATGCTCCCTTAGACACCAGGAACCCCATTCCCACACTCTGTCTTAAACACGGGGACCACAGTTCCCACACTCTGTCTCAAACACCGGGACTGCAGTTCCCATAATCTCTCTCTCAGACTGGACCCTAGTTAGCACACTCTCTCCCAAATACCAGTACTCAAGTTTCCACATTCTCTCTCATACACTGGGCCTCCTGTTTGCACACTCCCTCTCACACACATCTGGACCCCAATCCCCAACTTTCTCTCACACACACTGGGACACCAGTTCCTGTGCTGCCGGTCACACACTGGGATGCCAGTTCACCCACTCCTCTGTTGCACGCACCAGGATCCAGTTCCTGCACTGTCATGCACTGAGACCCAAGTTCACACACTCCGTCTCATACACTGGGCCCCCAATTCCTGCACAGCCCGTCTCGTGCTGGGCCCCCAGTTTCTGCATGGCCCATCTCACACTGGGCCCCCAGTTCCTGCACGGCCCGTCTCGCACTGGGTCCCCAGTTCCTGCACGGCCCGTCTCGCGCTAGGCCCCCAGTTCCTGCACGGCCCGTCTCGCGCTGGGCCCCCAGTTCCTGCATGGCCTGTCTCGCGCTGGGCCCCCAGTTCCTGCATGGCCCGTCTCGCGCTGGGCCCCCAGTTCCTGCATGGCCTGTCGCACACTGCAATCCCAGCTCACCCACCCAATGTTGTAAAACAATAAAACATGAATATTGCCAAGGGGGTTGATTACTTTTTATTGGCACTGTAGTCTTCCAACATTACTATTTTTGATACAATTTTGAGAATATCAATATTCTGCTCCACTTTTGCTAAGACCTTGGTGATCTGAGAAGATGGATAGACTGGTTCTTATATATTAATGAAGCCGAGGGACAATAGTTCAGGATAGTGGTCCTGAAGTAAAGCATTTAACCATGTGCTTACCGAATGCTGGCCAAGGACTGTGAGCAAGGGTGTTAGCTATAGACAAGAGACTGCTGTGGCCATCAGGGTACTTTGCCCCATCCCCCTTTCAGAAACATATGTGAATACCATCAATAGTCCTTCTCAGGGATGGATGACCTAATCCTATGAAATGATACTGGGAAAGTGGTTGAAGTATCATAGAACACAGAAGAATACAGCAGAGGAACAGGCCTTTCAGCCCACAGTGTTGTGCCAAACCAGCTAACAAGCAAATCAAAAACACTCAAACACTAATCCCTCCTACCTACTCCATGTCCATATCCCTCCATCTTCCTTACATCCATGTGCCTATCCAAATGTCTTTTTAAAACCTCTAATGTATTTGCCGCTACCACCATACCAGGCAGCATATGCCAGGCATCCATGACTCACTGGGTAAAGCACATAGCCCTCACATCCCCCTTGAACCTACCCCCTCTCACCTTCAATGCATGCCATCTGGTATTAGACATTTCAACCCTGGGAAACAAATACTCCCTGTCCACTCTACCTATGCTTCTCATAATCTTGTAAACCTCTAACAGATCTCCCCTTAGCATCCGGCAGTCCTGAGAAAACAGCCCATGTTTATCCAGCCTCTCATGATAGCACATGCCCTCTAAACCAGGCAGTATCCTGGTAAACCTCTTCTGCACCCTCTCTAGAGCCTCAACATCCTTCCTATATTGGGGCATCCAGAGCTATATGCAATTACTCCAGATGTGGCCTAACCAAAGTTTTGTAAAGTTGTAACATAACCTCCTGACTTTTGAACCCAGTGCCTCGGCTTATAAACGCAAGTACTCCATAAGCCTTCTTAACCACCTTATTGATCGGTGTATCCACTTTCAAGGAGCAATGAACTTGGATCCCAAGACCTCTCTGCTCAGCGGCACTTGATAAGGACGTTGTCCTTAACAGTGCTCTGTCTCCTTGCATTTACCCTACCAAGGTACAAACCCCATTTCCAGAAAAGTTGGGATATTTTCCAAAATGCAGTAAAAACAAAAATCTGTGATATGTTAATTCACGTGAACCTTTATTTAACTGACAAAAGTACAAAGAAAAAATTTTCAATAGTTTTACTGATCAACTTAATTGTATTTTGTAAACATACACAAATTTAGAATTTAATGGCTGCAACACACTCAACGAAAGTTGGGACAGAGGCATGTTTACCATTGTGGTACATCACCTTTCCTTTTAATAACACTTTTTAATCATCTTGGAACTGAGGATACTAATTGTAGTAGATTTGCAATTGGAAGTTGTGTCCATTCTTGCTTGATATAAGACTTCAGCTGCTCAACAGTCCGTGGTCTCTGTTGTCTGATTCTCCTCTTCATGATGTGCCGTACATTTTCAATAGGAGATAGATCTGGACTGGCAGCAGGCCAGTCAAGCACACGCACACTGTGTCTACAATGCCATGCTGTTGTAGCCCGTGCAGAATGTGGTCTGGCAAGGTCCTGCTGAAATAAGCATGGACGTCCTGGGAAGAGATGTCGCCTTGATGGCAACATATGTCTCTCTAAAATCCTAATATACGCCTCAGAGTCAATGGTACCTTCACATTCATGCAACTCACCCATGCCGTGGGCACTGATGCACCCCCATACCATCACAGATGCTGGCTTTTGCACCTTTCGCTGATAACAATTTGGATGGTCGTTTTCATCTTTGGCCCGGAGAACTCGACACCTGTTTTTTCCGAAAACTAGCTGAAATATGGACTCATCTGACCACAGCACACGGTTCCACAGTCTTTCGGTCCATCTGGGATAAGCTCGGGCCCAGAGAACTTGCCGGCGTTTCTGCATCGAGAGGCTTCCCCCTTGCGTAATACAGTTTCAAGTTGCATTTCTGGATGCAGCGACGGACTGTGTTGAGTGACAATGGTTTTCCGAAGTACTCCTGAGCCCAGGTGGCTATAATTGTCACAGTCATGACTGTTTCTTAGGCAGTGCTGCCTGAGGGCTCGAAGACCACGCACATTCAACAGTGGTTTCCGACCTTGCCCTTTATGCACTGAGATGTCTCTGAATTCTCTGAATCTTTTCACAATATTATGTGCTGTAGATGTTGAAATACCTAAATTCTCTGCAATCTTGCGTTGAGAAAAGTTCCTTTTGAACTGACTAACAATTCTCTCACGAATTTTGGCACAAAGGGGTGAGCCACGACCCATCCTTGCTTGCAAAGACTGAGCCTTTGATGGATGCTACTTTTATACCCAGTCATGATATCTCACCTGCTACCAATTAGCCTGCTTAATGTGGAGTCTTCCAAACTGGTGTTACTTGAATATTACTTTTCAATCTTATTTTAACTCTGTCCCAACTTTTGTTGAGTGTGTTGCAGTCATCAAATTCTAAATTTGTGTATGTTTACAAAATACAATTAAGTTGGTCAATAAAACTATTGAAAATCTTTTCTTTGTACTTTTGTCAGTTAAATAAAGGTTCACGTGAATTAACATATCACAGATTTTTGTTTTTATTGCATTTTGGAAAATATCCCAACTTCTCTGGAAATGGGGTTTGTACAACACCTCACATTTATCTGGGTTAAACTCCATCTGCCATTTCTCAGCCCATATCTGCAACTGGTCTATATCACGCTGTACTCTTTACCAGTCTTCTACACTATCCACAACTCTACCTATCGCGGTATCTGCAAATTTACTAACCCACCCATCTACGTTTTCATCCAGGTCATTTATAAGTATTACAAGCAGCAGAGGTCCCATCACAGATCCTTGCAGACTCCACTAATTACAGACCTCCAGCTCAAATAAGTCCTTTCAGCCAGTACCTTCTGTCTTCTTTGTGCAATCCAGGTCTGAATCCAAACAGGCAATTCACAGCAGATCTCATTCTGCATTAGCCTCCCATGGGGGAGTTTGTCAAACATCCATTGCCCTACCCTTATCAATCTCTATTGTCACCTTGTCAAAAAACTCAATCAAGTTGATAAGGCACAATCTGTCACACATACCATTGCTGTCTCTCCCTAATTTGGCCTTGGGTTTCCAAATGCTCATATATCCTATCCTTCAGAATTTTCTCCAGTAATTTCCCTACAACTGACATGAGACTCTATAGTTCCCAGAATTTTCCCTTAACCATATAACAATTACAGCACAGAAACAGGCCGGCTCAGCCCTTCTAGTCCATGCTGAACTCCTACTCTCACCTAGTCCCACCGACCTGCACTCGGTCCATAACCCTCCATTCCCTTCCTGTCCATATACCTATCCAATTTAACTTTAAATGACAACATCGAACCTGCCTCAATCACTTCTGCTGGAAGCTCGTTCCACACAGCCACCACTCTCTGAGTAAAGAAGTTCCCCCTCATGTTACCCCTAAACTTTGGCCCTTTAACTCTCAACTCATGTCCTCTTGTTTGAATCTCCCCCACTCTCAATGGAAAAAGCTTATCCACGTCAATTTTATCAATCCCCCTCATAATTTTAAACACCTCTATCAAGTCCCCTTTCAACCTTCTACGCTCCAAAGAACAAAGACCTAACTTGCATAGAACATAGAATAGTACAGCACAGTACAGGCCTTTCGGCCCACAATGTTCTGCCGACCCTCAAATCCTGCCTCCCATATAAGCCCCCAACTTAAATTCCTTCATATACCTGTCCAGTAGTCTCTTAAACTTCACTAGTGTATCTGCCTCCACCACTGACTCAGGCAGTGCATTCCACGCACCAACCACTCTCTGAGTAAAAAAACCTTCCTCTAATATCCCCCTTGAACTTCCCACCCCTTACCTTAAAGCCATGTCCTCTTGTATTGAGCAGTGGTGCCCTGGGAAGGAGGCGCTGGCTATCCGCTCTATCTATTCCTCTTATTATCTTGTACACCTCTATCATGTCTCCTCTCATCCTCCTTCTCTCCAAAGAGTAAAGCCCTAGCTCCCTTAATCTCTGATCATAATGCATACTCTCTAAACCAGTCAGCATCCTGGTAAATCTCCTCTGTACCCTTTCCAATGCTTCCACATCCTTCCTATAGTGCGGCGACCAGAACTGGACACAGTACTCCAAGTGTGGCCTAACCAGAGTTTTATAGAGCTGCATCATTACATCGCAACTCTTAAACTCTGTCCCTCAACATATGAAAGCTAACACCCCGTAAGCTTTCTTAACTACCTTATCCACCTGTGAGGCAACTTTCAGGGATCTGTGGACATGTATCCCCAGATCCCTCTGCTCCTCCACACTTCCAAGTATCCTGCCATTTACTTTGTACTCTGCCTTGGAGTTTGTCCTTCCAAAATGTACCACCTCACACTTCTCTGGGTTGAACTCCATCTGCCACTTCTCAGCCCACTTCTGCATCCTATCAATGTCTCTCTGAAATCTTTGACAATCCTCTACACTACCTACAACACCACCAACCTTTGTGTCATCTGCAAACTTGCCAACCCACCCTTCTGCCCCAATGTCCAGGTCGTTAATAAAAATCACGAAAAGTAGAGGTCCCAGAACAGATCCTTGTGGGACACCACTAGTCACAACCCTCCAATCTGAATGTACTCCCTCCACCACGACCCTCTGCCTTCTGCAGGCAAGCCAATTCTGAATCAACCTGGCCAAACTTCCCTGGATCCCATGCCTTCTGACTTTCTGAATAAGCCTACCTTGTGGAACCTTGTCAAATGCCTTACTAAAATCCATATAGATCACATCAACTGCACTACCCTCATCTATATGCCTGATCACCTCCTGAAAAAACTCTATCAGGCTTGTTAGACATGATCTGCCTTTCACAAAGCCATGCTGACTGTCCCTGATCAGACCATGATTCTCTAAATGCCCAGAGATCCTATCTCTAAGAATCTTCTCCAACAGCTTTCCCACCACAGACATAAGGCTCACTGGTCAATAATTACCCAGACTGTCCCTACTACCTTTTTTGAACAAGGGGACAACATTCACCTCCCTCCAATCCTCCGGTACCATTCCCGTGGACAGTGAGAACATAGAGATCCTAGCCAGAGGCTCAGCAATCTCTTCCCTCGCCTCGTGGAGCAGCCTGGGGAATATTCCGTCAGGCCCTGGGGACTTATCCTTCCCAACGTATTTTAACAACTCCAACACCTTCTCTTCCTTTCCTTTTTAAATCTTTTTATTGAGTAAGTATACAAAAAAGGTAAGCCATATAAACATTAATACAATGTTAAAGTATAATAAAATTCCAAAAGATAACAATACCAAAAAGAAAATACTACAAACAATGTAATTTAAGCATAAGAAACCAAGATAACATAATAGTATACTAGATTTTATATATATCAATGGAAAAAAAAAGAAAAAAAAAACCCCCAAAAAAAAACCCACCGTGCAACTAACTAAAAGCAAAGCAAAGCAATGGGCTAACTTGAAACCAAACAGAGTTAAACTTAAAATCACGTCCTCAATCCCGACCTCCATTAAAACAGTGAAGAAAAAACAAGAAGGGTACTCTTCCTTAATATCAACATGCTCCAGAACATCACCCTCACTCATATTGTCCCCACCATCATCAAGTTCCCTCTCATTGGTGAATACCGAAGAGAAGTATTCATTGAAGACCTAGCTCACTTCCACAGCCTCCAGGCACATCTTCCCACCTTTATCTCTAATCGGCCTTACCTTCACTCCTGTCATCCTTTTTTTCTTCACATAATTGAAGAATGTCTTGGGGTTTTCCTTTACCCTACTTGCCAGGCCTTCTCATGCCCCCTTCTTGCTCTTCTCAGCTCCTTTCTTGCTTCCCTATATTCCTCAATAGTCCCATCTGATCCGTGCTTCCTAAACCTCATGTATGCTGCCTTCTTCCACCTGACTAGATTTTCCACCTCACTTGTCACCCATGGTTCCTTCACCCTACCATTCTTTATCTTCCTCACCGGGACAAATTTATCCTTAACATCCTGCAAGAGATGTCTAAACATCGACCACGTGTCCATAGTACACTTCCCTGCAAAACATCATCCCAATTCACAGTCTTAAGTTCTAGCCTTATAGCCTCATAATTTGTCCTTCCCCAGTTAAAAATTTTCCTGTCCTCTCTGATTCTACCCTTTTCCATGATAATGCTAAAGGCCAGGGAGTGATGGTCACTGTCCCCCAGATGCTCACCCACTGAGAGATCTGTGACCTGACCCGGTTCATTACCTAGTACTAGATCTAGTATGGCATTCCCCCTCGTCGGCCTGTCCATATACTATGACAGGAATCCGTCCTGGACACACTAAACAAACTCTGCCCCATCTAAACCCTTGGAACTAATCAGGTGCCAATCAATATTAGGGAAGTTAAAGTCACCCATGATAACAACCCTGTTATTTTTGCACCTTTCCAAAATCTGCCTCCCAATCTGCTCCTCTGTATCTCTGCTGCTACCAGGGGGCCTATAGAATACCCCCAACAGAGTAACTGCTCCTTTCCTGTTCCTGACTTCTACCCATATTGACTCAAAAGAGGATCCTGCTACATTACCCACCCTTTCTGTAGCTGTAATAGTATCCCTGACCAGTAATGCCACCTCTCCTCCCCTTTTTCCGCCCTCTCTATCCCTTTTAAAGCACTGAAATCCAGGAATATTGAGAATCCATTCCTGCTGTGGTGCCAGCCAAGTCTCTGTAATGGTCATAATTCCATGTATGTATCCAAGCTCTCAGTTCATCACCTTTGTTCCTGATGCTTCTTGCATTGAGCATTTCAGCCCTTCTACCTTACTGTCTTTACACTGTTTATTCTGCTTTTCTTTCCGCAAAGCTTCTCTATATTTAGATCTGGCTTTACTCCATGCACTTCTTTCACTGCTTTATCGCTCTGGGTCCCATCCCCCTTGCAAATTAGTTTAAACCCTCCAGAACCATGCCAGCAAACCTACCTGCAAGGAATTTGGTCACCCTCGAGTTCAGGTGCAATCCATCCAATCTGTACAGGTCCCACCTTTCCCAGAAGAGATCCCAATGATCCAAAAATCTTAAACCCTGCTCCCTGCGCCAACTCCTCAGCCACGCATTCAACTGCCATCTCCTTCAATTCTTACCATCACTGTCATGTAGCACTGGCAGCAATCCTGAGAACACCACCCCTGAGGTCCTGTTCTTCAGCCTTCTGCCTAGTTCCCGAAACTCACACTTCAGGACCTCATCCATCTTCCTGCCTATGTCGTTGGTCCCAATATGTATCACGACTTCTAGTTGCTTTCCCTCTCGTACCATGATGTCGTGCACCCAGTCAGAGACATCCCGGACCCTGGCACCCGGGAGGCAACAAACCATGCGGGTGTCCTTCTCACGTCCAAAAAATCTCCTGTCTGCTCCCCTGACTATGGAGTCTCCAATGACAACAGCTCTCCTCTTCTCCGTCCCACGCTTCTGCACCACTGGGTCAGACTCAGTGCCAGAGGCCCTGCCACCATGGCTCACACGAGGTCGGTCATCCCCACCAACAGTATCCAGGACAATAAACTTATTATTCAGAGGAATGGCTACAGGGGTGCTCTGCACTACCTGTCTGCTCACCCTCGCTTCCCCTGTCTCACTGTCACCCAACGACCTGCTTCCGACTGCTTAGGTGTGACTACCTCCCTGTAGCTGCTCTCATCTGTGACTGCCTCATCTTGTTCAACCTTTCTCTGTAACTTAGGAGCTGAAACCCAGGCAACATTTTAGTAAACCTCCTCTGTACTCTCTCAATTTTATTGACATCTTTCCTATAATTCGGTGACCAGAACTGTACACAATACTCCAAGTTTGGCCTTACCAATGCCTTATACAATTTCAACATTGCATCCCAACTCCTATACTCAATGCTGTGATTAATAAAGGCCAGCATACCAAAAGCTTTCTTCACCACCCTATCCACATGAGATTCTACCTTCAGGGAACGATGCACCATTATTCCTAGATCCCTCTGTTCTACAGCATTCTTCAATGCCCTACCATTTACCATGTATGTCCTATTTTGATTAGTCCTACTAAAATGTAGCACCTCACATTTTTCAGCTTTAAACTCCATCTGCCATCTTTCAGCCCACTCTTCTAACTGGCCTAAATCTCTCTGCAAGCTTTAAAAACCTACTTCATTATCTAAAACGCCACATATCTTAGTATCATCTGCATACTTACTAATCCAATTTACCGCCCCACCATCCAGATTATTAATATATATGACAAACAACACTGGACCCAATACAGATCCCTGAGGCACTCCGCTACACACCGTCCTCCAATTTGACAAACAGTTATCCACCACTACTCTCTGGCGTCTCCTATCAAGCCACTGCTGAATCCATTTTACTACTTTGACATTAATGCCTAATGGTTGAATCTTCCTAACTAACCTTCTGTGTGGAACCTTGTCAAAGGCCTTACTGAAGTCCGTATAGACAACATCCACCACTTTACCCTCATCAACTTTCCTAGTAACCTCATCAAAAAATTCAATAAGATTTGTCAAATATGACCTTCCAAGCACAAATCCATGTTGATGTTCCTAATCAGACTCTGTCTATCCAGATAATTATATATACCATCTCTAAGAATACTTTCCATCAATTTACCCACCACTGACGTCAAACTCACAGGCTGATTAATGCTAGGTTTATTCTTAGAACCCTTTTTAAACAATGGAAGCACATGAGCAATAGGCCAATCCTCCGGCACCATCCCCGTTTCTAATGACATTGGAAATATTTCTGTCAGAGCCCCTGCTATTTCCACATGAACTTCCCTCAAGGTCCTAGGGAATATCTTGTCTGGACCCGGAGACTCATCCACTTTTATATTCCTTAAAAGGGCCAGTACTTCCTCTTCTTTAATTGTCATACTTTCCATAACTACCCTTCTTGTTTCCTTTACCTTACACAATTCAATATCCTTCTCCTTAGTGAATACCGAAGAAAATAAATTGTTCAAAATGTCCCCATCTCTTTTGGCTCCGCACATAGCCATCCACTCTGATTCTCTAAGGGACCAATTTTATCTCTCACTATCCTTTTGCTATTTATGTAACTGTAGAAACACTTTGTATTTATTTTCACCTTACTTGCTAAAGCTGCCTCGTATCTTCTTTTAGCTTTTCTAATTTCTTTCTTAAGATTCTTTTTACATTCTTTATATTCCTTGAGCACCTCATCAATTCCAAGCTGCCTATATTTATTGTAAATCCCTTTCTTTTTCTGAACCAAGTTTCCTATATCCCTTGAAAACAATGGCTCTCTCAAACTTTTAACCTTTCCTTTCAACCTAACAGGAACATAAAGATCCTGTACCCTCAAAATTTCACCTTTAAATGACCTCCATTTCTCTATTACGTTCTTCCCGTAAAACAAATTATCCCAATCCGCTCCTTCTAAATCCTTTCGCATCTCCTCAAAGTTAGCCTTTCTCCAATCAAAAATTTCAACCCTGGGTCCAGTCCTATCCTTCTCCATAATTATATTGAAACTAATGGTATTGTGATCACTGGACCCGAAGTGCTCCCCAACACATACCTCCGTCACCTGCACTATTTCATTCCCTAACAGGAGATCTAACACTGCCCCTTCTCTAGTTGGTTCCTCTATGTATTGCTGCAAAAAACTATCTTGCACACATTTGACAAACTCCAATCCATCCAGCCCTTTTACAGAATGGGCTTCCCAGTCTATGTGTGGAAAATTAAAATCTCCCACAATCAAAACCTTGTGCTTACTACAAATATATGCTATCTCCTTACAAATTTGCTCCTCCAGTTCTCGATCCCCATTAGATGGTCTGTAATACACCCCTATTAGCGTCACTACACTTTTCCTATTCCTCAATTCCACCCAAATAGCCTCCGTGGACAAGTCCACTAATCTATCCTGCCAGAGGACCACTGTTATATTTTCTCTGATGAGCAATGCAACACCTCCCCCTCTTGCCCCTCCTATTCTATTACACCTGAAGCAATGAAATCCTGGAATATTTAGTTGCCAATCACACCCCTCCTGCAACCACGTTTCACTAATAGCAACAACATCATATTTCTAGCTATCAATCCATGCTGTAAGCTCATCCACCTTTCTTACAATGCTCCTAGCATTAAAATAGGTGCATTTAAGAAATTCTCCACCTCTTACTCTCTTTTTATCCTTAATGGAACAAACAACCTTGTTATCTTTTTCTTCCTTGTCCCCTACATCTTTGGTCTGAGTGCTCCTTTTCTATGTCCCCTGCCTATCCTCCCTGACACACTGTCCACTAGCTTTCTCTATTTGTGAACTAACCTCCTCTCTCCTAGTCTCTTTAATTTGATTCCCTTGTTACTTTCTTAAACAGAGGTCCAACAATGAGCCTTGTATGTTTCAAGGTAATTAGACCATAAGACCATAAGATGAAGGAGCAGAAGTAGGCCATTCGGCCCATCGAGTCTGCGCCGCCATTTTATCATGAGCTGATCCATTCTCCCATTTAGTCCCAGTCCCCCACCTTCTCACCATAACCTTTGATGCCTTGGCTACTCAGATACCTATCAATCTCTGCCTTAAATACACCCAATGACTTGGCCTCCACTGCTGCCCGTGGCAACAAATTCCATAGATTCACCACCCTCTGACTAAAAAAATTTCTTCGCATCTCTGTTCTGAAAGGGCGCCCTTCAATCCTTAAGTCATGCCCTCTCGTATTAGACTCCCCCATCATGGGAAACAACTTTGGCATATCCACTCTGTCCATGCCTTTCAACATTCGAAATGTTTCTATGAGGTCTCCCCTCGTTCTTCTAAACTCCAAGGAATACAGACCAAGAGCGGACAAACGTTCCTCATATGTTAACCCTCTCATTCCCAGAATCATCCTAGTGAATCTTCTCTGTACCCTCTCCAACATCAGCCTATCTTTTCTTAAATAAGGAGACCAAAACTGCCACTGTACTCCAAATGAGGTCTCACCAGCGCCTTATAGAGCCTCAACATCACATCCCTGCTCCTATATTCTCTTCCTCTGGAAATGAATGCGAACAATGCATTCGCCTTCTTCACTACCGACTCAACCTGGAGGTTAACGTAAGGGTACCCTATACGAGGACTCCCAGGTCCCATGGCATCTCAGAACTTTGAATTCTTTCTCCATTTAAATAATAGTCTGCCTGTTTATTTCTTCTGCCAAAGTGCATAACCATACACTTTCCAACATTGTATTTCATTTGCCACTTCTTTGCCCATTCTTCGAATCTATCCAAGTATCTCTGCAGACTTTGTGTTTCCTCAGCACTACCGGCCCCTCCATCAATCTTCGTATCGTCAGCAAACTTAGCCACAAAACCATCTATTCCATAATCCAAATCGTTGATGTACAATGTAAAAAGAAGCGGCCCCAACACGGACCCCTGTGGAACACCACTAGTAACTGGCAGCCAACCAGAATAGGATCCCTAATTCCCACTCTCTGTTTCCTGCCAATCAGGCAATACTCTATCCACATATGTAACTTCCCCGTAATTCCATGGTCTCTTATCTTGTTAAGTAGCCTCATGTGTGGCACCTTGTCAAAGGCCTTCTGAAAATCCAAATATACAACATGCACTGCATCTCCCTTGTCTAGCCTACTGGTAATTTCCTCAAAAAATTGTAATAGGTTTGTCAGGCAGGATTTTCCTTTAAGGAATCCAAGCTGAGTTCTGCCTATCTTGTCATATGCCTCCAGGTACTCTGTAACCTCATCCTTGACAATCGACTCCAACAACTTCCCAACCACCGATGTCAAGCTAACAGGTCTATAATTTCCTTTTTGCTTCCTTGCCCCCTTCTTAAATAGCGGAGTGACATTTGCAATCTTCCAATCCTCTGTAACCATGCCAGAATCTATCGACTTTTGAAAGGTCATCGCTAATGCCTCCGCAATCTCCACAGCTACTTCCTTCAGAACACGCGGGTGCATTCCATCTGGTCAGGGGAATTTATCTACCTTTAGACTATTCAGCTTCCTGAGTACTTTCTCTGTCGTAATTGTGACTGCGCGCACTTCTCTTCCCTGCCAACCTTGAGTGTCTGGTATACTGCTGATGTCTTCCTCGGTGAAGACTGATGCAAAATACTCGTTCAGTTTCTCTGCAATGTCCTTATCTCCCATTACAATTTCTCCAGCATCAGTTTCTATTGGTCCTGTATCTACTCTCACCTGTCTTTTACTCTTTATATATTTGAAAAAGCTTTTTGTATCCTCTTTGATATTATTTGCTAGCTTCCTTTCATAGTTCATCTTTTCCCTCTTAATAGCCTTCTTAGTTTCCTTTTGTAAGCTTTTAACAACTTCCCAATCCTCTGTCTTCCCACTAATTTTTGCTTCCTTGTATGCCTTCTCCTTTGCTTTAACTTTGGCTTTGACTTCTCTTGTCAACCATGGTTGCATCCTTTTTTCATTCGAAAATTTCTTCTTTTTTGGAATATACCTGTCTTGCACCTTCCTCACTTCTCGCATAAACTCCAGCCACTGGTGCTCTGCCGTCTTTCCCGCCAGGGTCCCTTTCCAGTCAACTTTGGCCAGTTCCTCTCTCATCCCACTGTAATTTCCTTTACTCCACTGAAATACCGACACCATATTTCGGCTTCTCTTTTTCAAATTTCACAGTGAGCTCAATCATGTTATGATCACTGTCTCCTAAGGGTTCCTTCACCTCAATCTCTCTAATCACCTCCGGTTCATTACACAATACCCAAACCAGTACAGCCAGTCCCCTAGTGGGCTCAACAACAAGCTGTTCTAAAAAGCCATCTCGCAGACATCCTACAAATTCTCTTTCTTGAGATCCAGTGCCGACCTGATTTTCCCAATCCACTCTTGCATGTTAAAATCCCCCACAATTATCATAACACTGCCCTTCTGACAAGTCCTTCCTATTTCCTGTTGTCATCTGTAGTCTACATCCCTGCAGCCGTTTGGAGGCCTATAAATAACTGCCATCAGGGTCCTTTTACCCCTGCGATTTCTTAGCTCAACCCATAAAGATTCTGCACCTTCTGATCCTATATCACCTCTTTCTAATGATTTAATGTCATTTCTTACCAATTGTGGAAAGGGACAAGGATAATCCAGAAATTAAGTGTCTAAGTTTGGGTGGGGGGGTGGTAGTGGTGGTGTGGGAAGGCCAATTTCAACATCAGTGGCCAACACCTGAAAAATGGAGACTGGGAGCAGTTGCATGTTGTAAATCAACATCTGACAAGTGGTAGTATTTTAATAGTGAGATAATGAGAGTTCAGAACCAACACGTTCCTATGAAGGTGAGGAATAACGATAGCAAGTCCAGGGAACACTGTATGTTAAGGGATATTGGAAGTTTAATTCATTCAACAAAGTTAGCTATAGAGCACCCAGGCCCTTTAGGAGTACAGAGAGTAAATGCGTGCATAAAGAGGGGCCGTGACATACCACTGGCAGATGGGGAATAGTGAGGCCTGTTAGGGACCGAAGGGGTAATCTGTGTGCAGAATCACAGAAAATAGTTGTTTAGTTAAGTTAGTTTGTTTAGTTTATTGTCATGTACAATGACATTCCCTTCCTGTGAGAAGATCACAGACTAAATTATTATTGATTTATTATTGTCACAAGATATGGATCAATAATGAATACAAGAGCCCAAACAGCAGAATGTTGCAAAGATCGTAGTACAAAAATAAATGCTTTACTAACAATAATGAAATAACTATGAGGTAGAATTAAGAGTCTGTTAAATATGGCCACATGACTCGGAAGAGGATGTGAAACGTGACTGGGTTTAAGAAGTGACCGGGGCATGTTAGGAGTTGTTTGCAGAATGGAAGATCTTGAAGTGAGTTGGAAACAGTTATGCGCCAATTTTACCAAGTGAGTAGGGCCTGTCAGGACTTGTCTGCGTAGCAAGAGATTGCTTGGATTACTAGTAACTAGGGTTAATTAGTAAGGACCAATAAAAGGAAGTGAGCTTTAAGTGGAGCGGCCATTGTTGGTGTGGCCATTGTGTGAGTGGGCCAGTGCTAGAACAGTCAGGCTTTGGCTCAACAAGCTTGGACAAGAATAGCACTGGTTATAACTTAAGTTTGAGAAGTTGGAGGTGTAACAAGTGTCAATAGGATGGTAGTTCAGGCAGTGGAATGCTCCTCCTGTGAGATGTGGGATTTCAGGCTACCAAATGTCCCTGATAACTCCGTCTGGAGGAAGTGCACCCAAATCTGGGAGGCTGAAAATTTCATGGATGAGATTTTTACTGAGGTGCTCACACCCAGTGTGCAGGCTTCAGATAGTATACAGAACAAGGTAGATGATTTGTAGCACAGCTAGAGATAGGTAGGTATGACGTTGTGGGCGTCACTGAGTCAAGGCTGAAGGATGATCATAGTTGAGATCTCAATATCCAAGGATACATTGTATCAATAGGATAGGCCTATAGGCAGAGGGGATCTGTTGATAAAAATGAAATCAAATCATTTGAAATAGGTGACATAGGATTAGAAGATATAGAATCCTTGTGGGAAGAGTTAAGAAAATGCAAGGGTAAAAGACCCTGATGGGAGTTACAGTATATGTAGGCTACCAAACAGTAGCCAGGATGTGGGATTTAAATTTCAATGGAAATAGAAAAGGCAATAGAATAAGGGCAAACAAGAGAAAATCTGCAGATGCTGGAAATCCAAGCAACACACAAAATTCTGGAGGAACTCAGCAGGCCAGGCAACATCTATGGTAAAAAAATAAACAGTTGACATTTTGGGCCAAGACCCTTCATCAGGACTCTGATGTGATAGTCATGGGGTATCTCATTATGCAGGAAGAAAGGGGAAATCAGGGAAACCAAGAGAGGGAGTTAGTAGAATGCCTATGTAATGACTTTTTAGAGCAGTTTATCTTTCCCATTACTAGTGGAAAGGCAATGTTGTGCTGTGTAATTAACTAGATTTGATTAGGGAGCTTAATTTATTAACATAATTAGAGCATTGGCTGATTTGGTAGGAGGCAGCGAGTGGGAACAGAAGGATGCTTGTCTGGTTGGCTGCCAGTGGCTAATGGTATTCTGCAGGAGTTGCTGTTGGTGCTGTTTCCTTTTATGCTGTTTATCAATGATTTAGATGATAGAATAGATGGTTTGTTGCCAAGTTTGCTGATAATACGAAGATTGGTGGAGGGGCAGATTAGGAGAATGGGCAACAAAGTGGCAAGTGAAATACAATGTTGGAAAATGCATGGTCATTGTGATTTTGGAGTCATTAGTAATGATAAAACCATAAGGCATAGGAGCATAGGAGCATTCAGCCCATTGAGTCTGCTCCGATATTCCTTCATGGCTGATCCTGAATCTCATTCAACCCCATAAACCTGCCTTTTTGCCATATCCTTTGATGCCCTGACTAATCAGGAAATGATCAACTTCCACCGTAAACATACGCACTGACATGGCCTCCACAGCAGTTTATGGCAGAGCATTCCACAAAATTACTACTCTCTGGCTAAAAAAAATCTTCTTACCTCCCGTCTAAAGGGTTGCCCCTCAATTTTGAGGCTGTGCTCTCTCGTTCTTGATACCCTCACCATAGGAAACATCCTTTCCACATCCACCCTATCTAGTTCTTTCAACATTTGGTAGGTTTCAATGAGATCCCCCCACATTCTTCTAAATTCCAATGAGTACAGGTCCAAAGCTGACAAATGCTCCTCATATGTTAACCCATTCATTCCCAGAATCATCCTCGTGAACCTTCTCTGGACTCTCCCCAATGGAAACACATCCTGTCTGTGATACGGAACTCAAAACTGTTGACAATACTCTAAGTGTGGCCTTATTGATGTCTTGTAAAGACTTAGCATTATCTCCTTGCTTTTATATTCTATTCCCCTTGAAATAAGTGCCAACTTTGCATTTGCCTTCTTTACCACAGACTCAACTTGTAAATTAACCTTCTGGGAGTCTTGTATGAGTACTCCTAAATCCCACTGCACCTCTGATGTTTGAACCTTCTCCCCATTTAGATAGTCTGCACTATTGTTCCTTTTACCAAAATGAATCTTCATACATTTCCCAATACTGTATTCCATCTGCCACTTTTTTACCCATTCTTCCAATTTGTCCAAGTCCTGCTGCAATCACATTGCCACTTCACTTCCTACCCCTCTTATCTTCATACCATCTGCAAATTTTGCCACAAAGCCATCAATATCATTACCTAAATCATTGACAAACATTGTGAAAAGCAGCAGTCCAAATACTGACCCCTGAGGAACACCACTACTCACTGGCAGCCAACCAGAAAAGGCCTCTTTTATTCCTACTTGCTGCCTCCTGCCTGCCAGTCATTCCTCTATCTATGCCAGTATCTTTCCTGTAACGCCATAGCATTTTGACTTGTTAAGCAGCCTCGTGTGGCACCTTATCAAATGCCTTCTGAAATTCCAAGTAAATGACATCCACTGCTTTCTCTTTGTCCATCCTGTTTGTTCCTCCTTAAAGAATTCTAACAGATTTGTCAGGCAAGATTTCCCTTTACAGAAACCATGCTGAATTGTGCTTATTTTGTCATTAGACTCCGAGTACCTCAAAACCTCATCCTTAATGATAGGCTCCAACACTTTCCCAACCACTGAGGTTAGGTTAACTGGCTTATAATTTCCTTTCTTTTGCCTCCTCCCTTCTTAAAGAGTGGAGTGAGATGTACAATCTTCCATTCCTCCAGGACCATGCCAGAATCAAGTGATGCTTGAAAGATCATGACCCATGCTCCGTTAACTCTTCAGCAACCTCTCTCAGGACTCTGGGATGTAGTCTATCTGACCCAGGTGACTTATCCACCTTAAAACCTTTGAGTTTGCCTAGTACTTTTTCCCTTTGTAATTGTAATGGCACTCACTCCTGCTCCCTGACACTCACGGATCTCTGGCACACTGCTCGTGTCTTCCACAATGAAGACTGATGCAAAGTACCCATTAAGTTCATCTGCCATTTCTTTGTCCCCCATTACTACCTCACTAGCATCATTTTTCAGTGATCCAATATCAACTCTCACCTCCCTTTTACTCTTTAGATAACTGAAAAATCATTTGGTATCCTGCTTTATATTATTGGCTCGTTGCCCTTGTAGCCCCCCTAGCCACCCTCAGGGTCGCTCGGCTCGCTGTTGTCTAGGGAAACAGCCCTCGGCCCCGCCAAACTGGGTAATTAGTTTGTGTGGATGCTGTGTGATGTACCCCACCCCGCCCAATTAACAGACAATACACCAGATACAATTAAATGATTTACAGTTTATAGATATTACTGGAACTATGTAATTAATAGAGAATAAAATATAAAAGGAAAATAAGAGGCGCCACACTTAACAAAGTTCAATCTCTTCGTGCACAAAACAGTTGGAGCTCAAAAACCTTCTTCTTCACCCTGCGACCCCTTAGGCCACCTCGACCGGCCACCTGGGACCAACAACAGTGGTCAACCAGACGCTCCACATGAGTCCGTCTCTGTCTCCTTGCCGAACGCCCTCCTCGGGGTCCGACCCCGTTAGTGGACATCACAGCACCTGGTCCATCCTCTGTCTGGCTCTCCCGCCTTCTGCCCCAAAACCCTGTGCATACAAATCTCCCAGATACACCAAAATCATAACAACTATCCCAATTGGTTAATAGCACCCTGCTATCTGTATTAACCCAAGCAAATGTCTAGCTAGAGACTTTCTCAGCATTTAACATAACAAAGAAGCATTCCCGATTATAACATAACAAAGAAGACATTTTAATTAGCCTACACAGTAACATAAGAGACGAAACCTCCTTACACCCTCATAGTTCTCTTTCTTAGCTTTACTAGTTGCCTCTTGTTGGATTTTAAAAGCTTCCCAATCATCCAACTTTCCACTCACTTTTGCTACCTTATATGTCCTTTCCTTGACTTTTATGCAGTCCTTAACTTCCTTTGTCAGCCACGGTTGCCTACCCCTGCCACTTGAGAACAAGTACTTCTGTGGGACTTGTCTGCAGCTATTCCCAGAAACTTCAGCCATCCCTGCTCTGTTGTCATCCCCGACAGTATCCCAGTATCCACCTGGGCATGCTCCTCCCTCATGCCTCTGTAATTCCATTTATTCCATTGCGATACAGATACATGTGAGTTGTGCCTCTCCTAAGGACTCCTTTACATTAAGCTTCCTAATAAGATCTGGGTTATTACACAACAGCCAATCTAAGATAGCCTTTACCCTAGTAGGCTCAAGCACAAGCTGCTCTGAAGAGCCATCTTATAAGTATTGAACAAATTCTGTATCTTGCAGTCCGACACCAACCTGATTTTCCCAATCCCCTTGCATATTGAAGTCCCCCATTACAATTGTGTCATTACCCTTATTACATGCCTGTTCCAGCTCCCTTTGCAAGCTCAACCCCACATCTTGGCTACTATTTGGAGGCCTATATATGATTCCCAAAATTTTTTTACCCTTGCACTTTCTTAACTCCACCCACAAAGATTCAACATTCGCTGAGTTCCTCCAGCGTTTTGTGTGTGTTGCTTTGACCCCAGTATCTGCAGAGTATTTTGTGTTTACTTTGTCACCATGTCAACCTGAGCACCATCAAGAACTTATCATGAAACTTTTTGCCTTCCCCAGATCAGCAGTTTTATCTATCTTATGTATTGGAATGCCTTCAGGTCTTACCAATGGCATGTCCAGAATAAGCCATGTCTGCATTAAACATAGATCACAGCAATTCCTCATTTCCCTCCAATACAGCAATCTTGCTCTTAAGTCCTCAAATCATATTCTCCAGCGACTGTGCATTTGCTATCAAGATTGTGGGTAGAGGAACTTCCATTCCTTGGTGTTTCAGCCTGGCTTGGAGTCCTCCTTCCGGCCATGGCAATGTACATTTATCTGCTTAAATGTGTCGTATCTGCATGCTTGAGAGTTAAGTCTGCTGCATCCTCCAGAAGGTTGTGAGTTCACGAGTTCATTAAAAAGGTTCAAAAGTATGTTGCTTAAAAGGAAATTGCAGATTGCAGTGACAGTAATTCAAAATATCTGGAAGTTTTCTAGGCAGCACTCTGCAATCATTCACCAGCTCCATCAGCTGCACACCAACGCAGTTTTTGTATTACTTTTCTGACTGTCTCCTCTCCCTGGAGGCCATAGCTCAGTACTCTGGATCTTCAAACTTGATTGAACCCAACTACTTGATTCTTTCTTCAGCAAGCCCACAGTTTCAGTTCTGGCTTTGCTTGATTTTTCATTGTCTTGTGATTATTCACTAATTAAACATGGAAATAAAATTATAAAACGCACACTTGCCACTAGTCAATATCAACTTCCCATTCAGTTCAGTGTGGTATAATTTTTTTTTCAATATAACAATGATGGGCAGCAACGAGCTC
The DNA here is from genome assembly GCF_963921235.1 of Mobula hypostoma. Taxonomy (NCBI): domain Eukaryota; kingdom Metazoa; phylum Chordata; class Chondrichthyes; order Myliobatiformes; family Myliobatidae; genus Mobula; species Mobula hypostoma. Next base: position 11,613,259 of record NC_086111.1, on the reverse strand, counting down.
CACAACTGCCAGGTGGTGCTGCTTTGTACCCTACTTATCCAGAGGGACGAGAAATCACTTTTCTCCAGCTGGGATTTAACATAGGCAGAATATGCTTTTAAAATATGCATTGCACATGATGTAATTACAGTTATCCATTGTTATGTATGTATTTAATAATGTTTCACACAATTTCATTTGAGAGCAGTACTATATTTGTGTGGAGCTTTCACCTTCTCCCTGTGACACGTGGATTTCCTCTGAGTGCACTGGTTCTTTAACGTTGGTATCTTGGTGTGTAGGAAAGTAGCAGAATGTGGGAAGAATCAATAGAAATGTGAGGAGAATAACGTAGGATATGTGCAGTTGGGTAGTTTGTGGTCAGTGTAAATTTTATGGGCCACAGGGTCCATGCTGTGCTGTGGTTATCGAACAATAGTAACATGCAGAAAGTGGAAACTTCAGAAGTCAAGTTATGTTCACAATACACAGAGGACAATTTCAACACACAGCCCTGAAAGTCAGAATGAATAATATTAAGACCTGTAAGAAAGGATGGAGTCACTGAGACATGCAGCAGAAATCAAGCCCTTCAGTCCATCAAGCACCACACCGATCTCAGCCTGATCTATTTTACTCTACCACCTTCCCATCAATTCCCCCCCAGTTTCATCCCCTCCCCTACATACAACAGACAATTTACAGTTGTCAATTAACCTACCACCATGTTCACCTTTGGGATGTGGGAGGAAACGTGAACACCTGGAGAAAACTCCACATAAAGAGAAACCAGAGGATCTGGCCTATGGAGGCTAGGGACAAAGGCTCTACAAGCTCAACCATTGTGCTACTTCTTTAGCTGATCTCACAGAAATTGTGTAGGAAACTGTAAACAAACGGTTATAACCCATTGCCACCTCTACTTATCAAGCAATGGGTATGCATATTCTGTGCCCACATGTAAATACAACTGCACACAGTCAGTTTTGCATAGTACCTGCATTACAGAAGGTCCATTCTTTCATCTAAAATTCAAAATTCAAATTGCCAACTCAGAATTTTATTGGTATTACAAAAAGACTGAGGGAGCCAGGGTTCCCCAGTGGAAATGGTCCTTTTAAAACAATGAGAAGGACAACAATGGAATGATGTGGTGGAATGATTTGCTGGTGAAACTATGTTGAAGCTGGAGGGAACTGTGAAGCATGATTTACAGATTGCCTAGGCCTGTGGAAGACAAGGATCCAACATTACCTCCCAGTGAAACAGCAATGTTATTGCCTTCTTCCTTTCCAGCGTACCACTTCCATTGTTCACCGTGTGCTCTCCTTTGCATCAGAGAAGTTAAATGAAGATTGGACCAGCACTTTGTGAACCACTAATGATTAACAACTTGATGTCCCTCGTTGTTTGCCAAATTAATTCTCTTCCCACTCAGTGAGGTCCATCGTAAGCTTCAAAAACAATACCTCATCTGCCTGGACATGTTGCAGCCTACCTGAAGATGAATTGTACAACTTTAGACAACATGCATTCCCTTCTGTAAGAGAATAGACTACATCTGTTGTCAGTCATCCTTCTGTGACATTGTCCTAGAGCCTCTCTCTTCATTAATATAGTTTGATCCCGCTAAGCATGTCTGATGGCCCTGCACTTTGCAATTTTTAAATTGTTTTGTTAGTATTCTCACTAACTGTCTTCATTAAACCACCTACAGGATGAACAATAGAACTTCACCCCACAGTGGGAGACTTTACTCTACCACCAGTATTTATTTTGTCGTATTCATTTGTCCCCATGCTCTCTGCTACTTAAAAGAAGCATATTGGTTTCTCCTTCCTGTGGAAAAAAAAACTCACCCCCTTCCCCTATTCATCACTCTGACCTTTTACCTCTTCTCCCCTGAGTCCCCTCCTCTTTCCCTTTCTCCTGTGGTCCTCTCTCCTCTCCTATCAGATTCCTTCTCCAGCCCTTGACCTTTCCCACCCACCTGGCTTCCTGCATCACCTTCTGGCTAGCCGCCTATCCCTCGCCCCACCTTTTTTATTCTGGTGTCTTCACCCTTTTGTCTCAGTACTAAAGAAGGGTCTTGGCTTGAAACATCAACTGTTTATGTATTTCCATAGCTGCTGGCTGACCTGTTGAGTTCCTCCAGCATTTTGTGTGTGTGACAGTGCCAGGGACTGAGGTTTAGCTCCTGATCTTTGGTGCTGTCTTGCTGCAGTTTGCACATTCACTCTGTGACCACATGGATTCCTCCCATATCCTAAAGATGTACGGGCGGTTAATTGCCCTAGTGTGCATATGAATGGTAGAATTTGGGAGATGTGAATGGGAGTTGCAGTGAAAAATTGGGGTGAATGGGATTGAATTACCCTGTGAACCAGCACAGACTCGGAATAATCACCAGAAAGTTGCACAATATAAGAATTCAAAACAATGATTAGTGATAGCTATTGTGGCATTGAAGAACTGTGGTCTGTGTTGCCAATAAGAGGCTTTCTTGCAAGTTTAAACTTACCTGAACAAGAATCAGCAGAGATCACCAATGGACTTTGGCAGTAAGGCCTTTGACAAGGTCCCACATGGGAGGTTAGTTAGGAAAATTCAGTCGCTAGGTATACATGGAGAGGTGGTAAATTGGATTAGACATTGGCTCAATGGAAGTGGTAGTAGAGAATTGCTTCTCCGAGTGGAGGCCTGTGACTAGTGGTGTGCCACAGGGATCAGTGCTGGGTCCATTATTATTTGTCATCTATATCAATGATCTGGATGATAATGTGGTAAATTGGATCAGCAAATTTGCTGATGATACAAAGACTGGAGGTGTAGTAGACAGTGAGGAAGGTTTTCAGAGCCTGCAGAGGGACTTGGACCAGCTGGAAAAATGGGCTGAAAAATGGCAGATGGAGTTTAATACAGACAAGTGTGAGGTATTGCACGTTGGAAGGACAAACCAAAGTAGAACATACAGGGTTAATGGTAAGGCACTGAGGAGTGCAGTGGAACAGAGGGATCTGGGAATACAGATACAAAATTCCCTAAAAGTGTCGTCACAGGCAGATAGGGTCGTAAAGAGAGCTTTTGGTACATTGGCCTTTATTAATCAAAGTATTGAGTATAAGAGCTGGAATGTTATAATGAGGTTGTATAAGGCATTGGTGAGGCCGAATCTGGAGTATTGTGTTTAGTTTTGGTCACCAAATTACAGGAAGGATATAAATAAGGTTGAAAGACTGCAGAGAAGGTTTACAAGGATGTTGCTGGGACTTAAGAAACTCAGTTACGGAGAAAGATCGAATAGGTTAGGACTTTATTCCCTGGAGTTTAGAAGAATGAGGGGAGATTTGATAGAGGTATATAAAATTATGATGGGTATAGATAGAGTGAATGCAAGCAGGCTTTTTCCACTGAGGCAAGGGGAGAAAAAAACCAGAGGACATAGGTTAAGGGTGAGGGGGGAAAAGTTTAAAGGGAACATTAGTGGGGGCTTCTTCACACAGAGAGTGGTGGGAGTATGGAATGAGCTGCCAGACGAGGTGGTAAATGCGGGTTCTTTTTTAACATTTAAGAATAAATTGGACAGATACATGGATGGGAGGTGTATGGAGGGATATGGTTCGTGTGCAGGTCAGTGGGACTAGGCAGAAAATGGTTCGGCATAGCCAAGAAGGGCCAAAAGGCCTGCTTCTGTGCTGTAGTTTCTATGGTTTTCTATGGACTGGAGCCAATATGATTGAATGCAATCCTACAACTGGAATGTGATGGAATAAAAGCAGCTTCACCTTATGTTGTGCTGATTAAATTCTGTTGTGCCTGCAGTGCCATCGAACAATATCATCATGAAAACACTAACTAAACGGGAAAATGTGAAGGTGTTCACTGAAAAGTTACTGCTTCTGTTAAACCGAGCAGGTGAGGATCATGTTTAGATATGGTTTTGTTTATCTTGGTATGCATGTGCTCTTCTCCTGGGTAAATTAAGGTCATACTCTAATTTAAGTGTAAATTAGAGTCTCTTGTGTTTGGTAAAACCATTTTCTAATGTGCAGAGAATGTTATTGTAATATCTTCAGAATGCACAGTCATCGAGCACTACAGCACAGAAACAGGCCATTTGGCCCATTTAGTCTGTGCCAAACTGTTATTTTGCCTTGTCCCATCTACCCATACCTCGACCATAGCCCTGCATACCCTTCTTCATCTTTGGAATATATCTATCCTCTGCCTTCCAAATTGCCCCCAGAAACTCCAGCTATTGCTCTTCTGCCATCATCCATGCTAGTGTCTCCTTCCAATGAACTTTAGCCAGCTCCTCTCTCATGCCTTTGTAATTCCCTTTACCCCACTCTAGTACCAATACATCTGACTTTAGATTTTCCCTCTCATACTGCAGGGTGAATTCTATCACTTAATGATCATTCCTAAAGAAGAGTCTTGGCCTGAAACATTCACTATTTATTCATTTCCATTGACGCTGCCTGACCTGCTGAGTTCCTCCAGCATTTTGTGTGTGATGCACTTAATGATCACTTCTCCTAAGGGTTCCTTTACCTTAAGCTCTCTAATCAAATCTGTGCATTACTCAACACCCAGTCCAGAATTGCCTTTCACTGAGTGGACTAAACCACTAGCTGCTCTAAAAAGCATTTGATTAGCATTTTATAAATTTCATGTTTTGGGATCCAGCAGCAACCTAATTTCCCAATCTATCTGCATATTGAAATCCCCTGTGATTATCATAACATTGCCCATGTTTCTTGCCTTTTCTACTTTCCATTGAAATTTGTATCCCACATCCTGTTGGGGACCTGTGTATAACTCCCATCAGGCTTTTATACTCTTGCAGTTTCTTAACTCTGGCCACAAGGATTCTGATCCTACGTCACTCAACAGACCCACGCCATCCCCTTTGCCTACCTGCCTGTCCTTTTGGTGTAACCTGTATCCTTGGATGTTAAGTTTTCAACTATGGTCTTTTTGCCATGTCTTAGTGGTGCCCACAATGTCATACCTGCAATGTTACAAGGTCACCTACCTTATTCTGTGTACTGTGCACATGCAAACATAACATCATCAGTTCTGTGTTTATCACTCTTTTTGATTCTCTTCCCCCCCCCCCACCGTTACACTTCATCTTGTCCCACTGACTGTAATTTTGCCCTATCATCTGCCTGTCCATCCTTTCAGTCTCGCTACACACTGCATTGACTTATCTATCAACTGCCACCTCCTCATTCCGGTTTCCATCCTTCAACCAAATTTGTTTAAACCCTCCCCATCAACTCTAGCAAACCTGCCTGCAAGGATATTGGTTCCCCATCGGTTTAAGGTGTAACCCCGTCCTTTTTTCACAGGACATATCTTCCCCAGAAGAAATCTCAATAATCCAGAAATCTGAAACCCTGCACCCTGTACTACTTCCTCAGTCACTCATTCATCTGTACCATCATCCTGTTCCTGCCCTGACTAACACCTGGCACTGGGAGTAATCCAGAGATGACTATCTTGGAGGTCCTGTTCTTCAGCCTCTCCCATAACTCCCTATACTCACTGCACAAAACCTCAGGAGTTGAAGTTGGGTGCACTTCCTGCAGATGTAGTCATCAGGGAAATGAATAGTTACCCTGAAACTCCACATCTCACAGGAGAAGCGTTTCACTGCCTGAACTAACATCCTGCTAACACCTGTTATACCTCTAATTTTTCAAATGTAAGTTCTATCCTGCGCTTTTACGGTGGAGTAATGAATAATGAAGCATGAGCAAGGAGCAGGCCAAAGTTGATTGGATGGGGACACTAGCAAGGATGATGGCAGAGCAGCAATGGTTGAAGGTTCTTTGAGTAATTCGGAAAGCGCAAGATCAGTTCATCCCAAAAAAAGAAGCAAGGCTGACAAGGGAAGTCAAAGATGGCATAAAAGCAAAAGAGAGAGCATATAATATTGCAAAACCTGGTGGAAAGCTTTTACAAACCAACAGAAGGCAACTAAAAAAGTAATAGGTAGAGAAAAGGTGAAATATCAAGATAAGCTGGTCAGTAATATAAGAGGATACCAGAAGTTTTTTTCAGATATGCAGTGTCTATAAAAAGTTTTCTTCCCCCCCACCCCCGAAAGTATTCATGTTTTATTGTTTTACAACAATGAATCAGTGGATTTAATTTGGCTTTTTGACACTGATCAACAGGAAAAGATACTTTCATGCCAAGGTGAAAACGGATCTCTAAAAAGTGATCTAAATTATTTACAAAAATAAATGACAAAATAATTGATTGCATAAGTATTCACGTCCTTCAAGTCAGTAGTTAGTAGATGCACCTTGCGCAGCAATTACAGCTTCAGTCTGTGTGGATAGGTCTCTATCAGCTTTGCACATCTGCATACTGCAATTTTTCCTCCATTCTTCTTTACAAAGCTATTCAACTCTGTCAGATTGTATGGGGATTGTGAGTGAACAGCCATTTTCAAATCCAGCCACAAACTCTCTATTGGATTGAGGTCTGGACTCTGACTTAGCCACTCAGGACATTAACTTTTTTGTTTTTAAGCCATTCCTGTGTAGCTTTGGCTTTATGCTTGGCATCATTGTCTTGCTGTAAAACAAATCTTCTTACAGTTCTCTTGCAGACTGCATCAGGCTTTCCTCCAATATTTCCCTGTATTTAGCTGCATTCATTTTACCCTCTACCTTCACAATCCTTCCAGGGCCTGCTGCAGTGAAGCACCACCACAGCAGGATGCAGCCACCACCATGTGTCCTGGTAGGGTTAGTGTGTTATCGATGATGTACTGTGTTTGGCTTATGCCAAACATAGCATTTAGTCTGATGGCCAAAGAGCTCAATTTTGGTTTCATCAGACCATAGAACCTTCTTCCAGCTGACTTCAGACTACCACATGCCTTCTGACAAACTGTAGCCAAGATTACATGTGGGTTTTTTCAACAGTGGCTTTCTTTTTGCCACTTTCCCATAAAGCTGCGACTGGTGAAGCACCCGGGCAACAGTTCTTGTATGCGTAATCTCTCCCATCTCAGCCACTGAAGCTTGTAACTCCTCCAGATTTAGATTTACAGCTGTGCCATATTCTTTCCGTTTCTTGATTATTGACTTAACTGTACTCCAAGGGATATTCAGCGACTTGAAAATTTCCTTGTATCCATCTCCTGATTTGTGCTTTGCAATAACGTTTTTGCAGAGTTGCTTGGAGTGTTCTTTTGTCTTCATGATGTAGTTTCTGCCAGGATACTGACTCACCAGCAATTGGACCTTCCAGATACATCTTTACTATAATCAATTGAAACACCTTGACTGCACATGGTGATCTCCATCCCTGACAGATAGTAAAAGTGAGCTCCCTCACCTTTGTCCCTCTGACCCTCAACACAGGTGCCCCTCAAGGCTGTGTCCTAAGCCCCCTCTGTATACCCATGACTGTGTTGCCATCCACAGCTCCAATCTGCTAATTATATTTGCTGATGATACTAGATTGTCTCAAATAATCTCAAATAATAATGACGCAGCCTACAAAGTAATCGTCATCACCCCGACACAGTGGTGTCAAGAAAACATCTTCTCTCTCAATGGCACAAAACAAAGGAGCTGGTTGTGAACTACAGGAGGAATGGAGACAGGCTAACCCCTATTGACATCAATGGATCTGGGGTTGAGAGTGGGGAATTTGAGGCTTCAGCTCTTCAAGGCTTCAACTAGGAGAAGTTTGAGTGAGATAAGGCAAAAAGCTGTGGGTAGATTTTCTCCTCCCAATTTATTTATTGCTTTCCTTCTTTATATTTGCACAGTTAGAACAGTAAAGATGCCAGGCATGATAGTTGAATGCTTCTCTTGTGGGATGTAGGAAGGCAGGGAGATCTCCAGTGTCCCTGATAACTTCACCTGTGAGAAGTACATTCATTTGCAGCTTCTAACCCTCTGCATTAAAGAGTTGGAGCTTGAACTGGATGAATTCCAGATCATTTGGAAGTCTGGTGGGGGTCGGGGGGGGGTGCAGGGGGATAGATTGGACATGTAGGGGAGGTAGTTACACCAAGGTGCAGGACACAAGAAACTGGGTGACAGCCAGGACAGGGAAAGAGTTCAGACAGCTAGTGCAGAGCACCCCTGTGTCATCCTCAACAACAGGTATACCACTTCAGACACTGTTGGGGAGGGATGACCTAGCAGAGGAAAGTCACAATTTTCAGGGCTCTGTGACTGAGAAGGGAAGGGAAGAGATGGGGCAAGCTGTGGTGACAAGGAATTCATTAGTTAAGGGAACAGAAAGGAGGTTCTGTGGATGAGAATGAGATTCCTGGATGCCATTGTCTGGGACATCTTGGATCAAGTCCACAGCGTTCCCAATTGGGAGAGTGAGCAGCTAGAGGTCTCAGGATGGCTACATGTGCTACTTACTATTGAGACCATAAATAGATTTCTGTTTAACATGTGGACCACTGGGCTCCCTCCTGGGGATGGTGGGACCTGTACAGAAGAGACGGTTTGCACCTGAACTGGAGGGGGACTAATATCTAGCGGGAAGGTTTGCTAGTGCTGCACATGGGAGGGATTTAAACTAGAGTTGCAGGGGATGGGAACCAGAGTGCCAAAACAGATGGTGGAGAGGTTGTGGAGACAGATGTCGGTAAGACTTAAAACAAAGTCAGGAATCAAAAGATTGAGCATGGTGCGATTAATATCCTGAGCTGTGTATATTTCAATGCAAAAAAGATCGCAGGAAAGGTGAATGAGCTCAGAGCACGGATCATCACATTTTATAGATATTAGTGAGACTTAGTAGCCAGAGGGGAAGACTGACAGCTTAATATTCTGGAGTTCCGTTGTCACAGACTTGACAAAGTGAGATGGATTGAAGGGGGAATGGTGGTGGCATTACAAGTCAGGGAAAATAGAGAAAGCTTGGGAGACAGTGCGAGAGGGAGGATAGGCAGGTGATAGAGAAAGGATGCATTCAGACCGATGGTTTGAGATGTGTCTATTTTTAATGCAAGAAGCATCATGAACAAAGTGGATGAGCTTGCAGCATGGATCAGTACTTGGAGCTATGATGTTGTGGCCTTTACAGAGACCTGGATGGCTCAGGGGCAGGAATGGTTACTTAGAGTGCCAGGCTTTAGATGTTTCAGAAAGGAAAGGGAGGGAGGCAAAAGAGTTGGGGGCGTGGCACTGCTGATCAGCGATATTGTCACGGCTGCAGAAAAGGAGGAAGTCATGGAGGGATTGTCTACTGAGTCTCTGTAGGTGGAAGTTAGAAACAGGAAGGGGTCAATAACTCTGCTGGGTGTTTTTTGTAGACCACCCAATAGTAATGGGGACATCAAGGAGCAGATAGGGAGACAGATTCTGGAAAGGTGCAAAAATAACAGGGTTGTCATGGTGGGAGATTTAAATTTCCCAAATATTGATTGGCATCTCCCTAGAGCAAGGGGTTTAGATGGGGTGGAGTTTGTTAGGTATGCTCAGGAATGTTTCCTCACACCATATGTAGATAAGCTTAAAAGAGGAGAGACTGTATTGGGAAATGAACCTGGTCAGGTGTCAGGTCTCTTAGTGGGAGAGCATTTTGGAGATAGTGATCACAATTCTATCTCTTTTACCATAGCATTGGAGAGGGATAGGAACAGACAAGCTAGGAAAGCATTTAATTGGAGTAAGGGGAGATATAAGGCTATCAGGCAGAAACTTGGAAGCATAAATTGGGAATAGATGTTTTCGGGGAAATGTATGGCAGAAATGTGGCAGATGTTCAGGGGATATTTCCGTGGCGTTCTGAATAAGTACATTCCAAGCAGTCAGGGAAAGGTCGGAACCGTGGTGTACAAAGGCTGTTGAAAATCTAGTCAAGAAGAAAAGAAAAGCTTACAAAATTTTCAAAAGACTAGGTAATGATAGAGATCTAGAAGATTATAAGGCTAGCAGGAAGGAGCTTAAGAATGGAATTAGGACAGCCAGAATAGGCTATGTGAAGGCCTTGGTGAGAAGGATTAAGGAAAACCCCAAGGCATTTCTACATGAAGAGCAAGAGAATAAGACATGAGAGAATAGGACCAATCAAGCGTGGCAGTGGAAAAGTGTGTATGGAACCGGAGGACATAGCAGAGATACAATGAATACTTTGCTTCAGTATTCACTACGGAAAAGGACCTTGGTGATTGTAGGGATGACTTGCAGTGGATTGAAAAGCTTGAGCATATAGACATTAAGAAAGAGGATGTGCTGGAGCTTTTGGAAAGCATCAAGTTGGATAAGTCTCTGGGACCGGTTGAGATGTAGCTCAGGCTACTATGGGAGGCAAGAGTGGAGATTGCTGAGTCTCTGGCAATGATCTTTGGATCATCAATGAGGACAGAAGAGGTTCCGAAGGATTGGAGGGTTGCAGATGTTGTTCCCTTATTCAAGAAAGGGAGTGGAGATAGCCCAGGAAGCTATGAGTCTTACTTCAGTGGTTGGTAAGTTGATGGAAAAGATCCTGAGAGGCAGGATTTATGAACATTTGGAGAGGCATAATATGATTAGGAATAGTCAGAATGACTTTGTGTAAGGTCGTGCCTTACGAGTCTCCTCTCATCCTCCTTCTCTCCAAAGAGTAAAGATTAAAGCTCCCTTAATCTCTGATCATAATGCATACTTTCTAAGCCAGGCAGCATCCTGGTAAATCTCCTCTGTACCCTTTCCAATGTTTCCACGTCCTTCCTATAGTGAGAAAATGGAGGGATGGGTTAGTAAATTTGCTGATGACACAAAGGTTGGGGGTGTTGTGGATAATGTGGAGGGCTGTCAGGGGTTACAGCGGGACATTGATAGGATGCAAAAATAGGCTGAGAAGTGGCAGAGGGAGTTCAACCCAGATAAATGTGAGATGGTTCACTTTGGTAGGTCAAATATGATGGCAGAGTATAAGTGTTAATGGTAAGACTCTTGGCAATGTGGAGGATCAGAGGGATCTTGGGGTCCGAGTCCATAGGACACTCAAAGCTGCTGCGCAGGTTGAAGCTGTGCTTAAGAAGGCATCTGGTGCATTAGCCTTCATCAACCATGGGATTGAGTTGAAGAGCCGAGAGGTAATGTTACAGATATGTGAGACCTTGGTCAGGCCCAACTTGGAGTACTCTGCTCAGTTCTGGTCACCTCACTACAGGAAGGATGTGGAAACTCTAGAAAGGGTACAGAGGATATTTACAAGGATGTTGCCTGGATTGGGGGAACATACCTTGTGAGAATAGGTTGAGTGAACTCGGCCTTTTCTCCTTGGAGCGACGGAGGGTGAGAGGTGACCTGATAGAGGTGTATAAGATGATGAGAGGCATTGATTGTATGGATAGTCAGAGGCTTTTCCCCAGGACTGAAATGGCTAACATGAGAAGGCACTGTTTTAAAGGTGCTTGGAAGTAGGTATATAGGAAATGTCATGGGTAAGTTTTTTCTGCAAAGTGGTGAGTGTGTGAAATGGGCTACCGGCAACAGCAGTGGAGGAGGATATGATAGGTTCTTTTAAGAGACTCCTGGATAGGTACATGGAGCTTAGAAAAATAGAAGACTATGGGTAACCCTAGGTAATTTCTAATGTAAGTACATGTTTGGCACAGCATTGTGGGCTGAAGGGCCTGTATTGTGCTATAGGTTTTCTATGTTTCTATGAAAATGTCACGGCATCGCTTAGTCCAGACATGCTGAAGAACTTAATCTAATAAGGCTTTATGGGTGAACTGAGGAATAAGAAAATTTTAACCACATTAATGAGACTATATTATAGACCACCAACTGTCCACAGGATTTAGAGAGATTGCAGACTGTTGCAAGAAACAGTAGGTTGTGGCAGTAGGTGATTTTAACTGTTCACATATTGAATGGGACTCCCATATTGTAAAAGGACTAGATGGGATTGAGTTTGTCAAATGTGTTCAGGAAAGTCTTCTTAATCAGTACATAGAAGTGTGTGATACTTGATCTCCTATTAGGGAATGAGACAGGGCAGGTGACAGGAACATGTGTTGGCAAACTCTTTGCATCGAGTGATCGTGTGGCATTAGTTTCAAAGTAAATACGAAAAAAGATAGATCTGGTCTGCGGGTTGAGATTGTAAATTGGAGAAAGGCCAATTTTTATGGTATCAGTAAGGTTCTAGCAAAGTGTTTTCTGGCAAAAGTTTAATTGGTAAGTGGGAGGCCTTCAAAAGTGAAATTTTGAGAGTACAAAATACAAAGCAAAGATAACAAGTTTAGGGAACCTTTGTTTTCAAGAGATATTGAGGTCCTGGTTAAGGGAAAAAAGGTGTATAGCAGGTATAGGCAGGTAGGAGCAAATGAGGCACTTGGGGAGCATAAAAAATGCAAGAGATAACGTAGGAAAGAAATCAGGAGGGCTTATAAGAACACATGATTTTGTCCTAGGAGACAAGGTGAAGGATCCTAAAGAAAGAAATCAGGAGGGCTAAAAGAAGGCATGAACTTGCTCTTGCAGACAACGTGAAGGAGAATTCTAAAGGATTCTACAGATATGTTAAGAGCAAAAGGATTGCAAGGGAAAAAGAATGATCCTCTGGGAGATCAGAATGGTAATCTATGCGTAGAGTCTAAAGAGTTGGGGAAGATCTTAAATGGATTTTTTGCATTTGTATTTACTTGGGAGATGGATACAGAGTGTACAGAAGTGAGGCAAAGTAGCAGCGAGGTCATAGACCCAATACAAATTACAGAGAACAAGGTGCCTGCTGTTTTGAAGCAAGTTAGGATGATAAATCCCCAGGATCTGACAAGTTGTTGCCTTGGACGCTGTGGGAGGCAAGTGTAGAAACTGCTGAGGTCCTAGCAGAGATATTTAAATCATCCATAGGGACAGTTGAGGTATCAGAGGATTGGAGGATAACTAATATTGTTCTGCTGTTTAAGAAAGGCTCTAAGAGTAAGCCAGGCGAAAGGATCTGGTGCTTTCCCAGCATATATAACGAATAAATTCTTCCTGGGCTTCCAGCTGGGTACAGGTTTTAATTTCACTGACGTTTCGATGGCAAATTCTGCCATCCCTGATGACGATGCAGAGTTTGTCGTCGAAGCGTGGTTCTAGTTGATACCTGTACCTGGCTGGAAGCCCACAAGGAGTTTATTCATAAACCAGGAAATGATATGCCGGTGAGCCTGACATCAGCAGGGAGAAAGTTATTGGAAGATAATTTGAGGGACTGGATATATATTTGGATACACATGTTCTGATTAGTCAGCATGGCTTTGTGTGTGGTAGGTCATGTCTAGCCAATCTTACAGAGTTTTTCGAGGAAGTTACCAGGAAAGTTGATGAAGGCAAGATACTGTCTACATTGACTTTAGCAATGCATTTAACAAGGTCCCACATGGGAGGTTGGTCAAGAAGGTCCAGTTACTTGGCATTCAAGATGACATAGTAAATTGGATTAGACTTTGGCTTTGTGGGAGTAGACAGAGAGTGGTAGTAGAGGGTTGCCTCTCTGAATGGAGACCCGTGACTAGTGGAGTGCTGGGTCCTTTGTTGTTTGTCATCTATATCAATTTTCTGGATGATACGTGGCTAACAGGATCAGCAAATTTGTGGATGACACTATGATTGGGAATATAGCGGACAGCAAGGAAAACTCTCAGAGTTTGCAGCAAGATATGGACCAGCTGGAAAAATGGGCTGAAAAATGGCCAATGGAATATAGTGTTGCACTTCAGTAGGAACTAACCAGAGTAGGTCTTGCACAGTGAATGGTAGGGCACTGGGGAGTGTGGTAGAACAAAGGGATCTGGGAATTCAGGTCCATAATTTATTCTCTTTCAATATTTTTATTAATATTATATAAATTGCATGAATACAAATACAAAAAGGATACAAGTAATATGAAGGAAGAGTGAGTAAGGGATTTGAAAGTTGGAGGGGGAGGGGGAGATCCAAAATGATAGGAGAAGACAGGAGGGGGAGGGATAGAGCCAAGAGCTGGACAGGTGATAGGCAAAAGGGATACAAGAGGATCATGGGACAGGAGGTCCGGGAAGAAAGACAAGGGGGGGGGGGACCCAGAAGATGGGCAAGGGGTATATTCAGAGGGACAGAGGGAGAAAAAGGAGAGTGAGAGAAAGAATGAGTGTATAAAAATGTCTGGGAGACTGCTTTGCTGAACATCTACGCTCTGTCCGCCAGAGAAAGCAGGATCTCCCAGTGGCCACACATTTTAATTCCACATCCCATTCCCATTCTGACATGTCTATCCACGGCCTCCTCTACTGTAAAGATGAAGCCACACTCAGGTTGGAGGAACAACACCTTATATTCCGTCTGGGTAGCCTCCAACCTGATGGCATGAACATCGACTTCTCTAACTTCCGCTAAGGCCCCACCTCCCCCTCGTACCCCATCTGTTACTCATTTTTATGCACACATTCTTTCTCTCACTCTCCTTTTTCTCCCTCTGTCCCTCTGAATATACCTCTTGCCCATCCTCTGGGTCCCCCCCGCTCCTTGTCTTTCTTCCCGGACCTCCTGTCCCATGATCCTCTGGTATTCCCTTTTGCCTATCACCTGTCCAGCTCTTGGCTCTATCCCTCCCCCTCCTGTCTTCTCCTTTCATTTTGGATCTCCCCCTCCCCCTCCAACTTTCAAATCCCTTACTCACTCTTCCTTCAGTTAGTCCTGACGAAGGGTCTCGGCCTGAAACGTCGACTGTACCTCTTCCTAGAGATGCTGCCTGGCCTGCTGCGTTCACCAGCAACTTTGATGTGTGTTGCTTGAATTTCCAGCATCTGCAGAATTCCTGTTGTTTACAAGTAATATGAATTACATTACATTTAAATCACAGTATCCCAAATTCCAAATCAATCATGTAGAAAAAAAAGATTGAATTATGAAATGAAATAAAATAAGATAATTATATTTTATTAAAAAACATTTACCCCCACTACCAAAATGAGCTGGTTGGTAAATAAAAAGGAGAAGAAAAAAAACCTTACCATATAATATTATAATAATAATAATGGTTCAGATCCATACTTTAATAACAGTTCAAAGATTATGAAAATAACTCAGAAAGGGTCCCCATAACATTAGAAAATCATGTTTAGAATCAGAAATCAAACAACAAATCTTCTCTAGATCAAGTGTCACGTGACCAGTGACAATGAATATATAATTGAGTCAAGTTTTATAAACAAATATAAACATTTATTAAACTCTGTTCAACAATAGCAGAAAGTATTCAAACGATGAACTTAACCAGAAGTTAACTGCTATATGGTAACTCTGGAACAGTTTTTAAAATGGTAAATTCCAAAGTCCAAGCGATTTACACATTCAATAAGGAGAGACTTCTGTGGAAATGGATTTCTTCGAAGACGTGACGTTACTGCTGATTTTCCAAAGGATTCACGATGAAGGAAATAAAACGGCTTAAAGGAACTGACCTATTCCTGTCAGATCACTGTAAAAAAAAAACCTTCCTGATCTTACAGGTCACTATTTCTGAACGAAGATTCAATCAGGTCGATCCTTTATGAAACCGCCGAATGACGCCAACTTTACTCAATCCTTCAGCTTCCCGTACTTTAGTGAGGTCTTCACTCTTCAATACTAGACTTACAATAAAAAGTAAAACTCCACTTTAAAACAAAACTGCTTCATGAGACGAATACGCAGCATAACAGAGTAACTGACGAATTACACAACAAACTAAACTGCGTAACAACAGGGGTTTCCAGTTTATATACCTGTTGAGAACATGTCATCACGTGACCTCACACTGGCGCGAAAATCACATCACCCCACCATCACATTACATCATGCTCACAAGATACTCAATTACATCATGGTCATAAGGCAGTCATAAGATACCCACAAGGTATGTAACACAAGGCTTAACATAACATCAGATAGCCATTGAACATGAGTGGACGGGGCAGCCTCCTTCCACTTGAGCAAGATCGCCCTCCTGGACATAAGAGACATAAAGGCCAATACCCGCAAATTAGATGGCTTCAGTTTTGTAGCATTATCCTCAATAATATCAAACATGCCAGTCAAGGGATTGGGCTTAAAAATAACATTGAAAAGTACCGGAAAAGTTCAAAATACATCTTTCCAAAATTTTTCAAGGCTCGGATATGTCCAAAACATATGAATTAATGTGGCCACTCCATTAGTACATCTATCACAGTAAGGGGAAATATCTGTATAGAAACAAGAGAGCTTGTCTTTAGACATATGAACTCAATGTACCACTTTGAAATGTAATAAAGAATGACGAGCACATAATGATGAATAGAAACATAGAAACATAGAAAATAGGTGCAGGAGTAGGCCATTCGGCCCTTCGAACCTGCACCGCCATTCAGTATGATCATGGCGGATCATCCAACTCAGAAACCTGTACCAGCCTTCCCTTCATACCCCCGATCCCTTTAGCCACAAGGGCCATATCTAACTCCCTCTTAAATATAGCCAATGAACTGGCCTCAACTGTTTCCTGTGGCAGAGAATTCCACAGATTCACCACTCTCTGTGTGAAGAAGTTTTTCCTAATCTCGGTCCTAAAAGGCTTCCCCTTTATCCTCAAACTGTGACCCCTCGTTCTGGACTTCCCCAACATTGGGAACAACCTTCCTGCATCTAGCCTGTCCAATCCCTTTAGGATTTTATACGTTTCAATAAGATCCCCCCTCAATCTTCTAAATTCCAACGAGTATAAGCCTAATCAATCCAGTCTTTCATTATATGAAAGTCCTGCCATCCCAGGAATCAATCTGGTGAACCTTCTTTGTACTCCCTCTATGGCAAGGATGTCTTTCCTCAGATTAGGGGACCAAAACTACACACAATACTCCAGGTGTGGTCTCACCAAGGCCTTGTACAACTGCAGTAGTACCTCCCTGCTCCTGTGCTCGAATCCTCTTGCTATAAATGCCAGCATACCATTCGCCTTTTTCACCGCCTGCTGTACCTGCATTCCCACTTTCAATGACTGGTGTATAATGACACCCAGGTCTTGTTGCACCTCCCCTTTTCCTAATCGGCCACCATTCAGATAATAATCTGTTTTCCTGTTTTTGCCACCAAAGTGGATAACTTCACATTTATCCACATTAAATTGCATCTGCCATGAATTTGCCCACTCACCTAACCTATCCAAGTCACCCTGCACCCTGTTAGCATCCTCCTCACAGGTAACACTGCCGCCCAGCTTTGTGTCATCCGCAAACTTGGAGATGCTGCATTTAATTCCCTCATCCAAATCATTAATATATATTGTAAACAACTGGGGTCCCAGCACTGAGCCTTGCGGTACCCCACTAGTCACTGCCTGCCATTCTGAAAAGGTCTCGTTTATTCCCACTCTTTGCTTCCTGTCTGCCAACCAATTCTCTATCCACTGTTACGTACCCCGTAACTGGGTTGCCAAAGCAGCAGAAATGGGTCACTCAGTTGGAGTCTGGATTACTGGAACTAAGAAAGTTTTATTAAAGAAATAAGCAACACAGTACTCTAATAGTAGGGATATAAATGCAACAGGTTAGCAATGAATAAACACACATGTACACAGATCTCGGATAATAGGATCAATCAAGCTCTATCGTCGTCTAGGGGTAAATGACCAGTTTCAAAGTGACGCAAAGTTCAGTTCAATTGAGTTCAGTTCATTTCACAGTAATCACTGCCGTGGCGATGAACAGCGGGGGGGGAAAGGAGAGAGAGAGCAAAAGCGAATGAATATTCAAACGGCTTCCACACAGTCCTTCGATATTCTTCGCAGTCAGCTTTCGGGCGAGCCCTTTGTAATGTCTTCTGAGGTCACCGACTGTGAACCCTCCGTTTTCAGATACGATTGCTCCTCTGCAGTGAACCTGGCACCCAGGCAAGGGCGGACACACACCAGGTTCCCACCGATCGTACCTTTCCACCCTGTGCGTCTATGGCTTGGTCCCGCAACCAGCCCTCCAAAACTCCCACCAACTTGTGGGAGGCGCACCACTTCCAGGGTCTCATTACCTCATGGTGTCGTGTGTGTTGCCTTAGCGAACCTGTCCCTTTTTATCCCCCTGCTGGGGTATAGCCTGTCCATCACTTCAAACAGTTCAGGGTTCAAAGAGGAGCCGATCTTGACAGCTCTCAGACCATGTCTCCTTCCGTTAAACTCTCCCGTCCCTTCATTAACATCTCCAAATGCTGCTTCATTGTTTTCCTTATTTCTCTTTCTCCTGAATACAGGTGGCAGACCAACTGCTGATCCCACTGGTGCCAGCACAGGACAGTTAACATCTTAGTCTATGTGTACTTTCGTCACACCCCTCACCTTTAAGGATTTTTACCGGGGTAAAAATTACAAACATGTATACATTATTTGATACACACAAATATACATCTTCATCAGCTATTTGGCTACTACAGCGAATTTTAAGTTGTCAACACCTGACAGACAGTCAGCAATCACATTTTCTGTTCCTTTTATATGTGTTATTAATAATCCATTAAACCAGGCTCCAACTTAGCAAACTTCATAGTGGCCGAAAACACTGATGAATTGCGATCAATGTAACCTCTCATTGGGTTTCGTCCCAGACCACAATAACAAGGGTCGTCCCATCCCAACTTAGTTTTCTTTCACAAGGGCTTAGTAGGGGGGGGAGGGGTATTAACCGCAGAGTTATTCCAAAACTTCCTACAGTACCCCACCATCTCCAAGAGCCTTTTGAGGGCCCTCTTGTCTGTCGGGGTTGGGATGTCAGAGATAGCCCGCACCTTAGCTTGCATCGCTGCCAGCTGCCCCTGTGTCACCACAATTCCCAGATAAGTGACCTTCGTGTGGCCGAACTCATTTTTTTCAAGGTTCACTATCAAGCTGGCTTCAGACAGCCGTATTACATCGCCAATACACACCTCTGTGTTCGTCAGCCCTTTCGTCACTGAATTATTCATTCTATAGGAGTGTTGCTCACTAGGCTGACCTAGCGTGACAAACACCACCCAACGTCCCAGTTCTTTGCATCGCCTCGGGACAATCAAACACACGTGTGCGAGCCGTTTAATTACTTCTCCTAAAGAGTTGCTTTGTTCGGGGATTAAGGGAGACACCTTATCAGCAGAGCTGGCCAAAACAATAGCCTTCTCCCATCTGGTCGATACCATACTCATCTTTTCAAAATGTTTTTTTTCTCTTATCAGGGGGACCCTAGCTTCATTGATTTCCGCGCTAACACCGACTAGGTTTGTTAGCATATCAAAAGCCTGTGACCGTCTCAGTTCGCGTCTGCCATAATCAATAACATCCTTCCTCCTGTGCAGCCGGTAAACCTCTTTCATGATTCCACCAACTGTTTCCTTCAGCACCTCAAAATGTCCACCGAGGGGTACCTTGTGGGCCAGGTTAAAAATCTCATCCCCATAACTCTTTTGCACCACCCCCCATTCCTCATCTGCGGGTACGGTACTTGGTCTCCCTTTCTTCCTTAGCACTTCCTCCTCCACACAATAGCCTACTGGCTCCCTTCTTAATTCTGCGTCAGAGAGAGCTGTCTCCGCTAAAACCATCAGCCCCTCGTCTAGCTCCTGCGCCTGCACAAATTCTTTCCTGTCTAATGCTAAGTCTGTCTCAACTTCCTCACTACCTCTTGTTTCACTACACTCCTTCTTTTCACTTGCTACTTCCTCCTGGTACGTCTCAGCTAAATTTACTTCGGCAGTCCCGGGATGAACCTGTGAGTCCATGGGCGGGGCCTCAATGCTGGCAGGCTGACCTGTCAATCTCTCGGCTGGGAACACGATTCCCCCGGCGAGGTCATTACCGAGCAAGACTTCCACGCCTTTCATCGGTAATTCGGGCCTCACCCCGATCGTGACTAGTCCAGAGACCAGGTTGCTTTGTAGGTGTATCTGGTGCAAAGGGACTGCCTCTGTCCCTTCCCCAATACCTTTGACCTTGACCTCCCCAGTCTGGGTCTCTGAACTAAACTCTAATACACTCTTCAATATCAATGACTGACACGCTCCCGTGTCTCTCCAGATCCGCACTGGAACTGGGTTTATCCCCTCCTTCACCGACACCAATCCGGCCGAGATAAACCTCTCGCGCCCTTCCTGAACTTTGGCAGACCTTTCCTCTCCTAGCGGTTTGTTCACCAGCTCAATACAGCTAGTCGAAATCACCGTTTTTCCTTTCCCCGTCTCCTTCTTTGGGGCAAAGCACCTGGATGCAAAGTGTCCGACTTTCCCACAATTTTAACAGACGACCCCAGGAGATTTCCTACCAGACTGCTCCCGGTCTACCTTATCCTTCTCACTAGTCCCCGGCTTATTTTCTGACTTTTCTGGCGGACTCTCCCCGCCGTCCTGACTACCCTTCTGGTAGCCTTTACTCGGGACAAACTTCATTCTATGCGTCAACGCGTACTCATCCGCTAACTTAGCAGTTGCGGCTAACGTGGCTACCTCTTTCTCATCTAGGTAGGGTCTCATGCCCTCAGGGACACAACCTTTAAACTGCTCAATCAGGATCAGCTGTAGCAGTCTGTCATAATCCCCATCTACCCCCTTCGAGGCGCACCAACGCTCACAATATGTTTGCATCTCACGGGCAAACTCTAAATACGTGTGGTCCCACTGCTTCCTCGCATTCTGGAACCTCTGCCAGTATGCCTCCGGGACCAACTCATAAATCCTGAGGATGGCCTCTTTCACCACCTCATACCTCTGGGCATCTTCTGCGGACAAGGCTGAGTAAGCTTGTTGGGCTTTTCCTTTAAGTACACTCTGAAGCAAAACAGCCCACTTATCCCTCAGCCAGTCCTGACTTGTAGCAACTTTTTCGAAATGGAAGAAGTACCAATCCACATCGGTATCGTCAAATGGGGGAACCAGCCTAACCTCCTGGGTCGCCCTGAACCCTCCACCTTGGTTCGGCATGGGCCCCGGCGCTGCCATCATCTTTAACTTCTCCAGCTCAAATTTCCTTTCCCTCTGTTTCTCCAACTGCCTCTCTTCTCGCTCCAACTGTCTCTGTTTCTCTTTCTCCTGCCTTTCTAACTGTTTCTCTTTGTGTTCTAACTGCCGTACCCGGAACTCGTGCTCGAGTCTCAGTTTTTCAAGCTGCACCTGTACCGCATCTCCAGCAGGTTTTTCAATAGACACCACCTCCAGCTCCCCTTGGGGAAACACACCTTTAGATACATAGTGCTCTACGATAGCTCTGTGCATCTCCTCTCTCCTCATTGTTGACTTCCCCTTAACAAGATTCAACCTTTTGGCCACAGCTGCCAATTCCGCTTTCCTGGCATCCTCTAATGCCTCCAAGGTCGGCGCCTTTAGAAATTCCTCAATCTCCATTTCTGCTGTTTGCCTTTTTTTTTCCGGGAATCTTAACCCAATCAATTTACTCCGTCCCAAATTTAGCGTTCAAAATCGCGGACGAGAACCCCACTTATGTTACGTACCCCGTAACTGGGTTGCCAAACCAGCAGAAATGGATCACTCAGTTGGAGTCTAGATTACTGGAACTAAGAAAGTTTTATTAAAGAAATAAGCAACACAGTACTCTAATAGTAAGGATATAAATGCAACAGGTTAGCAATGAATAAACACACATGTACACAGATCTCGGATAATAGGATCAATCAAGCTCTATTGTTGTCTAGGGGTAAATGACCAGTTTCAAAGTGACGCAAAGTTCAGTTCAATTGAGTTCAGTTCAGTTCACAGTAATCACTGCGGACAGCGGGGGGGGGGGGGGAGGAAAGAGAGAGCAAAAGCGAATGAATATTCAAACGGCTTCCACACAGTCCTTCGATATTCTTCGCAGTCAGCTTTCGGGCGAGCCCTTTATAATGTCTTCTGAGGTCACCAACTGTGACCCCTCCGTTTTCAGATACGATTGCTCCTCTGCAGTGAACCTGGCACCCAGGCAAGGGCAGACACACACCAGGTTCCCACCGATCGTACCTTTCCACCCTGTGCGTCTATGGCTTGGTCCCGCGACAGCCCTCCAAAACTCCCACCGACTTGTGGGAGGCGCACCGCTTCCAGGGTCTCGTTACCTCGTGGTGTCGTGTGTGTTGCCGTAGCGAACCTGTCCCTTTTTATCCCCCTGCTGGAGTATCGCCTGTCCATCACTTCAAACAGTTCAGGGTTCAAAGAGGAGCCGATCTTGACAGCTCTCAGACCGTGTCTCCTTCCGTTAAACTCTCCCGTCCCTTCATTAACATCTCCAAATGCTGCTCCATTGTTTTCCTTATCTCTCTTTCTCCTGAATACAGGTGGCAGACCAACTGCTGATCCCACTGATGCCAGCACAGGACAGTTAACATCTTAGTCTATGTGTACTTTCGTCACACCACATCAATACCTTACCCCCAATACCATGTGCTTTAAGTTTGCACACTAATATCCTGTGTGGGACCTTGTCAAAAGCCTTTTGAAAATCCAAATATACCACATCCACTGGTTCTCCCCTATCCACTCTACTAGTTACATCCTCAAAAAATTCTATGAGATTTGTCAGACATGATTTTCCTTTCACAAATCCATGCTGACTTTGTCCGAGGATTTCACCGCTTTCCAAATGTGCTGTTATCACATCTTTGATAACTGACTCTAGCAGTTTCCCCACCACCGATGTTAGGCTAACCGGTCTATAATTCCCTGGTTTCTCTCTCCCTCCTTTTTTAAAAAGTGGGGTTATATTAGCCACCCTCCAATCCTCAGGAACTAGTCCAGAATCTAAAGAGTTTTGAAAAATGATCACTAATGCATCCACTATTTCTTGGGTTACTTCCTTAAGCACTCTAATTAATTAATCAATTTTAAAATAATCTTCCAGCTCTCTTCAGATATGAAAAACTGTAAATCCTTTTCCCAGTCTCCTTTAATTTTATCTAAAGATGCCTTTTTCAGTCCCAACAGCAGACCGTAAATTTAAGATATTGAACCGTTGTCAAAGGGTTTCAGATTAAAAATTGTATCTATTATATTCTTATCTGGACTTGTAGGAAATGTATGTAATTGAGATCTTAAAAAAATCTCTAATCTGTAAGTATCAAAAAAAGTGGGTATTGGAAAGGTTAAATGTCGTTGAAAGTTGCACAAAAGAAGAGAGATTCCCTCCATTAAACAAATCCTGAAATCATTTAACACCCAATCTATCCCATTCTTTAAAAGATAAGTCAATTATAGATGGTTTAAAAAACAATTAGAAAAGATGGGACTCGAGAGGGAGAATCTCAATAAATCAAAATGTTTTCTAAACTGTAACCAAATCCTCAAAGTATGTTTGACCACCACATTGTCAGTTAGTTTATTTAAAGATAAAGGAAGCGAGGATCCAAGTAAAGAAATAATGGAAAATTTCATAAGAGGTGACTTCCAAAGAGACCCATATAGGACAATTCTTATGGTTAATGTAGTATATCCAGAATGTAATATTTCATATAATAACTGCCCAGTAATATAACCTAAAATTGGGTAAGGCAAAGCCTCCATTCTGTTTGTTTTTTTTGAAGGTGAGCTTTATTTATTCGAGGTTTTTTTATTCTTCCATATATAGGAAGAAAGAATTGAATCCAAAGAGTCAAAAAAAGATTTAGGAATAAAAACAGGCACAGCTTGAAAAAGGTATATAAATTTCGGTAAGATATTTATTTTAATAGAATTAATTCGGCCAATCAGTGATAAAGAGAGAGCCGACCATCTAGAAAGTGTTTTTTTAACATAATTCATTAAAGTTTAAAAAATTTTCCTTAGATAAATCTTTATAATTCTTAGTAATTGTTATTCCTAAATATGCAAATTGTTGACTTAAAATTTTAAAAGGAAGGTTAATATCAGTTGGTATTAAATTGTTTAAAAGAAACAGTTCACTCTTATGTAAATTTAATTTATATCCTGAGAACTGACTAAAATTAGTCAGTAAACGGAACACAAATGGTAAAGAGGTTGTAACATTAGATATAAAAAACAATAAGTCATCAGCATAGAGCGATACTTATGAATAGTACCTCTCCTTAAAATACCAGTAATCTCTTTAGTCTCTCGAAAAGCAATTGCTAAGGGTTCTAATACCAAATCAAAAAGCAGAGGGCTCAAAGGACAACCTTGTCTAGTCCCACGTTGGAGTGTAAAGGGTTTAGAATTCTTAAGATTAGTAAGAACCTGAGCGGAGGGAAATAAATGAAGTAATTTAAACCAATGAATAAAATTAGGTCCAAAATTAAATTTTTCTCAGAATGTAAAAAGATAATTCCATTCAACTCTGTCAAAGGCCTACTCCGCATCCAAAGATATCACACATTACGATATTTCCTTAGGTGGAGAATGCATAACATTTAACAAATGCCGTATATTAAAATAAGAATATTGATTTTTAATAAATCCTGTCTGATCATCCGAAATTATAAAAGATATATTTTCAAGTCTACAAGCCAACACTTCAAATAAAATTTTAGTATCAAAATTGAGTAAAGAGATAGGTCTATACAAAGAATGTTCTGTAGGATTCTTATTCTTTTTGAGAATAAGCAAAATGGAAGCTTCATAAAAAGACTGCGGTAATTTTCCTACCTTAAAGGAATCTGTAAGGGTAGAACATAAATGTGGTATAAGCAAGGAGGAAAAAGCCTTATAAAACTCTCTAGAGAATCCATCGGGTCCTGGGGATTTCCCAGACTGCAATTTTCATATAGCCTGCGCAATTTCTTCCTGCGAAATAGGTTGATCCAATTTCCTACGATCATCAGGAAGATTAGGAATATTTAATTGATCTAAAAATTATTCATTGCAATATTGTCATTAACAAAGTCAGTGCTATACAATCTGGAGTAAAATATAAAATTTACTTTTATCTTGTAAAAGCTGGCTTTCAATAGGATACGTTAAAAGAAGATCATATTTAGTTTTGGTTTCAATACACCTCTTATATGTTTCAGTATCAGGTACCGAACCATATTTATGGTCCAGTTGTTTTAAGTGATTAGCTAGTTCGTTTCTCTCTTTGTTAACTTTTTTAATGATATTTGCAGTGTAAGAAATAATTTGACCTGGATATATGCTTTAAAAGTATCCCATATAGTAAGACTAGATGTCTCTTCTGACGTATTTTCTTCAAAGAAGAGTAATTTGATTCTCCATAAATTTTAAAAAGTCCTCATCAGATAACAGAGTTAAATTAAATCGCCAAAATCTACTCATAGGGATAGGACCAGGAAGATTTAACGACCGGAGGGTGGTCAGAAATAGCAATCTCTTTATATTCGATCAACTGAACCAATGGAATCATTTGACTGTCAATAAAAAAAATAATCCTGGTTTAAGAATGATGGACATGAGAGAAAAAAAAAATACTCCCTGTCCGTCGGATGAAGAAAACGCCAAGTATCAACTGTACCACATTTAGTTAGAAAGGTTTGGATAAACAAAGCTGATTTATTAAGTGAAGCTGGTTTGACAGACGGGTGATCTAATACTGGATCTAACCAGCAGTTAAAATCTCCTCCCATCACAAGAGAGTAAGTACACAAATCAGGCAAAAACGAAAATAGGCATTCAAAAAATCCTGGATTGTCTACGTTGGGGGCATATACATTAGCAAAAACAATCAATTTACTGTCTAAACTCCCTGATACAATAACAAATCAACCATTAGGATCCGAAACAACTTTATGCTGAACAAAGGAAACTATTATCTACAAAAATCGAAACTTCATGTGATTTTGCATTAAACGAAGAGTGGAATTGCATATCCTTCCACCGAGTAAAAAAACATAAGCTATCACAGCTGCGTATGTGCGTTTCTTGTAAAAAAAATAACGGGTGCTTTTAATTTTTTAATATAAGCAAATATTTTGTTCCGTTTAATGGGGTGATTCAGCCCTTTCATATTCAAACTAAATAAGTTAATATTTCGAACCATTTTAAATACAAATCAACATGTAATAAAAAGATCTGGCCATAAGTTATTAAAACTAGAAAGCAAACCATAAGGTAAGGTAGTCAAACAGACAATCATATAATCAACCCAACACAGCTCCCAGAGCGAAATAGGCCCTAGATCCTCCCCTACCCAAAGACAGTCAGCGAGCTAACAACTAAAAAGTTCCCTTCCCAAAAATCCTGTTAACAGAAACTCCGGTCCTTCAAGGTCAATTATGTCCCTACCAAGACACAACATAAAAAGAAAAATAACTCTGTATTTGAAAATATAAAAGGATCAATTTAAACAAATTCGAAGAAAGCTATATTAAAATAAAGCCTCAAAAAGGGATATAATAAAAAAGTATCAAAAAAAAACAAAAAACAGCCAAAATGTAAGCTTATTGAAACCTTATTTCAAATTCATATTAACAGAAGAAAAAATTGACCAGATAAGAAATATGACAGTTTTAGACTTCAGCCTTCAGAAACTCCTTTGCATTTTCAACCGACTTTATTCTTTTTTGCAATCCGTTCTTCAAACCAATATTCAGACAAGTGGGAAACTGAAGGGATGGTTTAAATCCTTTATTGTAAAGTTCCAACATAAGTTCTTTATTATTTCATACGATCAGCCATAACTTCAGGCAAATAGACCTCCACAAATCTGACCTTGTAACCATGGAAATCGATCATTCCTTGTTGACAGGTATGGCAAATTAAAAGGTCCTTAATACGAAATTCATGAAAACTTAGAATGACCGATCTAGATTTTGCTGCCGACGACAATGGCTTCGAAGTCGGTGAGCGATATGCTCGATCGAGCTTCGGCTCAGAAGTGAATAAAACGGTGAATAGCTGCTTCAGAATGTTTGCAAAGAACTTCGTAGGGTCAGCACCTTCAATTGATTCTTCAAGACCCAGAATTTGCAAATTATTTCTCCTGCTTCTACTTTCTAGATTGATAATCCTTTTCATCATTTTTTCATTGGATAAGAATAACTCTTTGCAGAGTTTAATTGTATCTTCATCATCCTCTTCAAGTGTCACCAGCTTTGCAGTATTTCCCTGAATTCGGTTCTCATACTCAGTTAAAGTTTGTTGAATTATATCCAATTTGCCATTAAGTCGTTGACACTCCTCAGAAAATTCTGATTTTTGCCACTTAAGGAAGTCACTGATTGAATCTAAAGTGACTGGGGATTCATCTTCTGTTTCCCTTCCTTTTGCAGAAGCTTTTGTTCTTTTCCCAGCCATAGTAGAGCAGT
This sequence comes from Mobula hypostoma, assembly GCF_963921235.1. Taxonomy (NCBI): domain Eukaryota; kingdom Metazoa; phylum Chordata; class Chondrichthyes; order Myliobatiformes; family Myliobatidae; genus Mobula; species Mobula hypostoma. The sequence goes on along the minus strand of NC_086111.1, from coordinate 11,586,108 downwards.
ATTAAAGTATTATAATAAGGTTTCAAAAAAAAACTGGTAGGAGACAATAAAGTAAATAGGGTAGGAGCAATCTAAAACGATGTTACTCCATCAGCTGCCAACAGGGCTCTGATAATTTATTGAAAGTGGCAACACAGGTAAATAGGTCCTTAAAAAAGCTTTTGCCACTTTGGCCTTCGTAAAATATTGAGTACAGGACATGGGATGTTACGTTGAGGTTGTGTAAGACATTAGTGATGCCTAATTTGGAGTGTGGAGTGCACTTTTGGTCACTTGCCTACAGGAAAGATGTAAATAAAGTTGAAACAGTACTGAGAAAATTTACAAGGATGTTGCTAAGACTGGAGGACCTGAGTTGTAAGGAAAGATTAAATAGGTTAGGAGTTTATTCCTTGGAAATTGAGGGGTTTATTCCTTGGAAGATTGAGGGGAGGTTTGATAGAGGTATTCAAACTTATGAAGGGTTTAAATAGAGTAAATGCAAGCAGGCTTTTTCCACTGGGGTTGGGGTAGGACTACAACTATAGGTCATGGGTTAAGGGTGAAAGTCGGAAAGTTTAAGGAGAACATGGGGGAAACTTCTTCACAGAGGGCCGTGAGTGTGGGACAAGCTGCCAGCACAAGTAGTGCATGAAAGTTTGATTTCATTGTTTAAGGGAAGTTTGGATAGGTACCTGAATAGTTGGGTATGGAGGGCTATGGTCCTGGTGCAGGTCAATGGGAATAGGCAAAGAGCATACTTTCTGTGACTCTGACTATGACTCTGCTCTATGCTTCCAGTACCTGACAATAATCTCTTGAGGTATTTTAAAGGAGGAAGACTCAACAACAAAACCAGCTGAAACAGTTTGTTAGTGGGATGATCTGGGTAATTGGATGCTGAGGATGTTTCAGTGAGACTACATCCATGGTGTTGGTGAGACAAATGGGATTGGACAGGTCCACAGATTACTGTGCTGAACTGGAGCAGGGCTAGTTTGAGAGGAATTAGGCAGGATCAAGCAAATGTTGATTGGGTGAGGCTGTTTGAAGGGAAAGGAATGAATGGCAAGTAGGGGGCTTTAAGAGTGTGATGTCAAGAGTCTAGGAGTAGCGCAGTCCTGTTAGGGTGAAGGGTAAAGCTAGCAGATTTAAGGAACCCTGGCTGATGAGAGGTATTGAGGATCTAGTCAAGAAAAAGAAGAAAACATTAGGAGGTTGGCAAGTGCGAATCCCTTGAAAGGTACAAAGAGAATACACGAGGGAAATCAGGAGGGTAGGGAGAGGGAATGCAATGCATTCAGCAGGTGAAATTAAGGAAAATCCCAAGAGATTTTATAGCTACAGTAGCTGCAGTATATTAAAAGGAGGTTTGGGAGAAAATAGGTCCCCATAGAGATCAGCAGGGCCTATGTCTTGAGCCACAGAAATTGGGTGTGATTTTTAACTAGTGTTTTTCCTCAATGTTTACTGAGGAGAAAATAATGGTTGCTCAAGAGATAAGGGAAGCAAGTGGAGATGATTTGGGGACATTCATATTATCAAGGAAGAGGTATTTGCAGAGTTACAGAGCATTAAGGTGGCTAAGTCCTGAGGACCTGACTGAGAACATCCTCAGACTTGTGTGAGGTGAGAGAAATATTGTGGTGAGAGATTTTTTTCATTGTCAACACTGATGAAGTCCCAGTGATTAAAAGATGGATGACATTGTTTTGGTATTCATGAACGATAGCAAGGACAAGCCAGGGAACTACATGCTGGACAGGCTGGCATTCAGGGCATTGAATATATCAGTAGTGGGGGGGCGGGGGTAATTTGAGGAAATTCTGAGAGACAGGATCAATCAGCACGTGGATTGATAGAATCTATTAGGAGGAGTCATTATGGCTTTGTGCGTGGAATAGTGCTTAATGAATCTTTTAGAGTTTTTTTGAAGAGGTAATAAAAAAGGTAGATGAGAGTGGGGCATTAGATATTGCCTATTTTGATTTTAGCAAGATTTTCAACAAGTTTCTTCATAGTAGGCTGGTCTGGGAGGTTGTTGGATTCAAAATTGGCCCAAGGGTTGGAAGAAGAGCATGGTGTATGTAGATTGTTTCTCAAAATAGATACTGTGACTAGTATGCTACAGGGGTCATATTGAGACCCTTTTTATTCATTATGTATAGAAATAATAATAATGAGAATGTACAGAGCTTGATTCGTAAGTCTGCAAATGACATGAAATTGGAGCAAGAGGCTGAGAGTGAAGGAGTAAAGGAATCTCGGAGAGAAGTCTTTTTTTTACACTGCTCAGGGAAAAGAGGCTAGGCTGTGCAGGCGCGTGACGTAGAGCGCCAAAGGTTTAAAAAACGACCACCATATACAGTGGGCAGCGTTGAGAGCTGGCAGCGGAGTGACAGGGAGCTTTGGCTGAACAGGCTTCAGCATGAACAGGCAGAGGCGAGGATAGGTTCCAGGAAGTTCTGTTTTGTTTGTTTAGAGTAGAGAGAATGCCAGGCAGGATATTGGAATGCTCCTCTTGCAGGATGTGGGAAGTCAGGGAGACCTCCGGTGTCCCAGACAACGACACCTGCAAGAAGTGAATCCAGCTGCAGCTCCTAACAAACCACATTAGGGAACTGGAGCAGGAGCTGGATGACCTCTGGATCATTCGGGAGAATGAGGAGTTTATAGATAGTAGCTTCAGAGAGGTAGTTACGCTAAAGGAGCAGCACACAGGTAATTAGGTTACCATCGGGTGAGGGAAGGGGAAAATGCAGGCAGAGCAGGGTTCCCCTGTGGCCATTCCCCTCAACAACAAGTATACCGATTTGGATACTGTTGGGAGGGATGACTTACCTGGGACAAACTGCGGCAGCCGGATCTCTGGCACTGGGTCTGGTTCTGCAGTGCAGAAGGGAGGGTGGAAGAAGAGGAGAGCGGTAGTAATAGGGGACTCGATAGTTAGAGGTACAGGCAGGAGGTTTTGTGGTTGTGACAGAGACTCCCGGATGGTTTGTTGCCTCCCGGGTGCCAGGATCAGGGATATCTCTGATTGCGTGCACTGCATTCTGAAGTGGGAGGGTGATCAGCTAGATGTCATGGTACACATCGGTACCAATGACGTAGGAAGAAAGAATGAGGAGGTCCTGAAGAGTGAGTATAGAGAGCTTGGTAGGAAGTTAAAAAGCAGGACCTTGAGGGTGGTAATCTCAGGATTGCTACCTGTGCCACGTGCCAGTGAGGGAAAGAATAGGATGCTCTGACAGATGAACACATGGCTGAGGAACGGCTGTAGGGGGCAGGGTTTCGGATTACAGGATCATTGGGACCTCTTCTGGGGCAGATGGGACCTGTACAAGAGAGACGGGTTACACCTGACTACAAGGGGACCAATATCCTTGCAGGGAGGTTTGTTAGTGCTATTGGGGAGGGTTTAAACTAGATTTGCAGGGGGATGGGAACAGAGTGCCAGAGCAGATAGTGGAGCGGGGGTGAAAATAAATGATGTTAAAAGTTCATGCAAAGTCACCAATAGAAGGGTTGTGTGTGGTGGTAATAATCTTCTGAGGTGTGTCTATTTCTACTAGAATGGTTGGGGGGTGGGAATCAAATTAAAGAGACTAGGAGGGAGGAGGTTAGTTCACAAATAGAGAAAGCTAGTAGACAGTGTGTCAGGGAGGATAGACAGGGGACAGAGATCAGGAGCACTCAGACCAAAGCTGTAGGGAACAAGGAAGAAAAAGATAACAAAGTTGTTTGCTCCATTAAGGATAAAAAGAGAGTAAGAGGTGGAGAGTTTCTTAAATGCATCTATTTTAATACTGGGAGGATTGTAAGAAAGGTGGATGAGCTTAGAGCATGGATTGATAGCTGGAAATATGATGTTGCAGCTATTAGTGAAACATGGTTACAGGAGGGGTGTGATTGGCAACTAAATATTCCAGGATTTCATTGCTTCAGGTGTGATAGAATAGGAGGGTCAAGAGGGGGAGATGTTGCATTGCTTGTCAGAGAAAATATAACAGCGGTCCTCTGGCAGGATAGATTAGTGGACTCGTCCAGGGAGGCTATTTGGGTGGAATTGAGGAATAGGAAAGGTGTATAGTGACGCTTATAGGGGTGTATTATAAACCACCTAATGGGGACCAAGAACTGGAGGAGCAAATTTGTAAGGAGATTGCAGATATTTGTAGTAAGCACAAGGTTGTGATTGTGGGAGATTTTAATTTTCCATACATAGACTGGGAAGTCCATTCTGTAAAAGGGCTGGATGGTTTGGAGTTTGTTAAATCTGTGCAGGTTAGTTTTTTGCAGCAAAACAAAGAGGTACCAACTAGAGAAGGGGCAGTGTTAGATCTCCTGTTAGGGAATGAGATAGGTCAGGTGACGGAGGTATGTGTTGGGGAGCACTTCGGGTCCAGTGATCACAATACCATTAGGTTCAATATAATTATGGAGAAGGATAGGACTGGTCCCAGGGTTGAGATTTTTGATTGGAGAAAGGCTAACTTTGAGGAGATGCAAAAGGATTTAGAAGGAGTGGATTGGGACAATTTCTTTTATGGGAAGGATGTAATAGAGAAATGGAGGTTATTTGAAAGTGAAATTTTGAGAGTACAGGATCTTTATGTTCCTGTTAGGTTGAAAGGAAGGGTTAAAAAGTTGAGAGAGCCATAGTTTTCAAGGGATATAGGAAACTTGGTTCGGAAAAAGAGAGGGATTTACAATAAATACTTTAAACTAGAATGGTTGGGGGGTAGGAATCAAATTAAAGAGACTAGGAGAGAGGAGGTTAGTTTACAACAGGGGGATGGGAACCAGTGCAGAGAGACAGAGGGGTGGAAAATGAGGGTAGAAGCAAAAAGTAGTAAGGTGAAAAGTAAAAGAGGCAGGCCGGCAAATCCAGGGCAAAAATCAAAAAGGGTCACTTTTCAACATAACTGTATAAGGGCTAAGAGTGTTGTAAAAGTGAGCCTGAAGGCTTTGTGTGTCAATGAAAGGAGCATTCCTAACAAGGTGGATGAATTAAAAGTGCAGATTGTTATTAATGAATATGATATAGTTGGGATCATAGAGACATGGCTCCAGGGTGACCAAGGATGGGAGCTCAACATTCAGAGATATTCAATATTCAGGAGGGATAGACATGAAAGAAAAGGAGGTGGGGTAGCATTGCTGGTTAGAGAGGAGATTAACGCAATAGAAAGGAAGGACATTAGCCGGGAGGATGTGGAATCGATATGGGTAAGGGGCAGAAAACGCTGGTGGGAGTTGTGTACAGGCCACCTAACAGTAGTAGTGAGGTTGGGGATGGTATTAAACAGGAAATTAGAAATGTGTGCAATAAAGGGACAACAGTTATAATGGGTGACTTCAATCTACATATAGATTGGGTGAACCAAATTGGTAAGGGTGCTGAGGAAGAGGATTTCTTGGAATGTATGCGGGATGGTTTTTTGAACCAACATGTCGAGGAACCAACTAGAGAGCAGGCTATTCTAGACTGGGTATTGAGCAATGGGGAAGGGTTACTTAGCAATCTTGTCGTGAGAGGCCCCTTGGGTAAGAGTGACCATAATATGGTAGAATTCTTCATTAAGATGGAGAGTGACATAGTTAATTCAGAAACAAAGGTTCTGAACTTAAAGAAGGGTAACTTTGAAGGTATGAGACATGAATTAGCTAAGATAGGCTGGCAAATGACACTTAAAGGGTTGACGGTGGATATGCAATGGCAAGCATTTAAAGATCGCATGGATGAACTACAACAATTGTTCATCCCAGTTTGGCAAAAGAATAAATCAAGGAAGGTGGTGCACCCGTAGCTGACAAGGGAAATTAGGGATAGTATCAATTCCAAAGAAGAAGCATACAAATTAGCCAGAAAAAGTGGCTCGCCTGAGGACTGGGAGAAATTCAGAGTCCAGCAGAGGAGGACAAAGGGCTTAATTGGGAAGAGGAAAAAAGATTATGAGAGAAAACTGGCAGGGAACATAAAAACTGACTGTAAAAGCTTTTATAGATATGTGAAAAGAAAAAGATTGGTTAAGGTCCTCTACAGACAGAAACAGGTGAATTGATTATGGGGAGCAAGGACATGGCAGACCAATTGAATAACTACTTTGGTTCTGTCTTCACTAAGGAGGACATAAATAATCTTCTGGAAATAGTAGGGGACAGAGGGTCCAGTGAGTTGGAGGAACTGAGGGAAATACATGTTAGTAGGGAAGTGGTGTTAGGTAAATTGAAGGGATCAAAGGCAGATAAATCCCCAGGGCCAGATGGTCTGCATCCCAGAGTGCTTAAGGAAGTAGCCCAAGAAATAGTGGATGCATAAGTGATAATTTTTCAAAACTCTTTAGATTCTGGACTAGTTCCTGAGGATTGGAGGGTGGCTAATGTAACCCCACTTTTTAAAAAAGGAGGGAGAGAGAAACCGGGGAATTATAGACTGTTTAGCCTAACAACGGTGTGATGTGATAACAGCACATTTGGAAAGCGGTGAAATTATCAGACAAAGTCAGCATGGATTTGTGCAAGGAAAATCATGTCTGATGAATCTCATAGAATTTTTTGAGGATGTAACTAGTAGAGTGGATAGGGGAGAACCAGTGGATGTGGTATATTTGGATTTTCAAAAGGCTTTTGACAAGGTCCCACACAGGAGATCAGTGTGCAAACTTGAAGCACACGGTATTGGGGGTATGGTATTGATGTGAATAGAGAATTGGTTGGCAGACAGGAAACAAAGAGTGGGAATAAACGGGACCTTTTCAGAATGGCAGGCAGTGACTAGTGGGATACCGCAAGGCTCAGTGCTGGGACCCCAGTTGTTTACAATATATATTAATGACTTAGACGAGGGAATTAAATGCAGCATCTCCAAGTTGCGGATGACACGAAGCTGGGCGGCAGTGTTAGCTGTGAGGAGGATACTAAGAGGATGCAGGGTGACTTGGATAGGTTAGGTGAGTGGGCAAATTCATGGCAGATGCAACTTAATGTGGATAAATGTGAGGTTATCCACTTTGGTGGCAAAAACAGGAAAACAGATTATTATCTGAATGGTGGCCGATTAGGAAAAGGGGAGGTGCAACGAGACCTGGGTGTCATTATACACCAGTCATTGAAAGTGGGCATGCAGGTACAGCAGGCGGTGAAAAAGGCGAATGGTATGCTGGCATTCATAGCAAAAGGATTCGAGTACAGGAGCAGGGAGGTACTACTGCAGTTGTACAAGGCCTTGGTGAGACCACACCTGGAGTATTGTGTGCAGTTTTGGTCCCCTAATCTGAGGAAAGACATCCTTGCCATAGAGGGAGTACAAAGAAGGTTTACCAGATTGATTCGTGGGATGGCAGGACTTTCATATGATGAAAGACTGGATCGACTAGGCTTATACTCGCTGGAATTTAGAAGATTGAGGGGGGATCTTATGGAAACGTATAAAATCTGAAAGAGATTAGACAGGCTAGATGCAGGAAGATTGTTCCCGATGTTGGGGAAGTCCAGAACGAGGGGTCACAGTTTGAGGATAAAGGGGAATCCTTTTAGGACCGAGATTAGGAAAAACCTCTTCACGCAGAGAGTGGTGAATCTGTGGAATTCTCTGCCACAGGAAACAGTTGAGGCCAGTTCATTGTCTATATTTAAGAGGGAGTTAGATATGGCCCTTGTGGCTAAAGGGATCGGGGGGTATGGAGGGAAGGCTGGTACAGGGTTCTGAGTTGGATGATCAGCCATGGTCATACTGAATGGTGGTGCAGGCTCGAATGGCCTGCTCCTGCACCTATTTTCTATGTTTCTATGTTTCTATTAAATATAGGCAGCTTGGAGTTGATGAGGTGCTCGAGGAATATAAAGAATGTAAAAAGAATCTTAAGAAAGAAATTAGAAAAGCTAAAAGAAGATACGAGGCAGCTTTAGCAAGTGAGGTGAAAATAACTCCAAAGGGTTTCTACAGTTGTATAAATAGCAAAAGGATAGCAAGGGATAAAATTGGTTCCTTAGAGAATCAGAGTGGACGGCTATGTGCGGAGCCAAAAGAGATGGGGGAGATTTTGAACAATTTATTTTCTTCAGTATTCACTAAGGAGAAGGATATTGAATTGTGTGAGGTACAGGAAAGAAGAACGGTAGTTATGGGAAGTATGACGATTAAAGAGGAGGTAGTACTGGCGCTTTTAAGGAATATAGAAGTGGATAAGTCTCTGGTATATTCCCTAGGACCGTGAGGGAAGTTACTGTGGAAATAGCAGGGGCTCTGACAGAAATATTTCAAATGTCGTTAGAAACGGGGATGGTGCCGGAGGATTGGTGTACTGCTCATGTGGTTCCATTGTTTAAAAAGGGTTCTAAGAGTAAACCTAGCAATTATCGGCCTGTAAGTTTGACGTCAGTGGTGGGTAAATTGATGGAAAGTATTCTTAGAGATGGTATATATGATTATCTGGATAGACAGGGTCTGATTAGGAACAGTCAACATGGATTTGTGCGTGGAAGGTCATGTTTGACAAATCTTATTGAATTTTTTGATGAGGTTACTAGGAAAGTTGACGAGGGTAAAGCGGTGGATGTTGTCTATATGGACTTCAGTAAGGACTTGACAAGGTTCCACTCAGAAGGTTAGTTAGGAAGGTTCAATCGTTAGGCATTAATATGGAAGTAGTGAAATGGATTCAGCAGTGGCTGGATGGGAGACACCAGAGAGTATTGGTGGATAACTGTGTGTGAGATTGGAGGATGGTGTGTAGCGGTGTGCCTCAGGGATCTGAACTGGGTCCAATGTTGTTTGTCATATCTATTAATGATCTGGATGATGGGGTGGTAAATTGGATTGGTAAGTATGCAAATGATACTAAAATAGGTGGCATTGTGGATAATGAAGTAGGTTTTCAAACCTTGCAGAGAGATTTAGGCCAGTTAGAAGAGTGGGCTGAAAGATGGCAGATGGAGTTTAATGCTGAAAAATGTGAGGTGCTACATTTTGGTAGGACTAATCAAAATAGGACATACATGGTAAATAATAGGGCATTGAAGAATGCAGTAGAACAGAGGGATCTAGGAATAATGGTGCATCGTTCCCTGAAGGTGGAATCTCATGTGGATAGGGTTGTGAAAAAAGCCTTTGGTGTGCTGGCCTTTATTAATCAGAGCATTGAGTATAGGAGTTGGGGTGTAATGTTGAAATTGTATAAGGCATTGGTAAGGCCAAATTTGGAGTATTGTGTACAGGTCTGGTCACCAAACTATAGGAAAGATGTCAATAAAATTGAGAGAGTACAGAGGAGGTTTACTAAAATGTTGCGCGGGTTTCTTCTCCTAAGTTACAGAGAAAGGTTGAACAAGTTGGGTCTTTATTCTTTGGAGAGTAGAAGGTTGAGGGGGGACTTGATAGAGGTGTTTAAAATTATGAGGGGGATAGATAGAGTTGACGTAGACAGGCTTTTTCCATTGAGCGTTGGGGAAATTCAAACAAGAGGACATGAGTTGAGAGTTAAAGGGCAAAAGTTTAGGGGTAACATGAGGGAGAACTACTTTACTCAGAGAGTGGTGGCTGTGTGGAATGAGCTTCCAGCAGCAGTGGTTGAGGCAGGTTCGATGTTTTCGTTTAAAGTTAAATTGGATAGATATATGGACAGGAAGGAAATTGAGGGTTATGGACTGAGTGCAGGTCGGTGGGACTAGGTGAGAGTAGGAGTTCGGCATGGTCTAGAAGGGCCGAGAAGGCCTGTTTCCATGCTGTAATTGTTATATAGTTATATGGTTATAACATTGAATCACAGTGTATTTAATTGGGTTTTTGACACTGATCAACAGAAAGGACACCTTTGTGTCAAAGTAAGAACAGATCTCTACAAAGTGATCTAAATTAATCACAAATATAAAATACAGAATAATTGGTTGCATAAGCATTCACCCTCTTCAAGTCAGTATTTAGCACATGCACCTTTGGCAGCAATTACAGCCTTGAGTCTGTGTGGATAGGTCTCTGTCACCTTTGCACATTTGGATACTTTAATTTTTCCCCATTCTTCTTTACAAAACTGCTCAAGCTCTGTCACATTGCATGGGAATCGTGAGTGAACAGCCCTTTTCAAATCCAGCCACAAATTCTTTATTGGATTAAGGTCTGGACTCTGACTTGGCCACTCCAGGACGTTAACTTTTTTGTTTTTAAGCCATTCCTGTGTAGTTTTGGCTTTAAGTTGGGATCATTGTCTCACTGGAAAACAAATCTTCTTGCAGTTCTCTTGCAGACTACATCAGGTTTTCCTCCAGGATTTCCTTGTATTTAGCTGCAATTCATTTAACCATCTACCTTTCCAAGCCTTCTGGGGCCTGATTCAGTGATGCATCCCCACAGCATGATGCAGTTACCACCAAGCTGCCTGGTAGGGATGGTGTCTTTTTGATGATGTGCAGTGTTTGGCTTACGCCAAACATAACATTTAGTCTGATGGCCAGAAAGCTCAATTTTGGTTTCATCAGACCATAATATCTTCTTCCAGCTGACTTCAGAGCCTCCCATGTGCCTTCTAGCAAACTGTAGCCAAGATTTCATGTGAGTTTTTTCAACAGTGGCTTTCTCTTTTCCACTCTCCCATGAAGCTGCGACTGGTGAGGCAACTGGTCAACAGTGATGTATGTGCAGTCTCTCCCATTTTAGCCACTGAAGCTTGGAACCTATCCAGAGTTGTCGTAGGTCTCCCTCACTAGCTGCCCTCTTGCACAGTCATTCCGTTTTTGAGCACAGCCTACTCTAGGCAGATTTACAGCTGTGCCATATTCTTTCCATTTCTTAATGATTGATTGAAGTGTACTCCAAGGGGTATTCAGTGACTTGGAAATTTTCTGTATCCATCTCCAGACTTGTGCTTTTCAATAGCCTTTTTGCGGAGATGTTTGGAGGTAGTGTCCTTTTGACTTCCTGGTGTAGTTTTTGCCAGGATACTGACTCACCAGCAGTTGGACCTTCCAGATACAGATGTATTTTCACCACAATCAATTGAAACAACCAGACTACACACAGATCTCCATTTAACTGATTATGTGATTTCTAAAATGAATTGGCTGCACCAGTGATGATTTGGTGTGTCATATTAAAGGGGGGGGGGGGGAATGAATACTTATGCAGTCAATTATTTTGTGTTTTATATTTGTAATTAATTTACATCACTTTGTAGAGATCTGTTTTCACTTTGACACGGAAGAATCCTTTTCTGTTGATCAGTGTCAAGAAAGCCAAATTAAATCCACTGCACTGTATAACTCAATGACCACACCCACGGTGTCAGAGGCACCAGGATGGTGATGGGACTCCACCTAGGATGTTGTGCACTGTTCTGATTTCCAGGCCCATTGGAAGATGCATTTGCTGTAACAATGCTGGTGTACACCACAGTTAGAAGAATGAGAAAGAATCTCATGAAATCTTGCAAATTTGTTTGGTGGCTGGACACAGGACATGGAGGCTATTTCCTGGCTGTAGAAACTTGAGGCAAGCTCTGTTGCACAGTGAAGGACAGGCAGTCTGGGAGTGAGATGAGGGTGGAGACTTTAGGAATTTTCTCCTCTGGAGAGCTGTGGGGATTCATTCAATGAGTTCTTACAAGTCAGATAGCAATAGATTACCGGGCTTTGAGGGACATGGGAGTAGTATAATGCAGTGGAGATCAGCCATCCGGAATGTTAGAACAGCTGTGAAAGTGTTCCTGTTTCTAGTTCATGTGAAAGTATTTTGATTCGTGTGAAGATGTATGAGTGGCTGTGTGTCTGCTGTAAATTCTGTCATTTATGGACTTTTTTCTTTATTCCCCCACCAGCTCATGGCACAAATAATGACTGCACTAATCAACCACCCAGGACTTTCCTTGCCATGAGCTTCCAGAGATCTGTTCAAGTGTTTTTAAAGTGTGTTCTATCCACTGAGGTAATATCATATTTTACTTGTCTCCTTAGATGATCCAGTTAGTATCTTCAAGCACCAGCCCCAACCACCACACTCAGTTCTCAAATTTCTGCAGGACGTGTTTGCGGACAAAGATACGGCGAGAATTTTCTACCGAACTGACATGATGGTGATGATCGACATAATCGTGCGGCAGACTTCTGACCTCTCACCGGGAGAAAAGGTCAGAGCACTGAGTTGGTTGTAACAGGTTCCTCTCTGGTACAATGTTAGCACTAGCTGGCAATGTCCAGAATCATGAGAATCATCCAGTAGTAAAGCACAGCAATGAGGTTGGACCCAAGGATATCCCACATCTCAGATTCATTCTGTTGCCTTTTATGCCTTAGCAATTTGTGCTCATTTCTTAAATGTGGTGAGAATCTCTGCCTTCATCACCCACTGAGGCAGCTTGTTCTAGATCCCAACCAGCTTTAGGAAAAGGAGGGGAATATCCCTTCAATCTTCTCTCTGTATTCCATTACTGAACTTAAACTTATGTAGTCCGGTTATAGACTCTCAAAAAGAGAACAGATTTATCACTATCAATCCTGTCTATGCCTCTCATAATAGAACAAAACAGTGTAGCACAGAAACAGACCCTTCTGTCCACGATGTTGTGCCTTCTAATTTCTTCTGTTTGCATGTAGTCCACATCCATCCTTTCTCTGCACATCCACCTTCCTATGTAAGAGCCCCTTAAACACCTTGTTTGTATTTGCCTCAACCACCACCCATGATAGTGCATTTCAGGCACCCAGCACTGTGTGATTAAAAAGCATCACTTTTGAACTTCCCCCTCTCAACTTCAATGCATACCCTATAGTATTAGATAATTCAACCTTGGGAGGAAAGATAGCAGCTTCGTACAGGACAGTTTCAGGAGGTGCTGTTGATAGTTCAGGGCTACTAACAATATGTTCAAAGAGTGAGAGACTCTTTTTATCCTTCATCATTGAGATGAGGGATTTGAGAGTGCAGTTAAATACAGATAAAGAAAGAAATCACAAGGAACATGAGGAATATATAGAATATGGAGGTTGTAATACCACAATATAAAGCATTAGTTAGTCCATTTGAAGTACTGTGTTCTGTTCTCCACACTTACAGGGAGGATGTGATAAGCTGGGCCTGTTTTCCATGGAACATATGAGGCTGAGCGATGGTTGGAGGGCGGTAGGGTATCTGATTAAAGTTTAGAGGGTACAGTGGGGAAATATTCAAACACAAGGGATTAGATTAGTTAAGCATTTAATTACGGGTTAGTTTGTCACAGCATGGAGGGCGAAAGGGTCTGTTCCTGTGCTGTATCCATTCAATGTTCATTATCAGCCCACCTACTGCTAAAACCCTCTTCATGCCTCTTTTCCCTCTGAACTCTCCTCTCCCAGTCACAACTCTGCCATTGGTACCCTCATTTGAACTAAACCCTTTCAACACTGGCCCAGAATGGCTCCTAGTAAACAGCATCAATTTTAAGATTCTTATTGTTGTATTGAAATCCCTCTGTGGTGTCTGATGGAATCTGACCCAAGCAGTGTCCAACTGAAGGTTTGCAATGGTGAGGAATTATTAACTTACCCAGTATTGACTGGTTTTGCTTTAATGATGGGATTAAGTGTGTCCACGATGTTTTTTTTTGAGACGAAGAGCATAATTCTGTAAGTTTCAAGGTTGCTGTGCGAGTGAATAAGGTTGGTCCAAGTTACATAAACATAGAAAACCTACAGCACAATACAGGCCCTTCGGCCCACAAAGTTGTGCCGAACATGTCCCTACCTTAGAAATTACCTGGCATACCTATAGCCCTCTATTTTTCTAAGCTCCATGTACCTATCCAAAAGTCTCTTAAAAGATCCTATCGTATCTGCCTCCACCACCATTGCCAGCAATCCATTCCACGCACTCACCAGTCTCTGAGTAAAAAAATTACCCCTGACATCTCCTCTGTACCTACTCCCCAGCACCTTAAACCTGTGTCTTCTTGTGGCAACCATTTCAGCCCTGGGAAAAAGCCTCCGACTATCCACACGATCAGTGCCTCTCATTATCTTATACACCAATATCAGGTCACCTCTCATCCTCTGTTGCTCCAAGGAGAAAAGGCCAAGTTCACTCCACGTATTCTCATAAGGCATGCTTCCCAATCCAGGTGTAGCCCCCCTGGCCACCCTCAGGGTCGCTGGGCTCGCTGTTGTCTAGGGAAACAGCCTCGGCGCTGCCAAACTGGGTAATTAGTTTGTGTGGATGCTGTGTGATGTACCCCACCCCACCCAAATAACAGACAATATGCCAGATACGATTGAATGATTTACAGGTTATAGGTATTACTGGAACTATATAATTAATAGAGAATAAAATATAAAAGGAAAATAAGAGGCGCCACACTTATCAAAGTTCAATCTCTTCGTGCACAAAACAGTTGGAGCTCAAGAACCTTCTTCTTCACCCTGTGACCCCTCGGACCACCTCGACCAGCCGCCTGGGACCAACAACGGTGGTCGACCAGACGCTCCACACGAGTCCGTCTCCGTCTCCTCGCCGAACACCCTCCTCGGGGTCCGCCCCTATTAGCGGACATCACAGCACCTCGTCCATCCTCTGTCTCGTTCTCCCGCCTTCTGCCCCAAAACCCCGCGCATACAGTATCTTCAAATACACCAAAACCATAACAACTATCCCAATTGGTTCATAATATCCTCTTATCAGTAACGTGATTCAACAAACTGCTAGCGAGAAGGATTTTCTCAGCATTTTACATAACAAAGAAGCATTTTAAATTTAACATACAAAAAAAAGACCCTGTACACAGGCAACATCCTTGTAAATCTCCTCTGCACCCTTTCTATGGCTTCCACATTCTTCCTGTAGTAAGGCGACCAGAACTGAGCACAGTACTCCAAGTGGGGTCTGACCAGGGTCCTATATAGCTTCAACATTACCTCTCGGCTCCTAAATTCAGTTCCACGATTGATGAAGGCCAGTACACCATATGCCTTCTTAACCACAGAGTCAACCTGCGCAGCTGCTTTGAGCGTCCTATGGACACGGACCCCAAGATTCCTCTGATCCTCCACACTGCCAAGAGTCTTACCATTAATTCTATATTCTGCCATCATATTTCACCTACCAAAATGAACCACTTCACATTTATCTGGGTTGAATTCTATCTGCCAGTTCTCAGCCCAGTTTTGCATCCTATCAATGTCCCACTGTAACCTCTGACAGCCCTTCACACTATCCACAGCACCTCCAACCTTTGTGTCATCAGCAAACTTGCTAACCCATCCCTCCACTTCCTCATCCAGGTTCAAAGTTTATTCTCTGCCTCCTCTACCTTCTCTCTGATGATTGTAATCAGATTGCCTCAGATTGCCCCCTAGGCCTGAGTCGACATAGTAGTAGTTCAGATGGTGAGAGTCCTTAATGATGGTTGCTACCACCTTAAGGCACTGCCTTTTGAAGATGCCCTCAATAGTATATTGAGTGGCTTGTGCCCTTGATGGAGCTGGCTGAGTTCAACCCTCTGCAGCTTCTTGCCATCCTGTGTATTGGAGCCTCCATACCAGAAGGTGATGCAACCAATCAGAATGGTCTGCACGGTGCATCTGTAGAAGTTTGCTCTTCTTTTGTACATTCCAAATCTCACCAAACTCCTACTGAAATGTAGCTGCTGTTGTGCCTTCTTCATGATTGCATTAATATACTGGGCCCAGGATAGATCCTCTGAGATGTTGACACCCAGTAGCTTGAAACTACTCATCCTTTCCACTGCTGACCCTTGATGAGGACTGGTGTGTTTTCTCCTGACCGCCCCTTCCTGGATTCTAAATGATGCTAATATGCCCACTTCAATCACTATTTCTGGTAGTTCTTTCCAAATTCACACAATCCTTTGTGTGAAGAAACTGCACTGATTTAACTGCACTGCATTTAAATCTCTTGTCTCTGATCTTAAATCTATGCCTTTCTGTTTTTAGCATCTCCTCCCTGGTAAAGAGATTATGGGTTTTCATGTAGTCCATGCCCCTCACGATCCAGGGAAAAAATTTCTAAACTACACAACCTCTCCTTATAACTCTTATACTCAATGTCCTGACTGATGAGACCAGTGTGCACAACATCACCTTCACCACCCTATCCACCTGTGATGCTGCATTCACCATACACTTGCACTCCCAGGTCCCTCTGTTCCATAACACTCCACAGGGCCATACCTTTTACTGTACAAGCCCTGCTCTGGTTTATTCTCCCAAAATGGAATACCTTCCCTTTATCTGGATTGAGAGCCATTTGCCAATCCTCTGCCCACATACCCAGCTGATCAAGATCCCCTTATAATTTTCATAACCACCTACACTATCTACAACATCACCTATTTTTGTTTCTCCGCAGTCTAACCATTTCTAATGTACATCTACATCCACGTCATTTATATAAATTACAAACAACCAAATGTTCCTGCACTGACCTCTGTGGCACACCACTAGATGCAAGCCTCCAGTCTGAGAAACAGCCCTCAACCATGCAACATGCCAGTGAGAGCAAGATAAGGTGATTTGGCAGGTGAATGCATGGCTGAGGAACTGGTGCAAGGGGCAAGAGTTTATATTTATGGATCATTGGGATCTCTTCTGGGGAAGGTATGACTGTACAAAAGGGACAGCTTACAACTAAACCCGAGGAGGTCCAATATCCTTGCAGGCAGGTTTACTAGAGATGTTCAGGAGGGTTTAAACTAATTTGGCAAGGAGATGGGAACAAGAGTGAAAATGCTGAGGGTGAGGTAGTTATTTTTTTTCATTTTTAAATCTTTTTTATTAATTATTATTGAAAATCAACAACAGAGAAAGATACATCAAAATAATCAAGACAACATATCCAGATGTAGAATAAGAGTGAAACTATCAACCAAACTGAACAGTATATCAATAATAATAAAAAAAAACAAAATGTTAAAGCTTTTGTTTTTAATGGAAAAAAGAAAGAAAAAAGAACCCCTACTAACTAAAACAAAAAAAAACCCTAATAACAAAAAAAACAGGGGAAAGAAAACCCATTTGGAGCACAAACCCGGAGCAATACACCATACAAGCTTCCATAAAAAAAGACATCAATCCGCCAACCAAATCCATATACCCAAGCATCAGAAGAGGACCATCTTTATTAACTCAAATCAAATGATAATAATGGGCAAAAGAACCCCACCTTTTCTCGAAGTCAAATCTAGGATCAAAAGTTTGACTTCTAATTTTTTCGAAACTAAGACATAACATCACCTGAGAGAACCATTGTATCAAAGTGGGAGCAGAGGCACCTTTCCATTTTAATAAAATAGCCCTTCTAGCCAATAGTGTGACAAATGCAATTACATATTGGTCTGATATAGAAATACTGTGAATATATTGAGGAATTATACCAAACAAAACTGTCAATTTATTAGGTTGTAAATTGATTTTTAAAGCTTTAGAAATTGTAGAAAAAATAGATTTTCAAAATTGTTTCAATACAGAACACGACCGAAACATATGTGTCAATGTAGCTATCTCAGTTTTGCATCTATCACACTGACTATTTACAGTAGGAAATATTGCAGACAATCTCTCCTTTGTCAAATAATAATGATGTACAATTTTAAATTGAATTAGAGACTGACTGGCACAAATCGAAGAAGAGTAACCAGCTTCAAAATTCGGAACCAATCCTCTGTTATCAAGGTCAAGTTAAGCTCTCTTTCCCAATCTTGCTTAATCTTAAGTAAAAGATAGTTATCCTGTTGTAATAGTAAATTATAAATTTTCCCAATGAAACCTTCCACTAAAGGGTTCTTTTTTAAAATGATGTCTAACAGGTCAGAGTCTTGTATATATGGAAAATTACTTAAATATTCTTGTAAGAAATGTCTGACCTGAAGATATTGCAAAAAATGTGAATATGAGAGAGAGTATTTAGTTACTAATTTCTCAAAGGACATCAATTGGCCTTCTTCAAACAAATCCATAAAGGAAAAAATTCCTTTATTCCTCCAAAGAGAAAAGGTAGGATCACTAAGTGAAGGTTTAAATAAATAGTTTCAATAAATTAAACTAAAAAGGTTAAATTTTTTAAGATAAAAAACTTATGAATCTGGTACCAGATTCATAATGATTGATAAATCATAGGATTTATATTTAGAATAGAAATTTTGGCTAATTGTACAGGTAAAGGAGCTCCTAATAACGAAGTTAAATGAAATTGTTTCACAATTTTCAATTCCAGATCAACCCAAGGTGGTCGTTCCTTTTTATTGGTCCAATATAACCAAGAACATGCATAACGTATATTAACCGCCCAATAATACATTCTTAAATTAGGCAAAGTAAGACCTCCATCCTTTTTTAATTTTTGTAAATGACATTTTCCAATTCTTGGTCTTTTATTATTCCAAACAAAAGATGAAATAATAGAGTCAACCTGATCAAAAAACTTCTTAGTTAGAAAAATAGGAATATTTTGAAATATATATAAAAATTTTGGTAAAATCATCATTTTAACTGCATGAATTCGACCGGCTAACGAAAGTGTAAGTGGATTCCATCTAGAAAAAAATTGCTTCATAAAATCCATTGAGGGAACTAAATTAGCTCTATAAAGGTCTCCATAATTTTTAGTGATGATAATACCTAAATATTTAAAAGAATCCATAACTTTTAAAGGAATCTCATCATATATAGAAGCAGAATAATTTAAAGGAAATAATTCACTTTTATGCAGGTTTAATTTATATCCTGAAAACAATACAAATTCACTTAATAATTTCAATAAACTAGGAATAGATTCTTCGGGATTCGAAACATAAACCAAAAGATCATCTGCATAAAGGGAGATCTTATGAATAGTCCCATTTATAGAAAATCCTTGAATATTTTTAGCTTCACGAAGTGCAATAGCCAAAGGTTCCAACATCAAATTAGATAATAAAGGGCTTAACGGACATCCTTGTCTCGTACCCTGCGAAAGTCGGAAAAAGGGGGATCTACAGTTATTAATAATAACAGTGGCAATAGGGCTTTTATATATCAATCTAATCCATTTACTAAAATTAGTACCAAAGCTAAATTTCTCTAAAACTTTAAATAGATATTTCCATTCAACTCTATCAAATGCCTTTTCAGCATCTAGAGAAACAACACATTGGGGAGTCTTAGAGAGGGATGGGTATATAATATTTAACAATCTCCGAGTGTTAGAAAAAGAATAACGGCCTTTTATAAAACCTGTTTGATCCTGAGAAATAATTTTAGCTAGTATATTCTCCATCCGATTAGCCATTATTTTTCAAAGAACTTTAGCATCCACATTTAATAATGAAATAGGTCTATATGAAGCACAATCAGTAGGGTCTTTATCTTTCTTAAGAATTAAAGAATTAGAAGCTTCATAAAATGTGGAAGGTAACTCTGCTAGCAGAAAAGAATCTTTAGGTATTTCCAATAAGCAAATCTTCAAATTTTTTATAAAATCCTGCAGAAAAACCATCCAATCCAGGAGCTTTACCAGATTGCATTGAAAGAATAGCTTTCTGAATTTCTCTTTCAGTAAAAGGAGCATCAAGAATTTGCTGATCTTCGACAGATATTCTAGGAAAATCAGTCTTTTGTAAAAAGGCATACATATTAGAAGGGTCAGCTGGAAACTGAGATTTATAGAGTTCACTGTAATAGTCTTGAAAAATTTTATTAATTTCTTCATAACTACAAGCTAAACTACCATTTCCCTTACGAATTTTTAAAATTTGTCTTTTAGCTCTAACTGCTTTAAGTTGAGATGCTAATAGCTTGTCACTTTTATCTCCAAACATATAAAATTGACTTTTTAAGTTAAGCAAATTTCTTTCAATAGGATAAGTTAATAGTAAATTATATTGTGATTGAAGTTCAACCCTTTGTTTAAATAAATCAACATTAGGAGAAACTACATAAGTGTTATCCAGGTCTTTAATTTGTTTTGAAATTCTAGCTAACTCTATTTTTGTCTGTTATTTTACAAACAAAGGCAATCTGTAATAAGACTCCTAATAATGAGAGGCTGATGACAGGGCAAAATTGCAGTCAACAGGATGAGTTGCAATGTAAAAGGCAGACAAAATCGAGAAGAGTGAATAGAGAACTGAAGGTGTTATATGTGCGCAGTATATGGGATAAGGTTGATGAACCTGTAGCACAGTTGCAGATTGGCATGTATGATGTTGTAGGCATCACCGAATCATGGCTGAAAGAAGATTAAAACTGGGAGCTTAATGTCCAAGCATACACATTTTGTTGAGAGGACAGGTAGGTAGGCAGAGGTGGTGGTGGGACTCTTTTAGTTAAAAAATGAAATCAAGTCATTAGAAAGAAGTGATAAAGAGTCAAAAGGTGTTGAATTATTGTGGATAGATCTAAGGAACTGCAAGAGTAAAAAGAGCCTGATAGGAGCTATATACCCCAAACAGTAATAAGGATGCGGTGTACAAATTATAATGGGAGATAGAAAATGCATACCAAAAGGGCAATGTTACAGTAGTCATGGGGGATTTCAATATCCAATTGGGAAAATCAGGTTGGTGCTCGATCCCAAGAGGGGGAATTTCTAGAATGCATAGAGATGGCTTTTTAGAACAGCATGCAAAAGTTTGGGCACCCCTGGTCAAATTTCTGTTATTGTGAATAGTTAAGTGAGTAGAAGTTGAACTGATCTCCAAAAGTCATAAATTTAAAGATGAAACATTCTTTTCAACATTTTAAGCAAGATTAGTGCATTATTTTTGTTTTGTACAATTTTAGAGTGGGAAAAAAAGGAAAGGAGCACCATGCAAAAGTCTGGGCATCCCAAGAGACTTGAGCTCTCAGATAACTTTAACCAAAGGCTCAGACCTTAATTAGCTTGTTAAGGCTATGGCTTGTTCACAGTCATCATTAGGGAAGGGCAGGTGATGCAAATTTCAAAGCTTTATAAATACCCGAACTCCTCAAACCTTGTCCCAACAATCACAGCCATGGGCTCCTTTACGCAGCTGCCTAGCACTCTGAAAATTAAAATAAATGATGCCCACAAAGCAGGAAAAGGCTATAAGAAGATAGCAAAGCGTTTTCAGGTAGCCATTTCCTCAGTTTGTAATGTAATTAAGAAATGGCAGTTAACAGGAATGGTGGAGGTCAAGTTGAGGTCTGGAAGACCAAGCAAACTTTCCGAGAGAACTGCTTGTAGGATTGCTAGAAAGGCAAATCAAAACCCCCGTTTGACTGCAAAAGACCTTCAGCAAGATTTAGCAGACTCTGGAGTGGTGGTGCACTCTTCTACTGTGCAGTGACACCTGCAGGACATATTTGTATGACCTTCATGGAAGAGTCATCAGAAGAAAACTTTTCCTGCATCCTCACCACAAAATTCAGCGTCAGAAGTTTGCAAAGGAAAAATGTACGGGGTCTTTCTTTTTGTTAGAGTTAAAATGGCGACTTTGTTATGTTAATCTGGGGAATGCGGCTTTGTTGTGTTAAACGCTGAAGAGAGTTTGCGCTAGCAGTTTGTTTTTATCTTTAAAGTGAGATAGCAGCGTTCTATTAGCCAATAGGTGGTTATGTATCGTTTTGTTTTCGGATACCATGCTGTATGATATGACTGTGGGCTGAGTTTTGGCGGGAAGTCGGAGGAGAGACGGGGAGTCGGAGGAGAGACGGGGAGGACGGTGGACGTGCGGGGGTTTTTGGGGGGGAGTCGGAGGAGAGACGGAGTGGACGGCGGACATACGGGGGTTTTTGGCAGGGAGTCGGAGGAGAGACGGGGAGGACGGAGGAGAGATGGGGAGTCGGAGGAGAGACGGGGAGGACGGTGGACGGGTTTTTGGCGGGGAGTCGGAGGAGAGACGGGGAGGACGGTGGATGTGCGGGGGTTTTTGGCAGGGAGTCGGAGGAGAAACGAGGAGTCGGAGGAGAGACGAGGAGGACGGTGGACGTGCGGGGGTTTTGGCGGGGAGCCGGAGGAGAGACGGGGAGGACGGTGGACGGGTTTTTGATGGGGAGTCGGAGGAGAGACAGAGGACGGTGGACGTGCGGGGCTTTTTGGCAGGGGGTTGGAGGAGAGACAAGGAGTCGGAGGAGAGACGGAGGACGGTGGACGTGCGGGGGTTTTTGGCGGGGAGTCGGAGGAGACACGGGGAGGACGGAGGAGAGACGGGGAGGACAGTGGACGGGTTTTTGGCGGGGAGTCGGAGGAGAGACGGGGAGGACGGTGGACGTGTGGGGGTTTTTGGCGGGGAGTCGGAGGAGAAACGAGGAGTCAGAGGAGAGACGAGGAGGACGGTGGACGTGCGGGGGTTTTGATGGGGAGTCGGAGGAGAGACAGGGAGTCGGGGGAGAGATGAGGAGGACGGTGGATGTGCGGAGGTTTTTGACGGGGAGTCGGAGGAGAGACGAGGAGGACGGTGGACGTGCGGGGGTTTTTGGCGGGGAGTCGGAGGAGAGACGGGGAGGATGGTAGACGGGGTTTTTGACGGGGAGTCGGAGGAGAGACGGGGAGTCAGAGGAGAGACGAGGAGGACGGTGGACGGGGTTTTTGGCGGGGAGTCGGAGGAGAGACGGGGAGGACGATGGACGTGCGGGAGTTTTTGGCGTGGAGTCGGAGGAAAGATGAGGAGTCGGAGGAGAGACGGGGAGTCGGAGGAGAGACAGGGAGGATGGTGGACGTGCGGGGGTTTTTGGCGGGGAGTCGGAGGAGAGACTAGGAGGATGGTGGAGAGACGGGGAGTCGGAGGAGAGATGGGGAGGATGGTGGACGTGCGGGGGTTTTTGGGGGGGAGTCAAAGGAAAGACGGAGAGGACGGCGGACGTACGGGGGTTTTTGGTGGGGAGTTGGAGGAGAGATGGGGAGGATGGAGGAGAGACGGGGAGGACGGAGGAGAGACGGGGAGTCGGAGGAAAGACAAGGAGGACGGTGGACGGGGTTTTTGGTGGGGAGTCGGAGGAGAGACAGGGAGGACGGTGGACGTGCGGGGGTTTTTGGCGGGGAGTCGGAGGAGAGACGGGGAGTCGGAGGAGAGACGGGGAGTTGGAAGAGAGACGGGGAGGACGGTGGACGGGTTTTTGATGGGGAGTCGGAAGAGAGACAGGGAGTCGGGGGAGAGGCGAGGAGGACGGTGGACGTGCGGGGGTTTTTGGGGGGGAGTCGGAGGAGAGACGGAGGACGGTGGACGTGCGGGGGTTTTTGGCGGGGAGTCGGAGTAGAGACGGGGAGGACGGAGGAGAGACGGGGAGTCGGAGGAGAGACAGGGAGGACGGAGGAGAGACGGGGAGTCGGAGGAGAGATGGGGAGTTGGAAGAGAGACGGGGAGGACGGTGGACGGGTTTTTGATAGGGAGTCGGAGGAGAGACAGGGAGTCGGAGGAGAGACGAGGAGGACGGTGGACATGCGGGGGTTTTTGGGGGGGAGTCGGAGGAGAGACAGGGAGGACGGTGGACGTGCGGGGGTTTTTTGCGGGGAGTCGGAGGAGAGACGGGGAGGACGGAGGAGAGACGGGGAGTCGGAGGAGAGACGGGGAGGATGGTGGACGTGCGGAGAGGCTCCGGTTGATCACTCCGGGTGGTCCCGAGCCGTGAGTCGACAGGACCCGGGTGGTCGTCTGAATTCGATTGAGCCCCAACGGTAGTGCGCAAAGAACTTGGACTTTGATAAGTGTTGGCGCCTTTTTTTTTCATTACTTTCCTCTCTGTATCAAATTCATATTAATGTCATAGAATTAGTAATATTTATAAAGTGTATTTGTTAAAATTTACTGGATGTGCTGGCTGCTGATTGATGTTTGGGATTGATTCGGGCTGCGACTGACCCGGTGGGGAGTGTTGAAGCAGGTGCTGGGCGGAATTTCCCCTAGACATACACGAGCCAATATAACGGATCATTACAAGTGGGGGCTACCGTCCTGGATTTGGACTTTTCGGTAAAGTTGTACTAGTCGTCGCGCTAAGTGGTGTGAAGATGGATCGAGATAAGATTGTAAGTTGGTGTGAATTGGAGGAGGTACTGGTGAATCATGCGTGTGTGTTAAGTGGGGTCGATTATCGCATTCCGGCAGATGTACTGGTGCGAGGATTGAGTCTGATTAAAGGTATCGGGCAGGTAGAACTTATAGCTAGAAGGAGTGGGAAAGAACTGGAGGCCAGCTGGATGTTGGTGCGGACGAGTGCCGACATCATGACTTTAGAACTACCAGCGACAGTCCACGTCCAGGGGGAGGCAGGGCCGTGGGGTCTCCACACCCTCCCGGAGGACGAAAGTGAGGAGGTGCTGGAGGAGGAGCTAGATGAGGCCCCCGGGGGGGTGCCAGTAGCAAGGGGTGGAGGTGTGGAGTGGGAAGGTTTTGCCAGGCTTCATGGGCATGATGAGACTACCGAGTTAATGGCTGCCATTACCTCCCTGGCGAGAAGGGTTGAGGGGCAAAGCCTGAAGCTGAGAATTTTCTCGGGAGCCAGGCCCGGAAGGGGAGGATGAATATGAGACCTGGGTTGAAGATACATCCCAGTTGTTAGAGGTGTAGCCAGTTTCGGATGAGGAAAAGAGACAGCGATTGGTGGAAAGGTTAAGGGGCGGGGTGGCCGGGTGGTCCGCGATCTGACAGCGGCACGCCCCTTGGCTTCCCTATCGGAGTGTTTGGACGCTTTGGAGGAAGTGTTTGGACTGTCAGGAGATCCCTGGAAACATTTAGTGGAGTTTCAACGGATGGGGCAGAGAAGAGGGGAAAAGCTCTCAAAATATGTTTTCCGGCTGGAAGGAAAGCTTACAGGGTTGCTGCGACGAGGGGTAGTGAGGGAGGACGAAGTGGCGAAGTTAAGGATGAGCCAGATATGTAACGGTTCCCGGGAGAATGACAGGGTGGCTTGGAGTGTACGGCAGTCATTTAAGTGGAGCCCCCCTCCATCATTTGGACAGCTGATCAGAGAGGTACGTGCCGAGGAGAGTGCTTCGGGCCGACCAGGGGGCTCGGACCCTCAGGGACGGTCTTCAGCGGTTCAGGAGGTGGTAGCCAGGGTGAGATCAGAGAAATCCAAGGTGTCCCCGGGGGGGGGGCGTATCAGGAGGAGAGAGGCGCAGGTAGCGGGTGCTATAACTGTGGGAGAGAGGGGCATTTCTGGCGGGAATGTGAGTGGCTGGGGGTGTGCTACTGCTGTGGGGAAGCTGGCCACTTGCGGAGGGATTGTGAGAGACGAGATGCGCCGAGGGGGGAGGGCCCCCGGGCCACCAAGAAGGGAGAGGTGTCGGGAAACTTAGGAGAGGCTCAGTGAGGGAACGGACTGGAGTCTGGGAGGAACACGTTCCCAGAAAACAGCTATGGAACCCCAGAAAGAACAAGCCCAAATTCCTGATGGAATGGTGGGACCCCCTTCCAGCATGTCCCTACGGATAGAGGGAATCTTTGAGAAAGCCATCCTTGACACTGGGTCGCAGGTTACCTTACTGTACCGGTCGTTCTACAACAAATATCTGAAGCATTTGCCAGTAACTCCGTTTAACGCATTGGAGATTTGGGGCATAAGTGATGATGATTACCCATACGATGGGTACTTGTCAGTGAGATTGGAATTTTCGGAGGGAGATGTGGGAGTGTCAGAAGCCTTTGAGATGCTGGTGTTGGTCTGTCCGGAGCCGGTGGAAACCAGTGGTGCTGCCCTGCTGGTGGGGACTAACTCCCCTCTGGTGCAACGGCTCTTGGGAGCCTGTAAGAAGAGGGCGGGGGAGAACTTTCTGGAGACCCTCTCGGTACACCCCGTGTTCCGAGCAGTGTACGAAGGAGTGAGTGACCCCCAGGGGCTGGATCCTGAGTGCAAACGAGGGACGGTGTGGTGCACTCAGGCGAGGCCTAAGGTGATACAGCCAGGGGAGGCGGCATTAGTGATGGGGACCCCCAGATTCCCCGGAGTATCGGCGGGCGAGGCCCTGCTAGTAGACGCCCCCAACGACCTGGAAAGGGAGTCCCGGTTCCCGGCTGGGGCGCTGGTGAGACCTGAATTGCAGAGGCCCTCAGCTGTACAGGCACAGCGGATGGGGGTGATGGTAAGGAACATAACGGAGCGGGATATCACCTTTAAGCGCGGGATGCCCCTCGCGCCCTTGTCCCCGGTGACGGTGATGTCCAGCGCCCCCGTGAAGCCCACTGGAGGAAAACTATTGGGAAACGGGGGGTGGCTGACCGAGGAGGCCTTTAATTTTGAAGATTCCCCCGTACCGCCGGCGTATAAGAGCAGGCTGGTGGAGAAGATGCTGAAGTTAGGGGATGTCTTTTCGGATACCATGCTGACTGTAGTTGGAGTTTTGGCGGGGAGTCGAAGGAGATACAGAGTGTCGGAGGAGAGAGGGGGAGGACGGCGGACGGGGTTTTTGGAGGGGAGTCGGAGGAGAGATGGGGAGGACGGTGGACGTGCGGGGGTTTTTTGGGGGGAGTCGGAGGAGAGACGGGGAGGACCGCAGACGTGCAGTGATTTTTGGGGGAGAGTCGGAGGAGAGACGAGGAGTTGGAGGAGAGACGAGGAGGACTGCGGAGAGACGGGGAGTCGGAGGAGAGACGAGTAGTCGGAGGAGAGACGGGGGGTCGGAGGAGAGACGGGGAGGACGGTGGATGGGGGTTTTGGCGGGGGGTCGGAGGAGAGACGGAGAGTCGGAGGAGAGACGGGGAGTCGGACGAGAGACGAGGAGGACAGAGGAGAGACGGGGAGTCGGAGGAGAAACAGGGGGTCGGAGGAGAGACGGGGAGTCGGAGGAGAGACGGGGAGGACGGAGGAGAGACAGGGAGTCGGTGGAGAGACGGGGAGTCGGAGGAGAGACGAGGAGGACGGTGGACGTGCGGGGGTTTTTGGGGGGGAGTCAGAGGAGAGACGGGGAGGACGGTGGACGGGTTTTTGGCGGGGAGTCGGAGGAGAGACAAGGAGGACCGCGGACATGCAGAGAGGCTCCGGTCGATCACTCCGGGTGGTCCCGAGCCGGGAGTCGACAGGATCTGGGTGGTTGTCCGGATTCGATTGAGCTCCAACGATAGCGCGCGAAGAACTTGGACTTTGATAAGTGTTGGCGCCTTTTTTTTTCATTACTTTCCTCTCTGTATCAAATTCATATTAATGTCATAGAATTAGTAATATCTATTTGTTAAAATTTACTGGGTGTGCTGGCTGATGATTGTTTGGGATTGATTCGGGCTGCGACTGATCCTGAGGGGAGTGTTGAAGCAGGTGATGGGCGGGATTTCCCCTAGACATACACAAGCCAATATAACGGAACGTTACATAAACAAGCCTGATGCAGTTTGGAAACAAGTCCTGTGGAATGATGAAGTTAAAATAGAACTTTTTGGTGCAATGAGCAAAGGTATGTTTGGAGAAAAAAAGGTGCAGAATTTCATGAAAAGAACACCTCTCCAAATGTTAAACACAGGGATGGATCGATCATGCTTTGGGCTTGTGTTGCAGCCAGTGGCATGGGGAACATTTCACTGGTAGAGGGAAGAATGAATTCAATTAAATGCCAGCAAATTCTGGAAGCAAACATCACATAGTCTGTAAAAAAAAACTGAAGATGAAAAGAGGATGGCTTCTACAACAGGATAATGATCCTAACCACACCTCAAAATCCACAATGGACTGCCTCAAGAGGCGCAAGCTGAAGGTTTTGCCATGGCCCCCACAGTCCCCCGACCTAAACATCATCGAGAGTCTGTGGATAGACCTCAAAAGAGCAGTGCACGCAAGATGGCCCAAGAATCTCTCAGAACTAGAAGCCTTTTGTAAGGAAGAACGGGCGAAAATTCCCAATACGAGAATTGAACCACTCTTAGCTGGCTACAGAAAACATTTACAAGCTGTGATACTTGCCAAGGGGGGTGTTACTAAGTACTGACTATGCAGGGTGCCCAAACTTTTGCTTCAGGCCCTTTTCCTTTTTCGTTATTTTGAAACTGTAAAAGATGGAGATAAAAAAAGTAATCTTGCTTAAAATATTAAAGAAATGTGTCATCTTTAACTTTATGCCTTTTGGAAATCAGGTCATCTTTTACTCGCTTAGCTATTCACGTGTGTGGGGCATGTGGCCAAGTGGTTAAGGCATTCAACTAGCGATCTGAAGGTCATTAGTTCGAGTCCCAGCCGAGGCAGCGTGTTGTGTCCTTGAGCAAGGCACTTAACCACACAGTGCTCTGCGACGACAGTGGTGCCAAAATGTATCGGCCCTTGCCCTTCCCTTGGACAACATCGGTGTCGTGGAGAGGGGAGACTTGCAGCATGGGCAACTGCTGGTCTTCCATACAACCTTGCCCAGGCCTGTGCCCTGGAGAGTGAAGACTTTCCAGGCGCAGATCCATGGTCTCGTAAGACTAATGGGTGCCTTTATTTATTTATACACAATAACAGAAATTTTCACCAGGGTGCCCAAACTTTTGTATGCCACTGTATGTATATCTTCAGAAAGGAATAAGTATTCTAAAGGCAGGATGACACAACCATGGCTAACAAGAGAAGTCAAAGCCAACATAACGAGCCAAAGAGAGGGTGTATAATAGAGCAAAAATTAGTGAGAAGTTAAGAGGATTGGAAGCTTTTAAAAAGCAACAAAAGGCAACTAAAAATGTCATTAAGAAGGAAAAGATGGAATATAAAAGAAAACTACCCAATAATATTAAAGAGGACACCAAAAGTTTCTTCAGATACATAAAGTGTAAAAGAGAGATGAAAGTGGATATCGGACCACTGAAAGGTGATGCTGGAGAGGTCATAATGGTGGACAAACTGAATAGGTATTTTGCATCAGTCTTCACTGTGGAAGACACTAGCAGTATGGTGGAAGTTCCAGAGTGCCAGATCAGAGGTGAGTGAAGTTGCCATTACTAGGTAGAAAGTACTTGGAAAATTGAAAGGTCTGAGGGCAGATGAATCACCTGGACTAGATGGTGTACACGCCAGGGTTGTGAAAGAGGTGGCTGAAGAGATTATGGGGGCATCACTAATGATCTTTCAAGATTCTAGATTCTGAAGTGGGTCCAGAAGACTGGAAAATTGCAAATGTCATTCCACTCTTCAAGAAGGAGGGAGACAGAAGAAAGGAAATTATAGACCAGTTAATCTGACTTCAATGGTTGGGAAGACGTTGGAATTGATTGTTAAGGATGTGGTTTTGGGTATTTGGAGGCACATGATAAAATAGGCCGTCATCAGCATAGTTTCCTCGAGAGAAAATCTTGCCTGACAAATCTGTTGTAATTCTTTGAAGAAATAACAAGCAGGATAGACAAAGGAGAATTGATTGATGTTGTGTACTTGGATTTTCAGATGGCCTTTGGCAAGTTGCCACATGTGAGGCGCTTAACAAGTTAAGAGCCCAAGGTATTATAGGAAAGATTCTAGCATGAATTAAGCAGTGGGTGATTGGCAGGAGGCAAAGAGTGAGAATAAAGGGAGCCTTTGCTATTTGGCTGCCAGTGACTAATGGTGTTCCACAGGGGTCTGTGGATCCACTTCTTTTTATGTTTTATGTCAACGACTTGGATGATGGAATTAATGACTTTGTTGCAAAGTTTATGGATGATACGAAATTTGCTGGGGGACAGGTAGTTTTGAGGAAGTAGAGAGGCTACAGAAGGATTTAGACAGATTAAGAGAATGGGGAAAATGGCAGATGGAATTCACTGTTGGGAAGTGTAAAATGAAGAGAAAATTTGAAACTCTGAGGCACAAAGAGACTTGGGAATCCTTGTGCAGGATTCCCTAAAGTTTAATGTGCAGCTTGAGTCTGTAGTGAGGAAGGCAAGTGCAATGTTGGCATTCATTTAAAAGGACTAGAATATAGAATCAGAATCAGGTTTATTATCACCGACATGTGATGTGAAATTTGTTAACTCAGCAGCAGTAGTTCAATGCAATACATAATCTAGCAGAGAGAAAAAAAAATAAACAGGTAAATCAATTACATATATTGGATAGATTTTTAAAAAGTGCAAAGCAGAAATACTGTATAGTTAAAAAAAATGAGGTTGTGTCCAAAGATTCAATGTCCATTTAGGAATCGGATGGCAGAGGGGAAGAAGCTGCCCCTTATCGCTGTGTGCTCCCAGCTACCTCCTACCTGATGGTATCAGTGAGAAAAGCAAGGATGTCATGTTGAGACTTTATAAAGCACTGGTGAGGCCTACTTGGAGTGTTGTGAGCAGGTTTGGGTGCCATCTTAGAAAGGATGTGCGGACACTGGAGAGGGCTCAAAGGAGGTTCACAAAAATGAACCCGACGTGTAAATCCATGGTCTCCTCTACTCCCGCAATGAGGCCACACTCAGTTTGGTGGAGCAACACTCTTATATTCCGTCTGGGTAGCCTCCAACCTGATGGCACAAACATTGATTTCTCGAACTTTCAGTAATGGCCCCCCACCACCCACTTCACCGTTCCCATTTCCCTCTCTCACCTTATTTCCTTACTTGCCCATCACATCCCTCTGGTGGTCCTCCCTCTTCCCTTTCTTCCATGGCCTTCTGTCCTCTTCTATCAGATTCCCTTTTTCCAGCCCTGTATCTCTTTCACCAATCAACTACCTGGCTCTTTACTTCACCCCTCGACCCCTTGGATTCACCTATCACCTACTCTCTTGCATTTCTTCCTCACCTCCCCCCACTTTCTTACACTTTCTTCTTCTGTTTGCCCACCACCTTTTTTTTTTATTAAGTGCAATCATGAACAATAGCCAGATCAGAAATGCTGATCAGGTCAACTAGTTCCCAAAGAGAACTCTGATAGGCCAATCAGATGGTTCACTGCTGCTCAGCAATAACAGGCACAAGGGTCGCTAGCCCCTGTACCCCAGAAACACACCTGAACAGTGCGGCGGAGGTATGTACTATGCATAACCTGATCTGAAAGCATCATGTTGACTCATAACAGATTGTGTTAATGGTGGAACAGCTTAGTCAAGGATGAGATGATCAGCACAGATGGATAAATTATACCTCCACTACCCCATTCTTTGCTTCATTCCATGGTTTTCTATCCTCTCCTATTGGATTCTCTAGGCCTGCTGGGAACTTTCAACATGTTGCTCAAGAATGCTAGCATGTGCAAAATTTCCTGTGTCTCTGGTAGTAGGTTTCCTGTCACAAAAGCAACCCTGCACCATCATGCTCTGCCTCATTACTTTGCCAATTTTGAATCCAGTTTGGAAGTTTACCATGAACGCTAATATTTGGAGGCATAGTGAATACAAAATGGTATAAATGGTTGGAAGGCAAGGCCCAAGTGGTGGGCCGGAGAACAGTACAGCACAGGAATAGGCTACAGTGTTGTGCTGAACTAATTAAACTGGTAATTGAATGCCTAATTAAACCAATTACATTGGTCCATATCCCAGAAACTGCTGATCTCCTGGGATTTTTACGCACAACAGACTCTGGAGTTTACAAAGAATGGTGCCAAAAACAAAAAAAAATCCAGCGAGTAGATTTAACAAGATGTTTTCGCTCACAGAACAGCCACTTGCTGGATGTTTGCTTGTTTTTGGCACCATTCTTTGTAAACTCCGGAGTCTGTTGTGCGTAAAAATCCCGGGAGATTAGCTGTTTCTGAGATACTGAAATCACCCCTGGGCGGCACCTAATCTCTTCCTTCAGTTAGTCCTGACGAAGGGTCTCGGCCTGAAACGTCGACTGTACCTCTTCCTAGAGATGCTGCCTGGCCTGCTGCATTCACCAGCAACTTTGATGTGTGTTACCAAATTAATTAGCTTGTTTATTTCGGCTTTTTTCTTAAAGATGTACCGGACGTGCTCCGGCTAGCACTGCACCACTGTTAATTGATCACATGGGTGAAATAGGATAGTATGGGCTCAATGTGCCAGAAAGTGGTTTATTTCTAAAGTAAAGGATGCTTTTTAGTAATCTATGACCAGTGTACCACAGGGCTCTATGCTGGACCCTTTTTGTTTGTGTTATAAATTAATGGCTTGGATGTGAATGTAGGCAAATGATTAGTATGTTTGCTGTTAGCATGAAATAGACGGTGTTGAGGATTACAAAGAAGCATTAGCAGATTAAGTTACATCCAGAGAAAGTTCAATTGGAAAGTTGGTCAGAACATTGAAAGATGGAATTTAATCCTAACAAGTGTGAGATTGATGCCTCTTGGGAAAGTCAAATAGGAGTAGCTCACATGCAGTAAATGGTAGTGCAGACCCACATGTAATGTATTCCTGTTTAATTTTGTGATTCAAAGGGAAGTTTTTAATTATTATATGTACTACATTAATTGCATACTGTAATTTTAACATAAAACAGCCTATTGGCTCTTGGATTAATTGACTCAAAAATGTACTTGATTGCATACTACAGCCTTTCCTGAATAATATTGTTCCAGTGCTGGTGAAGATGAAATATTATTGCATGAACCTGGAGATTCATATTCATGTATCAGCTGATATATTTCTCTTTTATTTTCTTGTCTTTTCTAAAACTCATTCTTGACTTTTTAGGTATCTACATTTATAAACCTTCAACAAATTCTTCATAAGAGCAATATTTCTGCCTTTGTCCCATAAATTCAACTGTTATTGGAGAAACACTTCTCCAAAACCACAACTTCTATTTTGAGGGCAAAGTCAAAGTCAATGTATTATCAAAGTGTGCATATGTTCCATGGAATTACAGGAAAGTTATATACGTGGATAGAGCATTGGCTGATTGGCAGGAAACAGAGTGGGAATAAAGGGATCCCATTCTGGTTGGCTGCCGGTTACCAGTGGTGTTCCACAGGGGTCCATGTTGGGGCTGCTTCTTTTTACTTTGTACATCAACGATTTGGATTGTGGAATAGATGGCTTTGTGGCTAAGTTTGCTGATGATACGAAGATAGGTGGAGGGGCTGGTAGTGCTGAGGAAACAGAGTCTGCAGAGAGACTTGAATAGATTGGGAGAATGGGCAAAGAAGTGGCAAATGAAATACAATGTTGGAAAGTGTATGGTTATGCACTTTGGTAGAAGAAATAAACGGGCAGACTATTATTTAAATGGGGAGAGAATTCAAAGCTCTGAGATGCAACGGGACTTGGGAGTCCTCGTGCAGGATACCCTTAAGGTTAATCTGCAGGTTGAGTCGGTGGTGAAGAAGGCGAATGCAATTTTGGCATTCATTTCTAGAGGAATAGAGTATAGGAGCAGAGATGTGATGTTGAGGCTCCATAAGGCGCTGGTAAGACCTCACTTGGAGTGCTGTGTGCAGTTTTGGGCTCCTTATTTAAGAAAGGATGTGCTGACATTGGAGAGGGTTCAGAGAAGATTCACTAGAATTATTCTGGGAATGAGAGGGTTAACATATGAGGAATATTTGACTGCTCTTGGACTGTACACCTTGGAATTTAGAAGAATGAGGGGGGCCCTCATAGAAACATTTTGAATGTTGAAAGGCATAGACAGAGTAGATGTGGTGAAGTTGTTTCCCATGGTGGGGGAGTCTAGTACAAGAAGGCATGACTTAAGGATTGAAGGGCGCCCATTCAGAACAGAGTTGCGAAGAAATTTTTTCAGCCAGAGTGTGGTGAATCTGTAGAATTTGTTACCACGGGTGGCAGTGGAGGTCAAGTCATTGGGTGTATTTTAGGCAGAGATTGACAGGTACCTGAGTAGCCAGGGCATCAAAGGTTATGGTGAGAAGGTGGGGGAGTGGGACTAAATGGGAGATTGGATCAGCTCATGATAGAATGGCGGAGCAGAGTCGACGGGCCGAATGGCCGACTTCTGCTCCTTTGTCATATGGTCTTATGTTATCATATGCTACCTTAGATTCATTTTCTTGCAGGTGTTCACAGGAAAATAAATACAGCAGAATTTATGAAAAACTTTACATAAACAGAGTCTGACAACCAATTATGTTCAAAAGAAGACAAATTGTACAAATAAAAATAAGATAACTAATACTGAGAACTTGAGCTGTAGAGCCTTGAAATTGAGTCTGTAGTTTGTGGAATCATTTCAGTTGAGGTGAGTGAAGTTATCCACACTGGTTCAGGAGCCTGAAAGTTATAGGAAACTCCTCTCTTATTCCCTTATTGTACCTTCAGTCACTGGTACCCATTACTGAGGCTATATTTCAAGTTCCCTGCTCAGTCATTTTGACTTTTCTCTCGGATATGTCAGTGTAGTCATTCTGGTTCCTGTTTCTAAAGCAGATGCTCACCTTCCATCTCCAGAGTCAGAACGGAAGACCGATGTGAGAAGAATGTAAAATACTCAGCTGCTCAAGCTGCATTTGCGGAACATGGAACAGCGTTAATGTTTCAGATTAAAGATCCTTCATGAGAAATGGGAAAATAAAAAGAAAACTGGGTGCCATGGTAGAGTAGCAGTTGGTGCTACACTATTACAGCTTGGGTGTTAATTTCTGGTGCTGTCTGTAAGAAACTTGTACGTTCTCCCCATGACTGCGTGGGGTTTATCCAGGTGCTCTGGTTTCCTCCCACAGTCCAAAGATGTACCAGTTACAAGGTTAACTGGTCATTGTAAATTGTCCTGTGATCAGACTGTATGTAGGTGGGTTGCTGGTCTTGTGGCTCATCTCTAAATAAATAAAAAAACTCATTTTATGTTGTAGAGAGGCTGAGGAAGGGATGGCTAGAACAGCAGGAATTTTTCTGATGGAGTGAGACCAGGTTAAGTGGGAGCACCTAAATAATGGATCACGCTTTGTCTGTTATATGTTGCTGACTTATGCAGCAGCTCAGGCTGAGTTAACAGAGAGAGTAAACCTCACAGCAGATGGAGCTGGTTCTGATATGGACAAGGAAGTGAGCAACTTGAATTAGAAGAATTCAGTATTGAGAAAGGAAGGCTGCAGCATTCCCAGACAAGATCAGAAGTATAGCTGTAGGAGCTCACTTTTGCCCCTGCCTGTCCTTTCATGTGTGGAGTTCTCTGTTTCAGTCCCACTCGGCTTTTCTCTGCTACGTCAGCTGCTGCATGGGTACTGTTTCCTACACTTGTTCAGAACTGGAAAATATCTTCTGTCTGCTGCCAATATTCACACTGCCCTCTCCTTCACACATAGTTGGTCACTGAACCTTCCCTTGGTGGTTCATAGAAACATAGAAACATAGAAAATAGGTGCAGGAGTAGGCCATTCGGCCCTTCGAGCCTGCACCGCCATTTATTATGATCATGGCTGATCATCCAACTCAGAACCCCGCCCCAGCCTTCCCTCCATACCCCCTGACCCCTGTAGCCACAAGGGCCATATCTAACTCCCTCTTAAACATAGCCAATGAACTGGCCTCAACAGTTTCCCGTGGCAGAGAATTCCACAGATTCACCACTCTCTGTGTGAAGAAGTTTTTCCTAATCTCGGTCCTAAAAGGCTTCCCCTCTATCCTCAAACTGTTCCCTTCACCATCTGAAAAGACAGGTGAGTCCCAGACTGCAATAGCTATATTATTAGTCCACCCACCTATTTCCCTTGTAAGGACTCCATTTCATTCTCTGAGTTACATAGAAACATAGAAACATAGAAAATAGGTGCAGGAGTAGGCCATTCGGCCCTTCGAGCCTGCACCGCCATTTATTATGATCATGGCTGATCATCCAACTCAGAACCCAGCCTTCCCTCCATACCCCCTGACCCCTGTAGCCACAAGGGCCATATCTAACTTCCTTTTAAACATAGCTAATGAACTGGCCTCAACAGTT
Source organism: Mobula hypostoma (assembly GCF_963921235.1). Classification (NCBI taxonomy): domain Eukaryota; kingdom Metazoa; phylum Chordata; class Chondrichthyes; order Myliobatiformes; family Myliobatidae; genus Mobula; species Mobula hypostoma. Next base: position 11,550,491 of record NC_086111.1, on the reverse strand, counting down.
TGCTGTGGCAGAGAATTCCACAGATTCACTACTCTCTGTGTGAAGAAGTTTTTCCTAACCTCGGTCCTAAAAGGCTTCCCTCTATCCTCAAACTGTGACCCCTCGTTCTAGACCTCCCCAACATCGGGAACAATCTTCCCGCATCTAGCCTGTCCAATCCCTTTAGGATCTTATACGTTTCAATCAGATCCCCCCTCAATCTTCTAAATTCCAACGAGTACAAGCCCAGTTCATCCAGTCTTTCTTCATATGAAAGACCTGCCATCCCAGGAATCAATCTGGTGAACCTTCTTTGTACTCCCTCTATGGCAAAGATGTCTTTCCTCAGATTAGGGGACCAAAACTGCACACAATACTCCAGGTGTGGTCTCACCAAGGCCTTGTACAACTGCAGTAGTACCTCCCTGCTCCTGTACTCGAATCCTCTCGCTATAAATGCCAGCATACCATTCGCCTTTTTCACCGCCTGCTGTACCTGCATGCCCACTTTCAATGACTGGTGTATAATGACACCCAGGTCTCGTTGCAGCTCCCCTTTTCCTAATCGGCCACCATTCAGATAATAATCTGTTTTCCTATTTTTGCCACCAAAGTGGATAACTTCACATTTATCCACATTAAATTGCATCTGCCATGAGTTTGCCCACTCACCCAACCTATCCAAGTCACCCTGCATCCTCTTAGCATCCTCCTCACTGCTAACACTGCCACCCAGCTTTGTGTCATCCGCAAACTTGGAGATGCTGCATTTAATTCCCTCATCCAAGTCATTAATATATATTGTAAACAACTGGGGTCCCAGCACTGAGCCTTGCGGTACCCCACTAGTCACCGCCTGCCATTCTGAAAAGGTCCCGTTTATTCCCACTCTTTGCTTCCTGTCTGCTAACCAATTCTCCACCCACACCAATACCTTACCCCCAATACCGTGTGCTTTAAGTTTGCACACTAATCTCCTGTGTGGGACCTTGTCAAAAGTTCCTCCAGTACTGTTGCATTTTCTCTAACAATGAGGCTTACTGCACAAGTGCCTCTTCTTTTCAAACTGTGACTTCCTCTGCTGTCATGGGCAGAACACTGAACCGTATCTCCTGCACTTCCGGTCTCACCCCTCCTGCCCTGATCCTTATCTTCCACTATGCCAGTCTCCACAACAGACCATTCTTTGTAACTTGCACCAGCTCCAGCACGATTCCAGCACCGAACACATATTCCATTCTCCCCCAAAATTCTCCGATTTCAGAATTTAGAGGAGATCACAGCATTTGTGATTCTTTGGTCTGCTGTTCTGGTCCTCATCAACTGCCCCTGCCTCATGCCTAGACACAGCAGGATATCCAACTCCTTTCACCCCTTCCCAACAACCAGGGACAGAAACATTCTTTCCGGATGAAGTAGTGATTCATTTGCACTTCTTCCAACCTAGTGTACTGCATTTGATGTTCACAATGTGCTCTCCTCTACACAGGGTAAACCAAACATATTGGTGATCAATTTGTAAATCACCTGTGTTTAATCCAGAGTGGACACTGAACTTCCTGTTTCTTACCAGCTTATTTCCTCATCTCTTTCCCTTTCTGACCTCTATCTGTGGCCTATTGCACCTGTTACATTGATAGAACATAGAACATTGATCAGGTGGATAGTCAGAGGCTTTTTCCCAGGGCTGAAATGGCTAACATGAGAGAGCACAGTTTTAAGATGCTTGGAAGTAGGTACAGAGGAGATATCAGGGGTAAGCTTTTTTACACTGAGAATGGTGAGTGCGTGAAATGGGCTGCCAGCGATGGTGGTGGAGGTGGATACAAAAGGGTTTTTTAAGAGACTCCTGGATAGGTATATGGAGCTTAGAGAAATAGAGGGGTATGGGTAACCTGAGGTAATTTCTAAAGTAATTACAGTACATGTTCAGTACAGCATTGTGGGCTGAAGGGCCTGTATTGTGCTGTCGGTTTTCTATGTTTCTAACATAGAATATCATCCTTCAGCCCTCAATTTTGTGCCAACCAATTAACCTACCCTAAGATCAACCTAAACCTTCCCTCCCACATAGCCTTCATTTTTTTTTATCATCCATGCACCTATCTAAGAGTCTCTTATAAAAATTCCTAATGTATTTACCTCTACCAGCAACATCTTGCAGGTTGGGAGCCATGTGAAAACTGCAAGTATCTTTGGATTATACTGAAGAATGAAGATGTGATAGATAGGAGCTACAGGGAAGTAGTTAACCCTAAACTGCAGGAGGCAGGTACTTGGGTAACTGTCAGGAGCAGGAAAGGGAATTGGCAGCCAGTACAGAGTACCCTTGTGTCCATTCTCCTCAATAATATACCACTTTAGATGCTGTTGGTGGGGGGGGGGGGGGAGGTGGTAGTGATGACCTACCAGGGAAAAGCCACAGCATGCAGGCATGCACTGTGCCTGGCTCTATGGCTCAGAAGGGAAGGAGAGAAGAGGAATGCAATAACGATAGGATATTCCGTAGTTAAAGGAGCAGACAGGAGATTATGTGGATGTGAGAAAGAAACCTAGAGGGTACTTTGCCTCTCGGGCCAAGGTGTAGGATGTCTGAGATCAGGTCAATAGCATTCTAAAGGGGGAGGGCAAGCAGACAGAAATTATGGTACCAACAACATAGGTAGAAAAAGAGAGGAGGTCCAGAAGAGAGAATATAGAGAGCTAGGTAGAAAGCTGAAAAGCAGGACCTCCAGAATAGTAATTTCTGGATTACTGCCTTTACACAGGCCAAAGAGGATAAAAATAGGTTGATTTGGTAGGTGGCTGAGGAAATGGTGAAGGGGCAGGGTTTTAGATTTCTGGATCATTGGATCTCTTCTGTGAAGTATGACCTTTACAAAAAGGACAGGTTACATCTGAGCCGGTGGGGGGGGGGGGGCAAGTATTCTTGCAGGTAGGTTTGTTAGAGCTGTCAGGGAAGGTTTCAACTAATTTGGCAGGGGGATGGGAACTGGAATGATCAGGCTGAGGATGGGGCATTTGATATACAAGAAGATGTAGTGTGTAGTGAGACTGTGAGGAAAGACAGGCAGATGAGAGAGCAAAATTGCAGCCACTGGGATGAGTTGAAATGTAACATGATGGAAAAATCGAAAGGGGTGATAAATACAGAACTTGAAGGTATTGTATTTGAATACACGCAGTATTTGGAATAGAGTAGATGAATTTTTGAACTCAATTTTGAAATATTTGGAATGGAGTAGATGAATTTTTGAGCTTAACATCTAAGGATACACATAGGTACTGTGGGTGAAAAATGATGTCAAATCCTTAGAAAGAGGTGACATGGGCTCCAAAGATGTAGAATCCTTGTGGGTAGAGTGAAGAAGTTGCTCGGGTGAAAGGAGCTTGGTGGGAATTATCAACAGGTCTCTGAACAGTGGCTAGTATGTGAGATACAAATTACAATGGGAGACAGAGTCACAGAGAAGTGCAGCACAGAAATAGTCCTTTTGGCCATCTTGTCCATGCCAAGACGATTTAAACTACTCCCATTAATCTGCACCAACATGGTTCTCCAAACCCCTACCATCCACGTACCTATCCAAGCTTCTCTTAAAATGTTGAAATCGAGCTCGCATGCACCATTTGTACTGGCTGATTATTCCACACTCTCATAACCCTCTGAAAGAAAAGTGGAAAAAGCTTGGTTACATTTACCCTATCTCTCCCCCTCATAATTTTGAATACCTCTATCAAATCTCCTTTTAAACACCTACGTTCTAAAGAGTACAATTTTGTCCCTTGCAATCCTTTTGCTCGTAACATATCTATAGAATTCCTTGGGATTTTCCTTCACCTTGTTTGCTAGAGCAATTTCATGCCTTCTTCCTGCTTCCCTGATTTCTTTCTTAAATGTTCTCTTAGATAGAAAAGACATGTTTAAAAGGGCAATGTTAACGATAGTGATAGAGGATTTCCTACAAGATGCCTTTTTTGAGCAGCTTGTGGTTGAGCCCACTAGGGGAAAAGCAATTTGGGCTGGGTGTTGTGTAATGAACCAGATTTGTTTAGGAAGCTTAAGGTAAGGGACCCCTTGAGACAGTGATCATAATATAGAATTCACCCTGCAGTTTGAGAGAGAGAGAGCTAAAGTAAGATATATCAGTATTACAGAGGTGTAAAGAGAACGACAGAGGCATGAAAGAGGAGCTGAACAAAGTTGATTGGAACGGAACAGTAGCAGGGATGGCGGCAGAACATCAATGGCTGGAGTTTCTGGGAGCACTTTGGAAGGCATGGGACAAATACATCCCAAAGATGAAGAACTATTCTAAAGGGAGGATGAGGCAACTCTGGTTGACAAGGCAAAGAATAGACAGTATAAAAGTAAAAGAGAGGGCATATAATATAGGAAAAATTAATGGAAAGTTAGATGATTGGGAAGCTTTTAAAAGCCAGCAGAAGGATACTATAAAACCATAAGAAGAGAAGAGATAAAATATGGTAAACTAGCCAATAATATAAATAGAATAACAAAAGATTTTTCAAATATATAGTAAGTAAAAAAAAGGTGAGATATTGGACTGCTGGACAAGGACTCATTGAAACCTATCAAGTATTGAAAGGTCTGGATAGAGCGGATGTGGAAAGGATGTTTCCTATAGTGGATGAGCCTATGCCCATAAGGCACAGCCTCAGAGTAGAGGGACATCAATTTAGAACAGAAATGAGGAGGAATTTCTTTAGCCAGAGGGCAGCGAATCTGTAGAATTTATTGCCACAGACAGCTGTGGAGGGCAAGTCGTTGAGTATATTTAAAATGGAGGTTAATAGGTCCTTGATTAGTCAAGGCATCAAAGGTTACAGGAAGAAGGCAGGAGAGGGATAATAAATCAGCCTTGATGGAATGGAGAAGACTCGATGGTTCAAATGGATTAACTCTGCTCCTATGACTTATGATCTTATTGTCTACCACATCCCATGGCAGGGGGTTCCATGCACTCACCACTCTCTGTGTAAAACAATTACCTCTGACATCTCCCCCTCCCATATACTTTCCTTAAATCACCTTAAAGTTATATCAACTTGTATTAGCCATTTCCACCCTGGGAAAAAGTCTCTAGTTGTACACTCTATCTGTGCCTTTTATTATCTCTTGCACCTTAACCTCCTTCGCTCCAGAGAGAATCAGCCTAGCTTGCTCAGTCTATCCTCATAAGACATGCCCTGTAGTCCAGGCAGCATCCTGGTAGGTTGAGCAAAACCATCTCATTTGACACCGGGGCACTTTGCAGCCTTCTGGACCCAATATCGAATTCTCTAACTTCAGGCAACTCATTTTCAGTGTCTGTATCAGAGAGCCATAGAGTCATACAACATGGAACCAAGTCCTTCAGCTCAAAGTTTCCATGCCCACCATGTTGCTTAGTGAGCAAGTCTCATCCGCCTGCATTTGGTCCATGGCCTCTAAAAACCTCTCTTATCTATATACTTATCTAGGTGGCCTTTAAGCGTTGCTAATGTGCCCTCCTCAACCACTATTTCTGGCAGCTCATTCCAAATGTGCACCACCCTTTGCATGAAAAAGCTGACCTTGATGTCCCTTTTAAATCGCTCGCCTCTGATCTCAAACCAATGCCCACTTGTTTTTATCACCTGCTTCCTGTGGAAAAATACAATGTGCTTTCATGTTATTCATGTCATGACACTACATATCTTTCAGTCTCCAGACCAGCTAATTTACACAGAAAGTCATCTTTCTGTGATATTGGCTTAATTTTCTATCCTGTGTGCACTGCTATTGGTAACACATTACACATCACTATAATTTCCCCTATTCATCACTTAGAGCCAGAGTCATAAAAAATACAGCACAGAAACAGACCCTTTGGACCATCTAGTCCATGCTGAAACATTTAAACCGTCTACTCCCATTGACCAGCACCCGGACCAGAGTCCACCATAACCCCACCATCCAAACTTCTCTTAAAATTCTACCTAGCCTCATCTGATTGAGATGTTCCTAGTGTTTTGTGTGTAACCATCCCACTTGTTCTGCGAGTTAACATTTGTTTTCCTCTTTCTCTCAGTTTTGAAGAAACGTCTTCAACCTGAGACGTTAATTCTGTTTTTCTCTCTTCACAGATGCTGCTTGGCCTGTTGAGTGTTTCCACTTCTTTTCCTGTTGAAGATTTCAACAGTATTTTTCCTTTCACTGGCCAGTGATAACCCTGCCCCAGATATAACTATGTTATAGTGCACAAGCAGTTCAGTGGCAGACAAGATTGGAGTTGTCCATTTAGAAGCTAGTTAAACTTGTGTATTGAGAGAGAGCTTCGGGATTGACTTTGAGTAGTTTGTTTATCACTGGTTCATATTAGTCCCATTCATGCACTGGGACTTTGTTGGGACCACTCTCCCCAGTGTAAGATGTAGAACTGCCCCAAAATATGTTGTCATATGCTTTCCAATAAAACGCTAATAATCCAGCTTGCTCTGCACATTGGTGCTAATCAACTTGCAGACTTTCCAGACTATTGAAAATTATTTCTATTAATAAAAAACAATCTTTTATTTTATTTTAGATTTAAATTTTCCACACAGTGACGATAATTTCTCCAGTGAACCACTAATGAATATTGGCTCCAGCAAGTGAGGCTGGAGGAATCGGGGATCCCTGTTAGTGGGGCTGTAGGAACCGGGGACCCTGTGAGTGGGACTGGAGGAACCGGGGACCCTGTGAGTGGGACTGGAGGAACTGGGGGCCCCTGTGAGTGGGGCTGGAGGAACTGGGGGCCCCTGTGAGTGGAGCTGGAGGAACTGGGGGCCCCTGTGAGTGGAGCTGGAGGAACCAGGGATCCCTGTGAGTGGGGCTGGAGGAACCGGGGTCCCCTGTGAAAGAGGCTGGAGGAACTGGGGGTCCCTGTGAGTGGGGCTGGAGGAACTGGGGGTCCCTGTGAGTGGATCTGGAGGAACCAGGGATCCCTGTGAGTGGGGCTGGAGGAACCGGGGGCCCCTGTGAATGGGGCTGGAGGAACTGGGGAGCCCCCTGTGAGTGGGGCTGGAGGAATTAGGGAGCCCCCCTGTGAGTGGGGCTGGAGGAACTGGGGGCCCCTGTGAGTGGGGCTGGAGGAACTGGGGGCCCCTGTGAGTGGGGCTGGAGGAACTGGGGGCCCCTGTGAGTGGGGCTGGAGGAACTGGGGGCCCCTGTGAGTGGGGCTGGAGGAACCATGGTGCCTGTGAGTGGGGCTGGAGGAACCGGGGGCCCCTGTGAGTGGGGCTGGAGGAACCAGGGGCCCCTGCGAGTGGGGCTGGAGGAACCATGGCCCCTGTGAGTGGGGCTGGAGGAACCGGGGCCCCCTGGGAGTGGGGCTGGAGGAACCGGGGACCCCTGTGAGGTGGGCTGGAGGAACCAGGGACCCCTGTGAGTGGGGCTGGAGGAACCGGGGTCCCCTGTGAGTGGGGCTGGAGGAACCGGGGGCCCCTGTGAGTGGGGCTGGAGGAACCGGGGCCCCCTGGGAGTGGGGCTGGAGGAACCGGGGACCCCTGGGAGTGGGGCTGGAGGAACCGGGGACCCCTGTGAGGTGGGCTGGAGGAACCGGGGACCCCTGTGAGTGGGGCTGGAGGAACCGGGGACCCCTGTGAGTGGGGCTGGAGGACTGGAACTGATAATCTGGTGAGTGAAAAATATATTAGCTTTATGTGTCATATTTATATAAAAACATATAATGCTTCATTTTGTGTCAACGACCAACTCAGCTCAAGAATTACTGTATGCTGGGGCAGCCTGCAAGTGTCTCCATGCTTATGGCATGCTCACAACAATTGAAGGAGAGCATGGCATACATTATCGCTTGTGTCAGATGCTAAACCTTCAAGCTTTCCAGAAGTTGGAGTTTTTTCTTTTTTTGGAGTTTTGCTCTACTCTACTACTGCAATAAACACAGAAAGATTTAAGCCTTAATATCATCTGATGCTTGTACTTAACTTGTGCATGAGATGCGGTTGATTTCACTCACAATGCTCCCCTACCTGTTCCTACAGATCAGAATGGAGTACCTCTCACTGATGCACGCCATCATCCGTACAACTGATTACACGTGCCACCGACACCGCCTCTCCGATCTACAGGGCACCTTCCAGCGAATCTTGGCTGAGGAGGAAAATGACCAGGCATGCCAGATGGACAAACTGATCATCAACGAGATTTGCAAAGAATTTCCAGATTTTGCCATTGAGAACTAACTCAGGATCATTGTGCCAAAGGAGTTTTCAGGATGCAATATGCAAACACTTGAAAGATTTGTTGGTGTGGTCTATTGCTAAATTCTGATCCCCATTTGACAGTGTGCTTTTTATCTGCAACTGAACTCAAAGCCTTTTGCAGCCTTGGAAAAGGTTCTGAATCCTGTCTTCCCCATTTGCTACAGAAATGGAGGAGCATTGTGACTGACCATTGTTGCTAGACTATATAGATTGCTGTTGTGTCCAGAATATCAGTAACTCTAAAGTAGAAGAGCTATGCCATGGCAATAACCACTGAACAGGGAGAGTAGAATCTTGATTGAGAGAGTTTAATGGACTTTGGCATCTAACATTTCTCAAGTTTCCTGTAGCTCAGCTGACCAGCCAGATCTTTAGCGTAGCAGTTAGAATATTCCACAAAATGCCCATCTGGACATATATAGTGGGGATACCATGAGTTATAAAGCTGCAATGAGTTTTGGGCATTCCAGGCATAATCTATGAGAATAAAATTATAGCAGTTTGGTGATCTCACCTTAACTTTGCTAAAGTAACATCCACCTCTGCATATTTGTGATTGGAAATGAAAAGGTTTAGCAGATTATTTACTGAATGTTAAGTTTGCAGTTCTGGTGGAGTTGACAGCCGTCACTCTGACAGCTTGTTAGAAGTGTTAGCAGTTGTGGTGGGAACAGGGTAACATGCTACAGTCTGCCAGGGTCCTCACAGTGGCACACACTACTTGAGTGAGTGGTGTCAATACTTTTCTCTGGGATCTCAGTGTCAGGCAACTATAAAAGAATGTAGTGTTCAGGGATTTCATTTACTGCCCTCAACAGTGTGAGGAAGAGGGTATGGTTGGGGACTCCACACCAATCTTGACTGTGTGCGCTCAGGATCAGATTAAAGACAGGAGTGTAATTGGAGGCGAGTTGATCAGTCACCTGGGATTTTGATCAGTCCTGCCATTTCCTGTTTAACATACTGCCCACAATTGGCTGCTGCTGTTTGACAGGGCAGTGTCCGAATGCACCACCTTTCTGCTGCTGTATCATCTGCATAGGTAGCAAGGAAACATGGGAATGAATCAGGAAAATTGAATGTTAAGTATTGTGGTATGATCTGACTGCGGCTCAAAGGCCACTCAAACATGGCTCTTCTTTATCTGTGTGGACATGTGCTCTGGGTGTGCCAGCAGCTTTCTGTGTCCAAACTCTGTTCAGTTTTCTCTGGCTCACACTGCTGTTTACCAGGTTTAACAAAGTGCTTAACATTTAAATAGCCTTAAATTAATAGTGATAAAGGTGTTGGTCTGGGGTAGAGTGAGTACACAGTCACTGACTGCCTGCTCGTGTTCGTACAGAGTAGGAGCAAACCAAGCTGTACTTTGACCTCTGAACAGATCGGCAGTGAGGTTATTGGTGGGCCCGTTACCTGCAGGTACTCACCCCTCCCAGCTTCCAGTGCTACTTGTTATTCAGTATTTCCCTATTATTTCTCTTCGTTATAATTAAAACAGCTACAAACATGGCCTTCACTGTGTGATCTTTTCCTAACAGCAGGTGTCACCGGTTTCTCAAGAAATTGACTTTTTTTTGTTGCTTTTTTAGAATGTTATTCAAAGTTCAAAGTAATTTTATTATTGAAGTACATGTATGTCACTGTATACAACCCTGAGACTTGTTTTTTTTGTGGGCATACTCAATTCATAATAGAATAATAACCATAATAGAATCAAAGAAAGACTGCACCAGCTGGAGGAATGTTGTGTGTAAAAGACAAACTGTGCAAATACAAAAACAAAGAAAAAAAAATACAGAAATAAGCAATGAATATCGGGAACATGAGATGAAGAGCTCTTGAAAGTGAGTTCATAGGTTGTGGAAGCATTTCAGTGATGGGGCAAGTGAAGTTATCCCTTTTGATTCAAGAGCCTGAAGGGTAATAACTGTTCCTGAACCTGGTGGTGTGAGTTCTGTTGAGGCTTCTGTACCTTCTTCCTGATGGCAGCAGCAAGGAGGGAGCAGAGCCTAGGTGATGGGGGTTCCAGATAATGGACGCTGCTTTCCTGCGACAACACTCCATTGTAGATGTGCTCAATGGTGGGAAGGGCTTTACCGGTGATGGACTGGGCCATATCCACTACTTTTGATACGATTTTCCGTTCAAGGGCATTGGTGTTTCCATAACAGGCTGTGCTGCAGCCAGTCAATATACTTTCCAACACAGATCTATAGGTTCGCCAAAGTTTTAAATATCATACTGAATCTTCTCAAATTGTGAGGGAAGTAGAAGCAGTGCCATGCTTTCTTTGTAATTGCACTTGTGTGCTGACCCCAGGCCAAGTCCTCTATTGCTCATCCCTGTCCCTGTCTCTTCCCCCTTCTCTCTAAGTCTACCTTCTCTGGGGACCATGCTCCCAATGCCCCGTTTCCCCATGACCCAGAGTCCACCCATCTGTCTTCAGAGTTTCTTACTCTTCCCTTGGACTTTCTAATCCAGTTCTGCAATTCTAGATCGTTGTGACTGATGTTTTGCCTCATTGCCATATTCCTGCCTCATCCAATTTGTTTAATATCTAAAAATTAATTTGCATTGAATATTTTCAGTGATGTGTGCCCACTGACCTGCCTCTGCCAAGTGTCCACCAGTCTATTTCCATCCTGTCAACTTCTCAATTATTTTCACTGCACCTTTCATCATTATTTCTATCTTCCTTCAGATAGTTAACTGTATGTGTTTATTTTATTCTCCCTGCTTTTTCGTGGGATTGAGATCACTTATCTCTTATGCTAAAGTTTGTGGTCTGTCAGATTTCTTCACCTCCCCACTTCTGCACCATTACCTGATACAATTTCTGCTTCACTTTGGTCAGTTAAATCCTCCCCAGGCTCAAATCAGTGCATGGAGTAAAGCCAGATCTAACATATAGAAAGGCTTTGGGGAAAGAGACGTTGAATAAAGGGTGTAAAGGTGGTAAGGCAGAAGAGCTGAAGTGTGTGTACCTCAATGCAAGAAGCATCAGGAACAAAGGTGATGAATTGAGAGCTTGGATACATACATGGAATTATGATGTAGTGGCCATTACAGAGACTTGGCTGGCACCAGGGCAGGAATAGATTCTCAATATTCCCGGATTTCAGTGCTTTAAAAGGGATAGAGAGGGGGGAAAAAGGGGAGGACGGGTGGCATTACTGGTCAGGGATACTATTACAGCTACAGAAAGGGTGGGTAATATAGCAGGATCCTCTTTTGAGTCAGTATTGGTGGAAGTCAAGAACAGGAAGGGAGCAGTTACTCTATTGGGGGTATTCTATAGGCCCCCTGGAAGCAGCAGAGATACCGAGGAGCAGATTGGGAGGCAGATTTTGGAAAGGTGCAAAAATAACAGGGTTGTTATCATGAGTGACTTTAACTTCCCTAATATTGATTGGCACCTGATTAGTTCCAAGGGTTTAGATGGGGCAGAGTTTGTTAAGTGTGTCCAGGATGGATTCCTGTCACAGTATGTGGGGGAATGCCATACTAGATCCAGTACTAGGTAATGAACCGGGTCAGGTCACAGATCTCTCAGTGAGTGAGCATCTGGGGGACAGTGACCACCACTCCCTGGCCTTTAGCATTATCATGGAAAAGGATAGAATCAGAGAGGACAGGAAAATTTTTAATTGGGGAAGGGCAAATTATGAGGCTATAAGGCTAGAACTTGTAGGTGTGAATTGAGATGATGTTTTTACAGGGAAATGTACTATGCACATGTGGTCGATGTTTAGAGATCTCTTGCAGGATGTTAGGGATAAATTTGTCCTGGTGAGGAAGATAAAGAATGGTAGAGTGAAGGAACCATGGGTGACGAGTGAGGTGGAAAATCTAGTCAGGTGGAAGAAGGCAGCATACATGAGTTTTAGGAAGCAAGGATCGGATGGATCTATTGAGGAATATAAGGAAGCAAGAAAGGAGCTTAAGAAGGGGCTGAGAAGAGCAAGAAGGGGGCATGAGAAGGCCTCGGCGAGTAGGGTAAAGGAAAACCCCAACGCATTCTTCAATTATGTGAAGAACAAAAGGATGACAGGAGTGAAGGTAGGACTGATTAGAGATAAAGGTGGGAAGATGTGCCTGGAGGCTGTGGAAGTGAGCGAGGTCCTCAATGAATACTTCTCTTCAGTATTCACCAATGAGAGGGAACTTGATGATGGTGAGGACAATATGAGTGAGGTTGATGTTCTGGAGCATGTTGATATTAAGGGAGAGGAGGTGTTGGAGTTGTTAAAATACATTAGGATGGATAAGTCCCTGGGGCCTGACAGTATATTCTCCAGGCTGCTCCATGAGGTGAGGGAAGAGATTGCTGAGCTTCTGGCTAGGATCTTTATGTCCTCGTTGTCCACGGGAATGGTACTGGAGGATTGGAGAGGTGGTGGTTGTCCCCTTGTTCAAAAAAGGTAGTAGGGATAGTCTGGGTAATTATAGACCAGTGAGCCTTACGTCTGTGGTGGGAAAGCTGTTGGAAAAGATTCTTAGAGATCGGGTTTCTGGGCATTTAGAGAATCATGGTCTGATCAGGGACAGTCAGCATGGCTTTGTGAAAGGCAGATCATGTCTAACAAGCCCGATAGAGTTCTTTGAGGAGGTGACCAGTCATATAGATGAGGGTGGTGCAGTGGATGTGATCTATATGGATTTTAGTAAGGCATTTGACAAGGTTCCACACGGTAGGCTTATTCAGAAAGTCAGAAGGCATGCGACCCAGGGAAGTTTGGCCAGGTGGATTCAGAATTGGCTTGCCTGCAGAAGGCAGAGGGTTGTGGTGGAGGGAGTACATTCAGATTGGAGGATTGTGACTAGTGGTGTCCCACAAGGATCTGTTCTGGGACCTCTACTTTTCATGATTTTTATTAACGACCTGGATGTGGGGGTAGAAGGGTGGGTTGGCAAGTTTGTAGATGAAACAAAGGTTGGTGGTGTTGTAGATAGCGTAGAGGATTGTCGAAGATCGCAGAGAGACATTGATAGGATGCAGAAGTGGGCTGAGAAGTGGCAGATGGAGTTCAAACCAGAGAAGTGTGAGGTGGTACACTTTGGAAGGACAAACTCCCAAGGCAGAGTACAAAGTAAATGCCAGGATACTTGGTAGTGTGGAGGAACAGAGGGATCTGGGGATACATGTCCACACATCCCTGAAAGTTGCCTCACAGGTGGATAGGGTAGTTAAGAAACTTTCATAAGTCGAGGGATAGAATTTAAGAGTCGCGATGTAATGATGCAACTCTATAAAACTCTGGTTAGGCCACAATTGGAGTACTGTGTCCAGTTCTGGTCGCCTCACTATAGGAAGGATGTGAAATAATGAAAGGGTACAGAGGAGATTTACCAGGATGCTGCCTGGTTTAGAGAGTATGCATTATGATCAGAGATTAAGGAAGCTAGGGTTTTACTTTTTGGAGAGAAGGAGGATGAGAGGAGACATGATAGAGGTGTACAAGATAATAAGAGGAATAGATAGAGTGGATAGCCAGCGCCTCTTCCCCAGGGCACCACTGCTCAATACAAGAGGACATGGCTTTAAGGTAAGGGGTGGGAAGTTGAAGGGGGACATTAGAGGAAGGTTTTTTACTCAGAGAGTGGTTGGTGTGTGGAATGCACTGCCTGAGTCAGTGGTGGAGGCAGATACTCTTGTGAAGTTTAAGAGACTACTAGACAGGTATATGGAGGAATTTAAGGTGGGAGGGGGTTATATGGGAGGCCGGGTTTGAGAGCCAGCACAACATTGTGGGCCGAAGGGCCCGTAATGTGCTGTACTATTCTATGTTCAAATGTTCTTTGCGTCTTTTTGTTATTATCTAATGCATGGAGCTGATGGGTAAGGCACAATCATTGATTAGTTCATATTGTAATCACAGACATGTTGAAAGAAATCAGGACTGGCGAGCAGACATTAGGTCTTGAATAATTCTCATCTGTATTCACTAAGAAGAATATTGCCAATGAGGATGGCAAATGAAATTTAATTCGGGTAAGTGGTGCATTTTGGAAGAACAAATCAAGGTAGGACTTAACATTGAAAGGAGGTCACTGGATACTGTTGGAGAACAATAGTCATAGTCATACTTTATTGATCCCGGGGAAAATTGGGACCTTGAATTACACAGGCATCGTTCTCTTAAAATAGAGGTAGTGAAGAGGGCTTTTGGCATGCCAGATTTCATCACTCAGTGCATGGAGAAGAGAAGTTAGGAGGTTTTATTGCAATTCTACAAGATGTGGGTGAGGGCCCACTTGTAGTATTGTGTTCAATTTTGGTTGCCCTCTCAAAGGAAGGATGGGATTCAACTAGTAAGGTTACTAAAAGATTTACAATGGTGTTGCCAGAATTTGAGCAACTGAGATTACGATAAAGGGCCTTTACTCCTTGGAGTGTTGGAAACTGAGGGGAGATTTCATGGATATATATAAAATGAAGGTTAGAGATAGGGTGAGAGGTCTTTTTTTTCCAGTATTGGACAACTGAAAACTTGAGGACACAAAGTTTAGAAGTTAAAGATTTAATAAGGACCTGAGGGGCAACCTTTTGGCACTTCCTGATATGGGATTAGCTTGAATAAACACTCAATGGTCACTTTATTAGGTACCTGCTGTACTTAATAGAGTGGCCACGAGTAGATGTTTTGTCTTCCACTGCTCTAGCCCATCCAGTTTAAGTTTTGACATGTGCATTCAGAGAGGCTCTTCTCCACATCACTGTTGTAATGCGTTGCTATTTGAGGTGCTAAGCTCTTTCTGTCAGCTTGAACTCATCTGGCCATTTTCCTCTGACCTCTCTCATTTACAAGGTGTTTTTGCCCACACTGCTGTTGCTCACTGAGTATTTTTTTGTTTTTCACACCATTCTCTGTGAACTCTAGAGATGGTTGTGCATAAAAATCCTTGGAGATCAGTATTTTTTTAATATATGCAATGTCATTTCATTTCTTCCCCAAAGAAACAAAAGCTCTTGACCATGTCTGCATACTTATATGCATTGAGTTGCTTCCACGATTGGCTGGTTAGATATTTGCATTAGCAACCACACAGACAGGTTTACCTAATAAAGTAGCCACTGAGAATTATATATGCTGACTTGTTTGGCATCGACAAGTATGGGCCAAAAAGCTGTATCACTCTTTGACTCTAGGATCCTGGAGAAGGAGATGAAGGAAAATCCAGTATGTCCCTGAAATAGAGGGCTAAGATTGTAAGGAGAAATTAGGCTCAAGTTCAAGGTTAATTATCATTCAACCATACACGAATATCCATGAATATACCCAAATGAAACAGTGTTACTCTGGGGCCAAGGTGCAAAACACAGTACCAATAGTCACGCACAGTACAAGGCACAATGAGCACATATATGATAACAGTAAACATACAGTCACACAAAAAATATATAGCCCAAGTGTCCGAGTGACATGTCCTGTAAGTTGATGGTGGATGGGTGTTGCTAGCAAGAACAAGCAGTTCTCAGCAGTCTGCAAAAAAATCTGCACACAGCCATGCAATCCAGCTTCTCTTCCACTGAGCGAATATTGGAGGACAGTATGGATGCCACACTACCTCCGTGTCTCTCTTCCAGGACAGCTGCAACAGGCAAGACCACGGCATAAGGTCTAATCCTCGTTACAACTGATGTGTTCCTCCCCTCCTTCCACCTTCCACCCCCCACCCCTGCACTGTTGGTCACACCATGGAGCTGGAAAAGGCATGTAATAAGAGTAATAAAAACATGTCATCAGATCCACAAGAGAGAGAATTTGTTGAATGCCTATGAGATGGCTGCTTAGAGCAACTTCTGCTTGAGTCTATTCAGGTCTTAATTTGGGTCAAATCTTAAATTGGGTGTTGTGTAATGACCCAGATCTTATCAGGGAGCTTAATGTAAAGGAACCCTTAGGAAGCAGTGATCATAATATTATTGAATTCATACTGCAATGTGAGAGGGAGAAACATAAGTCACATGTATCAGTATTGCAATCAAATAAAGGGAATTTCAGAGGCATGAGAGAGGAGCTTGCCTAGTGGATTGGAGGAGGATACTGGCTGGGATGATGGCAGAGCAGAGATGACTAAAGTTTCTGGGTAAAGTTCACAAGGTACAGGATAGATAAGTCCCACAGAAAATGTTGTTCTCAAATGGCAGGGGTAGACAACCATGGCTGACAAAGGAAGTTAAGGACTGCATAAAAACCAAGGAAAAGGCATATAAGGTAACAAAAGTGAGTGGGAAGTTGGATGATCGGAAAGCTTTTAAAATCCAACAAAGGGCAACTAAAAAAGCTATAAGAAGGGAAAAGATGAAATATGAGGGCAAACTAGCCATAAAATAAAGCAGGATACTAAAAGTTTTTTTAAGTTTATTAAAAACATTATAAAAATGTCTGACAGAAAGTGAGAGTTGATATTGGACCATTGGAAAATGATGCTGGTAGTAATGGTGGGACAAAGAAATGGCAGATGAACTTAATGGGTACTTTGCATCAACCTGCACTATGTAAGACACTAGCAGTGTGCCAGAGGTCTATGAGTCTCTGGGAGCAGGAGTGAGTGCCATTGCTATTACAAAGGAAAAATTGCAAGGCAAACTCAAAGATCTTCAGGTGGATAAGTCACCTGGGCCAGATGGACTACATCTCAGAGTCCTGAGAGAGGTTGCTGAAGAGATAAATGATGCATTGGTCATGATCTTTCAAGAATCACTTGATTCTGGCATGGTCCCAAAGGACTAGAAGATTTCAAATGTCACTCCACTCTTTAAGAAGGGAGGAAGGCAAAAAAGGAAATTATAGGCCAGTTAGCCTAACCCAGTGGTCCCCAACCTCTGGGCTGTGGACCGACACCGATCCGCGAAGAATGCAGTGGTGCAGTGGTATCTGGAGCACACCCAGCACACCTTTAAGAAAAAAGCCGAAATAAGCAAGCCAATTAATTAGGTGCCGCAATCGCCTCTGATCTGTGCTGACATTTACGTGCTGGGCGGCATTAATTAATTATCTAGTTTATTTCGGCTTTTATCTTAAAAATGTGCTGGGTGCGCATTCTTCGTGGATTGGTATCGGTTCGTGGACCACTGGCTTAACCTCAGCAGTCGGGAGTTGTTGGAATCTATTATTAAGGATGAGGTTTTGGGGTACTTGGAGATTAATGATAAAATGAAATCAGCATGGTTTCTGTAAAGGGAAATCTTGCCTGACATCTGTTAATAGTTCTTTGAGAAAGTAGCAGGCAGGGTGGATAAAGGAGGGCAGTGGACATCATTTACTTGGATTTTCAAAAGGCCTTTGACAAGGTGCCACACATGAGGCTGCTTAACAAGATAAAATCCTATGGCGTTACAGGAAAGATACTGGCATGGATAGAGGAATGGCTGACGGTCAGTAGGCGGCAAGTGGGAACAAAGAGAGCCTTTTCTGGTGATTGCCTGTGACTAGTGGTGTTCCTCAGGGGTCAGTATTAGGACTGCTACTTTTCACATTATCAATAATTTAGATATTGGAATTGATGGCTTTGTGACAAAGCTTGCGGATGATAAAAAGATACCTGGAGGAACATTGGAAGAACCAATGTGATTGCAGCAGGACCTAGACAAATTGGAAGAATGGCAAAAAAAAGTGGCAGATGGAATAAAGTGTTGGGAAACGTATGATAAAGCATTTTGGTAAAAAATAACAATAGTACAGACTATTATCTAAATGGGGAGAAGGTTCAAATATCAAAGGTACAGAGGGACTTAAGAGCCCTCATGCAAGACTCCCAGGAGTTTAATTTACAGGTTGAGTCTATGGTAAAGAAGGCAAATGCAATGTTGACATTTATTTCAAGGGAATGGATAAAAGCAAGGAGCTGACGCTGAGCATTTATAAGACACTAGTCACGTCACACTTGCAGCATTGTCAACAGCTTTGGGCCCTATATCTTAGAAAGCATGTGCAGTCATTGGACTGTGTCCAGAGGAGATTCACAAGAATGGTTCTGGAAATGAAGGGATTAACATATGAGGAGAGCTTGGCAGCTTTGGGTCTGTACTTGCTGAATTTTAGAAGAATGCAGGGGTGGTGGGGGAGGGGTTCTGATTGAAACCTACCGAATGTTGAAAGTGTAACACCCTGGGAAAGGTTTCACTCCTAACGTAATGGTCTTTCTGTAGAAGCAGTATTTGGGTTATGGTGAGAGATAATGGGTGCTTTGGAATATGAGCCGTCCAATGAAGGAAGTGTGTTTTCTGTGTTGTGTGCCTGACACTGGTGTGAGCCGGGTCTTTTGTTCAGTGGGAGATGAAGGGAGAAGACGCCAGAGAGAAGAGGTTGTAGGACTCAACCTGGAGCAGGGCCATGATTTGACGAAGCCTGGGGAGATTGAAGGAGGATTGGCGAAGGGGAAACCATGAGCTCCAACCTGTGCACATCAGACTGTTTCATGAAAATGGGCCCTTATCATTTTTTTTTGTTTTTTTTCTTTACTAACCCTTTAACCATATTACAATTACAGCACGGAAACAGGCCACCTTGGCCCTTCTAGTCCGTGCCAAACTCTTACTGTCACCTAGTCCCACCGACCTGCATTCAGCCCATAACCCTCCATTCCCTTCCTGTCCATATATCTATCCAATTTAACTTTAAATGACAACATCGAACCTGCCTCAACCACTTCTGCTGGAAGCTCGTTCCACACAGCCACCACTCTCTGAGTAAAGAAGTTCCCCCTCATGTTACCCCTAAACTTTTGCCCTCAACTCTCAACTCATGTCCTCTTGTTTGAATCTCCCCCACTCTCAATTGAAAAAACCTATCCACGTCAACTCTATCTATCCCCCTCATAATTTTAAATACCTCTATTAAATCCTCCCCTCAACCTTCTACATTCCAAAGAATAAAGACCCAACTTGTTCAAGCTTTCTCTGTAACTTAGGTGATGAAACCCAGGTAACATTCTAGTAAATCTTCTCTGTACTCTCTCTATTTTGTTGACATTTTTCCTGTAATTCGGTGACCAGAACTGTACACAATACTCCAAATTTGGCCTCACCAATGCCTTGTACAATTTCAACATTACATCCCAACTCCTATACTCAATGCTCTGATTTATAACCATACAACAATTACCATAAGACCATAAGACAAAGGAGTAGAAGTAGGCCATTCGGCCCATCGAGTCTGCTCCGCCATTTTATCATGAGCTGATCCATTTTATCCTATTTAGTCCTACTCCCCCACCTTCTCACCATAATCTTTGATGCCCTGGCTACTCAGATACCTATCAATCTCTGCCTTAAATACACCCAATGACTTGGCCTCCACTGCTGCCCGCGGCAACAAATTTCATAGATTCACCACCCTCTGACTAAAAAAATTTTTTCGCATTTCTGTTCTGAAAGGGCATGACTTCAATCCTGAAGTCATGCCCTCTCGTACTGGACTCCCCCATCATGGGAAACAACTTTGCCACATCCACTCTGTCCATGCCTTTTAACATTCGAAATGTTTCTATGAGGTCTCCCCTCATTCTTCTAAACTCCAAGGAATACAGTCCAAGAGTGGATGAACGTTCCTCATATGTTAACCCTCTCATTCCCGGAATCATTCTAGTGAATCTTCTCTGTACCCTCTCCAACGTCAGCACATCCTTTCTTAAATAAGGAGACCAAAACTGCCCACAGTACTCCAAGTGAGGTCTCACCAGCGCCTTATAGAGCCTCAACATCACATCCCTGCTCCTATACTCTATTCCTCTAGAAATGAATGCCAACATTGCATTCACCTTCTTCACTACCAACTCAACCTGGAGGTTAACTTTAAGGGAACCCTGTACGAGGACTCTCAAGTCCCGTTGCATCTCAGAACTTTGAATTCTTTCCCCATTTAAATAATAGTCTGCCCGTTTATTTTTTCTGCCGAAGTGCATAACCATACACTTTCCAACATTGTACTTCATTTGCCACTTCTCTGCCCATTCTTCCAATCTATCCCAGTCTCTCTGCAGACTCTCCGTTTCCTCAGCACTACCGGCCCCTCCACCTATCTTCGTATCGTCAGCAAACTTAGCCACAAAGCCATCTATTCCATAATCCAAATCGTTGATGTACAATGTAAAAAGAAGCGGCCCCAACACTGATCCCTGTGGAACACCACTGGTAACCGGCAGCCAACCAGAATAGGATCCCTTTATTCCCACTCTCTGTTTCCTGCCAATCAGCCAACGCTCTATCCACGTATGTAACTTTCCTGTAATTCCATGGGCTCTTATCTTGTTAAGCAGCCTCATGTGTGGCACCTTGTCAAAGGCCTTCTGAAAATCCAAATATACAACATGCACTGCATCTCCCTTGTCTAGCCTACTGGTAATTTCCTCAAAAAATTGTAATAGGTTTGTCAGGCAGGATTTTCCTTTAAAGAATCCATGCTGAGTTCTGCCTATCTTGTCATATGCCTCCAGGTACTCTGTAACCTCATCCTTGACAATCGACTCCAACAACTTCCCAACCACCGACGTCAAGCTAACAGGTCTATAATTTCCTTTTTGCTTCCTTGCCCCCTTGTTAAATAGCGGAGTGACATTTGCAATCTTCCAGTCTTTCGACTATCTATCGACTTTTGAAAGATCATCGCTAATGCCTCCGCATTCTCCACAGCTACTTCCTTCAGAACACGAGGGTGCATTCCATCTGGTCCAGGAGATTTATCGACCTTTAGCCTATTCAGCTTTCAGAGTACTTTCTCTGTCGTAATTGGGACTGCGCACACTTCTCTTCCCTGCCACCCTTGAGTGTCCGGTATCCTGCTGTCTTCCTCAATGAAGACTGATGCAAAATACTTGTTCAGTTCCTCTGCCATCTCCTCATCTCCCATTACAATTTCTCCAGTATCCTTTTCTATCGGTCCTATATCTACTCTCACCTGTCTACAGCATGGAAACAGGCCATCTCGGCCCTTCTAGTCCATGCCGAACTCTTACTCTCACCTAGTCCCACCAACCTGCACTCAGCCCATAATCCTCCATTCCTTTCCTGTCCATATATCTATCCAATTTAACTTTAAACGACAACATCGAACCCGCCTCAGCCACTTCTGCTGGAAGCTCGTTCCACACAACTACCATTCTCTGAGTAAAGAAGTTCCCCCTCATGTTACCCCTAAACTTTTGCCCTTTAACTCTCAACTCATGTCCTCTTGTTTGAATCTCCCCCATTCTCAATGGAAAAAAGCCTATCTACGTCAACTCTATCAATCCCCCTCATAATTTTAAACGTCTCTATCAAGTCCCCCCTCAACCTTCTATGCTCTAAAGAAAAAAGACCCAACTTGTTCAACCTTTCTCTGTAACTTAGGAGATGAAACCCAGGCAACATTTTAGTAAATCTCCTCTGTACTCTCTCAATTTATAAAGGCCAGCATACCAAAGGCTTTCTTCACCACCCTATCCACATGAGATTCCACCTTCAGGGAACTATGCACCATTATTCCTAGATCCCTCTGTTCTACTGCATTCTTCAATGCCCTACCATTTACCATGTATGTCCTATTTTGATTAGTCTTACCAAAATGCGACACCTCACATTTATCAGCATTAAACTCCATCTGCCATCTTTCAGCCCACTCTTCTAACTGGCCTATATCGCTCTGTAATCTTTGAAAACCTACTTCATTATCCACAACTCCACCTATCTTAGTATCATCTGCAAATTTACTCATTCAATTTACCACCCCATCATCCAGATCATTAATGTATATTATATTATTAATAATGTATATTAATGTACATGTCATTGGACCCAGTACAGATCCCCGAGGCACACCACTAGTCACCAGCCTCCAATCTGACAAACAGTTATGCACCACTGCTCTCTGGCATCTCCCATCTAGCCACTGCTGAATCCATTTTACTACTTCAAAATTAATACCTAACGATTGAACCTTCCTAACCAACCTTCCGTGTGGGACCTTGTCAAAGGCCTTACTGAAGTCCATATAGACAACATCCACTGCTTTACCCTTGGTCAACTTCCCTAGTAACTTCTTCAAAAAATTCAATAAGCTCCAGTACTTCCTCTTCTTTAATCATCATAGTTTCCTACCTGTTTCCCTTATCTTACACAATTCAATATCCTTCTCCTTAGTGAATACCAAAGTAAAGAAATTGTTAGGAATCTCCTCCATCTCTTTTGGCTCCACACATAGCTGTCCACTCTGATTCTCTAAGGGACCAATTTTATCCCTCACTATCCTTTTGCTATTAATATAATGGTAGAAACCCTTGGGATTTATTTTCACCTTATTTGCCAAAGCAACCTCATATCTTCTTTTAGCTTTTCTAATTTCTTTCTTAAGATTCTTTTTACATTCTTTATATTCCTCGAGCACCTCATTTACTCCATGCTGTCTATATTTATTGTAAATATCTCTCTTTTTCTGAACCAAGTTTCCAATATCCCTTGAAAACCATGGCTCTCTCAAACTTTTAACCTTTCCTTTCAACCTAACAGGAAGATAAATATCCTGTATTCTCAGAATTTCACCTTTAAATGACCTCCATTTCTCTATTACATTCTTCCTATAAAACAAAGTATCCCAATCCACTCCTTCTAAATCCTTTCGCATCTCCTCAAAGTTAGCCTTTCTCCAATCAAAAATCTCAACCCTGGGTCCAGACCTATCCTTCTCCATAATTATATTGAAACTAATAGTATTCTGATCACTGGACCTGAAGTGCTCCCCAGCACAAACCTCCGTCACCTGACCTATCTCATTCCCTAACAGGAGATCCAATACTGCCCTTTCTCTAGTTGGTACCTCTATGTATTGCTGCAAAAAACTATCCTACACACATTTTACAAACTCCAAACCATGCAGTCCGTTTACAGTATGGGCTTCCCAGTCTATGTGTGGAAAATTAAAATCTCCCACAATCACAACCTTGTGCTTACTACAAATATCTGCTATCTCCTTACAAATTTGCTCCTCCAATTCTCGCTCCCCATTTGGTGGTCTATAATACACCCCCATACGAGTTACTACACCTTTCCAATTCATCAATTCCACCCAAATAGCCTCCCTAGACGAGCCCTCTAATCTATCCTGCCAGAGCACCGCTGTAATATTTTCTCTGACAAGCAATGCAACATCTCCCCCTCTTGTCCCTCCAATTCTATTATACCTGAAGCAATTAAATCCAGGAATATTTAGTTGCCAATCACACCCCTCCTGTAACCATGTTTCACTAATAGCTACCACATCATACTTCCAGGTATCAATCCATGCTTTAAGCTCATCCACCTTTCTTATAATGCTCCTAGCATTAAAATAAATGCATTTAAGAAATTTTCCACCTCTTCCTCTCTGTTTATCACTAACGGTGCAAACAACTTTACTATTTTCTTTTTCTTCCTTCTTTCCTACATCTGTTCCTACACTCTGGTTCCCTCCCCCCTTGTATCTAGTTTAAATCCACTGAGGCCTCTCTAGCAAATCTACCTGCAAGAATATTTGTCCCCCTCCAGTTAAGATGTAAACCATCCCTCCGGAACAGGTCCCACCTTCCCTGGAAAACTGCCCAATTATCTATAAATCTCCTGCACCATGTCTATAAATCTCATGCCCTCCCTCCTGCACCATGTCTTCAGCCACGTGTTGATCTGCACTATCTTACTATTTCTAAACCTGCCTCCACGTGGCACTGGTTGCGATCCTGAGATTGCTATCCTGGAGGTCCTGTCCTTCAACTTTGCACCTAACTGCCTAAGCTCTCTTTGCAGGACCTCCTCCTTCTTCCTATCCACGTCATTGGTCCCTACATGGACCACAACATCTGGCTGCTCACCCTCCCTCTTGAGAATACTGAGAACTCGATCCGAGATATCGCAGACCTTGGCACCAGGGAGGCAACCGACCATCCGGGATTCTCGATCTCTTCCACAGAACCTCTTATCTGTCCCCCTAACTACTGAATCCCCTATCACTACTGTTCTCCTCTTTTCCCTCCTTCCCTTCTGAGTTGAGAGCCCCATCTCAGTGCCAGAGACGCAACCACTGCAACTTGTCCCTGGTAGGTCATTCTCATCAATGGTATCCAAAACGATATACTTATTATTGGTGGGAATGGCCACAGGGGTGCTCTGCTCATTCTGTCTATTCCCCTTCCCTCTCCTGACAGTCACCCAGCTACCTGTCTCCTGACTTTTAGGGGTGAGAATCTCCCTGTAACTCCTCTCTATTTCTGCCTCTGCCTCTCAAATGATCTGAAGTTCATCCAGCTCCAGCTCCAGTTCCCTAACTTGGTTTGTCAGGAACTGCAGCTGGATGCACCTTTTGCAGGTGTAGTTATCAGGGACGATTGTGCCACCAACCACTGATAGCCTGTGGCATCCAATTTTGCCAAGGCCAGGATATAAGACAGGGGTTATTTGTCTGTCCTCACTTCAAACTTGGCACCATAGAGGTAGTCACTCAACTTATCCACTAAAGCCCATTTCAATGCCAGAAACTCCAACATGTGCGTGGGACAGTTTTTCTCTGAGGGTGACAGACTCTGGCTGATGAACGCAACAGGTCTCAACCTGTTGCCCTGATCCTGATACAGGACACCCCCCAAGTCCTCTCTGCTGGCATCTGTATGCAGTACATATAGTAATCAGGAGCCTGCAAAAGCCAGCGCAGGTGCCTGTGCCAGCAGCTCCTGCAGCGACTGAAAGCCTCTTCACATTTTGCATCACACCTCAATCCAAAAGGTCCGAAGGGCTAAGATACTTTTTACCCTCCTCTCTTTTCGTCCTCCTCCCTTTCTTCCCCAAGGGAGGATAACCATACAGAAGCAGATTTAAAGGGTGACTCACTTTCATGTACCCCCTCATGAACCTCTGATAGTACCCACAGAACCCAAGGAATGAGCATAAAGTGCTCACGGTCTGGGGCCTTGGCCACGTGTCCACCTGCTCTATCTTAGGTGGATCTATAGCTATTCCATCCCATGAGACTATGTGCCCAACATAGCTGACAGATGTCTTGCAGAACTGGAACTTGTCCAGGGAAAGTTTTAACCCTTCAGCTTTCAGGCGGCCCAGCACCTTCAGTAGCCTCGCTTCATGCTCTTCCAAGTTGGGTCCAAACACTATGAGGTCATCCAGATATACCAATACCTCAAGCAAGTTCATTTCCCCCACCGTCTCTATGACCTGCAGGAAGTTTTCAGGGGCTCCCGATATGCCCTGGGGCATCCTTTGGAAATGGAAAAGTCCCATTGGACATATAAATGCTGTCTTCTCTTTGTCAGCCTCACTCATGGGGATCCGGTAATATCCACTCCTCAAATCCACTGCACTGAATCACTTCGCACCACTCAGACAGGCCAGTGCAGTTTCAATCCTCGTGACCGTATACTGGTTGGGGACAGTATGCCTGTTCAGAGTCCTATCATTCACATACATCTGTACCTTCCCACTATTATTACCATTGGGGACACATAGGGGCTTCTGGACTCAGTGATGATCCCAGCTTCCTTCAACTTACACAAATGCTGCCGAACGTCTTCCATCTTAGCAGGGGCCAGTTGCCGCACCTTTCTCTGAATGGGGTGTCCTCGGTCACCTAGATAGTGTGGCGAGTGCTGTTAGAACAACCCACATCAAACTCATCAGTGGAAAAGACACCTTCCAGTTTCAACATTTTTTCTATCAACCTCCTCTTCCAACCTGCAGATACTGGGGATTCCCCAAAGTTGAATGACTCAGCAGTCAACTTTCCCTTTTTCGAAGAGAGTTCCTCCCTGGCTGGTCTCACAGGGACACTAGACATTACCGTCACTGGGAAAAGATGCGCCAGGGACATCCCCCACTTGTTCCTGACAGTAACTGACATCCTGTTCGCCTGTACAACTGAGAGCTTCTGCAGGTCGAGCCTCACCAGTACTCCAGCAGGTAAGCCTGACTCCTCTTCATGGTCTTCGTGGAGCGTCCACCAAGAGGGCCTCGGCATCAGGCATTCCAGGAAATTTTGGGTTTCCCATCACTCTAGCTACTTCCCCGGGCTGTAACATGATTGGCTTTGACTGAGTGAACCACTTAAACCCTCATCTAAACCCTCATCCGGTCCAATGCAGCCACGCATTTCCTCAAAAGCAGCTCGAAACACCGGGTGAATGGATAATGTTCTCAGAAAGCTTTCTCCAGCTTTCTCCTTGCAGGCTTCCATGAGCCTCCTCACAATAGGAATGTTGGTCCTCACAAGAATTGAAAGCCTGTCCTTCTCAACGGGGTCCAGACAAACCAGTGCTAATGTATCAAGGACCTCTGAAAACTCCAGCTTCACTGGGTTGAGAGTTAAAGGGCAAAGTTCTAGGGGTAACATGAGGGGGAACTTCTTTACTCAGAGAATGGTAGCTGTGTGGAACGAGCTTCCAGCGAAAGTGGTTGAGGCAGGTTTGATTTTGTCATTTAAAGTTAAATTGGATAGATATATGGACAGGAAAGGAATGGAGGGTTATGGGCTGAGTGCAGGTCGGTGGGACTAGGTGAGAGTAAGAGTTCGGCATGGACTAGAACGGCCAAGATGGCCTGTTTCTGTGCTGTAATGGTTATATGGTTACTGACAAATAGCCATCATATGAATAATCACCCACACTAAGATCCCAGATCTCTAGTGCACTGAGAAGCATCAATAGCAAATGTGTCAGATACAGGTTGTAAAATGAACGGTACAGCAAAGTGACCTGAGACCCTGTGTTGAGTATGGCTCTAGCATAAATACCCTCCATCTGTAGCGATACACTGGAGCTTGGCTCCACTAAACGTTCAGGAATAGGGTTTTTTGCTTTAGGGTGCTCCTTGATATATTGCTGGGAATGTGCTCCCACTAAGGCACCAGGCTATCCCCCCAAGGGGTCTTTTTTAAGTTTTTCCAACATCTCTCTCTGCTTAGGTACCCAGGGGCTCACTCTCCAAGGTGATTCCCGGCATTCACATACCCGCCTGAAGTGTCCCTCTTCACCACAGTTATAACAGACAATACCAGTCGCTCCACTTTAAAGGGTCTGTCTTCCTATCAGCCCCATCATATTGGGGGAGGGAGGTTACACCCACTGAAAACAACCAGGACATCTCCTCTACCACTCCCCGGGACAGGCTATCCGTGGACACTTCACTACAGGGGACCTCTACCAAGGACTGTACCCTGCTGATGGAGGCCTCTCGCACCTCCAACTCCTCCTCTCGTACTCCTCTGATCAGCTCAACAAATGAGGGAGGCGGCCACATCTTATGAGACAGTCAGAAACCCCAAGGCATCAGGCTCTAGGACTGGGTGCTTTTCTCTATTTGGTTCATTCTTAACTGATCCACCTCAGCCATCTGAATGGCCTCTAAAGCAATCTAGCTGAATCTCTAGCCAAAAAATGTATATAACCACATAACAATTACAGCACGGAAACAGGCCATCTTGGCCCTTCTAGTCCATGCCGAACTCTTACTGTCACCTAGTCCCACCGACCTGCACTCAGCCCATAGCCCTCCATCCCTTTCCTGTCCATACAGCTGTCCAGTTTAACTTTAAACGACAACATCGAACCTGCCTCAACCACTTCTGCTGGAAGCTCGTTCCACACAGCCACCACTCTGAGTAAAGAAGTTCTCCCTCATGTTACCCCTAAACTTTTGCCCTTTAACTCTCAACTCATGTCCTTTTGTTTGAATCTCCCCCACTCTCACTGGAAAAAGCCTATCCACACCAACTCTATCTATTGCCCTCATAATTTTAAACACCTCTATCAAGTCCCCCGTCAACCTTCTACTCTCCAAAGAATAAAGACACAACTTGTTCAACCTTTCTCTGTAACTTAGGGTGATGAAACCCAGGTAACATTCTAGTAAACCTTCTTTGTACTCTCTCTATTTTGTTGACATCTTTCCTATAATTTGGTGACCGAAACTGTACAAAATACTCTAAATTTGGCCTCAACAATGCCTTGTACAATTTCAACATTACATCCCAACTACTATACTCAATGCTCTGATTTATAAAGGCCAGCATACCAAAAGCTTTCTTCACCACCCTATCCACATGAGATTCCACCTTCAGGGAACTATGCACCATTATTCCTAGATCCCTCTGTTCTACTGCATTCTTCAATGCCCTACCATTTACCATGTATGTCCTATTTTGATTAGTCCTATCAAAGTGTAGCACCTCACATTTATCAGCATTAAACTCCATCTGCCATCTTTCAGCCCACTCTTCTAACTGTCCTAAATCTCTCTGCAAGCTTTGAAAACCTACTTCACTCCATCTATCTTAGTATCATCTGCATACTTACTCATCCAATTTACCACCTCATCTTCCAGATCATTAATGCATATGAAAAAAACATTGGACCCAGCAGAGATCCCTTAGACACACCACTAGACACCGGCCTCCAATCTGACAAACAGTTTTCCACTACCACTCTCTGGCGTCTCCCATCCGCCCACTGCTGAATCCATTTTACTACTTCAATATTAATACCTAATGTTTGAACCTTCCCAGCCAACCTTCCATGTGGGACCTTGTCAGAGGCCTTACTGATGTCCATATAGACAACGTCCACCACTTTACCGTCGTCAACATTCCTAGTAACCTCTTCAAAAAATTCAATAAGATTTGTCAAACAGGACCTTCCAAGCACAAATCCACGTTGACTGTTCCTAATCAGACCCTGTCTATCCGATAATTATATATACCATCTCTAAGAATACTTTCCATCAATTTACCCACCACTGATGTCAAACTCACAGGCCGATAATTGCTAGGTTTACTCTTAGAACCCTTTTTAAACAATGGAACAACATGAACAATACGCCAATCCTCCGGCACCATCCCCGTTTCTAATGATATGTGAAATATTTGTGTCAGAACCCCTGCTATTTCCACACTAACTTCCCTCAATGTCCAAGGGAATATCCTGTCAGGACCCAGAGACTTATCCACTTTTCTATTCCTTAAAAGTTCCAGTAATACTTCTTCTTTAATTATCATAGTTTCCATAACTTCCATACCAGTTTCCCTTATCTTACACAATACAATATCCTTCTCCTTAGTGAATACCTAAGAAAAGAAATTGTTAAGAATCTCCCCCATCTCTTTTGGCTCCACACATAGCCGTCCACTCTGATTCTCTAAGGGACCAATTTTATCCCTCACTATCCTTTTGCTATTTATATAATGGTAGAAACCCCTGGGATTTATTTTCGCCTTACTTGCCAAAGCAACCTCAGATCTTCTTTTAGCTTTTCTAATTTCTTTCTTAAGATTCTTTTTACATTCCTTATATTCCTCGAGCACCTCATTTACTCCATGCTGTCTATATTTATTGTAGATTTCTCTTTTTTTCCGAACCAAGTTTCCAATATCCCTTGAAACCCTTGTCTTTCTCAAACTTTTAACCTTTCCTTTCAACCTAACTGGAACATAAAGATTCTGTACTCTCAAAATTTCACCTTTAAATGACTTCCAATTCTCTATTACATCCTTACCATAAAACAATAGACAATAGACAATAGACAATAGGTGCAGGAGTAGGCCATTCGGCCCTTCGAGCCAGCACCGCCATTCACTGTGATCATGGCTGATCATCCACAATCAGTATCCAGTTCCTGCCTTATCCCCATAACCTTTGATTCTGCTATCTTTAAGAGCTCTATCCATCTCTTTCTTTTATCCATCTCTCTCCATTTCTCTATTACATTCTTCCTATAAAACAAATTATCCCAATCCACTCCTTCTAAATCCTTTTGCATCTCCTCAAAGTTAGCCTTTCTCCAATCAAAAATCTCAACCCTGGGTCCAGATCTATCGTTCTCCATAATTATATTGAAACTAATAGCATTGTGATCACTGAACCCGAAGTGGTCCCCAACACATACCTCCGTCACCTGCCCTATCTCATTCCCTAACAGGAGATCTAACACTGCCCCTTCTCTAGTTGCTACCTCTATGTATTGCTGTAAAAAACTATCTTGCACACATTTTACAAACTCCAAACCATCTAGCCCTTTTACAGAATGGGCTTCCCAGTCTATGTGTGGAAAATTAAAATCTCGTTAATCCATCAAATACAAGATCTTTCGAAAATATCTGATTTGATAAGGAGGGCAAGAATGGGGCTAAAGAATGGAGATTAAAAAAAGCACCACTGCGGAGCCTATGGAAGAGAGAGGTACAGCGCGCGGCTCTCCTACATGTGCGCGTGGCGGCGAGGCTGACGTGGGGCCTCGTGCAGGCGAAGTGGCAAATATGATAAGGATTCTGGAAGAGATGAGGGAAGTCCAAAAAGATATAAAGCAGCAACTCAATGTCAGAGCTCGCCAACGTCAATCAGAAAATAGCGGTGGCAGAGACTCGAAATGAGAAGGTGTAAGATCGCGTGAAAAACGTGGAACAGATACTAAGTAAGACGATAAATATATTAAATCAACAGGAAAGTAAATTGCTTGACCAGGAGGGAAGATCGCGACAGAAAAATATTAGGATTTATAATGTTCCCGAAGAAGCGTAAGGATTGTTGATGATAGACTTTGTAGAAAAGCTGCTGCGGGAAGCGCTGGAGATTCCCCCGACTATGGAGATTGAAATTGAGAGGGCGCATCGTGCGCTCGTCCCACGGCCTCCCCGAGACAGACGAAGTAAACCATGCTCAATAGTACTTAAATTCCTTCGATTCAAGAGCAAGGCAGAGATTCTACGAAGGGCCTGGAGTGAGAAGAGGGTGCTTTGGAACAGGAAGTTAATATACTTCGATCATGATTATCCCCCTGCGGTCCTACAGAAACAGGAGGAATATTCTGAAGCAAAACGAATATTAAAGGAAGAAAAGATTAAATTCCAAACCCCGTAACCTGCTAAGCTGAGGGTATTTTACCAAGCAGGGATACAGCTATATCAGACGGTGGAAGAGGCGACCACAGACAGGAACAACAGCCTAGTCAAACCAAGGGAAAGTCTGGCTGAGCAGCTATCCCGATCTGCTTGGGAAATAGTAAGAGAACCGAGAAAGCAGGGGACAGGAACAGGGGACAGAGAGAAGGATGTTAGGAAGAGACTGTGAGTTCTCCGAGGGCAGCCCTCACCTCCTCCAGAAGAGCCACAAGGTTTGGCTAACTTTAAAAGTGCTGATAAACTAAATGGAAGCAAAAATAGATGGCGATATACCTATATCGAGATATATGTATTATGATGTGGATTTTATATTACTCAATTTTTAAAATTAATTCATTCATTCATTCCTTTTTCCCTACCTAAATGAGAATATATATACACAGGGAAATCATTTCTGTGTAATGTAATGGACATAGATTTTTTTTTTACTTACTTGTATAGGTACTGTGACGGGGGCCCTCAACTCACAGGTAGGAGGGGCTATCCCCCATGGCTAGATGTTTCTTCTAGCTCAGCCCAGGGTCATCTAGAGACCCCAGCCTTGGAATCTCACCTTTGTTACCTTTTTTTAAAATTATTCACGTTTCTTGGTTCTTATTTGTTCAGGGAGTAGATCGATTAAATTATATTCTGCAAATTTCAATGATATACTAACAGGTAAATACACATGGCTAAGGACACAGTAAAATTAATTTCTTTTAATGTCAATGGGCTGTTGAATCCAGTCAAGCGCAGTAAAATTCTATCAAAAATGAAAAAAGAACAAGCCCATGTAGTATATTTACAGGAAACTCACTTAAGTAATAATGAGCATGGAAAATTAAAGAGAATGGGCTTCACTAATTTGTTTTTCTCCTCATATAATTCAGGACATAGAAGAGGAGTTGCTATCCTCATCTCAAGCCAGCTAAATTTTGAAAAAGTATTCGAAATGGGAGATAGGAGGGTGGATATATTCTGGTAAGGGGGAATATAGATGGAAATCCAGTTACTTTATTGAAGTGATATTAGTTTCTTCCAGAAAATTACTAATATTATGGTAACAGAAACAGAAGGTCTCTTGATATGTGGGGGAGACTTAAATTTACAATTACAACCAAAGTTAGACTCTTCCAATAGAAAAACTTATGAAATAAAGTCCTTACATAAGAAAGTTAACACTTTTTGAGGATGTTGATATATGGAGGGACCTTTTCCCCAACCGAATGGATTACACTCATTATTCTGCCCCCCATTCCGTATATACAAGAATAGACTATTTCATAACATTTGGAAAAGATAGAGACAAAATAATCACCTGTGGAATTGGGACAATAGATGTAAGTGACCATGCACCTATATATTTATCTGTTGATTTTGACCTACAACCAAGGAATACTATTTGGAAACTAAATGATCCCTACTTTAAGGAACAAATTAAGAAAGAAATCGGTCTTTACTTAGAATTCAATGATAATGGAGAAGTTTCACCTCCCATTCTATGGGATACTCTGAAGGCTGTCTTAAGAGGGAAAATTATAACGATATCTTCATATAAGAAAAAAATAAGGAATAAAACATCAGAGGAATTATAAAATAAGCCGAAGGAACTAGAAAAAAAACACAAATTGAGTTTGGCACAGGATACACTAGAGGAAACTAAAAAAACTAGGAGTGAAATTAATAGTTTGGCTACACAAGAAATTAGAAAAAATTTAATGTTTCTGAAACAGAGACATTATGAAAATATTGGCGTGGAAAATGAAAAAAATAGATAGCAGAAAATACAATTCACAGAATTAGGGATCCAAGAACAAAAGTGATAAAAAAATAAGCTAAGTGAAATTCATGAAGCTTTTGAAATGTTTTACAAAACTCTATATTCCAAAGTTCCAGGGGGAAACTTAACTAAAATTGACACCTTCCTGAATTCTTTAGAGTCACCCACTTCAAGCAAAGAAAAAAATAGAACGACTGCTGAAATAACTGAAGCTGAACTAAAAACTGCAATTAGTAGGCTTATCAGATGGATATATGGCAGAGTGGTATAAAGAGTTTAGAAGTGAGTTAATCCCTGTTTTACTCCCCATGGTGGATGGTCACTGAACTGTGCCCTGAGAAAGGCACAAGTGCCACCCAGCAGGAAGGAGGCGATAATCTCAGTTATACCAAAAGAAGGTAAGGATAAAATGGAATGTGGGTCATTTAGACTAATATCTGTTCTTAATATGGATTATATTATGTGTTAATTGGTATGATTCAGTAGGTTATTTTTTGGGTCTGGAAGCGCTCAAAAATTTTTCCCATATAAATTAATTGTAATTGCTTCTTCGCTTTACGCCATTTCGGCATGAAATGTTTCACAGGAACGCACTACCTTAGCGGGGGAAATACAGGACAAGGGCGGTCCCGTATGGGACAAACCAATTTAGCCCAATATACGGGATGTCCCGGCAAATATGGGACAGTTGGCAACCCTATGTTCAAGTTCAACAGCGCGTGACAGGGGATAATGAAAGGTGCAGCTGATGCATAACGTTTTCTCATGGCCTGGTAGCATATGCTTTGTGGCCCAGTACTGGTCCGCTGGCCGGTGGTTGGGGACTGCTGTTCTATATTCTCTAATAGAGCTGTCTTTTGAGCTTTGAGGTTTAGAGGGTGTAAAAGGAAGATTTACACCTTTTAAATCCAGAGGATATTTGGAGTTTGGAATACACTGCTTGAGGGTGTGGAAGAAACCCTCTCCCGTGGTTTCACGCAGCTAGATAAGAGAGGTAAACCTGAATGTATTTCAGTAGATCACCTTAAAATGGCCAACCAAGATTTGGAGGATTCCACTACCATCATGATGTCACCATGAGTGTGTTAATGCACCTCTGGTCAAGCCAGAGGCACCTGGTGTTCCTCCGCCCTTGGAACATAGGACCTGAGCCGGGCGGCTCATTCAAGCTCAGGACAGGCTCACAATGCTGGTTTTAGTGAATTCTGGGAGGGAGCTGTGTTGGGTAATATAATTGGAGGAATTGTACACAATTCACAACCACCAACATTGAGTTGAAGTTTCACATAAGAGGCTGGTCTGACATGATGACATAATTATGTAAAGGGTTTTTAGCGTGCTTTGTGTTCAGTTCTTTGGGATTCAATGAATGTGTTGTTATGGCTTTTATGAAACATAAAACACCTCCACTATTTTATTTGCAAAATCCCTACAACATCTTCTTGAATCCATTTGCTGTCCTCCAAGCTGTCTTTTTACCTATTTACTTACAGATACAGCATGGTAAAGAACCACTTCTCCTTCTTCTTCTTGCACCCTTAACTCCTGGTGGAGTCATCGGGGCGCCATCATGACAGGCTTTGCACTAGTTTGGTGTGCTCATCATGTGGCATGTCTTGGGCATCTGAAACCTGGCGGGGCCCATCTCTCTCCAGGTTTGACCACAGCTGATTTCCTCCAACTAGGTGGCTCACCTTGGTCGTGAACACATGGCTGTTATAGTTCATCTGAGAACCTTTCTGCCCCGGCCATGGAAGTCATTCGCCCAGTGGTGCTGTGTTAACACCACCTCCTCACGTGGTTTAGCCCGCCAGCTGAAGCAGTTTACTGGGGTATAGCGCTTGAAACTAACACGTGAGAGATCTAGGAGGTGGATGAGAACCAGTGATGCCCTGTCTGATAGGTAGCACCATGCCAGACATCAAAGGTACTACCTCAATCCAGAACCCCCTATACCCCTCTGGATGACCAACCCTGCGCTGCCCATTGTTGGTCAACATAGTTAACTAACCTACTAACCTATAAACACTAGAGATCTTGCAGATGCTGGAAATCCAGAGCAACACACACAAAATGCTGAAAGATTCAGTAGGCAGGCAGCATTGATGGAGTCCTGATGAAGTGTCTTGGCCCAAAAATGTCAACTGTTTATTCACTTCCATAGATGCTGCTTGACCTGCTTAGTTAACCTACTAACCCAAATGTCTTTAGAATGTGGAGGAAACCCTCATGGTCATGGGGAGCATGTACAAACAGCAACAGAATTGAACCCGGGTTGTTGAAACTGTAATAATGTTACCCTAACTGGAACACTGCTGTACCCGCCTGTATGAGTTTTGTGCCACTTGTAAATGTGCCCCATAACACAAATTCAGATCACAGAGCTACAACTATTAAGGAAGCAGTGGTCCTAGCAGCAACTGTTGTGGAAATCCACTGGGCACTTCTTGTCCAATCAACAAATTCTTTCCATTGCTTCTTTTGACAAGTTCTATCCAATTTGACAATTTTCATCCCCTTTTACTCCATGGTCTATCATTTCCATGATATGTCTATTAGGTACCACATGATGAGAGTAAGCGTTTGGCAAGGACTAGAAGGGCCAAGATGGCCTGTTTCCATGCTGTAATTGTTATATGGTTATATCATGTACCATTTTATCAAAGACTTATTGAAAACCTATATAAATATAGAGAGACACCGTCAACTGGACATACTTCATCAGCACCCTCTGTTGGTCAAAAATTTTCACCAATAACTTAGTGAAGTCAGTGAGATAGATGTGGTTTGCCTTTGACACATCTATGCAACCCTTACTTGTCAAAATCATGTCTAATTCTATCACCAATTATTGTTGCTACAGCTTACCCCACCACCAATTATGAAGTGAATTCTTTAGCTTTTTCTTAAAAAAGGTGTAACATTTGCAGTTTTCCAGTTCTCAAGCAATACCCCTGAATTCCAGATATTTGAAAGATATTAGCTAGCATCTCTGCAGGTTTTCAGTGACCTTTGATGCCTTTCATCTGGACCAGGTGATTTATCCATATTAAATATTTATATTATTTCCTCTTTTGCAACGTAGCCCACCCAGGTCCTCAACTACATCATGCCTTTCCAAATCTCCAGCAGCATCTTCTCATTTTGTCACAATAGGGTTCTGGGAACGGACCCAAATGCGAGACACAGACACTGAAGTACAAGGAACAGGATTTCACTAGAGTAGGGATGTGACAGGATATGGACAAGGAGCAGGGACAAGGATGCAGACTTGGGCTAGAACATGGACAAGACAGGGAACCCGGATGAGGAACTATGCACTAGGAGCCTGGGCTTCGGCTCCAAGCCAAAGACTGGACAAGGACCCAGAACCTGGGTCTTGCCTCGGGCTCTGGCCCCAGAACCAGGCAAGGGCATGGCATGACTACGGGACAGGATGTGGCTGGGGTCTAGAGGCTTGGGGCTGCAGGCTGGGGTCTTGGTCTTGAGGCTTGGAGGCTGGGGTCTTGGTCTTGAGGCCTGGGTTCTCGGAGCTTGGCTCGGGATCTTCGAGGCCTGGGTTCTCGGAGCTTGGCTCGGGATCTTCGAGGCCTGGGTTCTTGGAGCTCCTGGGTAGGGCAAGACACAAAGACAGGTAAAGGCACATGGACAGGACTCAAGTAGGACTGGACTAGGCACGGATCGGATGAGGTCCTTCAGGAGCACGGAGCCTTGGACTAGAAGAGACAGGAGCACGGAACACAGAGCCGGGCCCCTCCTTGGGAACAGGACGTAGGACCGGGACTCACACACATAACAAAGAGCCGGGACCTCTCCTTGGGAACAGGATGTAGGGCCAGGACTCATACACAGAACACTGAACATAAAGAGACAGATCCCAACACAAGGTGCTGGCAAACGGCCAGACCCACCTAGCAAAGGCGAGGACAGAGACAGATCTCAACACTAGGTGGCGGCAAACGGCCAGACCCACCTAGCGAAGGCGTGGACACAGAGAGACAATTCCACACAACGAAAGACAGTTCTTTATCTTGACCTAACAAGGCTCCGGTCTTGCTCCAGCGGTAAGACTTCAGCAATACAGGCGGGGTATCTAGACTAGGTGAGCAGGCAGAGAGTCAGGCAAGGGGGGAAAAGACAGGGAGGGGAACAGGACAGTCCAGCAGGGAATCCCTGGTTAGCAGAAGTATTTATGTCTCAGCCTCAAAACGAGAAACATGTGCCCACAACAGAATCTGGGGAAAACCAGAAATCCCAGAGCAAGGAACCACAGACCGGAACACGGACTTCACGGACTGGACTATGACATATTTAGCAACTTGGCTGAACCCTCTGCATTCAAGTAGAAATTGCTTTTAAAAATCTGATCAACTCAATCTCTCCTCCTGCAAACCTCTCACAGACGGTTGGGTTGTGAAGCTCGGAATTCTCTATCCCGGAGGGTTGTGGAGGCTGGATCATTGAGGCATTAAAGTGGAGCGGAATAAATTTTAGAAGCCAAGGGAATTGAGAACAATGAAAAATTTGCACAGAGTGGCTAATAACCAAAAATACAGCATGGCAACAGCCTTCCTAAAGACATACCTAAACTTTTAGTTTGACTTTGAATCACCTGTCATAAACACCTCAGTAGATTATGAGTCTCTGGGTTTATCAAGGCTTCTGATTTGGTGTACTCGGAATTCTTTGTGTATACACACTTGTTCTTAATGAAGTCATTAATGAAACATGGGTGAGCAAAAGGCTGCATAGTTATAAATTATTTCCCCATTGTCCCTAATTCTGTCTCCTGCCACTCAATTCATGGTCAAAAATGTAATTTCATGCCTGGCCTTTGGTAACAATGTATGAATAAACCAACTTCGTACTGTCCACTAGATGAGCCACTTTAAACCTCAATCAGGTACATCTGGCAGACCGGCCCTTACAAATCTATTCCCACTTTGAAGTATTCAGCGATATCGCATTTGACTTTAAACTCTGTTGGTTTTCTCATAAACACGGATTTTGAGCTTTGTTTTTCAAGTAGCAGACTCAATTGAGTATCACTTTGCGATCTAAAGGAACAGTTCTCAATTTGAGAACTTTTGAAGGGTAGGACAGCTGACTGTTTGCGGCAGCAAAATGCACTGAACAACAATCTTTGTACCAGAATAATTGCTGCCTGTTTAGTATGCTATAAAAAGCTAATATTCATTTCATCCATTTTGTTCTTTTCTGTGACTGTGGAGAGTGTTTTAATGCAGGGTCTCTGACAGCAACTTCCTGTGTATTAAAGTACAGTGTTTAGAGTCTGTTGTAGTTTGTTTTAGAGACAGGAATTATTCTCTACTGGAGTACACAGCCTTCTCTTCCACCCACACGGATAACATAATTTAAATCCTGTCCGGGCCTGAACAGAGATGTGAGAGCTGGGTGCAGCTCCCTGCCCTCCTCAAACAATTATAGACAGGAAATGTTAATCAGGAGGGCGGGAGACTGACTATTGTTCATTGGGCTGAGTAGGAGCCATTCTCCAACCTCGGCTAAGCACCCTCTCACCCACCTTCAGGATGTCCAGCAACATAAGACCTGCTAAACTTAAAGCATCTGCTGAATTTGGATGAGATGGAGCATGGAGCAAAGCTGGGGAAAATCTGCCAACACCCTTCAGCATCCAACTGAAGTCAGTTGGCTGGGTGGAGAAGGATTCTTCACTCAGTGACTAGCACAACACCATTTAACAACTGCTCAATGTGGAGTCTACCAAAACTCTCTCCCTCAGTGTCAGTGACTACAAATGTTGAGCAGAGAAACTGTTAGTTATTAGAAAATGTGGCCTATAAAGGGGAAATACTGAGGATGGATTTCATATATCACATTGCCAACCAAGTGCACATTTGTACCTGGGTAAGTGAGACATGAGGAGATGTCTGTGAGATAATTGGAAAATGAAAACCATTTGAGATAGAAGGGCCTTCCTTCGAGGGAGAGAGAGGGTGTTCCAGGGGAGAGAGGGAGGGGTTGTACTGGAGTGAGACAGGAAAAGAGAGGTACTCACTGTATGGAGGGGAGGGTTCATTATAAGGAAGGAAAGGGAGTCTTTACTAGATTGGGGTGGCCCAGAGAGCAGATTTCACTGAAGTGATGGGAAAGGAGGTCGAAGTTACAGGAAAGCATGTGCCATTGGTGGCAGAGGGAATGATGGAGGGGGGTGGGTGATACCTAGTAAAGTGGCAACAGAATGAGGAAGAGGAGGGTTCACTGGAAACAAAGTTCTAGTGGTGTTTATTGGTGTGTTGGGTGGGTAATGTCATGGGGGTGGGTGGGAGAGGGAGGGGGAGAAGACCCTGTGTCTAGGACTGGGAGAGCTATTCCATAGTTGGGCAAGCATTCTTCACGGAATCAGACCTTACAGATAACGTCTTATGTTCCTCCATTACAATCCCTAAATGGGGATGACATGGTAGCACAACACTTTACAGGACCAGCTGTCCGGGTTCAATTCGCACTGCTATCTGTAAAGGATTTGTATGTTCTCCCTGTGACCATGTGGGTTGCCTCTATGTGATTTGGTTTCCTTCCACAGTCCAAAGATGCCCCAGCTGGTAGGTTAATTGGTCATTCTAAATTGTTCCGTGATGGCAGGGGTTTCTGGGCAGTGCAGTTTGAAGAGCTGGAAGAGCATATTCCATGCCGTATGTCAATCAATCAATCAATCAATCAATAAATAAAGATTGTCTCATCCTATTGGCACAACAGATTGGTGGAGGCCTCTGAGCTTTGAATTGGCCTGATTCTTTAACGGAGCATTTTCCACTGATCTGGAAGATAACCTGAAGATAATCCAAAGTGAGACAGTTTGGCAGATAAATAGTTAACATTTCAATCCCATGACCTTGCACAGATGTGGCCTGACTTCAGTATTCACGCTTATTCCAGTTTCAATGGTATTTTGCTGTGTGTGAGTGTGGCAAGGAGCTGTCCCTTCCCTGGAGAATGTAGTTGCAAGCACCGACTGCCAACTGTCCACTATCCACTATCCAATACACACTGCCACTGTTGGTGTCCTAGGTCCAGAAGCAGTTATCTGAGGTCTGGTGCCTGGCATTCAGGGTCCAATGTGAGGTGCCCAGTACCAGGGTGAGAATCTAATGCCCTATGCCAGCATTCCTCATTTATCCTCCTATGAATCCTGCCACTCTCAGCTTTTTGGGATGTCTCCTGCATTGCCCCATGCCACGTCTGATTGATGATATGGGGAGGGCTGCTGGGTCAGGGGTTGACCAGCTATGGGTGGAAAGCGGGATCCGGAACAAGGAATAGGCGTCAGTATCAGTGAATGGGGCCAGATATCAGGAGCAAGGAATTGGATCAAGTTATTGGTGTTAGGGGGTCAGGATTATGGAACGGAGTGGTTGGGAGCAGAAGCAGAATTGAGAAATGACTTCAGGATAAGGAGCAGGAGCAGGGTATGGGATTAGGTCAAGGATGCGGATGAGGCGCCTGCACTGGTATTGGTACTGGGACTGGGACCGGCCCAGCGGCGGAACTTCGACATCCTGTTGTGAAGCGGCCGCCCAGTCCAAGTCCGGAGCCGAACGCTCCCGGAGCCTGACTCCGACCTGTTCACCACTATCGCCTGGCGGCGAGCAGCTCTCCTCGGGAAAGGCTGCGGGAGTCTAAGGGAAGAGACCAGTGCGTCGGAATTCAGACTGGGAGCAAACGAAAGGCCGCAGCATGGAGCCCGGTGAGAACGGGAGGGGAGGGGAGGAGAGGGAGAGGGGGACCCGGGATCCGGAAAGGGGAGAGTCCCTGATATCTCCATTGATAGGATTATCTCACGATCCATACGCAGCCTTCCCATTCTTTGTCATTCTTCTCCTCTACGGCCAGGGCTGGACTATCCTAAATGGAACTGGGGATTGTTGGCGGCAAAGGGGAACGGCCTGGTGGGATGGAGTCAATGGGCTGGGCGAGTTTGCGAGAGGACGGTTCCGGTAGAACTGGACTTCCCTACCTTTAGTCGGAGGAATTAGTTGAATGGGTACAAATTCGGTTAAAAATTCGGAGACAAAGAGGGAGTGTGAAGTGTGATAAAAGGTATTGGTGGTTGTGGGGTGAGGAGTATTTTTAGATGAGGTTGCTGTGGCATTATGTAGATGAGAAACAGGATGGTCAAAGACAGCTCCTTCAGGAGGAAATGTGGGCGTTGGAGGAGAAGCTCCAAACATGGAACACGGAGAACAGCACCGAAGCAGGTCCATTATGCTGTGCGGAACAAAATGACAAATTGAACTAATCCCACTACCTGCATATGGTCCATATCCCGCTGTCTCATGCCTGGTTATATCACTTAAACGTCGCTATCACATTTGCTTCCTCTACCTCTGACACCCACCATTTCCTGAATATATATTAAAAAAACTTGCTCCACAAAGCTCCTTTAAACTTTCCCTCCTCTCATCTCAAGCCTCTGCCTTTTGACATTTGACATTTCCACCCTGGGGAAGACTCTGACTGTCAACTTTGTCTGTGTCTCTTAAATTTATAAACTTCTGTCAGCCATCCTTGGCCTCTGGCACTCCAGAGAAAACAACACAAGTTTGTCCAAACTCTTCCTATATTTAATATTCTCTAATTTAAGCTACATCTTCAGTACCCTCTCCCAAGACTCTATCTACATCCTTGGTATAAAGCAGAGATCAGGACAGTACACAATCCTACAAATGGACCTAACCAAAGGTCTTTTACAGCTGCAACATCAGTTGTGTAAGTGAATAGAGCAGAGGCCATTGAGTGGTGAGGAGTGCTGGAGAAGGATGGAAGGAAAATCAAGGAGCGTATTAAATGTCCTCTCCCCTTTCAGGAGGGATGATACTAATGCCTTTAGTTAGAACTGCTTAATCATCTGGCAGAAGTCACAATATTCTGACAGGAGCCAAACATAAAGTGCTGGGAGAGATGGGCTCACATTTAGAAAACAATCAAGGGCTTTAGGAAAGAAAAATTAATTTAGTTTTTGATAATGGTTTTAAGGATGAAGGAGCATTTTCAACTTGGAAATCATGTTGTCATTTTAGTGGAACTGGGATGAAAGTTGCAAGAGGTATGGATAAACTTGGAGAGGGTGATAGAAAAGAAATTAGAGAAAGATGCAAAT
Organism: Mobula hypostoma; assembly: GCF_963921235.1. Classification (NCBI taxonomy): domain Eukaryota; kingdom Metazoa; phylum Chordata; class Chondrichthyes; order Myliobatiformes; family Myliobatidae; genus Mobula; species Mobula hypostoma. The sequence continues at coordinate 11,508,460 of NC_086111.1, read as the reverse complement.
CAGGTCCAGAGCTGGCTCATCCTGGAGAAGTCGAGGATTTTTGACGAGGGATCAAAGAGGAGAAAAGAGACTTCATAAGGAGGAAGTCAACAAACTCCTAATGTGTGGCATGGATTCAGAAGAGGCAGGAAAGGAGTTGGAGTTAAACTGGGTCTTATATTACAGCTTGGTCACACGGCAGATCATTGCGTAACAGTTACTGAGAACTACCTTCAAAGGTTACGGCAGAACTGAACCATTTCTATTCACATCATGTCCCATGGATGATGTTAGTCATACCTAGGAGTTCAGACTGAGAAAGAGCACAAATTTTCGAAGTTTTAGACAACAAAATAACTTCCTTAGCAATGATTTTGTAAACAGCATTGGATTATATGACATGGAATTTGTGGCTTAGAGTAATACCACCCTTAGAGTACACCACAGTACCAGGCCCTTCAGAATCAGAATCAGATTTAATATCACCGGCATAGTCGTGAAATTTGTTGTTTTATGGCAGCAGTACAATGAAATACATGACAAATAAATATAGAGGAAAAAGTGAGTTACATTAAGTATTTATATCTCCAACAAATAGTTAAATTAAAATAAAGAATGTTGCCTGGATTGGAGGGCATACCTTATGAGAATAGGTCGAGTGAACTTGGCATTCTCCTTGGAATGACAGAGGATGAGAGGTGATCTGATAGAGGTGTATAAGATGATGAGGGACATTGATCGTGTGGATAGCCAGAGGCTTTTTCCCAAGGCTGAAATGGCTAACATGAGGAGGGCATAGTTTTAAGGTGTTTGGAAATAGGTGCCAAGGGGATGTCAAGAGTAAGGTTTTTGCACAGATGCATGTGTGGAATACACTGTCAGCAACAGTGGTGGAAGTGGATACAACAGGGTCTTTTAAGAGTCTCTTAGGTACATGGAGCTTAGGAAAATAGGGGGCAATATGCTGGGGGAATCCTAGGCAGTTTCCAGAGTAGGTTACATGTCGGCACAGCACTGTGGGCTGAAGGGCCTGTAATACGCTGTGTTCTATGTAAGTAGTGTAAAAAACCAAATAAAAATGTAGTGAGTTAGTGTTCAAGAGTTTAATGTCCATTTAGACTTTGGATAGCAGAGGGGAAGAAGCTGTTCCCGAATCGCTGAGTGTGTGCCTTCAGGCTTCTGTACCTCCAGTGTGACAGTGTGAAGAAAGCATGTCCTGGGTGGTGGGGATACTTAATGATGGATGCTGTCTTCCTAAGGCACCACTACCAGATGTTTTAGATACCGCATGATGGAGCTGACTAATTTTACAAGCTTCTGCAACTTAGGCATCTTGTGCAGAAGTCCCCCCACCCCCCCCATACCAGACGGCGATGCAACCAGTCAGAATTCTGTCCACGGTACAATTGTAGAGGTTTTTGAGTGTTTTAGTTGACAAATCTAATCTCCTCAAACTCCAAATGAAATATAGCTGCTGCATTGATATGTTGCATCCAGGTTAGGTCTTCAGAGATATTGACACCTCGGAACTTGAAATTTTGGTGCACCATATTCAAGTTGACTTCTTTACCTATCTACTCTAATCCTATTTGCCTTACTTGCTCCTGTTTTAAAGGTCCGAGTACCAGTCCCTGCGGTCACAGGGGGCACTAGTCACAGACTTCCAATTAGAAACACATCTTGCAGCCTTATGCTCTGCCTCCATTAGCGTGGGAATTTGTGGCATGGTCTAACATGTTTCACTGCCCATTTTTGTCTCTTTGCTCTTCTCTTTCTTTCTTCTGATCTTCTGCTGTCCATCCTCAACCACTCCCTTGCTCACCCTCTGTTGTTATCTGCCTCTGTACACCCATCTTTCCTTAATCTCCATTTGCTCCATATTACAATTCAATTCTTGATCTGCTGCTTGTATTCCCACTCAAAGAAGAGCAGTAAGTGGCTGTTTGCTTCAGCAGTGGAAACTATGAGCAGTTTCAAACTCCTGGGAGTGCACATCTTACAGAACCTCTCATGGTCCCAGAACACATCATGCACAAACAGCGAAGCTCACCAATGCCTCTGCTTTCTGAGCAGGCTGAAGAGAGCTGAACTTTGTACATTAATACTCAGACTTTCTGTTGAAGTGCAGTAGAGAGCATCCTAAGATGCTGCACCACTGCATAGTACAGAAACTGCATTGCAGCAGACAGGAAGGTGCTGGAAAAGGGCAGCAATATCATGAAGGATCCCACCCACCCTGCTCATGGACTGTTTGTCCCACTCCCATCAGGGAGGAGGCTGCTTAGCATCCACACCAGGGCCACCAACCTCAAAAACAGTTACTTGCCCCAAGCCGTAAAGCTGATCAACAACTCCACCCATTCACATCCCACTACCACACTTTATCATTTCCTATCAGTCTCCTTATTCACAGACAACCCTGTGTCTAGTGTCACTTTCAATCAATGTATATAAGCTATTTTATGTATTTATATTTATTGTGTTTTTCTGTGCTTCATCAGATACAGAGTAACAATTATTTCATACTTTTTTACACTTGTGTACTGGAAATGACGTTAAACAATTGTGAATCTTAAATCCCTCATGTCCCTGGGTTCCAGATCTGAATGTTGCTGACGACATGAAATTCTACGCCAGTAATTTCAAATTTTCTCATTTTAGATCTGAAGAAACCTCCCTTGGCACCAAAGCCCAGGCCCTCGGATTCACAGCCCTTAGTCACTGTTCCAACGGTTCCTCTGCTTCTACTATCTGCTCCCAAGGCCCTGAAGCCACCAATTGCTCCAAAACCAAACCTTTACAATGAAGCGCCAGAGGCAAACCTGAATGCGCGGAAGGGGATTTTAAGCACATACTCTAACGGGAGCGTTTTGGTAACCAATCCTGTCCTGGCTAAGGGGGTTGAAGACCCAACTTATAAAAGTTTGGGTCAGACAAGAGATTCAGCAGCCTATAACTTCTTCGCAGCTGCTGATGACAGGAGCACTCTGGAAGCAGCGGTTATACTGTGCCATGAAAATGGGTCTCCAATGCCTGATGGTTATGAAGACCAAATAGTTCCACAGGATGCCAGTGCTGTAATGTCACAAGACAGAGATTTATCAAACGTTGACACCTATGGCTCTAGCAGTGCGATGCCCAGAAAGGATTTAGGAACCTTCAAAGTTCAGGCAATTGCTGGAGGAGCTATTTCCAATAAACTTGATGATTGTCTGTGTTTGAAAGATGAACTTCTATACAAGGGCAGCGGAGAAACCATGGACAATACAGAATGGAACAACTGGCATTCCCAGGATGTCACTGAAGTTGCAGACAGCTCTGGCCTGGGAGAAGGAGACGAATGGCATCTATCACTCACATCAGCAACTGCCTCAACATCTGGAGAGGCAGAAGGACTGGAGGAGAAGGAGAATGGGCAGAAAAAAGGGGCAGATAGGCAGGAGGAAGGGGTAGATATTCCCTCAGAATTGCTGACGGAGGGTGTGGACAGGCAAAGAGAGGGGCCAGATTATTCCTCAGACAGCCTGAAAGAGGATGAAGACAGTCCCTCAGATGTGCTGAAGGAAGGGGTGAATGGGCAGGAGGAAGGGACAGACAGTCCCTCAGACGTGCTGAAGGAAGAGACAAATGGGCAGGATGAAGGGGTAGACATTCCCTCAGATGTACTGAAGGGAGGGGTAGATGGGCAGGAGGAGGAGAAGGAGGCAGACAGGTTGGAGGAGGGGACAGATGGACAGAAGGAGGGGGCAGACAGTTCCTCAGACATGCTAAAGGAGGGGATGGTTGGGCAGAAGGAAGAATTAGACAGTTCACTGGAAGAGGAGGTAGACAAACAGGAGGAGGAGGGGGCAGACAGCATACCAGATAGGCTGGAAGAGGGGGCAGACCAGCAGAAGGAAGGGGGGGATGGGCAGAAGGAAGGGGCAGACAGTCACTCAGACATGCTGAAGGAGGAGCTGTATGGGCAGGTGGAAGGGACAGCCAGCTCCCCAGGTGGGCCAGGAGAGGGGGCAGGTAGACAGGAGGAGAAGGGGGAAGGGCCAGATGGACAGGAGGGGATGGGGGAGGGGCCAGACAGGCAGGAAGAGAAGGAGGAGGGGGCAGGCAAACAGGAAGATGAAGAGGAGGGGGCAGGCAAACAGGAAGACGAAGAGGAGGGGGCAGGCAAACAGGAAGAAGAGGAGAAAGGGCCAGATGGTCAAGAGGAGGAGGAGGAGCCTGAGCCAGAGCCACCAGACAGACTAAATGATGAGGCAGACAGGCAGGAGGAGGAGCGGGCAGATAGACAAGAGAAAGGAGCAGACGGCTCCCCAGACTGGCTAGAAGAGGGGGTAGACAGACAAGAGGAGGGAGTAGATGAACAGGATGAGGGGGCAGACATTGCCTCAAATAGACAGGAGGAGGAGGAAGCAGACAGCTCTCCAGATGAAACTGACATGCTTATTTATGAAGCGTTGTTACCAAGTGCCTGTAGGCCTGCTGCACCAGGCAGTCTGGATGCCACAGCCAGTCCCACAGGCAATCTGGAGTGGGTTAGAGAATTAGTGGGATCACCTGTGACAATGAGTGGTGAAGGGAGGTGCAGAGTTGGTGACAAAGCAAAGGGGTCTGTTGTTGGTGAGGAAGTGTCTTGTATTAGTGAGGAGGACGAGATGTCTGCTGTTGCCCATAAATTAGAGGAGGAATTGGTTGGATGTGTCCCAGGGGTGGAGGGCTGGATCTTAGAAACTGAAGGCGATGAGGAGGGAGTTAAGAGAAGGGTCCTCACTGATGTCAGTGCAGAGGACATTTCTTCCGTAGCTCACTGTGCGATAGGGTTCACTTCACGAGTTAAATGTGGAGCCACACTGAGGCGAGATACAGAGGCAGACACATTACCAGGTGACGATCTGAGTCTGGTTGGTGACCTGGCTGGGAAAGCTGTTGCAGAATGGAAAAAAGCAAGAACCAGAACGCAGTCACTGAGTGCACAGGTGCCTGAGACGGTTCCTGAGGAGACAGATCTAATACCTGTGGAAGGGCAGAGCTCTAAGAAAAGGCAGGAGCCATTTGAAAATACAATGCTCACTGCCAGCCACAAGTATTTCATGTTTTATCCCCGCTCGTACTCTGTCACGGGCCGAGAACTTCCTGTTTGTGCTGACCGGGAAATGGAGGGGTCACTTTTAGAAGACAGCAGATTGAACAGGAAGGAAGACAACCTGTCTCTACCAAGTGTTGCTGTATCTGACCAGAGGCACATTGCCACCCCTGGTGCTTCTCCACCCAGTTCAATGCTGGACATCCCTGCTCCTTTCCAACTGGCAAGCATCACCAAAAAACCCATCACCAAAAGTTCACCATCAGTTTTAGTTGAAACGGACTCTCCGGATAAATACTTTAAGCAGAGTACAAAGAAAAAGTCATCTTTCAAGCGTTTTTTACCAATTAAACTGTCACTTAAGAAGAAGATTGAAAACAGGATTACAGTTGAGGTTAATGTCTGCAAGACTGTGTCTGAGGCAGCCAGAGCCTTGGATTTTGACAGGAGGAGTTTGGGAAACTCGCCACAATTGAAAGCTCGATCTGGAAAGATGCGTAAATCAGATTCTTCATCCGCCTTTTTATTTTACAAGGACGGCAAAGGAAAAGGAATGCCCAGACCCTTCAGCAGAAGTGTGTCCAGAGTCGAATCTTTTGAAGACAGATCTCGACACTCATACACATCACTTCCTCTGACCAAGCCCAGATCCATTTCCTTCCCCAACACAGACTCCTCTGATTATGAGAACATTCCGGCTGTGAGCTCAGATTATGAAAATATACAAATCCCTCCCAACAGGATTGGCCATTTAGGGACTGTCACAGATTTCTTTGAAGATCCCAGGAGAAATTTCTCTTCGGCGTGTGAAAATGATGGTTATGTAGACATGAGCAGCTTTACTCCGTTGGACAACAGGCAGGCATCAGAGCAGGAGCTGGAAAGGTAAGCTTTGTACTGCTTGTTCCTACTCTCTCCCAAGATCTCCAGAGCAGGCAGACAAACCCCACTGAGATGCAGTTGTGACTGAAATGATATTTATGTCAGCTACAAGAAACAGTAGTGTGTTTGTGTCTGTGTGTATGTGTATGTGAAGGGGAATGAATGTGTGTCTGGTTCTTTGTATTGTGGTCTGTTAGTCAGTATGTGGTGGTGGGGGGTATGTATGCTTATGTTTAGAATGTGAGTGTCAGTGGTGGAGGACGTCTATCCGTGGGTCTGTGGGTGGGGTGGGTGGTCAGTCTGGGTCGTGGTCTTTGTGGAGTGGTTAGTGTGTATTGTGGGTTCATGTGGGGGTTCTGTGTCTGCATGTGTTCCATTTTTTCCAGCTGTGCATAGACTGGACATGGTGTTGGGGTGGACAGGTGGTCATGGAGCGATCGGGAAATTTTAAGTCATAGTGATGTTTATTGGTAACGTTGGAACGGCAGCTACATCCAGGAATATACTACATCTGACGTAGTCACTGAATAATAATAACAACAACTTAGAGGTTATTTTTAGCTTATATAAGTGGAAAGATGCTTAGATTGAATTACCTAGACAAAGTCTGACCTTGGCACCTTAGGTCTGTCCTGAGGGATTCTTTATGATGTTCAAACATTATCATCAGGTTAGAGGAGCAGCAGCTGACTTCTCTCAGGAATCTTCTAGGACCTTTCGTTACCTTGATATTTACCCATGGTCAGGTTCACTGGGGTCAGACTGCACAATGTTCTGCACCATTTGTGACTCCTCAGATAGTGAAGCAGTTCATATCCAAATGCAGCAGGACCTGGACAATATCCAGGCTTGGGCTGACAACTGGCAAGTAACATTTGAGCCATGCAAGTGCTAGGAAACGACCATCTCCAACAAGTGAGGCTCTAACCATCGTCCCTTGACATTCAGAGGCTTCACCATCACTGAATCCCCTACTATCAACATCCTGGGGGTTACCATTGGCAGGAAAATGAACTGGTCTAGCCATACAAACACCATGGCTACTAGAAGAGATCAAAGGCTAGGAATCCTGCAGCGAGTAACTTACCTCCTGACTCCCCAAAGCCTGTCCACCATCTGCAAGGCTCAGGTCAGGAGTGAGTGTAATGGAATATTTGCCATTCACCTGGATGAGTGCAGCTCCATCACCACTCAAGAAGTTTGACCCCATCTAGTACAAGGCACCCTTTCCTCAAGCATCTGATCCCTCCACCATCGACGAACAGTTGCAGCAATGTGTACTATCTACAAAATCCACTGCAACAACAGACCAAAGTTCCTAAGGCAACACCTTCCAGACCCACAACCATTACCATCTAGAAGGACGAGAACAGCAGATAACTGGGAACACCACCACTTGGAAATCCACACTCTCCAAGTCACTCACCACCCTGACTTGGAAGCATATCACCATTCCTTCATTGTTGCTGAGACAAAAGCATGGAATTCCCTGCCTAATAGCTCTCTGGGTGTATCTGCACCTCAGGGACTGCAGCGGTTCAAGAAGGCAGCTCATCACTACCTTCTCAAGGGCAACTAGGGATGGGCAATAAATGCTGGCTTAACTGGTGACTCCCACATCCCGTAAATGAATAAGTAAACTGTGGTCAGGTTAACTGGGGTCAGGTCACTTGAGGTCATTTACATTGGGGTCAGGTTAATTCGGATCTGCTGTTACTTTATGGACAACTCAAAGATTAGTTGCATTGTGGATGGAAAATGAACGCACAACAGTACAGCACAGGAACAGGCCTTTTGACCCACAATCTTGTGCCAAACTAATTAAGTTAGTAATTAAAAGCCTAACTAAACTAAGTTCATATGCCTGCACAATATCCCTATCCCCTCATTCCTTGCATGGTCCTGTGCCTACCTAAGAGATTCTCTAAAGAATCTTCTGTATTTCCCTCCATCACCAACACAGGAAGTGCATTCCAGGCACAACACCGTGCAGAAAAAAACCTCTTATTTGAATTTACTCCACCTCCAGTTAGGTCCATGTACTCTAGTATTAGACATTATGATCCTGTGAAGTTGTCAGCTTTACTTATGCCTCTCATGATCTTATAAAGAGTACAAGAGAGGCAAGAATAGATATCAGAGCTTTGGAAAATTACATTGGAGAAGTAGTAATGGAGGACAAAGAAATGGCAGATGAACTCAACAAGTATTTTGCGTCAGTCAGCACTGTGGAAGATAGCAGCACTATATCAGAAAATTGAGAGTGTCAGGGGTAGAAGTAGAAGTGCTGTTACTAAGGTGAAGGTGTGTGGGAAGCTGAACTGTCTGAAGGTAGATAAGTCATCTGGACCTGTTGGGCTATACCCTGGGGCCCTGAAAGATACAGCTGAAGAGATTATGGAGGTATTAGTGATGTTCTTTCAAGAATCACTAGATTCTGGAATGGTTCCAGAGGACTGGAAAATTGCAAATGCCACTCCAAATGTTAAGGGAGGGAGGAAAACAACAGGAAATTATAGGCTAGTTAGCCTGAATTCAGAGGTTAGCAAGATACTGGAGTCCATTATTAAGAATGAGGTTTCTGGGGTACAGTACTTGAAAACACATGCTAAAATGGGCCAAAGTCAGCATGGTTTTCTAAAGAGGAAATCTTGCCTGACAAATCTGTTGGAATTTTTCGAGGAAATAGCAGGAACGATAGATGAAGGAGAGTCAGTGGTTGTTGTTTACTTGGGTTTTCAGAACTCCTTTGATAAGGGTCTGCACATAATGCTGCTAATTAAAACCCATAGTATTAGTGGAAAGTTACTAGAATTGACGATTGGCTGACTGGCAGGAGGCAAAGAATGGGAATAAAGAGGCCCTTCTCTGATTGGCTGCTGGTGAGTAGTGGTGCTCCACAGGGTTTGGTGGTGGGACCACATCTTTTCACATTATACAGTATCTTGAAAAGGTATTCAGCCCCAACTCTTTGTTCAACATATTGTATTACAAACAGGGATTTTGGTCAGTTTAACTGAGAATGGTGAAGCAAACTTGATGGGCCAAATGTTCTAATGCCTTACATTAGTCCAAGTACCTATCTGAACCCCCCCCCTCAGTCTTCAGAGAAAACAACACAGGTTTTTCCAACCTCTCCTTCAATTATAGGCCCTGTAATCCAAGTAGCATCCTGGTAAACCTTCCCCATACCCTCTCCAAGGCCTTCCAATACTTCCTGTAATGTGGTGATCAAATTTGAATGCAATACTCCAGATGTGACCTAACTAGAATTTAGTAACTGCTCTATCCTTTGACTATCTTTGACATGATCCACATCACCTTCAGTCTTTGTATCCTCTATGAATTACTAACCTACACATCTACATTTTTATCCAGGTCCTTTATACATATCACAAACAGCAGAAGTGCCATTACAATTCCCTGCGGAACACCACTAGTGACAGACCTTCAGCCAGAATAAGTTCTGTTGACCACTTTCCTTTGTCTTCAATGGACAAGCCAAATCTGAATCCAGGTGGCCAAATTATTGTGGGTAGCCGTACTGTGTATATATAGTCACATGCACTGGGATCTATTGTCTTGTCATTAGCTCTGCCCTTTCCCTTTTCATTTGATATCCTGAAGTGTAACACCTCACAATTAGATGGATTTATCTGTCATTTTTTTGCCCATATCTGCAACATATCCCTATCCTGCTGTGCACTGAGAACGGTTTAAGCGTGAAGGAGTTGGGTGCTTACTGATCTGGTTAACAACAGATGGTGCAATCCAGGTCATAATTACGATCGAGGAATGTGTTTGTAGACCGGATATTGAACTTTTTACTGTTGGACTTTGGCCACATTCCACCGTGATACAACATTTGGCGGCACGGGAGGTCGTTCCTGCCTGTGTGCAGCTCCTCCCATGGAGGGTCAGACATCCTGAGCTAATAGACTGGTCCTGGACTTATTTTCCATCTGGCATAGTTTGTATTTTGTTGTTTGATTGTTTGTGGTTTTTGTTTTGCTATATTTACGCTCTATTCTTGGTTGGTGCAGCTGTAACGAAACCAAATTTCCCTCGGGATTAATAAAGTATATCTATCTATCTATTTTGACAATCTTCTACACTATCCTCAAAACCACTAATCTCTCTTTCATCTGCAAAGTTACTAATATGCCCATCTACATTTTCATCTGCAACATTCACATACATCACAGACAACCAGAGGTCCTAGTACAGATCTCTGTGGAACACAACCCATCATGGACATACAGCCAGAATGAGTCTCATCGACCAACACTCTGTCTTCTATAAGCAAGCCAATTCTGAATCCAAACATCAAAGTCACTGTGGATTCCATGTGCCTTAATCTTCTGGACAAGCCTATCACCTTATTAAATGCCTTACTAACATCCACAGCTCTATATTCTTCAATTATCTTCATTAACTCCTCAAAAACTCGGTCAAGTTAGTAAGACATGACTTGTGCTACTCAAAATCAGGCTGATTATCCCTAATTGGACCATAAGACCATAAAACATAGGAGCAGAATTATGCCATTTGACCTGTCGAGTCTGCTCCACCATTTCATCATGGCTGATCCAATTTTCCTTAGCCTCAATCTCCTGCCCTCTCCCCATATCCTTTTATGCCCTGACCAGTCAAGAATCTATCAACCTCTGCCTTAAATTTACATAAAGACTTGGCCTCCACAGCTGCCTGTGGCAAAGAATTCCATAGATTCACCACTCTCTGGCTAAAGAAATTCCTCCTCATCTCCATTCTAAAAGGACGCCCCTCTATTCTGAGGTTGTGTTCTCTGGTCTTAGACTCTCCCACTGTCGGAAACATCCTCTGTTCATCCACTCTAACAAGGCCTTTCACCATCTGATAGTTTTCAATGAGGTCACTCCTCATTCTTCCGAATTCTATTGAATACAGGTGTAGAGTTATCAGACTCTCTTCATATGACAAGCTGTTCATTCCTGGAATCAATTTCATGAACATCCTTTGAACCCTCTCCAGTCTCAGCACATGTTTCTAAGATAAGGGACCCAAGCCTGCTCACAGTATTCCAGGTGAGGCCTCACCAGTGATGTATAAAGTTTCAACATATATCCTTGCTTTTATATTTTAGTCCTGTTGAAATGAATGCTAACATTGCATTTGCCTTCTTCACTGCAGACTCAACCTGCAAATTAACCTTTAGGGAATCCTGCACAAAGTCTCTCAAGTCCCTTTGCACTTCAGTTTTTTGTGTTTTCTCTCCATTTAGAAAATAGTCAATCCTTTCATTTCTTCTACCAAAGTGGATGACCATATACTTCCTATCACTATATTCCATCTGCCACTTCTTTGCCTATTCTCCTAATCTAAGTTCTTCTGTAGCATCTGTACTTCCTCAAAACAACCTGCCCCTCCACCTATCTTCATATTATCTGCAAATCAACAAAACCATCAATTGCATCATCCAGATCATTGACATACAACATAAAAAGAATTAGTCCCAACACAGATCCCCCGTGGAACATCACCAGTCACTGGCAGCCAGCCAGAAAAGGCTCCCTTTATTCCGATTCTCCTTTGTCTATCCTGCTTGTTATTTTTTCAAAGAATTCTAACAGATTTGCCAGGCAGGATTTTCCCTTGATTCTCCCTTGACTATGGCCTATTTGATCATGTGCCTGCAAGTACCCTGAGAGCTCATCCTTAATAATCAACTCCAACATTTTCCAACCACATAGGTCAGACTAACTGGCCTATTGTTTTCTTTCTTCTGCCTCTCTCACTTCTTGAAGAGCAGAGTAACATTTGCAATACTCCAGTCTTCCGGAACCATTCCCAAATCCAATGATTCTTGAAAGATCATTACTAATGCCTCTATGATCTCTTCAGCCACCTCTTTCAGAACACCTTCTGTTCCAGGTGACTTATTTACCTTCAGTTTCCCAAGAACCTCTGTCTAGTTATGGTAACTTCACACACGTCATGTCCTCTGACACCTGGAACTTCTACTATGCTGCTAGTGTCTTCCACAGTGAACACTGATGCAAGATACTTGTTCAGTTTGTCCGCCATTTCGTTGACCCCTGTTACTACCTCAACAGCATCATTTTCCAGTGGTCTAATATCCACTCTCACCTCTCTTTTTCACTTTATATATCTGAAGAAATTTTAGATATCCTCTTTAATATTATTGGCTAGCTTAATTTTGTATTCAATCTTTACCTTCTTAAAGTCTTTTATAATTGCCTTTAGGTTTTTAAAAGCTTCCTAATCCTCTTGACCCGGCTGGTGACATAGTGGCATCAGTGCCGGACTTCAGGACAAAAGGTCCCAAGTTGGAATCCAGCACGCTTTCCATCCATGCTCCCCTGCACACTTTCCATCTGTGCTGGGTTACAAGCTGGTGATCTCTTTGGAAACTCACCAGGCAGAAGGCAATGGCAAACCACTGCTGTAACTTGCCTCGTACGCGGTTCCCCACTACGTCAGAGAGGCGTGGAGGGAAATCGTCCACTAACCGGAGAAACTCTGGATGCGACATACCTTTCCTTTCCTAATTCTCTTAACTTCCTATTAATCTTTGCTCTATTTTATGCCCTCTCTTTGGCTTTTATGATGGCTTTGATTTCTCTTGTTAGCCATGGTTGTGTCATCTTTCCTTTTCTTTTTCCTCTTCTCCCTCTTTGGGATCTATATATCCTGTCCTTCTGAATTGCTTCCAGAAATTCCAACCATTGCTGCTCTACCATCATCCCTGCCAGTGTTTTTTTTCTATTCAATTCTGGCCAACTCTTCTCTCATCCCTCCGTAATTCCCTTTACTCCACTATAATACATCTGACTTTAGCTTCTCCTTCTCAAATTTCCAGGTGAATTCAATCTGTTACAAGACTCTCTTCTTGCAATAATGATCAGTGAGGTGTAGAGAATTTGTATTTACTGACAAGTAACTTTTATTGTCTCAGCTAAAAAGCATGTGAGTTCACAAACTAACTATTTGTGGCAATTCAGTAGAATCCCTGACCCTCCATGAACAGAAAAGATATTACCCAGGAAATGAATCTACGCCGGCTAGGTATTACTCGTGGTCCCAATCTCCACGTATCTGTGGGGTCCTCCTAATCCACAACAGCTGGTCTCTGTTTTCTGGAAAGTTATCGCCCTTTCATATTTGGAGCTCTTGACTGTTATACTGTTCCTCATCTGTTGAACTGGTGAATCTCCATCCCATTGGCTCAAGGTCACCTGACCTACCTGGGTCACCTTCTTACTGGTCCTTGTCCAGGGCTATAACCAAATTGTTTAATTGTTCTGCTCAATGCAGCCTTGTGTATTTGTGTCTTTCAACTCTGACTGGTCCAAATCAGTTAAATGAGGCAACCCAGATGGAGTCTAATGAGATTACAGATTGCTTCTTTGGTAGGTCTGGCATCTTACATAATAAGTAGCTACTCATCTGAGAATGGTCTCACGTTTAGTAGGTCATAATCTGAAGTTCCTTGTGTCCACATTCAGTTGCTCTGATTAGATTATCCCAGAGCAAGTATCAGTTCAGAGTCCACAAAAAGGGGGAAAACAAAGACAATTGGTTTTTCTGCTTTCCCTGTCCTTGATTTGTCAAATCCATTAATTGCAAAGTGTAATTTCTTCTGGCTAATATCTCCCTCCTCTTGATCCTAAAAGATAATGATCTTATTATCTTAATTATCCTCCTCTCATTCAGTTGACTGTCCACAGGACTGCCGTGGAATCCCAGTAGGTGTGCAACAGTTACATTCTATAAATAACATTAGCATTTACGAACTAAATTCACTCACTTTATACTAATAGTCGTCTCTGCTGTTTCATGAAAGCATCATCCTCTGTTTTTCATTATTTCAGCCTTCCATCTTTTCAGTTGATATATATTGAGCAATACAATTAACAGGGTACATAAAATTAGTATTACAGCAGCATGCGATACTATCTTTACCCACAGATGTATTTGAACATTCTTCTCCATTCCAAAACTTACTCCAAAAGCCTGGGTCACTCAATATTTCATTTGCCTTACCAACGAGTGTTCTAATAACTTCAGTGTGCTCAGTCCATTGATGGATCATCTCCCTTGCCTCTTTCACAACACGTGTCCAGTCTGCAATCAAGTGAGGAATTGGTGGCAACTCGGTAACAACATAGTTTAGCCCATATTACCTGTGTCCATTGAGAAGATTTGTTTTTGTTCACCGAGTGTTCTCCATGCAACGACCTCTCTGTAGAAATATTTACCTGCAGTAATGGCCTCTGGAGTAAGAGAGACCATGGTTAACTCCATCGTAACAAAATACATTACTCTCTTCATTTTGAATTAAACCTGTAATACACAAGGTAATTTCTGCTCTTATTTCAGTTTAAATCTTATATTATTTTAAGTCCATATTTTCTATTTGTTTCTCTGGACTATCCAATCTGGACTCCAAATTGTCTTTGGACTCAAGACGTCCATTTTTCCTCACCCAATTTTCTTTCAGGATTTTCCTTTGATTTTTTTTGACAAAACTCCCCTGGCTGTCATGATGAGGGAACTGAAAATCACACCCTTGTTAAGTTCTGTCACCATCTTCTTGGAACAGTTGTTCCATCGTCGTCTCCTAAATCATGTACATCAATTGTTATGTGCTGATGGTGAAAGCATTCCTGTTTCTCCCCCACCAATTTCAGCTGGTTGTTATGGTACCACCCACTTTTATCTGGAGAAGTCAGTACTTTGTACACTGAAGGGCTGACTTTCTCTATAATTTCATGGGGATTTAAAAATGAGGTGGTTTGGGTGGCTGTTTGTCCTGTGCTTAATTCTATGGGACTGACTTTTGAGTCAAAGTAGGTTTTACCCTGTTGCTTCTTTTTTCCTTGACAAATACTGTTAGATAGATAGATTCCTTTCCTGGGCAATACTTTTTCTTTTCATTGACAGTTCATGGAGGGTCAGGGATTCTAGTGGGGTGCACACAGGTAGTTAGTTTGTGAACCTACGTGCTTTTTAGTTGAGACAATAAAGGACATTTGCTGGTAAAAACAGATCCTCTGTGCCTCACTGATCATTATTACAAGGATCAGAATCAGAATCAGGTTTATTATCACCGGCATGTGATGTGAAATTTGTTAACTTAGCAGCAGTTCAATGTAATCATTATATAGAAGAGAAAAATAATAATAATAAATAAAATGTAAAACAAGTAAATCAATTACAGTATACATATATTGAATAGATTTTAAAAAATGTGCAAAAAACAGAAATACTGTATGTCAAAAAAAGTGAGGTAGTGTCCAAGGGTTTAATGTCCATTTAGGAATCAGATGGCAGAGGGGAAGAAGCTGTTTCCGTATCGCAAAGTGTGTGCCTTCAGGGTTCTGTATCTCCTACCTGATTTTCCCCAATCTACCTGCATATTGATGTTGCCCATGACTATTGTAACATTGCCCTTTTGCCATGCATTTTCTATCTCCCATTGTATTTTGTAGGCCACATCCTTACCACTGATTGGGGGTCTGGAAACAACTCCCATCAGGGTCTTCTTACTCTTGAAGTGCCTTAACTCTATCCACAATGATTCATCGGCTTCCAACCCTATGTCATTTTCAATGATTTAAATTCAATTTTTATCAACAGAGCAACACTGCCCTCTCTACCTTCCTGCCTATCCTTTTGTTACAGTGTGCATCCTTGAACATTCACCTATAATCTTTCAGCCATGATTCAGTGTTGCCTACAACATCATACCTGCCAATCTGCAACTGTGCTGCAAGTTCATCTACTTTATTCCATATACTGCGTGCATTCAGATACAACACCTTCAGTCCTGTATTCAACATTTTTGATTTTGTTTGCTTTTTACATTGCAACTCATCCCGTTAAATGCAATTTTGCTCTATAAACAGCCTGTCCTCAGTACACATTGTCTCTGTTTGTAAACTATCTTCCTCACCTTCAGCACTATTATCCACCTTTCCTATGATACTTCTTGCATTGAAGTGCATGCAGCTCAGGACACTAACCGCACCATGCTTAATCTTTTGATTCCGGACTTCGTCTGAGGTCTTTACATCTGCATCTGCATCTCTCCACTAACTGTTCTGGCACTCTGGTTCCCATCCCCCTTCAACTCATGTTTAAACCCCACCATGCAGCATTAACAAACGTTCTCGCTAGGATATTAGTCCCCCTCTTGTTCAGGTGCAAACTGTCCCTCCTGTACAGGTCCCACCTTCACTGGAAGAGAGCCCAATGATCCAAAATTTTAATTCCAAAATTCTTATGCCCTCTTTCATACACCAACTCCTTAGCCATGTATTAAATTGTATAATCTTCCTAGTTCTGGTCTTACTAGCACATGGCATGGGTAGCAATCCTGAGATCACAACCCTGGAGATCCTGCCCTTTAACTTAGCACCTAACTCCCTGAACTCCCTATGCAGAACCTTGTCACTTATCCTACCCATGTCAATGGTACCTACGTGGACCATGACTTCTGGCTGTTCACCCTCCAACTTAAGAATGCTGAGTACTCGATCTGAGATTTTCAGTACCCTGGCACCTGAGAGGCAACATAGTAGCCAGGAATCTCAATTCCCGCCCACAGAACTTCCTGTCCGTTTCCCTAACCAGCAAATCAATAGTTCTCCGATGACCATAGCATGGCTCTCCTCCCCACTACCCTTCTGAGATATAGAGACAGACTCCGTGCCAGAGACCCTGTCAGCATACAAAATGATATACCTGTTGTTGAGGTGGATGGCCAGAGGGATACTCTGCATTGGCTCCTTAACCCCTTTCCCCTTCCTGACTGTCACCCAGTTTCCTGAGTGCTGCACCCTGGGTATAACTACCTCTCTATATGTCCTTCATCCTCCAGAATAATCTGTGGTTTATCTAGTTCCAGCTCCAACTCCTTTATGTGGTTTATTAGAAGCTACAAACTAATACATTTCTTGCAGGTGTAGTCGTCAGGAGCACTAGAGGTCTCCTGCCTTCCCGTATCCTGCAAAAGGAGCATTTCACTATCCTTGTTGAGCAGATATAAAGAAGAGAAGGACCTTTCCTTTCCTTTGCTTTCTCCGAGTGAAGCCTTCAGGATCATCACTCTGACAGCTTCTTAAATGATACTATTGAACCTGGCTCAACTACTTTCTCTGGAAACTCGTTCAATATACTCACCACCTTTGTGTGAAAATACTTGCCCTCAGGTCCTTTCTAAATAGTTCCACTCTCCCTAAACTGATGCTACCAGGTTTTGAATTCCTCTTACCCTGGGGAAAACATGGTTAACATAAATCTTATCTGTGCCTCTTATATTTTTGAACACTTCTATGTGGTCTTTTCTCATTCTCCTATGTTGCAATATAAAGACTTCGCTTAGCCAACCCCTCCCTCTAACTCATGCCCTCTAGTCCTGGCAATATCCCTGTAAATTTTCTTTGCATTCTCTTCAATTTAATCATCTTTTTGCAATAACAAAGTAACCAAAGCTGGGCATAGTATTCTGTCATGTGCATGCAGAAGAGATTTTGTTTCATTTGGCAACCATGGGTATCTCTTTCTCAGCATTTCCATGGAGATTTGGCTTAGTTTTCAATATCAGCACATCAGATATTTGAGCAGCACACATCAAAGTTGCTGATGAACGCAGCAGGTCAGGCAGCATCTCTAGGAAGAGGTACAGTCGACGTTTCGGGCCGAGACCCTTCGTCAGGGCTAACTGAAGGAAGAGCTAGTCAAGATTTCCTTGTACGTGGAACAAGTGCTACACATGCCCTTACACCTCCTCCCTTACCACCATTCAGGGCACCAGACAGTCCTTCCAGGTGAGGCGACACTTCACCTGTGAGTCGGCTGGGGTGATATACTGCGTCCGGTGCTCCCGATGTGGCCTTCTATATATTGGCAAGACCCGACGCAGACTGGGAGATCGTTTTGCTGAACACCTACGCTCTGTCCGCCAGAGAAAGCAGGATCTCCCAGTGTCCACACATTTTAATTCCACATCCCATTCCCATTCTGATATGTCTATCCAAGGCCTCCTCTACTGTAAAGATGAAGTCACACTCAGGTTGGAGGAACAACCCCTTATATTCTGTCTGGGTAGCCTCCAACCTGATGGCATGAACATTGACTTCTCTAACTTCCGCTAATGCCCCACCTCCCCCTCGTACCCCATCCGTTATTTATTTATATACACACATTGTTTCTCTCTCTCTCCTTTTTCTCCCTCTGTCCCTCTGACTATACCCCTTGCCCATCCTCTGGGTTTTCTCCCCCTCCCCCTTTTCCTTCTCCCTGGGCCTCCTGTCCCATGATCCTTTCATATCCCTTTAGCCAATCACCTGTCCAGTTCTTGGCTCCATCCCTCCCCCTCCTGTCTTCTCCTATCATTTCGGATCTCCCCCTCCCCCTCCCACTTTCAAATCTCTTACTAGCTCTTCCTTCAGTTAGTCCTGACAAAGAGTCTTGGCCTGAAACGTTGACTGTACCTCTTCCTAGAGATGCTGCCTGGCCTGCTGCGTTCACCGACAACTTTGATGTGTGTTGTCAGATACTTGAATGTTGTATTTAAATACTGTTGAGTTGAATTTTAACATAATTTCCAGGAAAGGAGCAGGAGCTGGAAATTGGTCTCTTTTGCTTTCTTCACCATCAACATAGTTGATCTGATCTTTTACCTCTGCTTCTCTTTCCTTCACTAAATATCTAAACACCATATCATTCTTTAATATCTCCATGACCCTCTTGGTTAGAGTGTTCTAAACAGGCCCTTCAGCCCAACTCATCCATGCTAATCAAGATACCGATCTACATCTGGTCCTCTTTGGCAGTGTTTGACCCAAGAAGGCAACATCTATATTCAATCATCTAGGCCATGCCCTCTTCTCATAGCTACTGTCGGGCAAGAGGTTCAGAAGCCTGAAATCCCACAAGAATAGCTATTTCCCTTCAATCTCCAAGAGTTCTACCATTGTGGTCAGTTCTTGAACACACTGGCAAAACCCTGATCACTACCTCAGTATAGCTTCACCAAGACTACTCTGCACTACTTTGGAGTTTGATTTTTTTTTCCAATTGTATAATTTTCTGTTATATTTAGTTTAGATTTACATAGAAACATAAAAATCCTACAGCACAATACAGGCTCTTCAGCCCACAATGCTGTGCCAAACATGTACTTACTTCAGAAATTACCTAGGGTTACCCATAGCCCTCTATTTTTCTAAACTCCATGTACTTATCCAGGAGCGTCTTAAAAGACCCTATCATATCCGCCTCCACCACCGTTGCCGGCAGCCCATTCCACACACTCACCACTCCCTGCATGAAAAACTTACCCCTGACATCTCCTCTGTACCTACTTCCAAGCACCTTAAAACTGTGCCCTCTCGTGCTAACCATTTCAGCTCTGGGAAAAAGCTTCTGACTATCCACAATATCAATGCTTCTCATCATCTTATACACCTCTATCAGGTCACCTCTCATCCTCCGCTGCTCCAAGGAGAAAAGGCCGAGTTCACTCAACCTATTCTCATAAGGCATGCTCCCCAATCCAGGCAACATCCTTGTAAATATCCTCTGCATCCTTTCTATAGTTTCCACATCCTTCCTATAGTGAAGTGACCAGAACTGAGCACAGTACAGGTGCCCCCTGCTTTTCGAACGTTCGCTTTACTAAACCTCACTGTTACGAAAGACCTACATTAGTACCCTGTTTTCGCTTTCAGAAGGTGTTTTCACTGTTATGAAAAAAAAGCAGCGCGCAATATAAGGCAGCACGCGCCCCAAGCAGCCGCTCTCCCCGGGATTCGGAACAGCATTGCTTTAACATGAGCCTGTGAGCAGCCGTTTGCAAGATGAGTCCTATGGTATCGGAAAAGCCTAAAAGAGCTCGTAAGGGTGTTACACTTAGCGTAAAACTTGACATAATTAACCGTTTTAATCGTGGTGAACGAAGTAAGGACAACGTGAGTTTGGCTTGTAGAAGTTGACGAAGATGATGTTGAAGAGGTTTCGACATCACATGACCAAGAACTGATAGATGAGAAGCTGATGCAATTGGAAGAAAAGAGGATAACAATCGAAACCAAATGGGTAATGATAAAGTACCACTTTAATTTTGAAAGGGTACGTCGGTTTGGGGGATATTTGCAGGATGGTTTGAGTCCTTTGAAAGAACTGTGTGATAGAAAAATGCGCGAGGCTCAGCAGTCAAGCAAGCCTTCCACATCAGCCGCAGCAGATGATGAACCTCGACCTTCGACATCGAGGTGGGCAGTGGTAGAAGAAGATGAGCTGCCTGCTCTAATGGAAACAAACAATGAGATGACACCCCCGTGTTCCACCACCCCAACCCCGGGCCCCGGACAGATACTGTACCGATTCATGGAGAATGCAGCGGTAGCCGGGAGGCACACAGCACATCTTTAAGAAAAAAGCCGAAATAAACATGCTAATTAATTAGGTGCTGCCGACACGTAATTGTCGGCCCAGATAAGAGGCGATGCAATTGGCAATCGGCACTGATCTGGGCCGACAATTACGTCTCAGGTGGCACCTAGTTAATTAGCTTGTTTATTTCGGCTTTTTTCTTAAAGATGTGCTGTGTGCCTCCTGGCTACCGTTGCATTCCGGCATACTTCGCGGCAATGTATTGGTCGGCGGCCTGGAGGGTGGGGGCCACTGCACCACCCAACCTGCGACGACTCAGTCTGACACAGTGTGCTCGGCAAGCTATATTCCCGATTCCTGTAAGTGATACTACACTGTACATGCATTATTTCTACTTTATATAGGCTGTGTATTTTTACATGTTATTTGGTATGATATGGGGGCTTCATAGCTTAAAGGTTAGTGGACAGCGCTTGTACCGTGTTTTTGCCAACAGTGCTTGCGTGAGATTTTCTGCCGAGAGCGCTGGTGTGAGATTTTTGCTTCGGCGAACAGTGCCGGCAATGATTGTGGAAAAGTATTTCTACTTTATATAGGCTGTGTATTTATCATATTATTCCTGCTTTTAGTATATGTTACTGTTATTTTAGGTTTTATGTGTTACTTGGCATGATTTGGTAGATTATTTTTGGGTCTGCGAACGCTCACAAAATTTTCCCATATAAATAAATGGTAATTGCTTCTTCGCTTTACGACATTTTGGCTTACGAACCGTTTCATAGGAATGCTCACCTTCGGATGGCGGGGGAAACCTGTACTCCAAGTGGGGTCTGACCAGGGTCCTATATAGCTGTAACATTACCTCTCGGCTCTTAAATTCAATCCCACGATTGATGAAGGCCAATGCACCATATGCCGTCTTAACCATAGAGTCAACCTGCGCAACAACTTTGAGTGTCCTATGGACTTGGACCCCAAGATCCTTCTGATCCTCCACACTACCAAGAGTCTTACCGTTAATACTGTATTCTTCCATCATATTTAACCTACCAAAATGAACCACCTCACACTTATCTGGGTTGAACTCCATCTGCCACTTCTCAACCAATTTTTCATCCTATCGATGTTCCGCTGTAAACTCTGACAGCCCTCCACACTATCCACAACACCCCCAACCTTTGTGTCATCAGCAAATTTACTAACCCATCCCTCAACTTCCTCATCCAGGTCATTTATAAAAATCACGAAGAGAAGAGATCCTTGAGGCACACCATTGGTGACCCAACTCTATGCAGAATATGACTCATCTGCAACCACTCTATGGGCAAGCCAATTCTGGATCGACAAAGCAAGGTCCCCTTGGATCCCATGCCTCCTTACTTTCACAATAAGCCTTGCATGGGGTACCTTATCAAATGCCTTGCTGAAATCCATGTACACTACATCTACTGCTCTACCTTCATCAGTGTGTTTAGTCACATCCTCAAAAAATTCAATCAGGCTCGTAAGGCACGACCTGCCTTTCACAAAGCCATGCTGACTATTCCTAATCATATTATGCCTCTCCAAATGTTCATAAATCCTGTCCTCAGGATCTTTTCCATCAGCTTACCAACCACTGAAGTAAGACTCTCACTGGTCTATAATTTCCTGGGCTATCTCTAACTCCCTTTCTTGAAAAAGGGAACAACATCTGCAACTCTCCAATCCTCTAGAACCTCTCCCATTCCCATTGATGATGCAAAGATCATTACCAGAGGATCAGCAATCTCCTCTGGTAGAAGCCTCCTAGAAAATCATAGATTTTATGTAGAAATGAATGGAATTAAGAGTAGGTGGCGTCCACAAAAGAACAGACTACCACAGGGATCATTCCTGGCACCTCTACTATTTTATGTCTACACAAACGACCAACCAACCTTTCGTAACACATGCAGGTTTATATATGCAGACGGCCTATGCATAGCAACACAAGCTAACTCCTTCCAAGAAGTTGAAGTACGACTTACAGCAGTCCTCGAAGCAATGAAGCAGTATTATGAAAAATGGTCTCTGAATCCAAATCCATCAAAAATTCAAGTGTGTGCATTCCACCTGAGGAATCGAGAAACAGCTCGGAAACTCAAGATCTTCTGGTGTGGGAAGGAGCTCGAACACCATCCAACTCCAGTTTACCTGGGCATGTCACTGGATAGGACGCTCTCCTTTGCCACCCACACCCAAAAACTCAGAGGGAAAGTTGGCTCTCGCAATTCTGTCTTGAAAAAATTAGCAGGCACGAAATGGAGAGCTAATGCTCACACACTTAGATCAACTGCCCTAGCACTCTGCTATGCACCTGCAGAATACTGTGCACCTGTATGGGGCAGATCAGCCCATGCCAAGAAAATAGACCCGTTGCTTAATGAAGCCTGCCGAATAATCACGGGCACACTGCGCCCCACACCCACTAATATCATTTACAGACTAACAGGCATTGCTCTCCCAGAGATCCGAAGACACACTACAACAAAAATTGAAAAAGGTAAACAGAACTCGGATCCACGGCACCCACTACATCATCATGTGCCAGTTTCCAACCACCTAAAATCAAGGAAAAAGTTTGCTACAGTAGAGGAACTACCACATGGAACATTCCCCCAAACATACAGGATTGACAGAAGCCAGAACCCCACCAAACAATACAGTGCAAGACCCCACAGAAATGTTGCCAGACGGGGCACTGCTTGACAGATGGAAGTGGTGCACTCTCAACAGAGCGAGAGCGGGAGTTTGTAGGACGGGAGACAATATGGTGAAGTGGGGTTTAAAGACCAGCGAATTCTGTGAATATGGCGAAAGGATGCAGAATATTGAACACGGTCTGTGCAACTGCCCACTCTCACCTGATTTAGCTGACACTGACCTGGTCAACATCAACCAAACAACACTAGAGTGGCTGGCTGTCTGGTGTGACAAGCCATGATGATGAGCAATCTCCTCCCACAGTAGCCTGGGTGTATCTCGTCTGGTCTCAGTGACTTATCCAATTTGATGCTTTCCAAAAGCTCTAGCACATCCTCTTTCTTAATGTCTATATGCTCAAGCTTTTTAATCCACGGTAAATCATCCCTACAATGACCAAGATCCTTTTCCGTAGTGAATACTGAGGCAAAGTACTCATTAAGTACCTCAGCTATCTCCTCCAGTTCCATACACACTTTTCCACTGTCGCACTTGATTGGTCCTATTCTCTTAGGTCTTAGCCTCTTGCTCTTCATGATACTTGTAGAATGCCTTGGGGTTTTCCTTAATCTTGTCCGCCAAGGCCTTCTCATGGCTCCTTCTCATGGTTTAGTTTGTAAATGTTGCTATGTGCTTGTGATGCTGCAGCAATTGAGTTTTTCATTGCACATATATAACTTGTATATAGGACAGTAAATTTGAAAAATATCACTCTAAAGCTTTTCTATCCATGTACCTGTCCAGATTTCTTTTAAATACTGCTATTGTACCAACCTCAACAGCTTCCTCTGGCAGCTTGTACCTCAGATACACTACCCTCTGTGTGAAAAAAGTTGCCTCTCGGGTTCATCTTTCCTCTCTAACCTTAAATCTTCCATATTTAATTTTCCAAGCCTGAGGGAATTCACATGTCCTCATGATGTCCTCAGTCTCCTACATATCAAGGAATAAGATTCTAGTCTGTCAAACCTCTCTCCACAATGCAATTCATGCTATCTTGACAATATCCTCATAAATTTTCTTTGAAGTCTTTCCAGCTTAATGACATTTTTCCTATAGCAGGGTGACTAAAGCTGAACACAATATTCCAAATGTGGCCGTACCAGCATTTTGAATAATTGTAACATAACATCCCAACTTCTGTACTCAGTGCCCTGACTGATTGGTGGTGTACCAGAAGTCTTCTTTATCACTCTGTTTACCTGTGACACCAATTTTGGGAAGCTGTGTATTTGTACTTTTAGGTCCCTCTTCTACAACACTCCCTAGGATTCTACCATTCGCTGTGAAAATCCTGCTCTCATTTGCCTTCTCAAAGTGCAACACTTCAAGCCCATCCAAATTAATTTCCATTTTCCATTCCTCAACCTACTTCCCCAGCTGATCAAGATCTTGTTTAATTCTTGATATTGTTCTTCACCACCTATTTTGGTGTAATCTTCAAATTTGCTAACAGTGCCTTGTACACTTGTATTAAATCATTGATAGAGAATACAAATGACATGCCCAGCATCAATCCATTTGACATTACCACTAGTCACAGGTCTTCAGTCCATAAAAAAACCTTCCACCATCACCTTCTGTTTCCTACTGTTAAGCCAATCTAGTATCCAATCATCTAGCTCTTCCTGGATCCCATGTAATCTAACATTCTAGAGCAGATTACAATGCAGAATCACAAATTTCTAACAATAAAGTTGTGCTGACTGTCCCTGTCTATCCAAATGCATGTATTATTATTCCAGGAATTCCAGCTGTCTGACCTGACCCATACTCCTATTTCTTGACTAAAGCCTCAATATCCCACCCACTGGGTTCCTTACTGCTGACCACCTACCCTATCAATGTGTCTCATAATTAAAGATGTTTATCATTGTCTCCCTTCTGCCTCTGACACTGTATAAAGAGAACAAGCCAAACTTGTCAAATCTTTCCTTACAGCTCATACCCTCTAATCCAGGCAGCATCCTGGTAAACCTCTTCTACACCCTCTTTGCAGACTCTACATCCTTCCTGTAATGCAGCAGCCAGAATTGCATGCAATAGTCCAAGTGCAGTCTGACCAAAAGTTTTATATACTGTAGCTGTAGCATGCCTTCTTTGCTCTTAACACCACCATTAATGAAGGCAAGACCATAAGACAAGACATAGGAGCAAAATTAGGCCATTCAGCCTATTGAGTTTGCTCTGTAAGCAGGCCATATGCCTTCTTTACCACCTTATACACTTGTATAACCACTTAAAGGACCAGGGTCCCAAGTACACACTGTACCTCAGTGCCTTTAAGAGGTCTACCATTTACTCTGTACTTTCTTTTTTCAATTGACCTCCCAAGGTGTAAAACATCACTCTTTCCCAGCTTGAACTCTATCTGCCCATATCTCTAACTGATCCCAATGTATCCTTTTCAATCTTCTACACTGTCTACAATGTCATCAATCTTTGTATTGCTTGCAAACTCAGTAACCCACCTGTCACATTTTTATTCAAGTCAGTCATGTATATCACAAACAGCAGAGGTCCCAGTGTGGATCACCGTGGAATACTACTCATCACAGACCTCAGCCAGAGTAAGGCCCATCAACCAATACCTTCTGAGGTCCCAGTGTGGATCACCGTGGAATACTACTCATCACAGACCTCAGCCAGAGTAAGGCCCATTAACCAATACCTTCTGTTTTCTATGGGCAACCCAATTCTGAATCCCATGCACCTTAATCTTCTGGATGAGCCTCCCATGAGGGATTTTGTCAAACATCTTACTGAAATCTATGTAAATGTCATCCATGGCTCTACCTTCATCAATCACCCTCATTACCTCAAAGTTGAATACCATGGAGTAAGCCTTTTGGATGAACTGGCCCATACCAACCAAGATTCCCATCTGAGCTGGTCTTGTTCTCCTGTGTTTGGTCCATATCCCTCTAAAGCAGGGGTTCTCAACCTGGGGTCCATGGACTCCTTGCTTAATGGTATTGGTCCATAGCCTAAAAAAGGTTGGGAACCCCTGCGCTACACCTTTCCTGTCAATGTACCTGTCCAATACATTTTAAATGTTGTCAATGTACTTGCTTTAGAAACCTCTGACAGTTCATTGAATTTGTACAATGAACATATTCTCCAGTCAGAGAGACAACCATCTACCACCACTCTTTGGCTTCTCCCTCTAAGTCAATAATGGATGCAGCTCGCTACTTCATCCTGAATGCCAAGTAACTGGACCTTCTGGATCAGGCATCCATACAGAATTTTGCCTAAGGTCTTACTAATATCCATTCACCACCTTTCCTTTATCAACTTTCTTGCTAAGCACCTCAAAAACTTTATAAGGTTGGTTAGACCTGACCTACCATGCAGAAAGACATGCTGACTATCCTCAATTAGTTCATGGTTTTCATATGGTCATAAATCTTATCCCTAAAAGTCTTCTCCAATACCTTCCCTGAAACTGACATGAGATTCAATGGTTTATAGTTTCTTGGTTTATTCCTAGTTTTCTTCTTGAATAGTGGGAAGCATTAATTGCTTGCCAATCCTGTGGAACCAAGCCTATAGCTAGAGAGGACACAAAGATTAATCATGCCATCAGCAATCTCATCTCTTACCTTTCAATAACCTGGGGTGTATTCCATAAGCCCTGTGGACTTATCCACCTTAGTGTCCTTTAAGAAACCCAACACTGTCTCCTTCCTTATCTCAAAATGCCCCAGCATATTAGTACCCTCCAGACTGTACTCCTTCCCCTCCCCTAACCATGTTATTCTGGCTTCTTCCCTTTCCAGTCCTGATGAAGAGTCTCAGCCCAAAACATGGACTGTTTATTCCTCTCCATAGATATGAAGTGTCTCAGCCAAAATGTGGACTGTTTATTTCCCTTCATAGATACTGCCTGACCTACTGAGGTCCTCCAGCATTTTGTGCGTGTTATGTTGTATTTCCAGCTTCTCTTGTGTATGTGATTTAAGACTTCACCTGCTTCCTCCACCTCCAAGCACAAGTACCCTCCTTTATTCTTGAGGGATTCTACCCTCTCCCTGGTAATGCTCTTGTCTTGATGTATATACAGAATGGCGTAGAATTCTCTTTAATCCTACTCTTCAAACACCTTTCATGGCCCCTCCAGATTCTCTGAATTTCCATCTTGAGTTCTTTTCCAGCTTCTTTATAATCCTCAAGGGTCCCCTTTCATTCTAACTTCTTGAACCTTACATAAATTTTCTTTTTCTTCGTTATCTCTCTTGTCATCCAGGGTTCCCCACTTTGCCACTTTTGTCCTTCCTTCTTACTGGAATATGTTTGAACAAGCTTTAAATGTTAAATGTGGATCTTCCCTGAAACAAATGTTCCTAATTAACTCTCTCTAGCTCCTGCCTAATACTCTTGTAGTTTGCCCTTCTCCAATTTAATACCCCCCTGCAGAGATCTAACCATATAGACTCAGTGTATGGGCCCTCCATTATGTCTAAACTGAGCGGAGCTGCAACATTATCCCTCATTAGTAGTGCAATTCCTTTCATTCTATAATCTTCCTCTGTATATTTTCTAAATCATCTAATCTCTGGAACATTAAGCATCTATTCCCATCTCTCTTACCCAAATCTCTGTAATGGCCACAGCATTGCTGATCTATATTCCAAGTTCACCTCTTAATACTCCTGAAATTTAAATAAACACACTTTAAACTATCCGTCCCATCATGTGCACTACCTTGCCAGACTTTCCTTACAGACTCACTGGGGTGGTAACGGAGTGAAGAGACTCAGGAAAGGACGGATGGTAAAAAAGTGAAGATAGCATGCAGTCAGATTGTCAGGAAGGGCAGGCAGGTGATGGGACTTAGTTGCCGCCAACAGGCTGAGTATCAAATCAATAGGGATGCAGAGTCAGAAAGGATAGCAAATAAGGTACTCAAGTGCTGTATCTAAATGCACACAGTATAAGAAATAAGGTGGATGATCTTGTTGCAATATTACAGATTGTCAGGTATGACGTGGTGGCTAATACTGAATCGTGGCTGAAGGATGGTTGTAGTTGGGAGCTGAATGTCCGAGGTTACAAGTTATATCGGAGGGATAGGAAGGTAGGCAGAGGGGGTAGTGTGACTCTACCGGTAAAAAATGGCATCAAGTCAGTAGAAAGATGTGACATAGGATCGGAAGATGTTGAATCCTTGTGTGTTAAATTAAGAAACTGCAAGGGACGTTGATGGCAATTATATACAGGCCCCCCAACAGTGGCTGGGAGGTGGACCACAGGTTACAACGGGAAATAGAAAAGGTGAGTCAAAAGGGCAATGTTATGGTAGTCATGGGAGATTTTAACATGCAGGTCAATTGGGAAAATCAGGTTGGTAATGGATCTCAAGAGAATGAGTTTGTTGAATGCCTAAGAGATAGCTTTTTCCAGCAGTTTATCATTGAGCCTACTAGGGAATCAGCTGTACTGGATTGGGAGTTATGTAATGAGCTGGAGGTGATTAGGGAGCTTAAGGTAAAAGAACCCTTAGGAACCTGTGATCACAATATGATTATGTTCAACTTGAAATTTGATAGGGAGAAAGTAAAGTGTGATGTAGCAGTAGAATTAGGAGAATTACAGTGGAATGAGAGAGGAGTTGGACAAAGTAAATAGGAAGGAGCTGCTGGCAGGGATGTCAGCAGAGCAGCAATGGCATGCGTTTCTGGGAAAAATGAGGAAGGTGCAGGACACGTGTGTTCCAAAAATGAAGAAATACTCAAATGGTAAAATAGTACAGCCATGGCTGACAAGGGAAGTCAAAGCTATTGTAAAAGCAAAAGAAAGGACATACAACAAAGCAAAAATTAGTGGGAAGATAGAGGATTGGGAAGTTTTTAAAAACCTACAGAGAGCAACTTAAAAAATTATTAGAATGGAAAAGATGAAATATGAAAGCAAGCTAGCAAATGATATCAAAGTGGATATCAGAAGTTTTTTCAAGTATGTTAATTTCAAGTATGTTAAAAGTGAAAGAGAAGTGAGAGTGGATATAGGACCACTAGAAAATGAGGCAGGAGAAATAATAATGGGGGACAAGGAAATGGCTGATGAACTAAATATGATACTTGATCTATTATTGGGGAATAAGACAGGGCAGCTTACAGAAGTTTGTGCAGGGAGCACTTTGGATCTAGTGATCATAATGCCACTGGTTTCAAAGTAAACATGGAAAAAGATGTGTTTTGTCTTTAGATTGAGAATATAAATAGGAGAAAGGCCAATTTTGATGGTATCGGAATGGATCCAGCAAGTGTGGATTGAGACGGGCTATTGTCTGGCAAAGGTGTGCTTGGTAAGTGGGAGGCCTTACAAAGTGAATTTTTGAGAATACGAAGCTTGTATGTGCCTGGCAGAATAAAAGGTAAAGGTAACAATTTAGGGAACCTTCGTTTTCAAGAGATATTGAGGCCCTTGTTAAGAAAAAAATGGAGGTGCTTAGCAAGTATATGCAGGTAGGAGCAAACAGGGACTAATGAAGTATAAGAAATGCAAAAGAACACTGAACAAAGAAATCAGGAGAACTAAAAGAAGGCATGAGGTTGTCCTAGCAGACAAGCTGAAGGAGACTCTTAAGAAATTCTACAGCTATGTTAAGAGTAAAAGTATTGTAAGGGACAATATTGATCAATGTGTGGAGCCAAAAGAGATGGGGGAGATCTTAAATGGATTTTTTGCATTTCTGTTTACTTAGGAGATGGACACAGAGTCCATAAAAATGAGGCAAAGCAGCAGCAAGGCCAAGGACCCTATACAGATTAAACAGGAGGAGATGTTTACTATCTTGAGGCAAGTTAGGGTGGATAAATCCCCAGAGCCTGACAAGATGTTCTCTCAGACCCTGTGGGAGACAGGTACAGAAATTTCCTGGGCCCAGGTAGAGATATTTAAATTATCTAAGTCATAAAGAAAGATTAAAAAGGTTTTGATGTTATTCCTTGGAATGTAGAAGATTGAGAGGGGATTTGATAAAGGTATATAAAATGATGAGTGGCATAGACTGGGTAAATGCAAGCAGGCTTTTTTCACTGAGGTTGAGTGGGACTGCAACTAGAGGTCATGGATTAAGGTTGAAAGGTGAAAGGTTCAAAGGGAACACAAAGAATCTTCTTCACTCAGAGGGTGGAACAAACTGCCAGCACATGTAGTGCATGCAAGCATGCATGTTTAAGAGAAGTTTGGATAGGTACATGGATGGTAGAGGCATGGAGGGTTATGATCCTGGTGCAGGACAATGGGAGTAGGCAGTTTAAATGGTTTGGCATAGACTAGATGGGCTGAAGGGCCTGTTTCTGTGCTGTAATTTTCTATGACTTTCTATGACTAAATGAGTATTTTACATCAGGATACTAGCAGTATGCCTGATGTAGTGTGTTAAGGAAGAGAAATGGGTGCAGTTACAAGAGAGAAGGTGCTTAAAAAGCTGAAAGGTACATAAGTCACCTGGACCAGATAAACTGCACCCTAGGGTTCCGAAAGAGGTAGCGTTAGAGATTGTGGTGGCATCAGAAATGATGTGGGGCCCAAAACTGTTCACAATACTTAAGGTGAGGATTTATAAGGCACTGGTGAGGCCTCACCTTAAGTATTGTGAGCAGTTTTGGGCCCCTCATCTTAGAAGAGATGTGTTGGCATTGGAGATGGTCCAGAGGAGGTTCACAAGGATGATTCCAGGAATTAAAGGGTTTTCATACGAGGAACGTTTGATGGCTCTGGGTTTATACTCGCTGGATTCCAGAAGGATGAGGAGAGATGTCATTGAAACCTTTCAAATGTTGAAAGGATAGACAGAGCAGATGTGGAAACAATGTCTCCCATTGTGGGAGAGTCTAGGACAAGAGGGCACAGTATCAGGATAGAGGGATGCCCTTTCAAAACAGAGATGCGGAGAAATTTCTTCAGCCAAAGGGTGGTGAATTTGTGGAATTTGTCGCCACATACAGCAGTGGAGGCCAGGTCATTGGGTGTATTTAAGGCAGAGATTGATAGGTTTTTAATTGGACATGGCATCAAAGATTATGGGGAGAAAGCTGGGAACTGGGGTTGAGGAGATAGAAATAAGGATTAAATGGTGGAGCAGACTCGATAGGCCAAATGGCCTAATTCTGCTCCGATGTCGTCCTGATTAACCATTCACCTCAATCGCTTCACTTCCTGAGCTGGTCCTCTGCCTAAGGCAGAATTTCCTGGTGGCAACCATTTAATTCCTATTCCTATTACCATTCCGACATGTCAGTCCATGGCCTCCTCTTGTGCCATGATGAGGCCATTATGGTGGAGTAGCAATACTTCAGCTTGGGCAGCCTGCACCTGACATCATGAACATCGATTTCTCCTTCTGGTAATTTTCCCTTCACTTTCCCTCGTCTTCTATTTCCCACTCTGCCTCTTATCTCTCCTCACCTACCCATCATGTCCCCCTGGTGCCCCTCCATCTTCCCTTTCTTCCATGGTCCACTCTCCTCTCCTATCAGACTCCTTCCTCTCCAGCCTTTTATTTTTCCCACCTACCTGGCTGCACCTATCACCTTCCAGCTATCCCCCCCAACTTTTTTTATTCTAGCATATTCCCCCTTCCTTTCCAGTCTTGAAGAAGTCTTGGCTCAAAATGTCGTCTGTTTAGTCATTTCCATAGATGCTTCCTGACCTGCCGAGTTTCTCCAACATTTTGTGTATGCTGCTACTATCTGTTCTTCTGCTCAGCTTCTGCACTGTTGAGCCAAAGCTTCAGTGCTTACAGCTGAGACACTGCCACTCCAAACTGGCCGCTGCATTAACATTTGCCGGTGTTTGATACCTACAAAAGAGCATTTAAATGGTGCTGACTCCTCCCCTCTCCATACAAATTTGTTTCTCTAATTCCCATTGACTGCTGGGGGGCCTATAGCACCATCACAATAAAGTGATCATTCCCTTCTTATTTGTGCTGAACTAATTAACTTAGTTAGGCATTTAACTACTAATTTAATCCCTTCTGCCATATCCCAATCTCCATATTCCCGACTCTCTGCAAGAACATGTGCCTCGTAGGGCCTCTTAATTGCAAATCCACTGTTACCTTCCGGCCCTTCAAGCAGTGCTGTCCCAGCAACTCCTGACAAACTTGATTTAACTTTAGTCTTATAGGATAATTTGTAATGGCAAATTAACCTACCCTGCACGTCTTTGGACTGTGGCAGGAAACTGGATGACTCCGAGAAAACACACGTATTCCATGCGGAGGACATACAGATTCCTTATCAAAGACGTTGGGATTGAACTCTGAATTCTGACGCTCCGAGCTGTAATAACATTGTGCTAACCACTATGCTATGAGAATGAAGAGTATACTGACCAGCACTAAACTAGGCATGACAACCCGCCTCAGAGTACTGAAATGTTACATTTATCCAGTTATGTTATATGGATCAGATTGTTGAACAATCTCTAGTAACATGAGGAAACAAATTGAAGCAGCAGAGATACGGTTTTTGAGGAAGATGAAAAGAATATCATGGACGAAACGAATATCTAACAAGCATATCATGAACAGGGCAAGCACGAGCAGAGAAATAATGTATGAGATCATGAAAAGGCAACGTAACTTCATTGGACATGTGATTAGGAAAGAGGAGTTAGAATGCACGGTAATTATGGGAGATTGAAGGGAAGAAAGCAAAAGGAAGGCAAAGACAAATGATGATGGAGACAGCAGCCAGAGAACTGGAAATGATTACCAATGAATTGATCCACTTGACCCGAAAAAGGAGTGTGTGGGCCATGGCAGTCAAAGCTCAATCTGGGCATGACACCTGATGATGATGATGATGAACCACTGTGCTACTGTGGTCTTCTTATAGCACGTGCCTTAACCAGGTAGCATCTTGGTGAAACCTCTTCTGCACCCTCTCCAAAGCCTTAACCCATCCTTCCTATAATGAGGCAACCAGAACTGAATTCAAAACTCCCCATGCAGCCTAACTAAAGTTTTATAAAACTACAACATAGCTTTCCAGCTCTTGAATTCAATCACTCAAGAATGACATACCACCTAATCAACCTATGTGGCCACCTTCAGGGAGCTATGGATTTGAACACTAAAATCCCTTTGTACATCAACAGTTTTAAGTTCTGCCATTACAGTGTATTGCACCTTTACATTTGATCTCCCAAGGAGCACCAGCTTACATTTAAATGAAAGAAACACCATTTCTCTGCCAATAGGTGCAACTGATCTGTATCTCGCTGTCTCCTTCAGCACTCTTCTGTGCTACCCACAACATCAACAATTATTGAATAGTCTGCAAACTTATTAACACATCCATGTACATATTTATCTAGGTCATTTATAAGTAAAACATCTTAAGTCCCCGCACAGATCCCTGTGGAACTCCACTCATCATGAATTCCAGTTCCATCAATTACTAACCTCTGTCTTCTATGGGCAACCAATTCTGAACCCAAGCAGCCAAGTCACCGTGGATCCCATGCATCTTATCTCGAGGATTAGTGGAACTTCAAGAATTTTGTCAAATGTCATATGTTATCCATGTAGATAACATCCACAGCTCTACTTGAAAGCTTTTAAAAATCAACAGAAGTCAACTAAAATAAGGAGGGGAAAGATGAAATATGAAGGTAAATTAGCCAGTAATATCAAAGAGGATACCAAAAGATTGTTCAGATATATAAAGAGTACATGAGAGGTGAGAGTAGGTATCGGACTGCTGGAAAAAGATGCTGGAGAGGTAGTAAAGGGGGACAAGGAAATGACAGATGAACTGAATAAATATTTTGTATCAATCCTCACTGTGGAAGATATTAGTAGTCCGGAAGTTCAAGAATGTTAGGGTGCAGAAGTGAGTGCATTTGCTATTACTAGGGAAAAGATGCTTGGGATGCTGAAAGGTCTGAAGGTAGATAAGTGACCTGGACCAGATGAACTGCACCCCTGGGTTCTGAAAGATGTAGCTGAATAGATTGTGGAAGTATTACTAATGATCCTTCAGGAATTGAGTTGACTTTATTATTTACATCATATACATGAGGAGTAAAACTCTTTACGTTATGTTTCTATCTAAATTAGATTAGATTAGGTTATGAGGACACGCAGTCCTTTTTTATTCTCATTTAGTAATGCATGCGTTAAGAAATGATACAATGTTTTATCAGAATGATATCACAGAAACACATGACAAACCAAGACTGAAAAACTGACAAAAACCACATAATTATAACATATAGTTACAACAGTGCAAAGCAATACTGTAATTTGATAAGAACAGACCATGGGCACGGTAAAGTCTCAAAGTCTCTCGAAAGTCCCAACATCTCACTCAGACGGTAAACCTCCAGCGCTGCAAACTTGTCGATGCAGCATCCTGGAAGCATCCGACCACAGTCCGACTCTGAGTCCGTACGAAAACTCCGAGCCTCCGACCAGCTCCCTGACACCGATGCACCGAGCACCATCTCTGCCGAGCGCTTTGACCCCGGCCCCGGCAACAGGCAAGGCCGAGGATTTGGGGCCTTCCCTCCAGAGATTCTCGATCGCATAGTAGCAGCGGCAGCGAAGCAGGTATTTCAGAAGTTTCTCCAGATGTTCCTTCGTGCTTCTTCACGTCTGTCTCTATCAAATCAGGATTGTGCATGGCATCCTACTTCACGGATACGATATCAATTCAGAACAGCCGTGTGCACTGTGTCGCGCCGCTATCTTCTCCTCCCTCCTCCTAATATGCAACTTATAGTAGTATGTACAACAGGATAGTCAATATAACATAGAAATACAATTGCATCAGCATGAGTTAAGCAGTCTGATGGCCTGGTGGAAGAAGCTGTCCCGGAACCTGTTGGTCCTGGTTTTTATGCTGCAGTATCATTTCCTGGATGGTAGCAGCTGGAACGGTTTGTGGTTGGGGTGACTCAGGTCCCCAACGATCCTTCGGGCCCATTTTACACACCTGTCTTTGTAAAAGTCCTGAATAGTGGGAAGTTCACATCTTTAGATGCGCTGGGCAGTGAAGATTGATACAAAATACTTATTCAGTTTATCTGTCATTTCCTTGTCCCCTTTACCACCTCTCCAGCATCTTTTGCCAGCAGTCTGATACCTACCCTCGCCTCTCATGTACTGTTAATATATCTGAAAAATCTTTTGGTACCCTCTTTAATATTATTGGCTAATTTACCTTCATATTTCATCAATTCAGTTCACTGGTTTATCGCATCCAAGGTTATCCCAGTTTTCTTTTTTGAATAACAGAACAACACTAACTACTTGCCAGTCCTCTGGCTACAGAGGACCTGTATATCTAGGCCAGGGCCTTAGCAATCTTTCCTCTTGCTTCTCTTAATAAACTCGGGTATATCACACCTGGGACATACCCACCTTAATGTTTTTCAAGACATCCAACAGAACCATTTTCCTTATCTGAAAATGCTCTAGCTTATTACTACACCTCACACCGATCTCTCTATCCTTCACATCCTTCTCCTTGGCAAATACTGATGCAAAGTACTCATTTACGACCTCACCTACATCTTCTGCCTCCAAGCAAGCTCCTCCTTTATCCTTGTACCCCCTTCTTCTTAGTTATCCTCTTGCTCTTGATGTATGTGTAGAATACCTTGGGGATTACTTTAATCCTACTTGACAAGGACTTTGTATGGTTCCTTCTGGCTCTCCTGATTCCCTCATTGAGTTATTTTCTTTCTTCTCAAGGGCTTAATTTTATTTTCACTTCCTTAAACCTTACAAATGCTTTGTTTTTCTTCTTGACTAAATTCATCACCTCTCTTGTGATCCAAGTTTCCCTTTACCTTGTCATCCTTGTGTAGGTCTTTAAATTCCCTTCACGTATCAGATATGGATTTAGAGTCACAAGAGTAATACAGCTCAGAAGCAGGTCCCTGTGCCCAACTGGTTCCATGCTGACCACAATATCCTTCCTGCTCATCTCAGTTGACAACGCTCAGTCTATATCTCCAAGCCCCACCCCTCTATGTAACTATCCAAATGTCTCTTGAGTCTTGTAATTGTACCTGCCTTAACAACTTCCTCTGGCAGCTAATCTGTGTACTCACTACCCTCTGTGTAAAGAAGTTAACTCTCAGGTTTCTTTTAAATTCTCCCCTCTTATCTTGGATCTGTGCCCTTTTAGTTTCGGACTCCCAGTCCTGGGGAAAAGTCTTACCCATACTGATCATGACTTTATTGAGATCACCCTCATTCTCCTGTGCTTCATGGAATGAAGATCCAAAATGGACAATCTCTCCCTATAACTCAAGCCCCCTAGACCAGACAGCATCCTCATAAATCCCTTCTGTACCTTTTCCAGCTTCCTCTAACAGATGACCAAAACTGCACACAATACTCTAATTGCAGTCTAACCAATTACTTATATATATAACTACAACCTAATATGTCTACGTCTAGCCTCAATGCCAGCAAGCTGATTGCTTTCTTCATCACCCTGTCTACTTGTGCAGCCACTGATACTCCCAGGGTCTTCTGTACCACATCACTCAGCAAGTGCTCTGCCATGCAGTATAAGTACTATCCTACCCAAAATGCATCATTTTACACTTATCTAAATTGAAATCTGTTTGTTAATCCTCAGCCTATCTCCCTATCTGATTAAGATTTCTTTGCAATTCATTGTATCTTGTTTCACTATCAAAAAGACTCCCTAAATTAGTATCAGCAAACTTAATAATCATGTGATGTACATTCTTATCCACATCATTTCAGTAAATAATAGAGGTCCCAACACTGACCTCGGGAGGCCTGTAGTTGGAGAATCAACCTTCAACTGTCACTCTCTGCTTCCTAACACTGAGTCAATCCTGAATCCCCTGCATCTAACCTTACAAATTAGCTTTGCATTTGGGACCTTGAGAACATCCACTGTCCTATCTTCATCATCCCCCTGAGTTACCTCTTCTAAAGACTCCTAAAGATTTGTAAGACATAACCTTCTACAAAAAAACATTCTAATTATTCATGATCAGGCCTTGGCTATCCAGGTGATTGTAGGTCTTGTCCCTCAGAATTCCTTCGAGTAACTGAAGTCAGACTCACTGCCCTGTAGTTCCTTGGCCTGTCTTTGCTATCCTTCTGAAACAATGGAACAACATTAGCCACACTTCTGCCGTCTGGAAATTCTTCAGTGGCTAATGACAGAGCACATATCTCTGCAAGGGCCTCTGCGATTTCATCCTCGCCTCCTATAAAGTCTTGGGTACTTTTGGTCGGGCACTGGAGATTTGCCCTCCTTGATGTGCTTCAAGGCTACAAATTCCTCCTTCATTGCAGTGTAGCGGTGAGCGCAGATGCTTTACAGCATCAGCCAGTGATCAACAATTGCAGTTAAATTCCTGCTTCTGCCTGTAAGTTCGTATGTTCTCCCCATGACTGCTTGAGTTTTCTCCGGGTGCTCCGGTTTTTACCCAAGTTCCAAAGATGAACAGTTAGAATTAATAAACAGTGGGCATGTTATGTTGATGTTAGAAGCATGGTGACATTTGTAGGCTGCTCAGACATTCCTCACTGATTTGATGCAAACTATGCATCTCACTGTATATTTCAATGTTTCGATGTACATGTATATGATCCAAAGCTTTATTGCTTATTACCCTAATTTCTTTGACATCCTAAGAAATTACTACATGCCAAAGATAAATTGGAGCTCAGAGTCGCTCCAATGGCATTTAGAGCACTAGTCTCTCTTGTTAGTCATCCTTTTACTTTGTATTGTAATTGAAAAACCTCTTTAACCCTGCTGCCATGTGATACCTCTTTTTGCCCTCCTGATATGATAAGGTACCCCATGCAAGGTTTATTGAGAAAGTAAGGAGGCATGGGGTCCAAGGGGACATAGCTTTGTGGATCCAGAACTAGCTCGCCCACAGAAGGCAAAGAGTGGTTGTAGACGGGTCATAATCTGCCTGGAGGTCGGTCACCAGTGGAGTGCCTCAGAGATCTGTTCTGGGACCCTTACTCTTTGTGATTTTTATAAATGACCTGGATGAGGAAGTGGAGGGATGGGTTAGTAAGTTTGCTGATGACATAAAGGTTGGAGGTGTTGTGGATAGTGTGGAGGACTGTCAGAGGTTACAGCAGGACATTGATGGGATGCAAAACTGGGCTGAGAAGTGGCAGATCCCAGATAAGTTGAACCCAGATAAGTGTGAAGTGGTTCATTTTGGTAGGTCAAATTTGATGCAGAATATAATTTTAGTGGTAAGAGTCTTGACAGTGAGGAGGATCAGAGGAATCTTGGGGTCCGAGTCCATAGGACGCTCAAAGCAGTTGCGCAGGTTGACTCTGTGGTTAAGAAGGCGTATGGTGTACTGGCCTTCATCAATCGTGGAATTGAATTTAGGAGCTGAGAGATAATGTTGCAGCTATATAGGGTGCTGAGGAGATTTACAAGGATGTTGCCTGGATTGGGGAGCATGCCTTATGAGAATAGGTTGAGTGAACTTGGTGTCTAAGATAATGAGAGGCATTGATCTTGTAGATAGTCAGAGGCTTTTTCCCAGGGCTGAAATGGTTGCCACAAGAGGACACAGGTTTAAGGTGCTGGAGAGTAGGTACAGAGGAGATGTCAGGGGTAAGTTTTTTA
Organism: Mobula hypostoma; assembly: GCF_963921235.1. Classification (NCBI taxonomy): domain Eukaryota; kingdom Metazoa; phylum Chordata; class Chondrichthyes; order Myliobatiformes; family Myliobatidae; genus Mobula; species Mobula hypostoma. The sequence continues at coordinate 11,469,769 of NC_086111.1, read as the reverse complement.
CTCAGAGAGTGGTGAGTGCGTGGAATGGGCTGCCAGCAATGGTGGTGGAGGCGGATACAATAGGGTCTTTTAAGAGACTTTTGGATAGGTACATGGAGCTTAGAAAAATAGAGGGCTATAGGTAAGCCTAGTAATTTCTAAGGTAGGGGCATGTTTGGCACAACTTTGTGGGCCGAAGGGCCTGTATTGTGCTGTAGGTTTTCTATGTTTCTAATTCTTCCTAGTTCCTGCTTAAGGCTACGTCCACACTACGCTGGGTAATTTTGAAAATGAAGCTTTTTCTCTTCGTTTTGACCCTCCATCCACACTAAAGCGGCGTTTTCATCCCCCGAAAATGGAGATTTTCAGAAACGGTCTCCAGAGTGAATAAATCTGAAAATGCCTAATATCCGTTGTTTAAAAACACTGTCATGACAACACCACAGCAACAATGCTTTTTCTGCTTCTGCTTGGTACTGCGCAAGCACTGCCATATGGTTGTTATAACGCGCAGTCGGTGTGAACGGCGTGAGAGTTAAATTGTAAAGTGAGCTTTTTTGACTATTTAAAAACGCTGTCATGACGTGCCGGAACAGATTGCCGTACCACGGCATTTCGTTGTTTTCTTGAACACACCCCCCATATAACCTAACAATTTTAGAACAGACGGCAATGAGTCTGAAGCCAGAAGAGTTAGAAATGTACTCACCAAATACTTTGACCCATAGCTTACTGAATAAATAAGTATACTCACTTTGCCCTGTTTTCTGTCCTTGCTTGTATGGAGGTGGTTTACCTATTTATGCAGGTACTTCTTTGACAAAAGATGTGTAACAGCCTAATGTAACATTGTATGGAAATAACACGTGTTCCCTGTGGTGGAGGTTCCAGAATCTGGAAACACGGCTTCGGAGTTCGGATATTGCCGACTGGCAATGAAGTCAAGAGAAGTTCTATTTCTCAGAAGAAGTAAGGCTGTGGAATTCTCTGCTCCCTCAGCAAGAGAAGTCAGAGTTGTAAAACCATACGCTCGGAGGAGGAAGATATATTCCAGAATGCCAGAAAGATATGGGGAGAAGGTGGAGGGTGCTCTGAAATGTATAATTAACTCTGACTAAGAGGAGTGGTGTTGCAAAGTCCCTATTATTCCCTGCATCCAACTTCCCTTTGCATCACCTTTGATCCTATTTTAGTCTCTTGCCCAGAAGAGTGTCTTTTCTCAGTTATCACGAGCTGGTAGGCAGGACAGTCCCAGGCTAGTAATGAGCAGCATAGTTGACCTCAGTGTTTGTCTTTCTAGTGTGGACAGTGAGGTCCTGGCATTGCGTCAGTCCCATGAGGAGATGGCCTCCAGTGAGCAGACGGGAAACAGTTCCGAGTCGGAGGAGCTGACTACACAGGTAGACCATTCTATACCTAATGAAACACAGGAAGTTATGCTGTGTATTTAAGAGCACACTGGCTCCTACTTTCCTTTAATAACTTCACTCTTACACGCACCCAGCAATTCTTTTCTGACATTAACTTCATAGGTGGCAGTTGATGGCAGTGGGATGTGGGAGAAAAGTGGAACACCTGCACAGAGTGAAATCATGCAAAGTCCACAAACACAGCACAATCAGGGCCGAACTGGCAGTGATTAGGATACATCAGCTGTTAAGGCTGGGACCCAGCCTTCAGCTAGTTTCTGCAGAGTTCATTGTTTGCAACAGTATATAATGGCTCTCCATTTTAATCAGCAAAGATCTGGCTAATTCTTTTTTGTTTTCACATGTTATGGCTACTCTTTGGGAATATTATGTATTTGGATGTTTCAATAAATGTCTCAATGTTTCTCTACTTCCTTGTAGAGTAACACAGAAATTAAAGGATATCACATTGCAAAAATGATGACCACTTCAGAGAGAGCGTAAGTATGTCTCCCTAACAACTGTGAGTGAGTAAGAGTAAGAGTGAGAGAGAGAATGAGAATGAGAATATGTGTGTGCATGTGCTTGTGTGAGAGAGTGTGTGCCAAAGATAGAGATAGAGGGTATGCCTCAGTTTATGCCAGCAACTACGAAGTATGTATCTCTAAAGAGAGGGAGAGGGAGAGATACATGTCCCTAAATTCAGAGGGTAATTCTCTAACTGCAGTGAGAGAAAGGGATGGGGCAGGGGGAGAGAGACAGAGGGAGATGGAGAAAATAAATGAATGTAGGTAAATGCTGCAATATGTATATCATATCTGCTTCCACCACCTCACCTGCTTTTAGTAGAGTGGCCATTTTGGGAGTGGCCCTATTGAGGACAACGTACTGAGGATTTGGCTGAGCTACCCATGAGAGGGTGAGCAGGGGTAAGAGCCAAAGTAAGCAGACAATTCACAAGGGAGATCGTGAGCAATCAGAAGATATTGTGTACTTTGGCACAAATGACATGGGTAGAGAATGGGATGAGGTCCTGCAGAGTTAGGAAAGAAGTTAAAAACCAGGACCTTGAGGATGGTAGCTCTGGATTACTCCCAGTGCCATGGCTAATGAGGGTAAGAATAGGAGAATATGGCAGATGAATCATGGATGATTGGGAAATTTTTAAAATCCAACAAAAGGCAACCAAAAAAGCCACAAGAAGGGAAAAGATAACATAATATAAGGCAGGATACTGTAGGTTTTCTCAGTTATATAATGAGTAAAAGGAAATTGAGAGTTGATATTGGACCACTGGAAAATGTTGCTGGTGAGGTAGTAATGGGGGACAAAGAAATCGGAAATAAACTTGATAAGTACTTTACATCAGGCTTCACTGTGGAAGACAATAGCAGCGTGCCAGAGGTCCGTGAGTGTCAGGGAGCTGGAATGTTATTATGAAGGTAAAAGTGCTAGGCAAACTGAAAGGTCTTAAGGTGGAAGAGTCACTTGGACCAGATGGACTACATTCCAGACTTGTGTAAGAGGTTGCTGAAGAGATAGCAGGTGCATTGGTTATGATTTTACAAGAATCACTTGACAAGCTTTGAAAACCTGCTTCATTATCCACAACACCACCTATCGTAGTATCACCTGCATACTTACTATCCAATTTACCACCCCATCACCCAGATCATTAATGACAAACAACATTGGACCCAGTACAGATCCCTGAGGCACACCACTAGTCACCGGCCTCCAACCTGACAAACAGTTATCCACCACTACTCTCTGGCGTCGCCCATCCAGCCACTGTTGAATCCATTTTACTACTTCAATATTAATACCTAACGATTGAACCTTCCTAACTAACCTTCCGTTTGGAACCTTGTGAAAGGTCATACTGAAGTCCATATAGACAACATCCACCGCTTTACCCTCGTCAACTTTCCTAGTAATCTCTTCAAAAACTTCAATAAGATTTGTCAAACATGACCTTCCACGCTGACTGTTGACTGTTCCTAATCACACCCTGTCTATCCAGATAATTATATATACCATCTCTAAGAATACTTTCCATCAATTTACCCACCACTGACGTCAAACTTACAGGCCGATAATTGCTAGGTTTACTCTCAGAACCCTTTTTAAACAATGGAGCAACATGAGCAATATGCCAATCCTCTGGCACCATCCCCGTTCCTAATGACATTTGAAATATTTCTGTCAGAGCCGCTGCTATTTCTACATTAACTTCCCTCAAGGTCCGAGGGAATATCCTGTCAGGACCCGGAGACTTATCCACTTTTATATTCCTTAAAAGCGCCAATACTTCCTCTTCTTTAATCATCATAGTTTCCATAACTTTCTTACCTGTTTCCCTTAACTTACACAATTCAATATCCTTCTCCTTAGTGAATACCGAAGAAAAGAAGTTGTTCAAAATCTCCCCCATCTCTTTTGGTTCCACACATAGCTGTCCACTCTGATTCTCTAAGGAACCAATTTTATCCCTCATTATCCTTTTGCTACTAAAATAACTGTAGAAACCTTTTGGATTTATTTTCACCTGACTTGCCAAAGCAGCCTTGTATCTTCTTTTAGCTTTTCTAATTTCTTTCTTAAGATTCTTTTTACATTCTTTATATTCCTTGAACACCTCATTTACTCCATGCTGCCTATATTTATTGTAGATATCTCTCTTTTTCCGAACCAAGTTTCCAATATCCCTTGAAAACCATGGATCTCTCAAACTTTTAACCTTTCCTTTCAACCTAACAGGAACATAAAGATTCTGTACCCTCAAAATTTCACCATAAATGACCTCCATTTCTCTATTATATCCTTCCCATAAAACAATTTGTCCCAATCCACTCCTTCTAAGTCCTTTCGCATCTCCTTAAAGTTAGCTTTTCTCCAATCAAAAATCTCAACCCTGGGTCCAGACCTATCCTTCTCCAAAATTATATTGAAACTAATGGCATTGTGATTACTGGACCCAAGGTGCTCTCCAGCACATACCTCCGTCACCTGACCTATCTCATTCCTTAACAGGAGATCCAACACTGCCCCTTCTCTAGTTGGTACCTCTATGTATTGCTGGAAAAAACTATCCTGCACACATTTTACAAACTCCAAACCATCCAGCCATTTTACAGTATGGGCTTCCCAGTCTACGTGTGGAAAATTAACATCTCCCACAATCACAACCTTGTGCTAACTACAAATATCTGCTCTCGCCTTACAAATTTGCTCCTCCAATTCTGGATCCCCATTTGGTGGTCTATAATACACCCCTATAAGTGTTACTACACCTTTCCCATTCCTGAATTCTACCCAAATAGCCTCCCTAGACGAGCCCGCTAATGTAATCTGCCAGAGCACCGCTGTAGTATTTTCTCTGACAAGCAATGCAACACCTCCTCCTCTTGTCCTTCTGATTCTATCACACCTGAAGCAACGAAATCCAGGAATATTTAGTTGCCAATCACACCCCTCCTGCAACCATGTTTCACTAATAGCTACAACATCGTACTTCCAGGTATCAATCCATGCTCTAAGCTCATCCACCTTTCTTAAAATGCTCCTAGCATTAAAATAAATGCACTTAAGAAATTTTCCACCTCTTACTCTCTATCACTAACGGTGCAAACAACTTTACTATCTCCTTTTTCTTCCTTCTCCCCTGCATTTGTTCGTACACTCTGGTTCCCCTCCCCCCTTGTATCTAGTTTAAATCCACTGGAGCCTCTCTAGCAAACCTACCTGCAAGAATATTTGTCCCCCTCCTGTTCAGATGTAAACCGTCCCACCGGAACAGGTCCCACCTTCCCTGGAAAACTGCCCAATTATCTATAAATCTGAAGCCCTCCCTCCTGCACTATGTCTTCAGCCACGTGTTGGTCTGCGCTATCTTACTATTTCTAAACCCGCCTGCACATGGCACTGGTAGCAATTCTGAAATTGCTATCCTGGAGGTCCTGTCCTTTAACTTGGAGCCTAACTCCCTGAACTCACCTTTCAGGACCTCCTCACTCTTCCTACCCACGTCATTGGTCCCTACATGGACCACGACATCTAGCTGCTTACCCTCCCTCTTGAGAATACTGAGAACTCGATCCGAGATATCGCGGACCTTGGCACCAGGGAGGCAACAGACCATCCGGGATTCTCGATCTCTTCCACAGAACCTCTTATCTGTCCCCTTGGAGGGAAAGAGTTTTTTTCAGATGTTTCTTTGATCAGTACATAGAAGTCCCAACTCGAGGGAGTGCAATACTAGATCTCCTATTAGGGAATGAGTTAGAGCAGGTAAGTGGGAGGACTTCAGAAGTATAATTTTGAGAATACTGTGTTTGTATATTCCATCCAGTCAGAATAAAAGGCAAGGATAACAGATTTAATGAACCTTGGGTTTTCAGAGATATTGAGGGCCTGTTTAAGAAAAAGAAGGAGGTGCATAGCAGGTATAGGCAGGCAGGAGCAAATGAGATACTTGAGGAGTATAAGAAATGTAAGAAAACACTTAAGAAGGAAATCAGGAAGCTAAAAGAAGACATCAAGTTGCTCTGGGAGTCAAGGTGAAAGAGAATCCTCAGGTCTTCTGCACATATATTAAGAGCAAAAGGATAGTGAGGGACAAAATTGGTCCGCTTGAAGATCAGAGAGTTAATTTATGTGTGGAGCCAAATGAGCTGGTGGAGACCTTAAACGGATTATTTGCAGCTATATTTACTCAGGAGATGGACACAGAGTTATAGATGCCAGGCAAAGCAGGAGCAAGGTCATCTGTACAGATTTCAGAGGAGGAGGTTTTTGCTGTCCTGAGGCAAATTAGTGTGGCTAAATCCCCAAGGCCTGAAAACGTGTTCCCTCATACCCTGTGGGAGGCTATTGCAGGAATTGCATTGTCCCTGGCAGAGATATTTAAAGCATCATTGTGACGGGTGAGATGCTGGATCCATTGGAGGATAGCAAATGTGGCTCTACTGTTTAAGAAAGACTCTAAGAGTAATCCAGGAAATTATAGGCCTCTGAACCTGACATCATAGAAACATAGAAAATCTATATTACGTTACAGGCCCTTCAACCCACAATGTTGTGCTGTCCATGTAACCTACTCTAGAACAGGGGTCCCCAACCTTTTTTGCACCGCAGACTGGTTTAATATTGACAATATTCTTGTGGACCGGCTGACAGGCGGGTGTTGAAGTAGGGTTAAACTCACCTCAACATGTCTTTTACAGTTAGAGTTGCCAACTTTCTCACTCCCAAATAAGGGACAAAAGTAGCAGTCAAAATGGAACTGTGTTTACCCCGAGTAAGACTACCATGACCATGAAGCCTTGCGTGGGCACCTGTGACATGCGCGTACGTGCTGATTTTTTTCCACAATCGGTTTTGACTTAATCTTCCCGACTACACTGTACATACATTATTTCTACTTTATATAGGCTGTGTATTTATCATATCACTCCTCTTTTACTGTATGTTAGTGTTATTTTAGGTTTTGTTATTTGGAATGATTTGGTAGGTTATTTTTTGGGTCTGGGAACGCTCAAAAATTTTTTCCCATATAAATTAATGGTAATTGCTTCTTCACTTTATGCCATGTCGGCATGAAGGGTTTCATAGGAACGCTCTACCTTAGTGGGGGAAATACGGGACAAGGGCGGTACTGTATAGGACAAACCAATTTAGCCCAATATATGGGATGTCCCAGCAATACGGGACAGTTGACAACCCTATATTCAAGTTCAACAGTGTGTGACAGGGAATGAGGAAAGGTTCAGCTGACTCATATCGCTTCCTCGCAGCCCGGTAGCACATGCTTTGCGGCCCGGTACCAGTCCACGGCCCGGTGGTAGGGAACCGCTGCTCTAGAATCTGGCTAGAAATTCCCTACTGCATAGCCCTCTATATTTTTCTAAGCTCCATGCACCTATCCAGGAGTCTCTTAAAAGACCCTATCTTATCCTCCTCACCACCATTCCAGCCCATTCCACGCACCCACCACTCTGCGTGAAAAACTTACCTCTGACATCCCCTTGTACCTACTCCCAAACACCTTAAAATTATGCCTCTCATGTTAGCCACTTCAGTCCTGGGAAGAAGTCTCTGACTATCTACACGATCAATGCCTCTCATCATCTTATACACCTTTATCAGGTCACCTCTCATCCTCCATTGCTCCAAGGAGAAAAGGCCAAGTTCACTCAACCTATTCTCATAAGGCACACTCACCAATCCAGGCAACATGTCACTATTTACACATGTAGTATAACTATATGTCTCCCATTACAGAAAGAATGTAGGTATGTGTCCTTAACTGCAGAGAAAGTGCAAGTACTATAGTTGTTGCTAACTACAGAGGCAGTACAGCTGCTCGTTCCTCACTACAAAGAGTGTAGGTACATGCTCCCAGGTACAGACTGTGTAGTTACTTTATCCTAATTACAGAGACAACATAAGTGCATGTTCAGAGAACACACAGAGAAGGCAAGTGCATGCCCTAACAACAGAGAGTTTATGTACATGCCAAGGTGTATGTTCATGTCCCTAACAATGCTGTAGTTACACACGCCTCACTACAGAGAGTGTACGTACATGCTCCAACAGCAGAGGTAATGCAGGTATGTACATGCAGAGGCACTGTTGGTACATAATGTTGACTACATAGTGTGTGGGTGCCCGTCCCTTTCTGCGGCAGTGTAGGTTCCTGTCCATATCTACAGAGACAACGTAGTTAGAAACATAGAAAACCTACAGCACAATACAGGCCCTTTGGTGCACGCTGCTGTGCTGAACATGTAGTTACTTTAGAAATTACCTAGGGTTACCCGTAACCCTCTATTTTTCTAAGCTCTATGTACCTAGCCAGGAGTCTCTTAAAAGACCCTATCGTATCCGCCTCCACCACCGTTGCCAGCAGCCCATTCCATGCACTCACCACTCTCTGAGTAAAAAACTTACCCCTGACATTTCCTCTGTACCTACTCCCCAGCACCTGTAGCGAGGTGACTAGAACTGAGCACAATACTCCAAGTGGGGTCTGACCAGGGTCCTATACAGCTTTAACATTACCTCTCGGCTCTTAAACTCAATCCCATGGTTGATGAAGGCCAATGCACTGTACGGTATGCCTTCTTAACCACACAGCCAACCTGTGCAGCAGCTTTGAGTGTCCTATGGACTCAGACCCTAAGATCCCTCTGATCCTCCACACTGCCAAGAGTCTTATCATTAATACTATATTCTGCCATCGCATTTGACCTGCCAAAATGAGCCACCTCACACTTATCTGCGTTGAACTCCATCTACCACTTTTCAGCCCAGTTTTTCAAACTATCGGTGTCCCGTTGTAACCTCTGATAGCCTTTCACACTATCCACAACACAGAGAACGTCTCTGTCATTAACTACAGAGAATGTATTACGTATCCCTCACTATAGTTGCATGTCCAACTCTACATAGACAGTTGCAGGAACATGTCCAAACTGTAGAGCGAAATTAGACACATGTCTCTGACTCAGACACTACAGGTACATGTCACTAATTAATGAGAGAGTGTAGGTCCCTAATTACAGAGGCAGCATTGGTACTTTTTCCTGATAAAGAGACAGTGTAGGTACAAGTCCCCAAAGTCAGAGTGTAGGTTCATACCCTGAACTACCCTAACTATGGACAGTGTACTGTACATACATGTCCAGAGATGGTGTAGGTACATTTCCCCAATGACAGGGAGTGAAGGTATACCTACTTATCTAGAGAGCGAGTGCGTATGTTGGCATCATGATCAGCACAGACATATTGGCCTGAAGGGCCTGTTGCTCTGCTATCCAGCTGTATATTTTATACTCTTCTCTACCCCTCCATATTTATTAAGTATCTCTCCATTTGTCTCCCTTACACAGGTTTGTGAGTCTTCTTCAGGACCTACACTTGGTGAGTAGCCGTGTTTACTTAACGTTCCTGGGGATGTCAGTGCAGGAAGTGAGTATGAATGTGCTGTGGACCTTCAAACTTCTGTGATGATGGTTTCTTCAGATGTTAGGATGAGAATGAACTGCAGGAAACAACTTCTGAGGAAGAATCTGTTGTGTATTTAAAATTTAAATAATATCTGAGTAATCTTGTATATGGTTTGATGAAGCATTCTTGTTCATTTAAATAATTAATTACAGGTTAAATGTAAAATACATGAATTGCATACATAATCTCATTACTACGTGATACGTGTGCACATCGCTTCAAGTAAACTTGAAGTATACACCCATATTTCCGGACTCCTGTGAGTTTCTTTGCATTAATTTAATATTTTGAAGTTGCAAAGCTTAAAGTTGGTGATGAGGTATTCTTAAAACGAACCCGACACGGTTGCCAACCTGTTAAATGCAGTGAGATGTTGGAAATAAAATAAAACACTGCGAGAGCATCAGTGTGTTTAAAATGTGGAGAGATGGTCGAGTTTAAAAAAAAGCAACCAATACACGTTCTTTGGAAGGGAAAACACGTCTGAGTTTTTTTTTAAGGCAATAAGTGGAAGAACTCCGGGTTCATAAACAATGAGCACCGGGTGATACTAATCCGGTTACGTTGGAAAGATTGAAGAGTTTGATTGCGCAACAGGCAACTAGTTGTGCAATCAAATTCTTCAATCTTTCCAACGTAACCGGATTGTATACTGAACTATTGGCAAAGTATTTTCAAGCAAATTAAATAACCAATGAGAAATAAGTGCCAATTTTGCTTAGTGCATTCGGGTTAAAGGCATTCGGTTTGCTTTGAAGTTTGACTGCTCCAATAAAATCTGCAGAAATGAGCTTGTCAAAGTAATGCGGGAACACTGAGAACCAAAGCCATTGTTGATTGCAGAATGCTTTAGGTTTCATAAATGAAATCAAAAAGAAGAGGTCCTATGGTCTAAAAGTAACTCCTGTGGGAATGATATTCATAACTGTAAAATACAACAACCAGCAAGCCACATTGAGCTTGTATGTGGTAAAAACAGAAGGTGTGTGAGGGTGTGACTGGCTGAACCAACTACAACTTGATTGGAGACCATCCACAATATGCATGCCAAATCCCCTGCAATGAAGTGATCTGAAAGCGAATTAAGAAAGATACTGGATGATGCCACAACTGTCTCCATGCCAAACACTATGAACTGTTGCCCAACAGAGGACAAACAAGTGTTCATGACAACCGCTGTGCCTTTGGTTGGAAAACATATTGGACAAGGAAAGACCAGGCTGCTCAGAAGAATTGTAAAAGTGACAATAGCTGTGATCTGACTACAACAGTTTTCGTAGGCAACATATCTAAGAAAGCTTCTGATACGTTAATCAGGCAGTTACCTGCAAAATGTGGCTTAGTTTTAAGCTGGAAGAGAGTTCAAGGAGCTTTAGGAAAATTGCAAGCATTCGACTTTTGTGAGTATAAAGAAAAAGAATCTACTCTGTGTGCATTAAGATTATTGCATAAACTTAATATTGCATATACATAAAATTTGGAGCAAGAAGGCTGCAAGTGATTGGCTAAGGATTTCTGGAGTGAAGGCATTTTTACTACTCGGGGTAAAGAGAAGCAAGACTGTACAGGAACGTGACATCAGCCAGTAGAGTGGGAAAAGTTTAAAAAGAAGACCACCATGTCCAGGGGGCAGTGGAGTGAGAAGGCAGCAGAGTGATAGGGCTTTGGCTTGATGGGCTTAGGCGGTAACGAAGCAAGGTAGGTTTACCTGTGTTAATTGCGGAAAGGAAGTATGTGTGTGAGGTTGGTGTTCAGTGCTCAGTGTAAGATGTGGGAGGTCTTAGAGTCTCCCAGCCCCCCGAATGGCCATATCTGCACCCGGTGTGTCGAGCTGCAGCTCCTAAGGGACCAGGTTAGGGAACTGGAGATGCAGCTCGATAACCTTCATCTGGTCAGGGAGGGCAAAGAGGTGATAGAAAGGAGTTATAGGCAGGTGCTCACGCTAGGGCCACGGGAGACAGACAAGTGGGTAACAGTCAGGAGAGGGAAGGGGAAGAGTCAGGTACTAGAGAGTACCCCTGTGGCTGTACTCCTTGACAATAAATATTCCTGTTTGAGTACTGTTGGTGGGGACAGCCTACAAGGGTAGGGAAAGGAAGAGGAAAGCAGTAGTGACAGGGGACTCTATAGTTAGGGGGTCAGACAGGTGATTCTGTGGATGCAGGAAAGAAACTCGGATGGCAGTTTGCCTCCCAGGTGCCAGGGACCAGGATGTTTCAGATGGCGTCCAAAATATTCTGCAGTGGGAGGGAGAACAGCCAGAGGTTGTGGTACCAATGACATAGGTAGGAAAAGGGAAGGGGTCCTGAAAAAAGACTACAGGGAGTTAGGAAGGAAGTTGAGAAGCAGGACTGCAAAGGTAGTAATCTCGGGATTACTGCCTGTGCCACATGACAGTGAGTATAGGAATAGAATGAGCTGGAGGATAAATGCATGGCTGAGGGATTGGAGCAGGGGGCAGGGATTCAGATTTCTGGATCATTGGGACCTCTTTTGGGGCAGGTGTGACCTGTACAAATAGGACGGGTTGTACTTGCATCCCAGGGGGACCAATATCCTGGCGGGGAGGTTTGCTAAGGCTACTGGGGAGAGTTTAAACTAGAATTGTTGGGCGGTGGGAACCGAACTGAAGAGACTGGGGAAGAGGCGGTTGGCTCACAAATTGAGAAAGCTTGGAGACAGTATGTGAGGGAGGACAGGCAGGTGATAGAGAAAGGACATGCTCAGACCGACAGTCTGACAGTTCTATTTTAACGAAAGGAGTATTGTGAACAAAGAGGATGAGCTTAGAGCGTGGATCAGTACTTGGAGCTATGATGTGGTGGCCATTACAGAGACTTGGACGGCTCAGGGACAGGAATGGTTACTTCAAGTGCCGGGTTTTAGATGTTTCAGAAAAGACAGGGAGGGAGGCAAAAGAGGTGGGGGGCTTGGCACTGTTGATCAGAGATAGTATCACGGCTGCAGAAAAGGTGGATGTCATGGAGAGGTTGTCTACGGAGTCTCTATGGGTGGAGGTTAGGAACAGGAAGGGGTCAATAACTTTACTGGGTGTTTTTTATAGGCCACTTAATAGTAACAGGGATAACGAGGAGCAGATAGGGAAACAGATCCTGGAAAGGTGTAATAATAACAGAGTTGTCATGATTGGAGATTTTAATCCCAAATGTCGATTAGCATCTCCCTAGAGCAAGGGATTTAGATGGGGTGGAGGTTGTTTGGTGCGTTCAGGAAGGTTTCTTGACACAATATGCAGATAAGCCCAAAAGAGGAGAGACTGTACTTGATTTGGTATTGGGAAATGAACCTGGTCAGGTGTCAGATCTCTCAGTGGGAAAGCACTTTGGAGATAGTGATTGTAATTCTATCTCCTTTACAATAATATTGGAGAGAGATAGGAACAGACAAGTTAGAAAAGTGTTTAATTGGAGTAAGGGGAATTATGAGGCTATCAGGCAGGAAATTGGAAGCTTAAATTGGGAACAGATGTTCTCAGGGAAAAGTACGGAAGAAATGTGGGAAATATTCAGGGGATATTTGTGTGGAGTTCTGCACAGGTATGTTCCAATGAGACAGGGAAGTTATGGTAGGGTACAGGAACCGTGGTGTACAAAGGCTGTAATAATTCTAGTCAAGTAGAAAAGAAAAGCTTACGAAAGGTTCAGAGAGCTAGGTAATGGTAGAGATCTAGAAGATTATAAGGCTAACAGGAAGTAGCTTTAAAAGAAAATTAGGAGAGCTAGAAGGGGCCATGAGAAGGCAGGCAGGATTAAGGAAAAACCCAGGACATTCTGCAAGTATGTGAAGACCAAGACAATAAGACATGAAAGAACAGGACCTATCAAGTGTGACAGTGGGAAAATATGTATGGAACCGGAGGAAATAGCAAGGTACTTAATGAATACTCTACTTCAGTATTCACTATGGAAAAGGATCTTGGTGATTGTAGTGATGACTTGCAGTGGACTGAAAAGCTTGAGCATATAGATATTAAGAAAGAGGATGTGCTGGAGCTTTTGGAAAGCATCAAATTGGATAAGTCGCCAGGACCAGGCTACTGTGGGAGGCGAGGGAGGAGATCGCTAAGTCTCTGGCGATGATCTTCGAATCATCAATGGGAGCAGGAGAAGTTCCGGAGGATTGAAGGGTTGCGGATGTTGTTCCCTTATTCAAGAAAGGGAGTAGAAATAGCCCAGGAAATTATAGACCAGTGAGTCTTACTTCAGTGGTTGGTAAGTTGATGGAGAAGATCCTGAGAGGCAGGATTTATGAACATTTGGAGAGGTATAGTATGATAAGGAATAGTCAGCATGGCTTTGTCAAGGGCAGGTCGTGCCTTACGGGCGTGATTGAATGCTTTGAGGATGTGACTAAACACATTGATGAAGACAGAACAGTAGATGTAGTGTATATGGATTTCAGCAAGGCATTTGACAAGGTACCTCATGCAAGGCTTATTGAGAAAGTAAGGGGGCATGGGATCCAAGGGGACATTGCTTTGTGGATCCAGAACTGGCTTGCCCACAGAAGGCAAAAAGTGGTTGTAGACGGGTCACATTCTGATGGAGGTCGGTGACCAGTGGTGTGCCTCAGGGATCTGTTCTGGGACCCTTACTCTTCATGATTTTTATAAATGACCTGGATGAGGAAGTGGAGGGATGGGTTAGTAAGTTCGCTAATGACACAAAGGTTGGAGGTGTAGATAGCGTGGAGGGCTGTCAGAGGTTACAGCAGGACATTGATAAGATGCAAAACTGGGCTGAGAAGTGGCAGATGGAGTTGAACCCAGATAAGTGTGAAGTGGTTCATTTTGGTAGGTCAAATATGATGGCAGAATATAGTATTAGTGGTAAGACTCTTGGCAGTGTGGAGGATCAGCGGGATCTTGGGGTCCGAGTCCATAGGTCACTCAAAGCAACTGCACAGGTTGACTCTATACTTAAGAAGGCATACGGTGTATTGGCCTTCATTAGTCGTGGAATTGAATTTAGGAGCTGAGAGGTAATGTTGCAGCTATATAGGACCCTGGTCAGACCCCACTTGGAGTACTGTACTCAGTTCTGGTCGCCTCACTACAGGAAGGATGTGGAAACCATAGAAAGGGTGCAGAGGAGATTTACAAGGATGTTGCCTGGATTGGGGAGCATGCCTTATGAAAACAGGTTGAATGAACTCGGCTGTTTCTCCTTGGAGCGATGGAGGATGAGAGGTGACTTGATAGAGGTGTATAAGATGATGAGAGGCATTGATCGTGTGGATAGTCAGAGGCTTTTTCCCAGGGCTGAAATGGTTGCCACAAGAGGACACAGGTTTAAGGTGCTGGGTTGTAGGTACAGAGGAGATGTCAGGGGGAAGTTTTTTACGCAGAGATTGGTGAGTGCGTGGAATGGGCTGCCAGCAACAGTGGTAGAGGCAGATACGATAGGGTCTTTTAAGAGACTTTTGGATAGGTACATGGAGCTTAGAAAAATAGAGGGCTATGGGTAAGCCTGGTAATTTCTAAGGTAGGGACATGTTCGGCACAACTTTGTGGGCCGAAAGGCCTGTATTGTGCTGTAGGTTTTCTGTGTTTTCTATGTTAACTGGGAGATGAAAAGCTGCTTGTAAAGTAGATGCACGGACTAAAGCCCAGCTGGATGAATGGAGGGCCAAAAAGAAAGGAGTGAATGGAGATATGGAAACAGAGTATTAGTCAGATGTTGTGGATGAGGAAGCCAAGAGGAGAGATCAGATGGTAAAAGGAGCAAATGAAGGATTAATAAGAGAATACTCCAGTGAGCTGAATGCACTTTTCCAAAATGAAAATGCACAAACTGGAAGAAGAAAAAGGAAGAAGATGTCTGGAGCTGTCAGAGCCACTTTCTGCAGTCCCAAAGTCAATTCCTGCAACCACTATGGAGGATGCCCCAGTACCTGAGATTGTTTCACAGCCACAGGTCTCACATGCTCAGCAGAGCCATCCCCCTTGTCAGAAAAGGCATCATCCCACTACAGTAAGAAATTCTTCACAGTGAATCTTTCAGCCTTGCTGTGGATCTCTGCATTCTATATTGAGGTGGAGTTTGGAGGAGTTTATGTATTTTATATTTCAATTATATCTGAGTAATCTTGAATATATGGTTGATTAAGCAATCGTTTTCGTTTAAATAAATAATTACGGGTGAAATGTAAAATGCATTAATTGCATACATCATCATGTGATATGTGCACACTTCGCTTAAAGTAAACTCAAAGTATACGGCTGTATTTCAGACTCCTGTGAGTTTCTTTGAATTTAATATTTAATATTTTGAAGTTACAAAACATAACAGAATCCATACCAAAGTACTTAACCAATTTCTCAGTTTCTGTTGAGACTATTTGACCCATGATCCTGATTTGTATGTCATGGGGTCATAGAGTAGAGATACATAGAGTGTAGAAACAGATCTTTTCAATCAACTGGTCCATGCTGACCAACATTCTCATCAAAGGTCATTCTCTTTGCTCACGTTTAACCCACATCCTTCTCAACCTTTCCTATTCATGTACAGTACTGTGCGTAAGTCTTAGGCACACAAGCAAGGGTAATTGTCAACGTGGAACAGAGAGTGAGTTTGTAAGGCTGGCGGGAGCAAAGGGTGTTGGGAATGGTGAGGTGGAGCACCGCAGGAAGAGTGTGGGGTGGGCGGGGAGAAGGATTGCCAGGGTGGGGTGGGGTTGGGTGGCACAGTTGCAGGCACACCCAGTGCTGAGACACCAGGTAAGGAAATTTGACTCAAAACATTTGGTTTATTGATCATTACAGAATGTCTCTCTGGAGTTTTCCACTTCCTCCCCTCTCCCTTCCCCTTTTTCCAACCATGATTCCCCTCTCCCTGCCCCCTTTCCACTCTCAGTTCACAATAGAGACCCATATCAGAATCAGGTTTCTCATCACTTACATATGTCATAAAATTTGTTTCTTTTGCAGTAGCAGTTTAGTGCAGTACATAAAATTACTACAGCATTGTGCAAATGTCTTTTGAAAGTTATTATTGTATCTACCTCACCAACTCCCTCTGGCAGCTTGTTCCATATATCAGCACTCTCTACATATAAAAGTTGCCGCTTTGACCTCTTTAAAATATTTCCCCTCTCATCTTAAACAATACACATGAGTTTTTGATTTCTTCTCCTTGGAAAGAGACTACATGCGTTCACCCTATCGATGCCACTCAGATCTTATATACCTCTTATATAGATCTTATATCCCACCACTAAGCACATCTTTCCCTCCCCCACCTCTGCTTTCCGCAGGGATCGCTCCCTACGTGACTCCCTTGTCCATTCGTCCCCCCCATCCCTCCCCACTGATCTCCCTCCTGGCACTTATCCTTGTAAGCGGAACAAGTGCTACACATGCCCTTACACTTCCTCCCTCACCGCCATTCAGGGCCCCAAACAGTCCTTCCAAGTGAGGCGACACTTCACCTGTGAGTCAGCTGGGGTGATATACTGTGTCCGGTGCTCCCGATGTGGACCTCTATACATTGGCGAGACCTGATGCAGACTGGGAGACTGCTTTGCTGAACACCTACGCTCTGTCCGCCAGAGAAAGCAGGATCTCCCAGTGGCCACATATTTTAATTCCACATCCCATTCCCATTCTGACATGTCTATCCACGGCCTCCTCTACTGTAAAGCCACACTCAGGTTGGAGGAACAACACCTTATATTCCGTCTGGGTAGCCTCCAACCTGATGGCATGAACATTGACTTCTCTAACTTCCGCTAATGCCCCACCTCCCCCTCGTACCCCATCCGTTATTTATTTTTACACACACATTCTTTCTCTCACTCTCCTTTTTCTCCCTCTGCCCCTCTGACTATACCCCTTGCCCATCCTCTAGGTTCCCCCCTCCTTGTCTTTCTCCCCGGGGCTCCTGTCCCATGATCCTCTCATATCCCTTTTGCCTATCACCTGTCCAGCTCTTGGCTCCATCCCTCCCCCTCCTGTCTTCTCCTATCATTTTGGATCTCCCCCTCCCCCTCCCACTTTCATATCTCTTACTAACTCTTCCTTCCAGTTAGTCCTGACGAAGAGTCTCGGCCTGAAACGTCGACTGTACCTCTTCCTATAGATGCTGCCTGGCCTGCTGCATTCACCAGCAACTTTGATGTGTGTTGCTTGAATTTCCAGCATCTGCAGAATTCCTGTTGTTTATATACCTCGATAAGGTCAGTCTTCAGTCTCCTCTGATCCAAGGGGAAAGAAAGAACTGGCCTGCTCAGCCTCTCCTTATAATTCAAGTACTATTTTAAAGAGGTAACTGCAAGGGTAGGTGAGGGTAGGGCTGTTATATGACCATTTGGATTGCAGCAAGGCCTTTGAAAAGGTCCTTTATGGTAAGTTGGTCTTGAGGTTTAGGTCCCGTAGAATTCAGGAAACTTAGTTACCTAGATTCAAAATTTGCTTTGAAAATTTTGGTTGGAAGCAGAGGATGGTGGTTGAAGGTTGTTTTGCAGAACATAGGCCACTGAGGGGTAGTGTGCTGCAGGGGCTGGTGTTAACACTATTATTTGTTACTTACATAAATTATTCAGATGTGAATGTTCAAGACTTGATCAGCAAGTTTGCAGATGACTTTAGGGAGGTGGTTGTTGATTTAGGAAGTTATTGTAGATTACAGAGGGACCTTCATTAATTAAGGAAGTACATGAGGAGTGGCAAATGAATTTCAATACAGTTAAATGTGAGGTGATGCATTTTGGAACTGGTGTGGGAGTTGTATTATGAATAGTAGAGTACTCGGAAACAGTGGAAACTAGGAGCACAAGTGCATAGTTCATTGAGAATGGCATCACAGGTAGACAGGCTGGTGAAAAGCTGCAGTTCAAAGTTAAATTTATTATTGAAGTATTTATATGTCACCATATACATTTCCATTTTCTTGTGGGCATACACATTTAAATCCAAGAAACTAATAAAATCAAAAGACCACATTCAGCAGGATGGACAAACAACCAACATACAAAAGACAACAATCTGTGCAAATACAAAGAAAAAATAACAACAATGGTCTCTGGCCATTACAGAGACTTGGATGGCTCAGGGGCAGGAATGGCTGCTGAATGTGCCAGGCTTTAGACATTTCAAAAAGGACAGGGAGAGAGAGCAAAAGAGGTGGCATTGCTAAACGGGGATAGTGTCATGGCTGCAGAAAAGGAGGAAGTAATGGAGGGATTGGCTACTGAGTCAGAGTCGGTGGAAGTCAGAAACAGGAAGGGGCAGAAACTGTACTGGGTGTTTCTTATGATAGTAACAGGAATATTGAGGAGCAGATAGGGAGACAGATAGGATGCAGAAATGGGCTGAGAAGTGGCAGATAGAGTTCCAGACAGATAAGTGTGAAGTGGTTCATTTTGGAAAGTCAAATTTGAAGGTAGAATATAATATTAATGGTAAGATTCTTGGCAGTGTGGATGATCAGTGAGATCTTGGGTCCGTGCCCACAGGACACTCAAAGCTGCTGTGCAGGTTGTCAGTGTGGTTAAGAAGGCATATGTTGTGTTGGCATTCATCAACCATGGGATTGAGTTCAAGAGCCATGAGATAATGTTACAGCTACATAAGACCTTGGTCAGACCCCACTTGTAGTACTGTGTTCGGTTCTGGTCTCCTCATTGCAGGAAGGATGTGGATACAATTGAGAGATTGCAGAGGAGATTTACAAGAATGTTTCCTGGATTGGAGAGCATGCCTTATGAGAATAGGTTGAGTGAACTTTGCCTTTTCCCTTTGGAGTGACAGAGGATGACAGGTGACCTGATAAAGGTGTATAAGATGATGAGAGGCATTGATTATGTGGATAACCAGAGGCTTTTTTCCAGGGCTGAAATGGCTAATATGAGAGATAATAGTTTTAAAGTGCTTGGAAGTAGGTACAGAGGTTATGTCAGGGGTAAGTTTTTCACACAGAGAGTGATGGGTCTGTGGAATGTGACAGTGGTTGTGGCAGATTCCACACACCCATCACAATAGGGTTTTTTAAGAGTCTCTTAGATAGGTCCTTGAAAGTGAGGTCATAGGATGTGGGAACGTTTCCATGATGGGGTGAGTGAAATTATGCGCTCTGGTTCAAGAGGCTGATGATTGAGGAGTAATTACAATTCCTGAACCTGGTGGTATGGGCCCTGAGGTTCCTGTACCATCCTCCTGATGGCTGCAGTGAGAAGAGAGCATGATCTGGATGGTGGGGGCTTTGATGATGGATACTGCTTTCCTGTGACAGCGCTCCTTGTAGATGTGTTCAATGGTAGGTAGGGCTTTACCTGTGATGGACTGGCCGTATCCACTATTTCTGTTCAGGGGCATTGGTGTTTCCATACCAGGCTGTGATGCAACTAGTCAATATACTCTTCACCACACATCAAAAGCATTTCAGGATTCCTCTGAATAATGTCAGATACATTCCTCTGACATTAAATTGGACCTTTGAACCTTGGAATATCTATAGAGTTTAGCAAACATTAGTCATCCAAATCTTCACAAACTTCTAAGGAAGTAGAGGCCTGCGGTGCTTTCTTCATAATGGCATTTACCCATTCGACTAAGGACAGATCCTCTGAAATGATAACACTGAGGAATTTAAAGTTGATAACCTTCTCCACCTCTGATCCCCCAATAAGGACTGTCTCATGGACCTCCATTTTCTTCCTCCTGAAGTCAATGATCAGCTACTTGGTCTTGCTGACATTGAGTGAGAGGTTGTTGTTGTGGCTCCACTCAGCCAGATTTTCAATCTCCCTCCTCTACGCTGATTCATCATCGCCTTTGATTTGGCCAGCAACAGTGGTGTCATCAGCAAACTTAAATGTGACATTGAATCAGTGCTTAGCCTCACTGTCGTAAGTGTAAAGCCAGTAGAGCAGAAGGCTTAGCACACAGCCTTGTGGTACACTGTGCTGATGAAGATTGTGGAAGAGGTATTGAGGCCAAAGTCTTGAAGTTTATTGATTAGTTTTGTGTGGATAATTGTATTGAATGTTGAGCTGTTGTTAATGAAAAGCATCCTTTTCTGATCAGATATTTCAGGGTTGAGTGAAGAGCTAATGAAATAGCATCTGCTGTGGACATTGTGAGAATAGGAAAACTGGAGTGGATCCAAGTTGCTTTTCAGTCAGGAGTTGATATGTTTCATCACCAACCCCTCAAAGTACTTCATCATTGTGGATGTAAGTTCTACTGGACAATTGTCAATGAGGCAAATTGTTCTTGGGCACCAGTATAATTGAAGCCTGCTTGAAGCAGGTGGGTACCTCAGACTGCCAAAGTGAGAGGTAAAAGATATTGGCAAACGTTCTAGCTAGTTGATCAGCACAGGTCTTTGGTACATGGACAAGTACCCCATCTGGGCCGGATGCTTTCTGTGAGTTCACCTCCTGGACAATGGTTTCATGTCAGCCTCAGAAACTGAAATCACAGGGACATCAGGGCCTGTGGGAATTTGTGCAGGTTCCTCTGTGTTTTGGTGGTCGTGGTAAAGATAGATGGCATTGAGCTCATCTGGGAGCGAAGGCTTGTTGTCACCTATGTCACTTGGTTTCACTTTGTGAAACCCTATTATTCAAACCCTGTCACAGCTGTTGAGCATCCTTCAGTGATTCACATTTGGTCCAGACTTGCCACTTTGCATGTGAGATGGCTTTCCAGAGATTATACCTGGACCCCTTGCATTTTACTTGGTCACCAGACTTGAATCCCATTGATTTGGCCTTCACAGATTGTGGATCCCATAGATCATCCAGGGTTTCTGATTGGGGAAGACACTCTCTTTATGACTGTTTCTATAAAGTCCGTTACAACCATGGTGTATCTGTTCAGATCTTGTGATGAGTCCTTAAACACGGCCCAGTGCATCGATTCGAATCCCTTAGCCACTTCTCTGCCTCCCCAACCATCGTTTTGTTGTCCTTATCGCTAGAGCCTTGCTGTTTAGCTTCTGCCTGAATGCAGGTAAAAGGAGGACAGCCAAGTGATCAGCTTTCCCAAAATGTGGTCTAGCAATGGAACAGTCGGCATTCTTAATCATAGTCGCAGTGGTCGAATGTATTGGGACCCTCGTGCTGCAGGTTATATGTTGATGATAAAGGCAGTGATTTCTTCAAACAAGCCTGATTGAAGTCCCTGACAATGGATTGAATGGCATCAGGGTAGGTTGCCTCTTGTTCGCTGATGGCAGCATTCAATACTTTGAGAGTCTGTTTAACAACTGCCTTTGATAATATATAAACTGTGGTCAGGATCAGGGAGAAAAACTCTCTTGGTAAGTAGAATGGTCGGCACTTAATCGTTAGATGTTCCTTGTCAAGGGAACAAGGGTGTGACAAGACCACGGTGTCCAAACACTGTAGAGTTCATCATGAAACGCAGACCTCCCCAACTTCCTGCATTCTTCAAAACAGCTGTCCGGTCCATCTTGCGTATTGAGAAGCCCTTGGAACTTATCGACGTATCAGGTGTGTCTAGAGTGAAACATGTCTCCATGCACCTCCAAACACAGCAATTTCACATTTCTCTCCGATACAGCAATCTTCCCCAGGGGTCTTCAATCTTGTTCTCCAGCGACTACATTTACTAGCAAGATGTTGAGTAGTGGAAGTTTCGTTCTCCTGCATTTCAGTCTAGCTTGGAATCCTCCCCTCCTCCAATTCTCACAGCCATAGCAATGTACCTTCATCTGTTTAAAGTTACCGTACCTGCATACTTGAGAGTTAAGTCTACTGAGTCCTTCAGAAGATTGTGAAATTACTAGTTAATTAAGACAGTTCAAAAGTGAGTTACTTAAAGGGAAATTACAGGCTGCCGATTTCAGTGAGAGTAGTTCAGAAGAATATTTAGAAGTTTTGCAGCTGCCTGCATAGGTTGCTATGGTTCATCAGTGCCACCTTGCCACACTGACTTTCATCAGAAAGAGCATTGATATGGGAATAGAGACATTCTGTTGCAATTGTATGAGTTGTTAGTGAAGCAACATGTCCAGCACTGCATATAGTTTAGTTATTCTATTATTGGAATAGGAGTTCAGAGAAAATTTAAGAGGATGTTGCCAGGTTGAGAGGGTCTGAGTCATTGGGAGAGGTTGATTAGACTGGGTCTTTATTCTTTCAAATGTGGGGAAATTGAGGACTTTTAAAATTATGAGAGTCCAAAACTAGAGGTGAGGGGAGAGACTTAAAGGGGCAGTATTTGCATATAGAAGGTAGTGACTCTATGGAATGAACCGCTAGAGGAAGCAGTTGAGGCAGGTACAATAGTATCATTTAAAAAGCACCTGGATAGCTACATCCAAGTGTACCTTAGAGGGTTTAGAGGAAACAGGTGAGCTTCTGTGTGACTGCTTTCAGTTGGCAGTCTATTTCAAAGCTTCATCTACCAGCCAGTATGTTGCCCCCTTCATTGACTTTATCTGCAAGTGTGTAACAGACATTCTGAGTTCCCAAACCTGAAAGCATAGATGGACTGGGAGACCCACTCCCTTCTGTAGTCTAGGAGTGCAGCATTCATATCACGTGACACTGATCTTCTAGGAATAGGATCTCCATAAAGCTGTAAGAGATGACGATCCAAAATCAAGTTCCAGACCAGCTACTAGTTGTAGCAGGGCTTACATGCTGTAATGGGCTACAGAATAAAATTAGGTAGTATCACAGCCAACAGCACGTCCTTTCTTGTTGAGCTTAATTTGACAGAAAGTGACTGTTATGTCACCAACTACCCTGACAGCCTCCAATGCACCTGAAGCCCCAGTCACCATTGTAGACTCAAGATCTGTCTTTTGGGGAGTGAACCCATGGAAAGCATCTGGCCTGGAAGTTGGTGCTAATCAGTTGGTGGGAGTACTTACAGCCATTTTTAACTACTCTCTGCTTCAATCTGAGATTCCCAACTACTTTAAGAAGGCAACTGTCATCTTGATACCTAGAAAAGCAAGGTAACCTGCTTTTACAACTACTGACTAATGGCTTTGGCATGTATCATAATGAAATGTTTCAAGAGGCTGGTCATTTCATGGATTAACTGCAGTGTCCCAGACAACCGTGGCCCACTTCATTTGCCTGCTGCTGATACAGTTCTATGAAACAGTACACTGGAGCATCTGTAAAGATGGTAATCACATCTACATTAGACTATTGTTTATAACTACAGCTTTGCCTTCAATACAAGCGAACTCATCTCCAAACTTTGAGACCTGGAAATCAACACCTTCTTTTGAAAATGGATCTTCAACTTCCTGACCCAAAGACCACAGTCAGTAAAGAAAGGCAACAACACCTCCAAAATGATCATTTTGAACACTGATGCTGCACAAGGTTGTGTACTCAGCCTCCGACTCTACTCCCTGTACACTCATGCTGTAACTCCATATACAAGTTTGCAGATGATACCACCTTAGTGAGCCACATCTCTAAAAACAATGAGTCAGAGTACAGGAAGTAACATGGGTGGTTAGCACAACACGATTACGTCTCAGAGTATCTTGAGTTCAGAGTTGATTTCCGACATCATCTGTAAGGAGTCTGTATGTCGTCCCCTTGGAATATGTGGGTTTTCCCTGAGTTGTCCAGTTTCCTCCAACCATCCAAAGACATACCATTTGGTAGGTTAATCGGTCATAGTAAATTGTCCCATGACTAGGTTAGGGTTAAATTGGGGATTGCTGGGTGGTGTGGCTGGAAGGACCTGTTCTGCGCTGTATCTCTATGAAATAAAAATAAAAACAAAGACAACCTTTTTTTCAGTGTCAGCAAAACAAAAGAGCTGCTGAATTTCTTCAGAAAGGGAGGCAGTGCACATGCTCCAGTCTTCATCAACGGTGCTGAGACTGAAAATGTTGAGAGCTTCAAGTTCTTAGGAGTGAACATCACCTATAGCTTGTGCTAGTTTAACCATATACTGTAGACATGATGGCCAAGAAAATGCCTCTACTTCCTCAGGAGGCTAAAGAAATCCAGTATATTCCTGTTGACCCTTATAAATTTTTATCAATGCACCATAGAAAGCATCCTATCTGAATACATCGTGGCTTGATTTGGGACTGCTCTTCCCATGACCACAAGAAACTGCAGAGAGTTATGAACATAGCTCAGCACATCACGGTAACCGGCCTCCTTTCTATGCTTTTTGCTATCTCAATAAAGCAGCCATCATAATCAAAGACCCCACCCACCCCAGATAATCTATCCCATTGGGCAGAAGATACAAAAGCATGCTGCCCCAGGTTCAAGGACAACTTCTATGCCACTGTTATAATAGAATGGTTTCCTAATGTAATAACTTGAGCTCTTGACCTCATAATCTACCTCATCTCAGCCAGAAATGTCAACTTTTTATTTCACTCCATAGATACTGTCTGACCTGCTGAGTTCCTCCAGCATTTTTGTGAGTTATTCTTGACCTCACAATCTACTTTGTTATGATGTTGCATCTGTTGTCTAACTGTAATGCACCTTCCTTTTTGCTGATATTGGAAGTGGTTTATTATTGTCACTTCTAACAAGATACAGTGAAAAGCTTACTGCATACAGTTCATGCATATCAAATCACAGCATAGTGTATTGAGCTAGAACATGGTAAGACAACAAAAGAATGCAGAAGTAAAGTGTAACAGCTACAAAATTTATCCTGCACTTTACTCTGCATTCGGTTTTACACTGTACTATTTCCATGCTGGAGGTAATGATTTGATTGGTGTGAATAGTAGTGCAAGGTAAGCTTTTCACTGTACATGTGACCAATAATAAACCAATTCCAATTACATATGTAGAGCAATGATGCTCCATGACACTATAACATTCTCATAAGTATTTGTTGCACTTTCTCAAGCTTAATGATGCTTTTCATATGACAAGGCAATCAAAAGTGTGGCCTCATCGAAGTTCAGTACAGCTGTCTGAAAGAGCTGTCTGCAGCTCTTGTTCCTTGTCCCCACTGTGTGAATGGAGAGGAATTGTAGGGGTAGTGGGTCAAGGTGGGAGTTGTGTGATTGGACAAGGTTGTTATTGTCTAGGCTTGGGAGGTGGGAGTGCTGCCATAGAATGTAAGCCAAATATGGGATGCCATGTACTGTGTTTTTAGTTTTACAGTTTTGGACATTTCTGTTTCAACAGAACTTCAGAGAGGTGGTCACAAGGATCATGGATAGTAATGGACAGCTGCTGGTTGACCAAGAAGGAGTGACCCATACCCTGCATCTCATTAATGAGTTGCACACACTTCACCGTGAGATACTGAGAGAGCTGGAACGAAGCACCCTGGAGTGGTACCTGCATAGCATTTCCATAAGAAGGGGAGGTGGGGTTGCTGAGTGTGGATGGAGACTGTTTAGCAGTGTTGTAGCAGATCATGGCTAAGGAATCATTCTTCCTAACTTGTGATACTCCACTTCAACTCTTCTCCTTAGCCTGCCCTATGGATCAAAGATAACACTTTGGGTTCAGAAGTGGTTGATGAGATTAGTGTAGAGTCACCGACTGCCTCAGCTGGGCTGAAGTCATCTGCCACACTGCAGGGGCCCAGGGTTAATGGAAGGCACAAACTAAAGGTCAGAGGTCACTTGGTCAATCTGGAAACACCTAAGGAGATCATAACACTGGAAGTGATTCCTTTACCAGGAGCAGGCTCCCGTGAGCTTGAGTAGGTTGTTAGGCCCTTTCTGTGCTTCCATGTTTTGAGGATGAGTGACATCTCAGGGGTTTGGGGTGTTGAAGTGCCTGTTGGTGTTTCAGAGTATACTCCAACATGGATGACAGGGAATGTACCTGCCTGACTGACCTCTGTCTGTTTTGCTGCCAGGGATCAGACTGGGCCAAGTTTGGGTTGTGCATTGTCAAGATATGGACCCAGATTGAGCATATACTTCAGATATATTGAGCAGTTTGACAGCAGTATTGCCTTTCTGGAAGAGAGCTGCTGGAAGGCACCTGGAATCTCCACTGCTCCCCTGCGGTCTGAGGTAACACTCTCCAAATTGTTCTCTCTACAGATAGGAATGATATTTATAACTTTTAGTTATAAAAGTTGTCCCTTCTGTCTTGGCTCCTGTTCAGCTTCTGGTCCCTGCCAGACAGATAATAATTTGATTGTTTCACTAAATGCAACCACCTCATTCTAAATGGCTTTAAATCACATTTATTGCTCAACTTCTCTATATAATTATAAATTCCTTTCATCTTCCAAAGAACTAACTGCATCTCCTGTTTCTGTATCATTTGGCCCATAGAGCTTGATGCCAATTTATAATAAAGGTCCTCCTCGTGTATCATCCATATACCTCCATTCCCATCATATTCATATGTCTATCTAAAAGCCCCCTTTCGGATAGACTCATAATCATGTTCAAAGGGCATCTTAGATAAACTCACGTTCATGTGTCTACCTGAAATGGCCTGATTCCACAAATGCTTTTGGTAACCCATTCCAGACACCTACCACTATCTGCCTCTTCTGTTGCCTGTAAACCTCCCTTACTCTAACCTCAGGAATTTGACATTTCTACCAAAACAGATTCTGACTGTCTACCCTATCTATGCTTCTCATAAATTTAAAAAGTGATTTTTTTATTATTTGGCTATAAAATATAATAAAATTCATTATTTAAATAGCTTTAAAAACACAGCCTCTAACTCTCTGGGGGAACAACCAAAGTTTGAACAACATTTCATAGAAACATAGAAAACTTACAGCACAATACGGGCCTTTCAGCCCACAAAGTTGTGCCAAACATGTCCCTACCTTGGAAATTACTAGGCTTACCCATAGCTCTCTATTTTTCTAAGCTCCATGTACCTATCCAAAAATCTCTTAAAAGATGCTATCATATCCGCCTCCACTACTGTTGCTGGCAGCCCATTCCACGCACTCACCATTCTCTGAGTAAAAAACTTACCCCTGACATCTCCTCTGTACCTACTCCCCAGCACCTTAAACCTGTGTCCTCTTGTGGCAACCATTTCAGCCCTGGGAAAAAGCCTCTGACTATCCATACGATCAATGGGTTGATTAGAACTACACACAATACTCCTAGTACTGTCTGCTAAAGTTTCATATAGGTGCAGCATGACTTCTTTACTCTTATACTCAACGCTCCTACCAATGAAGGCAAGAATGCCATGCATCTTCCTTACCACCTTGTTCACTTCCCCAGCTATTTTCAGTGAATTACAGAACTGGACCATCAAGATAGCTCATACCTCAATAATATTAAGATAAATACCATTACCCAAATGTTTTCTCTTTTCATTTGACTTCCCAAATTACATTTCACACTTGCCAGATTAAACTCCATCTGCCACTTATCTCTGTACCTGAACAATATCCCGCTGTATTTCTTGACGGTCTATTACACTGTCCACAACTCCACCAATCTTGCTAATCCATCCAAATCATTGATGTGTATCATAAATATCAAGAGAGATCTGTAGAGTCTCAAAAGCAGAGGTAGAAGAGTATGCCTCATGATCAACTTCTCTTGGTGCACAAATATATCAGTGCTGTCCCAATTCTGCTCAGCAAATTTGGAATATCTAGCAGTTATATCTAGCATTTTACCTACCACGGAAGATTTCTGTGTAGTCCCCCCAGCCTCCCTCAGGGTCGCTCGGCTCGCTGAAACAACCCTCGGCCCCGGCAAACGGGGTTTGTATGGATGCTGTGTGATGTACCCCACCCCGCCCAAATAACAGACGATACACCAGATACAATTAAATGATTTACAGTTTATAGATATTACTGGAACTATATAATTAATAGTGAATAAAATATAAAAGGAAAATAAAAGGCGCCACACTTATCGAAGTTCAATCTCTTCGTGCACAAAACAGTTGGAGCTCAAGAACCTTCTTCTTCACCCTGCGACCCCTCGGACCACCTCGACCGGCTGCCTGGGACCAACAGTGGTCGACCAGACGCTCCACACGAGTTCGTCTCTGTCTGCTCGCCGAACGCCCTCTTCGGGGTCCAACCCCATTTGCGGACATCATAGCACCTGGTCCATTCTCTGTCTCTCTCTCTCTTCCGCCTTCTGCCCCAAAACCCTGCGCATACAAAAACTTCCAGATACACCAAAGTCATAACAACTATCCCAATTGGTTCATAACATCCTCTTATCAGCCCCTAACCCACAACAAGCTGCTGGCGCAAAGCTTTCTCAGCGTTTAACATAACAAAGAAGCATTCCCGATTATAAAATAACAAAGAAGCCATTTTAATTAGCCTCCGCGGTGACATAAAAGACGAAACCCCTTTACACTCTCCCCCCTCCAAATAAAGTCATGTCCTCATGACTTCTAAATAATTCGCCAACCTGTCCTGCAGACACGCAACACACACATACACAGATACACACAGTGACAGTGCTCCCCAAGCAGTGGACCTTATGCCCGTCCAACGGGCGCTACATAGGCCAATGTATCTGGGAGTTTCTTAACCCTCCAAGACCTCTGTACCCCCTCACCTAAACCGAAAAGGCTCAGACACTACTAGGGATACCTCAGGCCTGCTTGCCAACTCCTCTCTCACTCAGGCCACCATTACAGCCGTGTCCGGGGCCCCGCCTCTCCTCCTTCCTGATCCTGCCGTAACTCAGACTGCCCACTGCTAGCTCTCCCCACTACACCTGACTCAGTGGGAGAAGGGCCAAAAGTCTCTTCCTCAATCACGGGGAAGGTAGCGAAAGGCAGCATGTACCACATGTGCAGCACATCATCCTTCGAATCCGTATTATTCTTCATTCCCTCGATCGGTAGCTGCTGTTTAAGTTTCTCCAAACTGAAACATTTAGCCGGGGCTACGCCTTCAGTCTCCTGCAGTCGAGACGTCAGCTTCTTGTTCCTTTCAAGCGTCCGCCTCCCTCTTCCGAGATCTGTCCTCCATTTCTTCACCTCCTCGGGAGTGTAGTCAAACTCCCCTCCCTGGGCTCTTGGTTTTCTGTTGGCCTTAGTCAGAACACTTCCTTGATCTTCCCCAGCTTGTAAGTCTTCCAATCTTTTCGAATCAACGTTTTGAGTTTCCGCTGATCCCTTCGAAGGTGGGTCATTGTTTCTGCTCGCTGGATTAATTCATCAGTACATGACCTTCTCCACGTTGACGAGCGTGAATTCCAAGTCTGCAATGGTCGTCCCACAAGTGCGGCACTCAGTCTCCAGCCGGCATTTCTGAGCACTCAGTTCAGCAGTGCAAATCCCCTCTCTCCCCTGTGTCTCATTCAGATTGACGACCTGGGTTTCCAACCACCATCTGTTCCAACACCAGGAAGTTCAACTGGTATGTCGGGTCATTTTTCTCACGTTGCACCAAACTCCTCTGGCGAAAAACTCCTCCACATTTGACACTTCGCTTCTGTCGCCCAGGCTCAGCCACTTGCCTCGCCTCATAGACCCCCCAGGTGAATCCAAGCTCTAGACAGTCATCCACATACGCCAAAACTCCACACACCTCAAAACTCCACACACCTTCACTTCCCCCATGGTCTTCCTCATGCCCCGCGGGAAGGATGTAGGGGCTCCGGATATGCCCTTGGGCATCTTTACGGATCGGAAGAATTCTAGGGAACTAATAATGACTGTCTTCGGCTCGACAGCCGCACTCCTCAGGATCTGGCAACATCCACCCCTCAGATGCAGCACATTAAACCACATCGCATAATCCACACACACGCTGCCTTCATCTTC
Source organism: Mobula hypostoma (assembly GCF_963921235.1). Classification (NCBI taxonomy): domain Eukaryota; kingdom Metazoa; phylum Chordata; class Chondrichthyes; order Myliobatiformes; family Myliobatidae; genus Mobula; species Mobula hypostoma. The sequence goes on along the minus strand of NC_086111.1, from coordinate 11,439,680 downwards.
CACTGCGCCAGGGTCCAGTTGCCGCGACCTCTCTCCCACTGAGGTGCCTTCAGCGGTCAACTCCCCTCCCTCGTGGTAGTTCGGAGCATCTACTAAGAGGGTCTCACCCTCAGCTACTTTCCCCAGGCTGTACCACCGCTGGGTCTCGTTTAAATTCAGTACCGGCTCAAGGCTGCCACACACGTCCTCAGAAACAACTCGACGCGCTGGGTGCCCAGACAATGCCCCCATGAACTCCAGGGTCATTAACCAATCAACGTCTTCTGGATAACTACTGGCACTGGTACCCAAAATCTCCGGTGCCCTTGCGGTTGTCAAGGGTAAATGCTTCAGACACCAGTTGTAAAACGAACTGTACAACAACTTGACCTGCACCCCGGGGTCGAGGATGGCTTTAGCATCGCTTCCCTCTATCCGTAATGACACCCTGGGGCGCGGTCCCGCTAAGCCTTCAGGAATAGGGTCTTTTCCTTTCGGAAGTTCATTGGTACATTGTTGGGAATGTGCTTCCCTAGAGACCCCAAGCCGTTCCCCCACTGGGCCTCCACTAAGTTTCCCGACATCTCTCTGATCAGCTGAACAACTGAAGGAGGGGCATGATCCCCCTGGCACTGCAAGCAATTTAGCTGCCCTCCTAGCCAGAGAAGACTTTCCCCGCTCTTTTAAATAACTGACAGCTGTCACTACGGTGTAAGTGAACCTGACAGCTCTAACACCGTCACCAGCCCGCCTACTCAAACTTTCACCCAATCCCTGTTGCTCTCCCTCAACCGAGCACTGCCACTCATCTAACAACTGAGAGATCCGCTCCGCCCACATCTCGCACGTCTCCGCCCCTCTTGGGGTGGACACTATCCCAAGCGCCAGGCAGAGCCTGCCAGAGCTAGAACATTGATTCGCAGACCCTACCTCCAAATCAGACCACTCTTTCCTCTCTCTTCCAACCGCATGGACAGCCCCGAGTGCCACCTCCAACTTGTCAACGCCAGCCTGAACTCGAACAAAGACCGCACCCACAACGTATACAGCAATAACTAGCAAATAACCCACAGAGACACACATTACAGATTTAAATAGGGCACCCACACAGCATACCCGTAGACCCAATCCCGGACAAAGCCCACACAATGTAGCCCCCCTGGCCACCCTCAGGGTCGCTCAGCTCGCTGTTGTCTAGGGAAAAAACCCTCGGCCCCGCCAAACTGGATAATTAGTTTGTGTGGATGCTGTGTGATGTATACCCCACCCCGCCCAAATAACAGACAATACACCAGATGCGATTAAATGATTTACAGTTTATAGATATTACTGGAACTATATAATTAATAATGAATAAAATATAAAAGGAAAATAAAAGGCGCCACACTTATCGAAGTTCAATCTCTTCGTGCACAAAACAGTTGGAGCTCAAGAACCTTCTTCTTCACCCTGCGACCCCTGGGACCACCTTGACCGGCCGCCTGGGACCAACAACGGTGGTCGACCAGATGCTCCACACGAGTCCGTCTCCGTCTCCTCGCCGAATGCCCTCCCCGGGGTCCAACCCCGTTAGCGGACATCACAACACCTGGTCCGTTCTCTGTCTCTGTCTCCCGCCTTCTGCCCCAAAACCCTGCGCATACAAAAACTTCCAGATACACCAAAGTCATAACAACTATCCCAATTGATTCATAACATCTTCTTACCAGCCCCTAACCCACAACAAGCTGCTAGCGCAAAGCTTTCTTAGCGCTTAACATAACAAAGAAGCATTCCCGATTATAACATAACAAAGAAACCATTTTAATTAGCCTCCGCAGTAACATAAAAGACGAAACCCCCTTACATCTGTGATCATTATGGTAGCGGTATAACATAGAAACATAGAAAACCTGTGGTAGAATACAGGCCCTTTGGCTCACAAAGCTGTGCCGAACATGTCCCTACATTAGGACTACTTAGGCTTTACCCATAGCCCTCTATTTTTCTAAGCTCCATGTAGCCATCCAGGAGTCTCTTAAAAGACCCTCCAGCACCACCGTCAGCAGACTATTCCACGCACTCACCACTCTCTGCATAAAAAAACTCACCCCTGGCATTTCCTCTGTACCTGCTTCAAAGCACCTTAAAACTATGCCCTCTTGTGCTAGCCATTTCATCCCTAGGGAAAAACCTCTGACTATCCACACGATCAATGCCTCTCATTATCTTGAACACCTCTATCAGCTCTCATCCTCTGTCGCTCCAAGGAGAAAAGGCCGAGTTCACTCAACCTATAAGGCATGCTCCCCAATCCAGGCAACATCCTTGTAAATCTCTTCTGCACCCTTTCTATGGTTTCCACATCCTTCCTGTAGTGAGGCGACCAGAATTGAGCACAGTACTCCAAGTGGGGTCTGACAAGGGTCCTATATAGCTGTAACATTACCTCTCGGCTCTTAAACTCAATCCCACGATTGATGAAGGCCAATGCACCTTCATTTCACCTCAGGCCAATGTCAATCAGGCTTTAGATGATCTGAGCAATGGGATCAAAATGCATGAAACAGTGCACCCTAATGCCTTCACTGTTATTTTGGGGGATTTTAACCAGGCCAGTCTGAAAAAAATCAGTACACTATTACCATCAACAGATCACTTGCAATACCAGAAGAAGCAACACACTGGACCGTTGTTACACCACTATTAAGAATGTCTACCATGCTATTCAATGCCTTCACTTCAGGAAGTCTGATCACCTGGCTATACTTCTACTCCCTGAGTACAGGCCGAGACTGAAGACTGCAGCACCAACAGTGAAGACCAAGAAGGTATGGACAAGGGACTGCTTTGAATCGGTGGACTGGACTGTATTCAGGGATTCATCTTCGAATCTGGATGAATATGCTGCAGTTGTTACCGACTTCATTAAAACCTGTGTGGATAAGTGTGTGCCTACAAAGACTTGCTGTACATTCCCAAACCAAAAGCTGTGGATGAACCAGGAGGTACATCGTCTGCTGAAGGCTAGATCTGTGGCATTCAAGTCTGGCGACTCAGGTCTGTACCAGAAAACTAGGTATGATTTGCGGAGGGCTGTTTCAAGGGCGAAGAGACAATTTTGAATGAGGCTGGAGGTGAGAGCAGATGCACAGCAACTCTGGCGGGGTTTGCAAGACATTACTTCCTGAAAAGCGAAACCCAATAGCATGAATGGCAGCGATGCTTCACTACCAGATGAACTCAACACCTTCTATGCCCCGGAGAATATAACTACAGCTGTGAAGATCCCTGATGTACCTGGTGACCCTATAATCTCTGTCTCTGAGGCTGATGTTAGGGTGTCTTTAAAGAGGGTGAACCCTCGCAAGGCGGAAGGTCCCGATGGAGTACCTGGTTAGGGTCTGAAAACTTGTGCCAACCAACTGGCGGGAGTATTCAAGGACTTTTTCAACCTCTCACTGCTATGGGTGGAAGTTCCCAGTTGCTTTAAAAGGGCAGCAATTATACCAGTGCTTAAGAAGAATAATGTGAGCTGCCTTAATAACTGTTGCCCAATAGCGCTCACATCTACATTGATGAAATGCTTTGAGAGATTGGTCATGACTAGACTGAGCTGCCTCAGCAAAGATCTAGACCCACTGCAATTTACTTATTGCCACAATAGGTCAATGGCAGACGCAATCTCAATGGTTCTTTACATGGCCTTAGACCACCTGGACAATACGAACACCTATGTCAGGATGCTATTCATCGACTATAGCTCAGCATTTAACACTGTCACTCCCACAATCCTGATTGGTAAGTTACAAATCGTGGGCTTCTGTACTTCCCTCTGCAATTGGATCCCCAACTTCCTAACTGGAAGACCACAATCTGTGTGGATTGGTGATAGTATCTCCTCCTCGCTGAAGATCAAAACTGGTACACCTCAGGGATGTGTGCTTAGCTCACTGTTCTACTCTCTGTATACACATGACTGTGTGGCTAGGCGTAGCTCAAATACCATTTTAAAATTTGCTAATAAAACAACCATTGTTGATAGAACCTCAGATGGAGATGAGAAAGCGTACAGAAGTGAGGTATATTAGCTAGTGGAGTGGTGTCACAGCAACGATCTTGCACTCATCATTGAGATGAAAGAACTGATTGTGGACTTCAGGAAGGGTAAGACGAAGGAACACATACCAATCCTTATAGAAGGATCAGAAGTGGAGAGAGTGAGCAGTTTCAAGTACCTGGGTGCCAAGATCTCTGAGTATCTAACTTGCTCCCAAAATACTGATGTAGCTATAAAGAAGGCAAAACAGTGACTATACTCCATTAGGAGTTTGAAGAGATTTGGTATGTCAACAAAAACACTCAAAGACTTCTACAGATGTACTGTGGAGAGCATTCTGACAGGCTGCATCATTGTCTGGTATGGGGAACTACTGCACAGGACCAAAAGAAGCTGCAGAGGGTCATAAATTTAGTCGGCTCCATCTTGAGTACTAGCCTACAAAGTACCCAGGACATCTACAAGGAGCAGTGTCTCAGAAAGTCCACTATTAAGGACCCCTAGCACCCAGGGCATGCCCTTTTCTCATTGTTACCATCAGGTAGGAGGTACAGAAGCCTGAAGGCACTCACTCAGCGACTCAGGAACAGATTCTTCCCCTCTGCCATCTGATTGAACCCTTGAATACTACCTCACTTTTTAATATATGTTATTTATGTTTTTGCACAATTTTTAATCTATTCAATATTCATATACAGTAATTTTACTTTATTCAATATTCTTATACTTTATTTTTACTTTTTTTTTCTTCTATATTATGTGTTGCACTGAACTGCTGTTGCTAAGTTAATAAATTTCACAACACATGCAGTGATAATAAATCTGATTCTGATTCTGACAAACAAAAGAAATCCCAAAATTGACCTTTGAAGAACACCGCTTGGTCATGGGCCTCTAGCCAGAATAACACAGCCTTCCACTCTCTGTCTTCTAAGGGCAAGCCAGTTTTGAAACCAAACTTGCAACTCACCCTCCCGTGGATCTTTATATTTTGAATCAACCTACCATGTGGAACCTTATCAAATACCTTTCTACAGTCCATGTACATAATGTTCACTGTCTTAATTTCTTCCAAGTTCCTTTATCACCTCATTAAAATGCTCTATCAAGTTGGTAAAGCATTGCCTGCCCTTCACAATGTCATGTTGACTCTCCCTAAGTAAGACCAAATGCACATTAATCTTATCCTTCAGTATTCTCGCCAATAGCTTCCCTACCACTGACCTCATGCTTACTGGCCTAAATTACCTGGATTATCTTTACTTCCTTTCTTGAACAGAGGCACGACACTTATTATTCTCACCATTTTCAGGTACTTGTAGTACTAGGCCTCTCTGTCCCCAAGACTCTGCCATACAAGGGGTGATTGATAAGTTCGTGGCCTAAGGTAGAAGGAGTCAGTTTTAGAAAACCTAGCTCATTTATTTTTCAACATAGTCCCCTCCTACATGTACACACTTAGTCCAGTGGTTGTGGAGAAATATAAATCCCTTCTTTGTAGAAGTGGTCCACAGGAGGGGTGATTGATAAGTTCGTGGTCTAAGGTAGAAGGAGATGAGTTATACAGCTCTCATTATATGCACGTGCAGTTCAACTCTTTTAGTGAAAATGCAGAAAGTTTGAAGTTAATAACTCATCTCCTTCTACCTTAGGCCACAAACTTATCAATCACCCCTGCTGTGGACCACTTTTTGGAGGTCCAAGACGCCAACCTCTACAAAGGAGGGATCCAAATGCTCCACGACTGCTGGACTAAGTGTGCAAATGTAGGAGGGGTCTATGTTGAAAAATAAATGTGCTAGGCTTTCTAAAATTGACTGCCTTTATCTTAGGCCACAAACTTATCAATCACCTCTCGTATGTCCTGCCCTGCCTTAACTTCCCAAAATGCATCACTCCAGTGCTCTAGAAGAGATCTCAATGGTCCAGGAACATGAATCCCTCCCTCCTGCACCATGTCCTCACTCACATACAGTATTCACGTCTCCTATCTGCTTATTCCTATTGTCACTTAGCACATGGCATCCAGAGCTTAAAATTCTTGAAGATCCTACTTAGTAACCTTCTGCCTAACACCCCACATTCACTATGCAAGATCCCATTCCTTTTCTGCCATTGTGCACTATGACCTCTATTTGCTACTGCACTCTCAACCTTGAGAAGGATATCTTTGATCCTGGCAACGGGGAGGTAATGCACCATCCTAGAGTCCAGTTCATGGCCACAGTTTCACCAGTTTGGCCCCCTGATAAACAAGTTTTCTATCACTATATCTCTTTCCTTGTCTCCACGCCAGCCTTTTTGTACATCAGAGGCAGAGGGGCTGTCTGCCTGATCCCTCCATCTTTCCTACCTGTATCCACTGGATGATTATGTCACTAAAGCTGCTATCTATGATGCTCTTAGCATCCTGGAATTCAATCACAGCTCCATCTGCTTGATGTGGTCAGTTAGGAACTGCAGCTACCCACGGCTATAATTATAATGTATCTCTGACCTCCCACATCCTGCAGGAGGAGTATGTGACTACCATCATTAAATACCAAGACCACAGAAAGAGATAAAATCTTCCAACTTACACTACTATTGCTCAGCCCTGGGCCAAAGCCTCTTGAGACAAACCCTCAGCACTGACACCTCAAACACACCTATTCACAAAATACTCAAAGGCAACTGCTGTGCTTTTAAATCTTCCTTCAAGATAGGCTCAAGGTCCTTGTTTGGACCAAGACTGAGATGATGTCTGGAACCTGGGTTGCGATGGAAAATCCCAAACTGGATATTATGAGCAGGCTATTGACATCACTGCCTTCACTTCCTTGAAGGTCGAGCATGCACTGATTGGGCAGATGTATTGGGTTTATCCTACTTGTTGTGAATGAGACCATATTCCATGTGGTTGGGTAGATGTCACTGTTCTAACACTGCTTTCTGTACCCATTCCAACTGTTCATCATGTAGAAGCATTGAACTTCAGCTGAGGGAGGACAATAGATAGTACTCCGGAGGGGGTTCCTTGCCCATGTTCAACCCGAGAGGAACCTTGATGATTGTGAGGGCAGATATGGTTGAACATATTGATATTAAGAAAGAGGATGTGTTAGAAATTTTGAAAAATATTAGGATTCATAAGATACTATGAGATTTGAGGGAAGAGATTGCTGCACCTTTGGTGATGATCTTTGTGTCTTCACTTGCCACAGGAGTTGTACTGGATGAGTGAAGGGTGGCAAAAATTATTCCTTTGTTCAGGAAAGGAAATAGGAGTAACACTGGGAGTTATGGACCAATGTGTTTTATGTCAGTGGTGAGCAAAGTTTTGGGAGGATTCATAGAGACAGGATTTACGAACAACTGGAGAAGCATAATCTGAATAGGGATAGTTAGTGTGGCTTTGTGAGGGATGGTCATGCCTCACGAGCCTGATTGAAATTTATGAGGATGTGACAAAGCACATTGATGAAGGTAGAGCAGTGGATGTGATATATATGGATTTTAGTAAAGTGTTTGATAAGGTTCCCCATAGTAAGCCCATTCAAAAAGTCAGGAGGCATGGGACTGAGGGAGACTTGGTTGTGTGGATACAGAATTGGCTTATCCACAGTAAGCACTGGATGGTAGTAGATGGAGAGTATTTTGTCTCGAGTTCGGTGATCATTGGTGTCCTGCATGGCTCTGTTCTGGGACTTCTGCTACTTGTGATGTTTATAAGTGATTTGCATGAGGAAGTGGAAGGGTGTGTTAGTATGTTTGCAGATGATATTAAAGTTGGCGGAGTTGTAGATAGTGCAGAGTGTTGTTGTAGGCCATAATGGGATATTGACAGGATGCAGAGCTGGGCTGAGAAGTGGCAGGTAGCATTCAACCCAGAAAAGTATGAAGTAATTCATTTGGCAGGTTGAATTTGAAGACAGAATACAGGGATCATCGCAGGTTTCTTATCAGTGTGGAGGCACAACAGGATTTTTGGTTCACATCCATAGATCCCTCAAAGTTGTTACACAAGATGATAGGTTTGTTAAGAAGGTGTATAGTGTATTGGCCTTCATTAGTCAGGGGGATTGAATTCAAGAGCCACAAAGTAATGTTACAGCTCTATAAAAACTCTCGTTAGACCATACTTGGAATATTGTGTTCAGTTCTGATTATTATCTTATATGAAGGATATGGAGGCCTTATAGATGGTGCAGGGGAGATTTACCAGAATGCTACCTGGATTAGAGGGCATACTGTAGGTTAGAGCTTTTCTCTTTGGAGTAAAAGAGGATGAGAGGTGACTTGATAGAGTTGTATAGAGTCGGCCCTCCTTATCTGCGGGTTCCGCATGCGCGGATTCAATCAACCGCGGTTCGGGAAAACCCGGAAGTTGAGCATTGTTCGCTACTTGTGTTGTGAGCGAGAGGAAGGAGTTTAAGGCTCGTAAGGGATGGCTGGCTAGTTATGTAAACCGCTACAGCCTCAAGAACTTAAAGATCACGGGAAAATCGGGATCGGTTGATGCCGAGGCGGCATCCGCGTTCCCAGAAGGGCTACGATGGTTGAGTCTGTACTGAACATGTACAGATTTTTTTCTCTTGTCATTATTCTCTAAACAATATAGTATAACAACTATTTACATAGCATTTACATTGTATTAGGTATTATAAGTAATCTACAGATGATTTAAAGTACACGGGAGGATGTGCGTAGGTTATATGCAAATACCATCTTATATAAGGAACTTGAGCATCCACATTTTTTTGGTATCCGCAGGGGGTCCCAGAACCAATCCCCTGCGGATAAGGAGGGACCGACTGTAATATGATAAGAGGCATAGATAGCAGTGGATAGGCAGAGAATTTCTCTGTAAATGACTAACACGAGAGTATTTTAAGATCATTTAAAGGAAGTATGAGGTAGGGGGGAACGTCAGAGATAAATTCTTTACACAGAGAGTTTTGAGTGTATGGAACACCCTGCTAGGGGTGGTGGTGGGGCAGATATATTAGGAACACTTAAAAACATTTAGATAGGCACATGGATGATAGAAAAATGGGAGGTTATATTGAAGGGAAGGGTCAGATTGATCTTAGAGTAAGTTAAAAGTTTGGCCTGTTCTGTGGTGTAGCATTATTTGTTGTATATTGTAATATAGGTCTTTATTGATCTGGACAACTGCTGAAGATTCCTTGAACTTCATCTTGACTTTTAGCACTCTCCCTCTGTCTCTGCATGTTCTTTCCTGCTGAGAGATGGTGTACCCCATCTTTGATTCTGTGTGTGAATATTTTGGGGGTCCTGTGTTTTCAGTACTTTGTTACACACCATTCCTGGGTCAGACTTTGGAGTGAATTGTATGATTTGCTTGGAACGGAGATTTTTAAATTTGTCTTCCTGGTTATCCAGGTGCCTGCCTCAGAGTGTGCCCATGTGAAGCAGCAGCTCTTCAGGACCCTCCGGCAAGTGTCACTCTACCATCATCACCTAACAGGTAGGGGGACCCGTGTCTGCTCTGTTCCTTGCCCTCTATTCCCTCATTGGTGAACCCATCCTCATCTTCATCACCCACATCAGAGATCTCTAATGGACAACTGGGCCTTCATTATCAGTAAATACCTGAAGTCCGACTGTCATTAACCAAATTAACACAATCCTGAAGCCATTGCTTCCTCTTCTAGCAACTTACTCAAAAAATGCTAGTGGAACGCAGCAGGCCAGGCAGCATCTATAGGAAGAGGTACAGTTGACGTTTCGGGCCGGGACCTTTCGTCGAAGGTCCTGACGAAGGGTCCCAGCCGGAAACGTCAACTGTACCTTTTCCTATAGATGCTGCCTGGCCTGCTGCGTTCCACCAGCATTTTTTGTGTGTGTTGCTTGAATTTCCAGCATCTGCAGATTTCCTCGTGTCTGCGCTTCCTCTCCTAGGTCTGTTTCACCTGACATGGATGTGCAGATGTCCCAGCCACTTCCCTATCCGCCTTTCATTTCAGCATCCCTCCCTGTTCCTGCACTCCAGTGAACCCTGGTTTCCCCTCAGCCCACTGCATCTGCATCCACACCACCTCTCACCATCCTCAATCCCCTTCTGAGCTCACTACTGTCACCTTGTGTCCCTCCTGTTTCATCCTCTTTATCTGCTGGAGAATGTTCTCTGCAGTGTAGCTCATAGAATCCACAGCATGAAAACAGGCTATTGTCTACGTGTCCGACATGCCGATCCAATATTCTAGTGCTGGGTCCATAATGGCCTTGGCAATTAAACAACTTGTAGAATGACCATGAAATGTTGTGGGAGTCTCTTGTCTCTGTCACCCCCTATAGCTGTGCTATGACTCTCATTAAGTGGAGCCAGTGGAAGGCTCAGATAGTTTCTATTCATAATTTTCTGTTTATCTTGGATAAGGGTGGGACAATGAAAGGAAAGGAACTCCTCATATAGATTCAAATCACCCTCATGGTAAAACGATTCTTACTTAAATAACCTACAAATTTCTTCTTCCTTACCCTGAACCCGTGCTGTGTAGCTGGAAAGTTCGCACTCTGTACTACTTATCATCTTGTATAACTCTGAAAGGTCCTCCTTCAGCTTTTCTTCTCCAAGGAATACAGACCCAGCTTATCCAATCTCTCGTCATACTGAGACATTCCATCCCAGGTAATATCCTGGTGGATCTTACCCAATCTTTCTCTGTGCATTCATGCCCTTCTCATAGTGTGGTGTTGCGTAATGAATGTTCTATGAATGTTCAATGAATGATTCAATGAATGTTCTTTGAATCTTTACTGCTCTCATTTTCTATGTCCCCAGCTAATGAAGCAATAGAATATTACAGCACAGAAATAGGCCATTTGGCCCATCTAGTCCATGCCAACCTATTTTACTAACTAGTCACATCTACCTGCACTCAGACCATAGTCCTTCATACCCCTGTCATTCATGTACCTATCCATTCTTCTCTTAAGTGTTGCAATTGAACTTGCATCTACCACTTCCACTGGTAGCTTGTTCCTCACCCTTACCACCCTGGAGGTATGTTTCCTTCATTACTTTATCTAGCCATGCTCCATGCTGTCACATTCTGGGATCCTTGCATGCTTGTGCTCTCATGCAAATATACACACACACGCATACCTGTGCATGCATGCACGGCCACGTATACACAAAACACACACACACACACACACCTAGGAGCAGAATTAGGCCATTTGACCCATCGAGTCTGCTCTGCCATTTTATCCTGCCTGATCCATTTTCCCACTCAGCACCAATCTCTTGTCTTTCCCCATTCCTGACGAATCAAACATCTATAACCTCTGCCTTAAATATATCCCAAGACTTGGCCTCCACAACCACCTGTGGCAACAAATTCCACAGATTCACCACTCTCTGGCTATGGAAATTCTTCTTTACCTTTGTTCTAAATGGATGTCCCACTATTTTGAGGCTGTGTCCTCAGGTGTTAGACTCGCCCATTATAGGAAACATCCTCTCCACATCCACCTTATCAAGGCATTTCGACACTCAGTAGGTTTTGTTCTTCTGAATTCCAGTGAGTATAGGCCCAGAGCCATCAAATGCTCCTGATCAAGCCTTTCAATCCCAGAATCATTTTCATGAACCTCCTTTGAAACCTCTCCAATATCAGCTCATCCCTTAAATAAGGGGCCCGAAACTGCCTACAATACTTTAAGTGAGGCCCCACCAGTGCCTTATAAAGCCTTATCATTACATCTTTGCTTTTACTAATGGATACTCTGCCACAACCAAAGTCTCATCATTAGGACAGCAAGCTATTTAGTGTTTTCTGTTTACCAGTACTCTGCACTACGTGCACTGTGAATTTTATTTTATTAACTTATTTGTGGTAGTACTTGTTTATGTGCTGTGTGTGATATATGTTTTTGTGGATGCACCGCGATTGGAAGAACATTGTTTCGTTTGGTTATATGTATGTACAGTCAGATTATAATAAACTTGAACTTGAACTTGAAGTTGAACATGATTTGCTAGAACATGTCGACATTAAGAAAGAGGAAGTGCTGGACCCTATAGAAAACCATTTGGATAGACAGGTCTCTGTGCTGGATGGGATATAACCCAGATTACTATAAGAAGCAAAGTAAAAGATTTGGCAATGATCTTGGTGACCTCACTGGCTGCAAAGATTTCTAATTCCCGATAATTTGAAAGAAACTGGGAGATCTGTCTAGGCCTTATAAGACCATAAGATATAGGAGCAGAAGTAGGCCATTCGGCCCATTGAGTCTGCTCCGCCATTCAATCATGGGCTGATCCAATTCTTCCAGTCATCCCCACTCCCCTGCCTTCTTCCCATACCCTTTGATGCCCTGGCTAATCACAATATCTCTGCCTTAAGTACACCCAATGACTTGGCCTCCACAGCCGCTCATGGCAACAAATTCCACAGACTTACCACCCTCTGAGAAAAGTAATTTCTCTGCATCTCTGTTCTTAATGGACGCCCATCAAACCTGAAGTCGTACCCTCTTGTCGTAGACTCCCCTACCATGGGAAATAACTTACCTGTTCAGGCCTTTTAACTTTTGGAATGTTTCTATGAGATCCCCCCTCATTCTTCTGAACTCCAGGGAATACAGCCCAAGAGCTGCCAGACGTTCCTCATACGGTAACCCTTTCATTCCTGGAATGATTCTCGTGAATCTTCTCTGGACCACCTCCAATGTCAGTATATCTTTTCTAAAAAAAAGGAGCCCAAAACGACACACAATACTCCAAATGTGGTCTCACAGGTGCCTTATACTGTAGATCCTCAACATCACATCCCTGCTCTTATATTCTATACCTCTAGAAATGAATGCCAACATTGCATTTTCCTTCACCACCACCAACTCAACCTGGAGGTTAACCTTTAGGGTATCCTGCACAAGGACTCCCAAGTCCCTTTGCATCTCTGCATTTTTAATTCTCTCCCCATCTATATGATAGTCTGCCTGTTTATTTCTTCCACCAAAGTGCATGACCAAATACTTTCCAACATTGTATTTCATTTGCCACTTTTTTGTCCATTCCCCTAAACTATCGTAAGTCTCTCTGCAGGCTCTCTGTTTCTTCAACACTACCTGCTCCTCCGCTTATCTTTGTTGGTAAATTTAGCCATAAATCCATTAATCCCCCAGTCTAAATTACTGACATACATTGTAATACGCAGCAGTCCTAACACTGACCCCTGTGGAACTTCACTGGTAACCGACAGCGAGCTAGAATAGGATCCCTTTATTCCCATTCTCTGTTTTCTGCTGATCAGCCAATGCTGCACCCATGCTAGTAACTTCCCTGTACTTCCATAGGGTCTTATCTTGCTAAGCAGCCTCATGTGTGGCACCTGGTCAAAGGCCTTCTGAAAATCCAAGTACACCATGTCTACTGCATCTCCTTTGTCTACCCTGCTTGAAATTTCCTCAAAAAATTGCAGTAGGTTAGTCAGGCAGGTCTTTTCTTTCAGGAAACCATGCTGGCTTTGGCCTATCTTGTCATGTGTCTCCAGGTATTCTGTAATCTCATCCTTAACAATCGATTCTAACAACTTCCCAACCACTGAAGTCAGGCTAACAGGTCTACAGTATTCTTTCTGCTGCTTCCCACCCTTCTTAAATAGCAGAGTGACATTTGCAGTTTTCCAGTTATCCGGTGCAATGCCAGAATCTATTGATTCTTGAAAGATCATCGTTAATGCCTTTGCAATCTCTCCAGCTACTTGCTTCAGAACCCTAAGGTGCATTCCATCAGGTCCAGGAGATTTATCCACCCTCAGACCGGTAAGCTTCCAGAGCACCTTCTCAGTCATAATTTTCACTGCATATACTTCACTTCTCTGATACTCTTGAATGTCTGGTACTGCAGATGTCTTCCACTGTGAGGACTGATGCAAAATATGCATTCAGTTGCTCTTCCATCTCTGCGTCTCGCATTACAATATTGCCAGTGTCATTTTCTATTGGTTCTATATCTACCCTCAACTCTCTTTTACCCTTTATATACTTAAAAAAGCTTTTAGTATCTTCTTTGATGTTAGTCGCCAGCTTCCTTTCATAATTCATCTTTCCTTTCCTAATGACCTTCTTAGTTTCCTTCTGCAAGTTTTTCAAAGCTTCCCAATCCTCTATCTTCCCACTAGCTTTGGCTTCCTTGTATGCCCTCTCACTTGCTTTTACTTTGGCTCTGACTTCACTTGTCAGCCGTGGTAGTGTTCTTCTATTCGAAAATTTCTTCTTATTTGGAATATATTTGTCTTGCACTTCCCTCATTTTTCACAGAAACTCCAGCCATTGCTGCTCTGCTGTCCTTCCTGCTAGTGTTCCTTTCCAGTCAATCTTGGGCAGTTCCCCTCTCATGCCATTGTAATTTCCTTTATTCCATTGAAATACCGACACATTGGAATTTAGGGTTTCAAATTTCAAAGTGAACTCGATCGTATTGTGGTCACTGTTCCCTAAGGGTTCCTTAACTTTAAGCTCTCTTATCATCTCCGGATCATTGCAAAACACCCAATCCAGCACAGCCGATCCCCTAGTGGGCTCAACAACAAGCTGTTCTAAAAAGCCATCCCTTAGACTTTGTACAAATTCTCTCTCTTGCGGTCCTCTATTGGCCTAGTTTTCCCAATCCACTTTCATGTTAAAATTCCCAATGATTATCATGATATTTTGCCCTTCTGCCACGCCTTTCCTATCTCCTGCTGTAATTTATAATCCACATCCCGGCTGCTGTTTGAAGGCTTGTATATAACTACCATCAGAGTCCTTTTACCCTTGCCATTTCTTAACTCAATCCATAGAGACTCTACACCTTTTGATCCTATGTTATCCCTTTCTAATGATTTAATATTATTTTTCATACACAGAGCCACACCACCCCCTCTGCCTACTAACCTATCTTTCCGATATACGGTATATCCTTGGACATTCAACCTCCAATGGCAGCCATCCTTTAGCCAAGTTTCAGAGATGGCCACAACGTCATACTTGCCAATCTGTAGCTGAATTTCAAGATCATCCAATTTATTTCTTATGCATGCATTCAAATACAACACTTTCAGTCCAGTATTTGTTGCTTTCTGTTTTAACTGCACCATGCCTCTAATGCCCTGTAACTCATCCCACTGCCTGTCCTTTCTATCATCTCTGTTGCATGCTACCTTCGATCTATTTCTGTTTTCCCCTTCCTCAGCCCTATCACTCCCAAATTTGTTTAAACCCTCTTTAACAGCCCTATTAAACCTGCCTTCTAGGATATTGGACCACTTTGGGTTCAGGTGTAACCCGTCCTTTTTGTACAGGTCATACCTCCCCCAGAAGATGCCCCAATGATCCAGGAATCTGAAGCCCTGCCCCCTACACCAGTCTCTCAGCCACACATTAATATGCCTGATTATGCTATTCTTGCACTCGTTAGCACATGGCACAGGCAGCAATCCTGAGATTACTACCCTGGATGTCCTGCTTTTCAGCTTCCTACCGAACTCCCTGAATTCTCTGTTCAGGATCTCCTCCCTTTTTCTACCTATGTCATTGGTTTCAACGTGTACCAAGACTTCTGGCTGTTCACCCTCTCACTTCAGAATACTCTGCACCCGATCGGAGACATCCTCTACCATGGCACCTAGGAGGCAACACACCATGCTGGTATCTCTATCAGGCTGACAGAACCTCCTGTCTGTTCCTCTCACTATGGAATCCCCTATGACTACCATGTTCTTCATCTTCTTCTCTCCCTTCTGCACCACGGAACCAGGCTCAGTGCCAGAGACCCGATCGCCATGGTCGTCCTCTGTCAGGTCACCCCCCTCAAATGCATCCAAAACGAGATAATGATCACTGAAGGGGATAGCCGCAGGGATGTTCTCTACTGTCTGAGCTCTTCCTATCCCTTCCCTGACAGTCACCCACTTATCTACCTCTTGCATCCTCAGGGTGACTAACTCCTTGTAACTATCTCCTGCTCACTTTCCCTAATAAGCTGCAGGTCATCAAGCCGCAGCTTCAGATCCCTAACACGGTCTCTCAGGAGCTGCATCTCAGTGCATCTGGCACAGATGTGGCCATGTGGGAGACAGGAAGATTCCCAGGATTCCCACATTTGACACCCAGAGCAAAGTACTAACCCTACAGACATGCTCTTTATTCCTCTAAAAAAAAATGAAGTCCACTCACCCACTTACCTTGCTGAAGCCCGAATGAGCCAAAGCCCTACCACTCTGCCTCAGAGCACTCTGTCGATGACCACTCCATTATGCAGAGTCTCCTTTTTATGCCCGAACCTTCCCCGCTATCTAACTCACGGCTAGTGCTCCAGTTATAGCTGCTGATAGGCCACGTACAATTGACAAACACTCTTGAAGCTCCCTTTTTAAATAACTGCTGCCAACCTGCAGAAATCCCTCTTGGTAAAGCTCTGTTGATGCCTCTGATAGGCCATGTACAATTGCAACAAATTCAAGGTGATGCATTTTGAGAAGTTAAACAGGAGTAAGAAATAAGCAGTAAGTGATAGCGAGGTAAAGGACACAAAGTTCTTCAAAAAGAACTAGACAATGTGGAAGGGATGTTTATTCTACAGTTCATCTGTGTTATAACTAACCTGAATGATTTGGTGCATCAGATAAAGGGATCTATATCCTAGCTACACTATCTTACCCTTAACGTGATGGATGGCGGTGGCTGAATTTACCCTGCATCTACTTCTGGCCTGATGCCCTGCGAGCCATGTAGTTGGTGTTGATTGTGTCTCTAGTTCCTGCTGTTCTTGTAAGATTCTATTGCACTTTATTTTTCCTGTAATTGTCTGGAAGAAATGAGTCTCAAGGTGGTAACATATACAGTCTGTATACCGAATATACATCAACCAAATATTGAAATGGATGTAGGGAAGATATTTCGAATAGTGTGGGAGTCCAGAAACAGAGGAAACAAACTCAGAATACAAGGGTGTCTCTCTAGGATAGAGCTGAGGATGAATTTCTTTAGCCAGAGAGGGTGGTGAATCTGTGAAATTCATTGCCACAGATGACTGTGGAGGCAAAATCATTTGGTATATTTAAAGCAGAAGTTGATAGCTTCCTGATTAGTAACAGTGTCAAAGGCTACAGAGAGACAATGGAGTTGAAAGGAAAATAAATCAGCCATGATCAAATGGTGGAGTAGACTCGATGGGCCTAATGGCCTAATTTTTCTCCTATGTCATGGTCTTATGGTCTATTTCTCTTAGTGACAGGTCAATAACTAGGCAATGGTAAATTAAAGTGATTGGCAGAGGGTTAGGGGTTGGGGAGGGAGACGAGGACCATTGATTTCACCTAGAGGCAGTGTAGGAAATGGTTGCAGAATGTGGAATAGAGCAGGGCCTGCAGGTTGGTGGGATTGGGCTGAGAAGATCTCCTCTGTTCAGCATGGGTAGGTGGCAAAGCCCAGGGTGGGCAGAGAAATGTTGGTGAGATACTAATGAGATGAATTTTCTGGTAATTAAGGGCTTAGTTGCTACATCTCAAATCAATGTCACTAACCACTAGGGAGGGATTTCACAAGATGATGAAAGGCAGGAGAGGGCAACATGCTGTGTATGCTTGGGATTGGTGGTGACTCCGAGTACCAGCTTCTTGAAGAAGGGTTGTGGGAGGCCATATTCTGGATGAGGTGTCCATTGGGTGAGAGATGGAATTCTAAGGCCTTGAATGATTAGTAACATGGATTTGAGAAGTAACAAACCCAGTGCAAAAGTGCCAACAAATCTTCTGGAAGTCAACACTGTAAAGTACTAGGAATACATCTTGGGTGCAGATCCTGAATATCTTGGGTGCAATGCAGAATGCTCTTATCTCACCTCTATTTGCTTTTTTTCCAGATTATTTAAAGTATTTGTGTCCAGACACTGCTGAATATGAAGACACGAAAGGTAATTCTAGAATTATAATCACAAAACATCATTACAAAACTTCAAAAGTACTGCAGTTGACATCGAATCAAGATGAAACTCCGCTCTACTCCACTACCTGTAGTTCTAATGAATTGTCCATGAAAGTAGATTTAACAAACATGTGGTTGGTCTGGGGAGCCTGAAAGCTGATGGGAGAGGTGTGTGATTGGGCGGGATGGCCTGTCTGATGATGGGGGAGGTAATTAATTGGGCGAAACAGTCCACCCATTGATGGGGGAGGTATGTGACTGGGTGAGATGGCCCATCATTTGATGGGTTAGATGCGTGATTGAACAGGAGGAGTAAGATTCAACCACTGATGGGACAGCTGCTATCAGTTGAGTGGCAGTGATCTGCTTGACTGGTTCTGAAGGTGTTTAAATCCTGAGTGGTGCAGGTCTGCCTGAGGACTGCATCTTGTATCTGGAAGTGGGCACAGTGACCATAACTCAGCATAGTATGAATGGAGCTGCAACATTCTAAGTTGGCTGAATGTGCTGGTTGTCTTCATGCTGGGATTCTGGGATCAACAACTTCCAATTTCGGTACTCTAATGCCAGTCCTTTAACACTGTCCTTGCAATACTAGTTAGAGAGTCCTGGAGTCATACAGCAGGGAAACAGGCATTTCAGCCCAGATGATCCATGCTGACCAAGATGCCCATCCAAGCTAATGCCATTTACTCATGCAAACACGAGGAAATCTGCAGATGCTGGAAATTCAAGCAACACACATAAAAATTGCTGGTGAACGCAACAGGCCAGGCAGCATCTATAGGAAGAGGTACGGTCGACGTTTCAGGCCGAGGCCCTTCGTCAGGACTAACTGAAAGAAGAGATAAAAAGAGGTTTGTAAGTGGGAGGGGGAGGGGGAGATCTGAAATAATAGGAGAAGACAGGAACGGGAGGGATGGAGCTAAGAGCTGGAAAGTTCATTGGCCTAGGGAGAAAGAAAGGGGGAGGGGAGCCCAGAGGATGGGCAAGGAGTATAGTGAGAGGGACAGAGGGAGAAAAAAAAAGAGAAAAATAAATAAATAAAGGGATTCTTTCCTCTCCTGTCGTCGCCTATCATTTCAGATCTCCCCTCCCCCTCCCACTTTCAAATCTCTTTCTATCTCTTCTCTCAGTTAGTCCTGACGAAGGGTCTTGGCCCAAAACGTCGACTGCACCTCTACCTACAGATGCTGCCTGGCCTGCTGCGTTCACCAGCATTTTTTATGTGTGTTGCCATTTACTCATGTCATATTTGGGCATAACCGTCTAAAGCTTCTCTGTCCATGTAACTGTCCAAGGCCTTTTAAATATTGTTGATATATTGGCTCAACCACTTCTTCTGGCAGCTCATTCTCTCTGCATGGAAACTGTTGTCCTTGTTCCTATTAAATCTTTTAAATATTAAATTGTTCCTATTAAATCTTTTGCCTTTTACCTTATACATATCCTGCAGCCCTGGGAAAAAGATTGAGTGCATTCACTCTGCCTATGCCTTTTATGATTTTATGTATGTACCTTTTTAAGATCATGGTCTTCTGTGCTCAAAGGAAAGAAGTCCTTGCTTCTCTAGCTTCCCTCTTAACTCAGCTCCTTTAATCCTTATAAATATTTTTTGAACTTGTTCCTGTGTACTAATGTCTTTTGTGCAGCAGGGTAACCAGAAACTGAAAACAATACTGGAAGTGCTGCCTCAACTACATCTTGTATAACCACCTTATAACATTCTAACTCCTAATGCCCTGGCTTCGGAAGGACAGGATGCCTTTCTTCCACTCTGTCAACACCTTCTGGGGACCAAGTACTTCATGTATTTGAAGTTCCTCGATTCTACAACAGGACCCACATCAGGAACCAGGAGGAACTGTGAGATGCTACCTAAATGTGATGTTCCAAAATGCAATACTTAACACTTACCTGGCTTAACTCCATTTGCCATTCCTCTGTCCACTTTCTGCAGGGAGCAGGGAAAATCTATGGAGACCTCTCCTCTGGTCAACACAGATAGGTGGTAAATTCTCTGTACTGACAGAGGTAGAGTTCTTATGCATGGAAATATTAATGCATGGAGACTATACTGATATTGGGTAATTTAGGACTGAGTTTGCTGCTTCTTAAATCGATGTCACTTACCTGCTGGACAGGATTTCACATGGTGATGAAAGGTGGAAAAGGAGAATATGTGTGCTTTGGTTTGCTGATGTGTGGGAGTGCCACCATCCATCTCTAGCTGATCAAGATGCCTCTGTATTGTTGATAACCTTCTTCACTGTCCACTATGCCACATATTTTTGTGTCATTTGCAAATTTACTAACAATGTTTGTACATTCGTATCCAAATTGTTCATATTGATAACAAAGAACAATGGGCCCAGCTCTGACTCTTGAAGCACACCACTAGTCACAGGTCTTCCGTCCAGGAAACAAGCTTTTACCATCACCCTTTGTTTCCTACTATAAATTCAACTGTATGAAGGATCTTGGCCTGAAACATTGACTGTTTATTCCTCTCCATAATTCTGCCTGAGCTATTGAGTTTCTTCAACATTTTGTGTTTGCTGCACAAAATTTACAGCATCTGCAGAATCTCTTGTATTTCTTCATACCTCAAATTAGTCAAGTCTCCCTGGATCCCATGCAGTCTAACCTTCCCGAGCAAATTGCCTTATGGAACTTTATCAAAGGCCTTCATGAAGGCAATATGACCATGCTACTACTCTGCCTTCATCAATTTCCATGATCACTTCTTCAAAAACTGAATCAAGTTCATAAAACATGATTTCCCATGCATGAAGCCATGCTGATTATCCCTAATTACCCTGTCTTTCAAGATGCATCTTATCCCTCAGAATCCTCTCCAGTAACTTACCTACCACAGACTTTAGGTTTTCTGCTCTACAGTTCCCAGATATTTCTTTGCAGTTCTAATAAATTAAGGTACAATATTAGCAACCCTTCAGTCTTTTGACACTTCACTCATCACTAATGATAATTCATATTTCAGCCACGGCTCCTGCAACTTATTCTATAGACTCTCACCTTGTTCTTGGATAACCAGAATCAGTTTTAATATCATAGAACATAGAAAGCATAGAACACCTACAGCACAATACAGACCCTTTGGCCCACAAAGTTCTGCTGAATATGTCCCTGCCTTAGAAATTACTAGGGTTACCCACAGCCCTCTATTTTTCTAAGCTCCATGTACCTATCCAAAAGTCTCTTAATGACCCTATCGTATCCACCTCCACCACTGTTGCCAGCAGCCCATTCCACGCACTTAGCACTCTCTGCGTAAAAAACTTACCCCTGACATCTCCTCTGTACCTACTCCCAAGCACCTTAAACCTGTATCCTCTTGTGGCAGCCATTTCAGCCCTGGGAAAAAGCCTCTGACTATCCACAGGATCAATGCCTCTCATCATCTTATACACCTTTATCAGGTCACCTCTCATCCTCCATCGCTCCAAGGAGAAAAGGCCAAATTCACTCAACTTGTTTTTTGCATAAGGCATGCTCCCCAATCCAGGCAACATCCTTGTAAATCTCCTCTGCACCCTTTCTATAGTTTCAACATCTGAAATGAACCACTTCACACTTATCTGGGTTGAACTCCATCTGCCACTTCTCAGCCCAGTTTTGCATCCTATCAATGTCCCACTGTAACCTCTGACAGCCCTCCACACTATCCACAACACCCCCAACCGATAGATATGTCCCACAGAAAAAGTTGTTCTCAAATGGCAGGGCTAGGTAACCGTGGCTGACAAAGGACTGCATAAAAACCAAAGAAAGCGTATATAATGCAGCAAAAGTGAGTGGAAAGTTGGATGATCAGGAAGCTTTTAAAATCCAACAAAAGGCAACTAAAAAAACTGTAAGAAGGCAAAAGATGAAATACAAGGACAAACTAGCCGATGATATAAAGTAGGATACTAAAAGTTTTTCAGTTATATAAAGAATAAAACGGAGGTGAGAGTTGTTATTGGACCACTGAAAAATGATGTGGTGAGGTAGTAATGGGGGACAAAGAAATGGCAGATGAAATTAATAAATACTTTGCTTCAGTCTTCACTGTGGAAGACACTAGCTGTATGCCAGAGGTCCGTGAGTGTCAGGGGGCATATGTGAGTGCCATTGCTATTACAAAGGAAAAAGTGCAAAGCAAACTGTAAGGTCTTAAGGTGGATTAGTCACCTGGACCAGATGGACTAAATCCCAGAAAGAGTTTGAAGAGATAATGGATGCATTGGTCATGATCTTTCAAGAATTGCTGGATTCTGGCATGGTCCTGAAGGACTGGAAAATTGCAAATATCATTCCATTCTTTAAGAAGGGAGGAAGACAACAGAGAGGAAATTATAGGCCAGTTAGCCTAACCTCAGTAGTTAAAAGTGTTGGAGATCATTATTATGGACGAGATTTCGGGGTACTTGGAGACTAATAATGAAATACAGTAAGTCAAAGTCAGCATGGTTTCTGTAAAGGGAAATCTTGCCTGATAAATCTGTTGGAATTCTTCAAGGAAGTAACAAACAGGGTGGACAAAGGAGAGGCAGTGGGTGTCATTTACTTAAATTTTCAGAAAACATTTGATAAGATGCCACACAAGAGGCTGTAACTAGATAAAATCCTGTGGTGTTACAGGAAATATACTGGCATGGATAGAGGAATGGCTGACAGGCAGCAGGCACCAAGTGGCAATAAATGGGGCGTTTTCTGGTTGGCTGTCAGTGACTAGTGGTGTTCGTCAGAGGTCAGTATTGGGACCGCTACTTTTTATATTGTTTGACAATGATTTAAACAGAGGAATTGATGGCTTTGCGGCAAAGTTTGTGGATGATATGAAGATAAGTGGAGGGGTAGATTGTGCTGAGGAAGCAATGCGATTGCAGCAGGACTTAGATTGGAAGACTGGGCAGAGAAGTGGCAGATAGAGTGTAATGTTGGGAAATGTATGATAAAAATATTGGTAAAAGGAACAAAAGTGCAGACTGTTTTCTAAATGGGGAGAAAATTTAAACATCAGAGGTGCAAAGAGACTTAGGAGTCCTTGTGTAAGACTTCCAGAAGATAAATTCACAGGTTGAGTCTGTGATAAAGAAGGCAAATGCAATGTTGTCATTTATTTCAAGGGAAATAGAGTATAAAAACAAGGGGATAATGCTGAAGCTTTATAAAACACTTGTCAGGCCACACTTGGAGTATTGTCAACGGTTTGGGCCCCTTATCTCAGAAAGGGTGTCTAAGCAGGGAGAAAATCTGGGAGGGAGGAAAATCTAAGCAGGGAGGAATCTGAGATGCAGAGGGACTTGGGAGTCCTTGTGCAGAACACCCTGAAGGTTAACTTGCAGGTAGAGTCGTTGGTGAGGAAGGCAAATGCCATGTTAGCAATCATTTCAAGAGGTCTAGAATGCAAGAGCCAGGAGGTGATGCTGAGGCTTTACAAGGCTCTGGTGAGGTCTCACCTTGAGTATTGTGAACAATTTTGGGCCCCTCATTTTAGAAAAGATGTGTTGGCGTTGGAGAGTGTCCAGAGGAGGTTCACAAGGATGATTCCAGGAATTAAAGGGTTATCATATGAGGAATGTTTGATGGCTCTGGGTCTGTACTTGCTGGAATTTAGAAGGATGAGGGGCGATTTCATTGAAACCTTTCGAATGTTGAAAGGCCTAGACAGAGTAGATGTGGAGAGGATGTTTCCCATGGCAGGAGAGTCTAGGACAAGAGGGCACAGCCTCAGGATAGAGGGGAGTCCTTTCAAAACAGAGATGCGGAGAAATTTCTTTAGCCAAAGGGTGGTGAATTTGTGGAATTTGTTGCTACATGCAGCTGTGGAGGCCAGGTCATTGGGTGAATTTAAGGCAGAGATTGATAGGTTCTTGATTGGACATGGCATTAAAGGTTGCTGGGAGGAGGCCAGGAAATGGTGTTGAGGAGGAGATTAAAAAAAGGGGATCAGCCATGATTGAATGGTGGAGCAGACTTGATGGGCCAGATGGCCTAATTCTGCTCTTATGTCTTCTGGTCATATGGTCATTGGAAAGAGTCTAGAGGAGGTTCATGAGGATGATTCCAGGACTGGAAGGGTTAACATATGAAGTGCGTTTTGCAGCTTTGGGCCTGTATTCATTGAAATTTAGAAGTATTCATGGGGATCTCATTGAAGCCTACCTAATGTTGAAAGGACTAGATAAGGTTGCTATGGAGAGAATGTTTCCTCTGTTGGGAATATTCAGGAGTGGTGTGCACAACCTCAAAATTGAGGGGCAAACTTCTAGAACAGAAGTAAGGAGGAATTTTTTTTGCCAAAGATTGGTAAATCTGTCGAATGCTCTGCTGCAGACTACAGTGGAGAAAAAGTCCCTGTGTATATTTAGAGTGAAAGTTGATAGATTCATGATAGGTTGGGGCATTAGGGGATATGGTGGAGGGCAGGTGTATGGAGTTGAATGGGATCCCAGATCAGCCATGATGAAATGGCAGAATGGACCCGATGGGATGATTTGCCTAATTTTGCTCCTATGTCTTATCGTCTTACATAATATCAAATAGTAAGATTAAAAATAGTGTAAAACAGAAATAATATGTATAAGAAAAGTGTGGTAGTGTTCATGGGTTCAATGTCCATGTAGTAATCGTATGGCAGAGCAGAAAAAGTGCTCCTGAATTGCTAAGTGTGTGCCTTCAGGCTCCTGTACCACCTTCCTGACGGTAACAATGAGAAGTGGGCATGTCCTAAGTGATGGGGGTCCTTAATAATGGATGCCGCCTTTCTGAGACACCGCTCCTTGAAGATGTCGTGGATACTACAGTGGCTAGTATCCAAGATGGAGCTGACTAATTGTACAATTTTCCGTAGCTTCATTCGATCTTGTGCAGTAGCTACCCCCACTCCCATACCAGACAATGATGCAGCCTGTCAGAATGTTCCACGGTACATGTGTTGAAGTTCTCAAGTGTTTTAGTTGACAAACCAAATAAATCTTTTCAATCTTCTAATGAAATATAGCTGCCGTTTCACCTTCTTTATAGCTGCATCGATATATTGGGACCAGGTTAGATCCTTGGTAGTCTTGACACCCAAGAACTTGAAATTGCTCACTTTCTCCACTTCTGATCCCTCTATGAGGATTGGTTCATGTTCCCTTGTCTTACCCTTCCTGAAGTCTACAATCAGCTCTTTCATCTTACTGACAAAGAGTACAAGGTGGTTGCTGCGACACCACTCCACTAGCTGGTATATCTTCCTCCTGTACGCCCTCTCATCTCCATCTGAGATTCTACCAACAATGGTTGTATCATCAGTAAATTGATAGATGGTATTTGAGCTACACCTAGCCACACAGAGGGAGTAGAGCAGTGGGCTGAGCACACACCCCTGAGCTGTGCCAGTGTTGATCTACAGCAAGGAGGAGATATTATTACCAATCAGCTATATTATCACTATAATTTTGCCAACTATAGTAAAAATTACTATAAGTTAATAGTGCAAAAGATAAATAATGAAGTAGTATCATGGTTTCATGGACCATTCAGAAGTCTGAGGGGACATACGGTTATAAATTACATGAATAATTTCATGAGTAATGACAGGAGTAATTTTTGAACTTCTGCATGATGCTCCCTTTAATCAAAAATGCAAATCACCTCCACTTCAATCCCCGGAACATCTAGCTGCCAACTGTCCCTCCCATAGCCATATTGTTGTAATGGGTAACATATCCCAATCTCATGTAGCCATCTGAGCTTTACCTGTCATTGAAACACGATTTTATCCCATAGACTTTCCCTACTCCCTGATGTGCTGGTGTCCGTCTTGCCTTTTCAACTTGCTGTCACTTTGCAGCTTCCCATCTACTTCATTGCCATTTTTGGATTCCACTCCCCCCACATCCATCAGACAGCATAATGGACTCTCTCCAGTTCAGGTGCTACCCATCTTCTTGTGGTAGAATCATTTCTCCTTTATTAACAAAAAAGCTGTGCAGACAATATACCTCTTGCTGCAGTTAGTAAAATTCCATCTTCCCCAGAACATACTGATACAATTTTACATTGCCGTTATCCTCACATCAGCCATTACTCTGGTGCAGCATCCTCTCACAATGTACAAAAACTCCAGCAAACTGTCAGGTCAGCAGAATAAGTCATTTGCTGCAGTCTGCCATCACACAGAGCTTGTATGTGTCCAGGTCAAAGAAGTGGCAAGAAAAATCATTGCTGATACTATCCACCTGCAAACTGCCTTTTCCAAAGCTCCCTTCTGGAAAGTGCTCCAGGGCTATTAAAACAAAAAACTTCACAACTTCTTAAAAACTTCTTCCCCCAGGCAGTTAACCTGATCAACTATCCATGCTCCAACTATTACCCCTGTCACTGTACTGCAAACACTTTAAAACACTTTTTATAATATATAAATAAATGCTGGTATTTATGCAGTTTATTCCATACCAGTACTTTAACCTCTAATTTTTAAAATATGATTCTTTATAATGGTTGCACGTTGTTTTTGTTGCATATTTCACCCTGACCATCACAACAAATTTTTAATTCATGTAGTAAATATGAATTAAATATCTGGTAAATAAAGTGCTGATCCATGATTTTTGATCTTGTATAGGTTTCCTTTGTCCTAGAAGAAATTCTATTGATCCACAAATCTGAAGCTCTGAACTCTGTACCAACTCTCCAGCCATCTGCCATACCCTTCTAATTCTTACCTTCACTAGCACAATGCTTCTCTCCCATTCCTGCAGCCAAACAATATGGAATATGCTGTAAACAAGCCTGACATTAATCTAGTTGTAAAGTTGCCAGTTCCCTAAATAGCAAACAAAAGAAAATCTGCAGATGCTGGAACAAGTAGTGGGTCCTGCCGAAGGGTCTCGGCCCAAAACATCGACTGTACTTTTATCCGTAGATTCTGCTTGGCCTGCTGAGTTCCTCCAGTATTTTGTGTGCATGTAGCTCCCTAAATAGATCTATTCTCTCATTCATGGCGATTTGGTTCTTGCTTCACCTAGTTAGCGACATCAAATTCATCACTTGCCAGGTCTTATTTCTGAATGCTAATAAGGGTTTTTTCCCATGAACCATTGTCTCACTCTCTACAGATGCTGCCTGACCTGCTGAATATTTAATTAGAATATTGCTGAAATGGGACAGGCAGCAGTGACCACCACCGTGAACTTTGACCAACACTAACAGTGGTGGGAGATGTGGTGGACAGTGGAGAATAAGAGTGTTCTCATAGATGTAGGTCTCACCGCATGTGGGCAGCACACTGATGGTCATATATGTCAATGGTTGTAGTGGGAAGGGCCAAGAAAAAGGAGGAATGTGCTTGAGGTGCACAGTATATTTGGCAGAGTGGGTCAGCAATGGAGTAGGGGGAGGGATAAAAGGGAAGGGGAAGAAGGGAGGGTGTGGGGTGGGGTGGAAGTAATAGGTAGCCGGGAGGCGGAGGGATGGGTAGTTTGATTCCTCACCATTTGACGCCACATGGGCAGTACTGGAACCTACACCTCCTTAGCCTTTTGTACTGAGCACTGGGTGTATTCTTTACTGTGGGTGAGCTACAATGTGACAAAGCCTATTGTTCTGGTCCCCAACCCTCAGATGTGGTGGGTCTGGCCAGTCATCTGCTTCTCCATTCAGTACAGGACATTTCCTCATACATGGTCTAGTCTCTCTCATTGACCTAGAAACCTCTGTAGCAGTTGGTGGTGTAGGGATGACCTCAGTTCTCTGCCCCTTGTTGATGATAACCTTTTCTTTTCTTTGCAGCTGTGTTGGTTGTCGTGGATGAAGTTTGTGACCAGGTCCAGCTGAGTGTGAAACACGGAGTAAGGATTCATAGTTTGTTATCGGAATGTCCCAGGATAGGGATGGGATGGGATGGGATGGGATGGGATGGGTCGGGGTAGGGACTGGTGGAGACTAGGTCAGGGTGAAACTGGGACAGAGACAGAGAGGGACAAACTGAGACCAGCGCAGTTTG
Source organism: Mobula hypostoma (assembly GCF_963921235.1). Classification (NCBI taxonomy): domain Eukaryota; kingdom Metazoa; phylum Chordata; class Chondrichthyes; order Myliobatiformes; family Myliobatidae; genus Mobula; species Mobula hypostoma. Next base: position 11,411,739 of record NC_086111.1, on the reverse strand, counting down.
AGCCCACAAAGGAACACAGTGGCTTAATTAAATCACCAAACAGGTAATTGGGGAACCACGCTGTAAATCACACCAGGGCCATCAGTACATTGGAAAATCAGCAGGCAAACAAAAGGAATAGATTCCTTTAAATTAATTTTTGAGGGAGGAGGGCATCAGGCTGATGTGATTCCAGAATCATCATCATCCCAAAATCTACAAGGCATGTCAGGAGAGGGGTGGAGTAGTTTCCATTGCCTGGACACCACACACCCTCCTCCACAGCAAATGAGAACATGCTCACACCCACACACCATGGGCATATTCTCACCCCACCTCCACACCTTTCTACCACTTCCCTCTTCCCATCTCCCACCCTTTTCCACTCACCACCTTTCTTGTTACCTTCATCCTTCTACTTTTCTCATCCTGCTTTCTACCCCGCTTCCTCTTCTGCCCTATTTTCCTGCTCCTCCTTCCCTCTCTCCACACCCCTCCCCTTTTCCCTCCCTAACCCCACTTCTTTCCCTTTCTCTCATACTTCCTTCCCCTTCCATCTCAATCCCTCCATTCATCTCTATTCTACTGTCTGTTTTTCACTCTGTCCATCTCTGACCATCTCTTTCTTTGTCAACTCCCTTGATGATCCTTATTTTCATGTTCAAACAGGAGAGCTTTCAGAAACTGCTTGACATTGAGCACCGAGTGAAGGGCTTCCATCAGGGTTTCCAGTCCGATAGGGTGAGTACATTCTTTCCTGGCTCTCAACCTACCATTTAGTTCTCTTTTCGCACTGACAGCCAATGTCTGCAGTAGCAGCCCTGGTGTCTGCAGCCAGACTGGGGCTGTCATTAAGATTGGGTGTAGCAGGAACAGCAATATTAGAGGTTAGAGCAGACCAGGTTTTGTAAGAGTACTGACCCTGGAGTGGGGAACAGACAGATTGGGAATAATGTCTAATGCAGGAGTGGGGAACAGTAGGAATAGAAATCCAGTCCAGTGCAGGAGTGGACACAATTACTGAGAATAAAGCCAGATGCAGTAAATCAGAATATCATCCAAAACAGGAGTGGAGAGTTGGAGAACTGGGATATCATTCAGTGCAGAAGTGAGACTACGCGGAATGGGAATTCAATGTTAGTGAAGTAGAGTCCTCAGTGAATGGGTATGCTGCTTTTTATGGAGACGAGGGGAATTCCAACTGGTCTGGGTGTGAGATCCAGAGAGAACAGGGATTACGTTTGTCAGCTGAGTGGTGCACAGAGTGGTGGAAGATTAGCTGGTATTAGTATAGAATGGGGGGGGGGGGGAATCAATGTCCTCTCACAAATCTGTAGCTCACAATCCTCAACAGATTGTCACACAACGCCAGGCAAAGGGCAGTAGAGCAGTGCTGACATCACCATTCTGTACATCCCATGGTTAAGGAAGGATAACATTTTGAGTTTTTGAGCTTTGTCCCCTTCCTATTGAGTGAAAGGAGATATGAGGAGGAGTGTGGTTTTTGAGCAGCACTTTGGAGCACCCATTTACCTGCCACTTTGTTGCTTCAGGTGTTTATCAAAGAGGGTCGTCTACTGAGACTGACTGATGGAGCCATGCAGCCTCGATACTGCTTCCTGGTAATTTACACTTGCTTTATTTGAATTTATATTGGGGCCTAACTTGCCTGCATGGTGTAAGTGTTATCAATGAATATTCACCATAAGACCATAAGATATAGGAGCAGAATTAGGCTATTTGGTCCATCAAGTCTGCTCCGCTATTTCATCATGGCTGATCCAGTTTTCCTCTCAGCCCCAGTCTCCTGCTTCCTCCCGTATCTCTTCTTGCCCCGACCAATCAAGAATCTATCAACCTTTGCCTTAAAAATGCATAAAGACTTGGCCTCCACAGCTGCCTGTGGCAACGACTTCCACAGATTCATCACTCTCTGGTTAAGGAAATTCCTCCTCATCTCCATACTAAATGGATGCCCTCTTTTCTTTTTTTTTTAATTTTATTTTTATTTGGATAAGGAATTCACAATTATCATGTACTTTTTTCACACATATAACCTTTTCCATTTTTTTATATGTGTAAAACTACAATTATTTATACATTCTTAAGTACACATTGAGATGATATAAAAGGAAAATAAACATTTAAATAGATAATTATGTACTGTGGTAAATCTAACCTATTAGGCTAAGTAATGAAATTAGTTGTTAAGAAAAATGGTAATAATAGTTTCCATACAACCCTTCTGGACCATTTCCACTGGTCCAAAATGTTGCTACAAGCCTATATACCAACCATTGTAGGTGTTTATATCCCAATTTGTTCATGCTTGTTCCTGCCCGCAGACATAATTATCCAATCCCTATGTACTTATTTACTTAATTTTTTCATTTTTTTTATCCCTTTCCCAAATCTTTCCCTTTACTTGTGTTAATTCTCTATTTTCCAAAAAAAAAACAAACATTTAGACTAGGGGTGTTTACGTTAGCAATATTACTGTGTTGATGAGAAGAGCAATATAAATCATTAGGAGAGTCATCTAAAGTCTGCTCGCATTGGGGTTATATATTCAATCCATTTATTCCAGATTTGATAAAATGTTTCTTTTTGAGTTCTCAGGGAGTAAGTCAACTTTTCCATTTTAAATATTTCCAAGATAATTTCGTACCAATCTTCTAATGTAGGTGGTATTGGATTTAGCCATTTTCTAGTGATTGATTTCTTACTTGCCGCTAAGAGAGCCTGCAGCAACTTTATATCTTCCTTCTGTTCAAGGAACAATACATGCCCCAAATAGAGCGTCTCAAAGTTCAGAGGTATCTGGGACCTAAGTACCTTAACTAATGTTCTATGAATACCTTCCCAAAATAGACTTAATTTAGGGCAATCCCAGAAAATATGAAAATGATTTGCCTCCTTGGAGCCGCACCTTCTCCAACACATCACATTTGTATCTTTATATTTTTCCTGATATGGGGTCTTGAAGTATCTTATAATGTTTTTCCAACAATGTTCTCTCCAAGTCAAAGAATTAGTCGAGGACCATTGAAAGCTGCAGATTTTCCCCCAAGCCTCCTCTGAAAGTACCAACCCCGCTTTTCTCCCACTTCTCTTTAATATACAGTGTATTTACATTTTTAGCATGGGAGAGTGCATTATATAGGCGAGAAACTGATTTACTAGGTATTGAACTGCAAGCCGAATTCAGAATCTTGAAAAATTCTAATTCTACTTTTGATAGGTCTGTATATCTACAACTCTGGTTAACATAGTTTCGTATTTGAAGGTACCTAAAAAAGTCATTATGTTCTAGGCTATGTTTGTCCTGCAGGATTTGGAAACTTTGTAATACTCTTTTATCTATAAATGAGAGGTAGGTTGTAAGACCTTTCTTTATCCATAGCTCAAATCTTTTATCTCCTCTGTTGGGAAGGAATTCGGTATCATATGCACACCATCTAAAGAGTTTTAACATGTTATTAATTCCACATGAATTAACCACTTTCTGCCATACTTTTAATGTAAGATTTATCCAAGCATTATTAAATTTTTCCAACTGGGCCATCAATCCTTTGTCAGCTATTGAGGCCTGAAGAGGAAAACTGTCAACTAATCCAAATTCTATTTCCTTCCATCTAGCCTTATATTCCCTATTACACCAATATAACAAAGGGGTTATCTGTGAGGCATAAAAATAATTTCTCAGGCAAGGAAGAACCATACCTCCTCCTTCCTTCCCTAACTGTAAGGTGTTATATCGAATTCTAGGTTTCCTTCCTTGCCAAATGAAGCGGGAAATCCATTTGTCCCATTCCCTGAATTGATTATCATCCACCTCCACCGGTAAAGTATGGAAAAGATACAATAACCGAGGAAGAATATTCATTTTTATAGTATTTATCCTTGAATTTAAACTTAAAAAGGGGATAAGATTCCATCTATGCATATCTGCTTTTATCTCTGAGATTAATGGCCCATAATTTACCTGTGACGGTGTTGAAAGATCCTTCGGCAGGGTTATTCCTAAATATTTTAATGATTTAGCTTTCCACTTAAGATCGTATGTATCCTGCAATTTTTTGGATGGTGTATAATTTAGGGACATAACCTGCGTTTTCTTTACATTTATTTTATAACCTGATATTTTCCCAAAGTCATCCAACAGTGTAAACAATCCTGTAAATGATTTTTCTGGTTCACTCAGATAGACCAAAACATCATCTGCGAATAACGCCACTTTCTGTTCAATCCCTGCCACTTTGATACCTTTTACGATTTCGCTCTGTCTTATTAGTTGGGCAAGTGGTTCAATATATAGCGCAAAAAGGAGAGGAGAAATTGGGCATCCCTGTCTAGTGCGTCTCTCTAAAATGAAGGAGTCAGAGAGGTCCCCATTTATCTTAATTCGGGCTGTAGGGCTGTCATATAGAGTCTGAATTACTTTAATAAACCTTTCTTGAAAGCCGAATCTTCCTAACACTCTGTATAGGAATGCCCAACTAACCGAATCAAAAGCTTTCTCAGCGTCCAATCCTACTACCATTGTCTCTGTCTCGTTCTTATTAACCTGTTCTAATATGTGCAGAGTTCTCCTTATATTGTCCTGTGTTTGTCTTTGTTGAATAAATCCAGTCTGGTCTAAATGGATTAGGCCAGGTAAAAGCTTTTCCAATCTGCGCGCTAATATAGATGTAAATAGTTTGTAATCTAAATTAAGAACACTAATTGGCGGATAATTGCCACATTCTAGTTTATCTTTACCCTCTTTAGGAATAACTGAAATAATCGCTTCTCTCCAGGAAGGTGGAGTTTCTCCTCTCTGCAAAATCCAATTAAAGGTGTTAAGTAGTAATGGGGCTAACTGTGTCTTCAGGGACTTGTACCACTCTGAGGTAAACCCATCAGAACCCGGGGACTTTCCAGCCTTTAACCTTGAGATGGCCACGTTCAGTTCTTTGACAGTTACTGGTTCTAATAAACTTTCATTTTGTAAATCTGTAAGTTTAGGTAGATCTAAAAAATTCAATACACTGTCTATATAGGGCTCATTGGGGGCCCAGGGTTGGGAGTACAGCTCTCGATAATATGTTTCAAAACTCTCTTGAATTTTCCCTATTGTACTCTCCACAAGCTTTGTCTTTGGATTCTTTATTTTATGAATTGTATTGTCTGCTTGTTGTTTTCGTAATTTATATGCTAATAATCTAGCTGATTTACCTCCTACTTCATAATTCTTTTGTCTCAGGTAAAGAAAATTTCTTTGAGTTTCCAACGTATAAATATCATCAATTTCCTAATTTCCTGTTTTCGATTTGAATTACTTTTGTTGCTATCTACAACTTGAAGTTGTTTTAATTTTCCTTGAAGGTCTGCTAATTTTTGTGCATTGATTTTTTTCATGTGAGTAGTAATGGAAATAATTTTCCCTCTCAGTACAGCTTTCAATGTATCCCATAAAATCACTGGTGATGTTTCTCCCGTGTCATTAAGGTCTAGATATTCTTTGATTTCTCCCCTTAATCTCTCCATTACTTTCGGGTTATTGAGTATATTTGAGTTTAGCCTCCATAGTGTTTTCCTCATTTTCCTTTCCAGGATTAGAGACATAGAGACTGGGCTATGATCCGACAGATCAATTGTTGCAATATTACAGTTTTTTATCCTGAGTCTATCTGTATTAAAGATAAAGAAATAGTCTATCCTTGAATAGGCTGAATGAGGGAAAGAGTAATATGTATAATCTTTACTAGTAGGGTGTAATTCCCTCCAGACATCTATAATTCCCAACTCCTCCATCAATGAATTCACTTTCCGAGTCAGAGGTTTATTCTGAGTAACTATTCTTGAAGAATCTAATATAGGATTTAATCTAATATTAAAATCCCCTCCACAAGTTACTACCCCTCGAGAACTGACCATTAGGTCAAAAATGTGTCTATAAAATGACCATTCACTACCTGGAGGAGCATAAGCATTCAGCAATGTTATTTCTGTACCTTCTATTCTTCCTGTGATTTTTACAAACCGTCCTTCTTTGTCTCTAGTCTCTGAAATATGTTCATAATTAAGAGTACTTGATCTTAAAGTAGCTACCCCTCTTTTGTGACTCAATTTATATGATGAATAAAATATATGCTTAAAGCCCATTCTTTTTAATTTTCCATGTTCAGATTGGCTCATATGTGTTTCCTGGAGGAAAGCTATTTGTACCCTCTCTTTTTTCAATTTAGACATAATCTTATTTCTTTTAATTGGATTCAAAACCCCATTAACATTATAGGAAATTATTTTTACCAATTCAGTTTGCATTTTTCTCTAGTAGAAAAAAAGCACTCTCCTTTTCTAACCAAACAGTAAGCAATCCCTTCTCAACAGTAAACCAAGACATATAACCACACCCTAGACATTTCTGAGCGTATAACATTTGAAAATTTTTCCCGACTTCCCACAGTGAGGCCTGAACACCGACCCGCCTCAGTTCAGAGGGATAACCTCCAGATGCCCTCTTTTCTGAGGCTGTGTCCTCTGATTTTAGATTCTCCCACCAGAGGAAAAACCCTTAGCATGTCCACTCTATCAAGGTCTTTCACCATTTGATAAGTTTCAATGAGGTCACCCCCTCATTCTTCTGAATTCCAGTGAATACAGGCCCAGATCTAACATACCCCCTTCATATGACAAGTGATTCAATCCTAGAATCATTTTTCTTGAACCTCCTTAGAATCCTCTCCAGTTTTAGCACATCTATGCATTACTAAAATTCTCATTCTGTTTATCTCTTTGTCGGTTTGTCTGTTTGTGCCCTCAAATTAGCCCAAACAGTGCATTAAAGCGGCACTTTTTTTTGACTAAATGGACTTAAAATGCGCTAACTTACAGAATGCATGCAAAGGTCAGGGTTATATTCGTATAAAAAGGGTTATATTGGTATAAAATTGCTCACTCGTCAACAGGCCCCGCTTTCCACACCCGATTCCAGCTTTCATGGAAACCGCGTCGTGACACCACGACGCATGCGCACAGCCAACCTCAGCAGCGACACCAACCGCAGCAAAAGGTTAGGGCAGCTCTATTTCGGACGGTCACATTCTGCTAATCACCATAATCACCATCAGCATGTGCAGGATTGGGACAGATCTAACTGAGACCCATCAATAAGAGATAATTAAATCTTATTGTAATGAAGTACTTCGAAACACCCGTCAATCCCTTTGCTGCAGTCAAAGGATAGCGGTGACTATATCACGTCCATTTAGGAGAGCGCCAACCACATCATCAAGAGAAATCAGCATCCTGGAGGCTTTGCTGTTACTGCTTCGTATCTTCTATCTAGTATTAAGGTAAAAAAAAATAAGGTCAGCCTAATTATGCCACATGGAAAGGGAAGGGGGACATTAAGATCAAGAGATTACACCAAACGTCATCGGGAAGCAGCAAGGAGAGGGAGAGAACAAGAATCGGATGAGGCCAGGGCCGCACGACTCCAGGATCAATGAGTCAGGACAAATAAGATGAGGGAAGAAGAGACAGAGGAGGAGAGGCATATGCACGTCTCCAAAATGACAACAATAGGCACAGAAGGAGGAGAGAACAAGAATCAGATCAGGCCAGGGCCGCACGACTCCAGGATCAGAGAGAAAAAACAAACAGTAGGAGAGATGAAGAAACGAAGGATAAAAGGGCTGCGCGTCTCCAGAATGACAACAACTGGCATAGAAGGAGGAGAGAGGAAGGGACAAAGGAGCTGAGAAATGCACGTCTCCAGGATCAGAGACAAAGGACAAACGGCAGGAGAGATGAAGAGACGGGGGATGAAAGGGCTGCACATCTCCAGAATGACAAAAACAGGCAAAGAAGGAGGAGAGAGGAAGAGACAGAGGAGAAAATGAAAGATCAACTCGAAAATATGCGGCAAAGAGTAATTATTGCGAGAGTTGCTGAAGACAACAATGCCTGCTTTCAATGACAATACCTCAGCAGAGGAAGAGCAAGGCAAAATGCATGACTCGCACACCGTAACATTTCTGCAGATGTTGGTACGATGACCAGAGTATGCCCTCACTGTCATGCCTTCCTATTCACTGGAGAAACCGCAGATTTCTGCTGTATGAAGGGAAAGGTCAGGATAGGCAATTTGCAGCCTCTACCCAATGAACTCCTCAATTTATACAGCAATGATGAACCTATTGCAAACGAGTTCAGGAAGAACATCAGACAATACAACTATGGAAGAACGTATTCCTCTCAATGAAATGATGCAAAAAATAAACTTCACATGCATTACATGCTTCCCTGGAATCATGAAAGAAACTGTTCCTTCAATGCCGTAAGTGAAGGAGCTAACGCCACTTATTTTCCAACAGAATTCCTTGATTTGGTCGAACTCTCTGGATTGCCATCACATAAACTGGAATTGAAGAGGGGATCTCCCATCATTTCAATGAGGAACTTGGATCCACCAAGGCTTTGCAATAGAACACGAATGATGGTGGAAGAACTGCACAACAATCTCGTCGTAGCAAAGATAAACATTGGTGCGTTCAAAAATGACATTGTCATGATCCTAAGAATTACTCTCAGTTTATCAGAAGGGGAAGATGTCCCTCTTCAGCGGAGCCAGTTCCCGACACAGTCATGCTGTGCTATGACTATACATAAGGCGCAAGGCCAAACCATGGAGAATGTGTTGATTTATCTGGAGAAACCGGTATTCCAGCATGGTCAGCGGTATGTGGCTTTAAGCTGGGGAAAAAGAAATGAAAACGTTATAGTAATCTTGAAGGGTGGCAGATCAACCAGAAATGTTGTCATCAAAAGTGTCCTTTGTTAAACGAGGAGGAGCTATATTTGTCTTGCTACGCATCTTTCTTCTTTAATAAACTGAGTTTTTCTTCTTTAATTTCTAAAGCAAAGCGATAGCAGTAGCATTCAGGGAAATTTAATGTTCATTCTGGTCACATCAGACTGCACTACCCTTCTCTCAAAGGGTGCCCCAACATGTCACCTGGTTGTCTAGTCCTTTATAAGATAAGGGGCCCAAACCTGCTCATAATACTCCAAGTGAGACCTCACCAGTGCTTTATAAAGTTTCAACATTATATCTTTGCTTTTATATTCTAGTCCTCTTGAAATGAATGTTAACTTTTCATTTGCCTTCCTTGTCACAGGCTCAACCTGCAAATTAACCTTTAGGGAATCCTGCACAAGGACTCGCAAGTCCCTTTGTGCTTCAGTTTTGTATTTTCTCTCCATTTAGAAAATAGTCAACCCTTTCCTTTCTTCTACCAAAGTGTAAGACTATACACTTCCCGACACTGTATCCCATCTTTTGTAAAATACTTTTGTATTCTATCTTTATCTTCTTAATGACCTCTTTAGTTGCCTTCTGTTGGTTTTTAAAAACTTCTCAATCCTCTATCTTCCCACTAATCTTTTCTTTATTATTTGCCCTTTCTGGCTTTTATGTTGGCTTTGATGTTCTCTTGTTAGCCATGGTTGTGTCATCTTTCCTTTAGAACACTTCTTCCTCTTTGGGATGTATATATCCTGTACCTTCCAAATTACTTTCATAAATTCCAGCCATTGCTACTCTGCTGTCATCTCTGCCAGTGTTCTTTTCCAATCAATTCTGGCCGTCTCCTGTCTCATGCCTCTGTAATGCCCTTTCCTCCTCTGTAATATTGATACATCTGACTTTAACTTCTCCTTCTTAAATTTCAGGGTGAATTTGATCATAATGGTTCTTTTACCTTAAGCCCTCCAATCAATTCTGGTTCATTGCACAAAACCCAATCCTGGATAGCTGATCCTCTAGTGGGCTCAACCACAAGCTCCTCTAAAAAACATTTTGTGGCACTCTAAAATTTCCCTCTCCTGTAATCCAGCACCAACCTGAATTTCCCAATCTACCTGCAAATTGAAGTGCCCCATCCCATGACTAATGTAACATTGCCCTTCTAGCATGCAATTTCTATCTCCTGTTGTAATTTGTAGGCAACACTTTTACTACTGTTTGGACCTGCTCTATCCTCAATGGTTCAATTCCTTTCGACCTTATGTCACCTTGTTCTAATGATTTGATTTTGTTTTTTATCAACACAACCACACCGCCCCATCTGCCTTCCTGCCTGTCCTTTCCATACAATGTTTATCCTTGGACATTAAGCTCCCAGCTATAATCTTTCAGCTATGATTCTGTAATGTCTACAACATCATACTTGCCAATCTGCAAATGTGCTTCAAGTTAATTTCCTTATTCCGTTTACTACGTACATTCAAGTACAACACCTTCAGTCCTTTTCAATTTTGTTGCACCGCACACAAACTTTTGATTCCTAACTTTGAGATTTTACCAACATCTGTCTCCACAACCTTTCCGCTAACTATTCTGGCACTCTGGTTCCCATCCCCCAGTAATTCTAGTTTAAATCCAACCATTCACATTAACAAACCTTCCAACTAGGATATTAGTCCCCTTCCACTTCAGGTGCAAACCGTCCCTTCTGTACAGGTCTTACCTTCCCTGGAGGAGAAACCAAAGATCCAGAAATCTAATGCCCTCCTTCCTACACCCTCCTTAGCCATGTATTAAACTGTATAATCTTCTTAGTTCTGGCCTCACTAGCATGTGGCATAGGTAGCAATCCTGACGGTACTGCTGTACCATTGAGAGCATACTCACCAACTGAATCTCAGTGTGATGTGGCAATTGTCCTGTATCGGACCGCAAAGCATGATGCAATAAGGAGATGGACCGCAAAGGAACTTGATGACGGTGAGGATAATATGAGTGAGATGGATGTTCTGGAGCATGTTGATATTAAGGCAGAGGAGGTGTTGGAGTTATTAAAATACATTAGGACGGATAAGTCCCCGGGGCCTGACAGAATATTCCCCAGGCTGCACCACGAGGCAAGGAAAGAGATTACTGAGCCTCTGGCTAGGACCTTTATGTCCTCGTTGTCTACGGGAATGGTACCAGATGATTGGAGGGAGGTGAATGTTGTCCCCTTGTTCAAAAAAGGTAGTAGGGGTAGTCCGGGTAATTATAGACCAGTGAGCCTTATGTCTGTGGTGGGAAAGCTGTTGGAAAAGATTCTTAGAGATAGGATCTGTGGCCATTTAGAGAATCATGGTCTGAGCAGGGACAGTCAGCATGGCTTTGTGAAGGGCAGATTGTGTCTAACAAGCCTGGTAGAGTTCTTTGAGGAGGTGACCAGGCATATAGATGAGGGTAGTGCAGTGGATGTGATCTATATGGATTTTAGTAAGGCATTTGACAAGGTTCCGCACGGTAGGCTTATTCAGAAAGTCAGAAGGCATGGGATCCAGGGAAGTTTGGCCAGGTGGATTCAGAATTGGCTTGCTTGCAGAAGGCAGAGGGTCGTGGTGGAGAGAGTACATTCGGATTGGAGGGTTGTGACTAGTGGTGTCCCACAAGGATCGGTTCTGGGACCTCTACTTTTCATGATTTTTATTAATGACCTGAATGTGGGAGGTGGAAGTGTCGGTTGGCAAGTTTGCAGATGACACAAAGGTTGGTGGCGTTGTGGATAGTGTAGGGGATTGTCAAAGATTGCAGAGAGACATTGATAGAATGCAGAAGTGGGCTGAGAAGTGGCAGATGGAGTTCAATCCAGAGAAGTGTGAGGTGGTACACTTTGGAGGGTCAAACTCCAAGGCAGAGTACAAAGTAAATGGCAGGATACCTGGTAGTGTGGAGGAGCAGAGGGATCTGGGGGTACATGTCCACAGACCCCTGAAAGTTGCCTCACAGGTAGACAGGGTAGTTAAGAAAGCTTATGGAGTGTTACCTTTCATAAGTCGAGGGATAGAGTTTAAGAGTCATGAGGTAATGATGCAGCTGTATAAAACTCTGGTTAGGCCACACTTGGAGTACTGTGTCCAGTTCTGGTCGCCTCACTATAGAAAGGATGTGGGAGCATTGGAAAGGGTACAGAGGAGATTTACCAGGATGCTACCTGGTTTAGAGAGTATGGATTATGATCAGAGATTATGGGAGCTAGGGCTTTACTCTTTGGAGAGAAGGAGGATGAGAGGAGACATGATAGAGGTACACAAGATATTAAGAGGAATAAATAGATTGGATAGCCAGCGCCTCTTCCCCAGGGCACCACTGCTCAATACAAGGGGACATGGCTTTAAGGTAAGGGGTAGGAAGTTCAAGGGGGATATTAGAGGAAGGTTTTTTACTCAGATAGTGGTTGGTGCATGGAATACACTGCCTGAGTCAGTGGGGGAGGCGGATACACTAGTGAAGTTTAAAAGACTACTAGACAGGTATATGGAGGAATTTAAGGCGGGGGCAGGGTTTGAGGGTCGGCACAACAATGTGGGCCGAAGGGCCTGTACTGTGCTGTACTATTCTATCCTATCACTCCAGCATGTGGTGAAAACTGTCCAGCGGATTATCGGCACCCAATTGCCCACCATTGAGAACATCTACCATAAACGTTGCCTGGGCAGGGCGAAAAGCATTATCAAGGATGCATCTCACCCTAACCATGGACTGTTTACTCTCCTCCCATCTGGTAGGCGCTACAGGAGCCTCCGCTCTCGCACTAGCAGGCACAGGAAGAGCTTCTTCCCTGAGGCTGTGACCCTGCTGAACCTGACATCACAGCGCTAAGCGGTATTGCATCCATATTGTACTGTCTCAGTTCTTTTATATTTGGGTGCTGTCGCACTTACTTTTTATTCGCAGTTTTGGCTCCCCTGCACGCTTTCCATCCATGCTGGGTTATGAGCTGGTGATCTCTTTGGAAACTCACCCGGCAGAAGGAACTAACAAACCACTGCTGTAACTTGCCTCATACGTGGTTCCCCACTATGTCAAACGCATGGAGGGAAATCGTCCGCTAAACGGAGAAACTCCGGATGTGACGTACCTTTCCTTTTTATTTTGTAAATAACACTATTCTTTGCATTTCTGGTTAGATGCTAACTGCATTTTATTGGCTTTGTATCTGTACTCAGCACAATGACAATAAAGTTGAATCTAATCTAAACTAATCTAATCACAACCCTGGAGGTCCTGTCCTGTCCTGCTTAACACCTAACTCCCTGAACTGACTTTGCAGAACCTCGTCACTCATCCTCCCCATGTCATTGGTATCTACATGGATCATGATTTCTAGCTGTTCAAGAATGCTGAGGACTCGATCTGAGAGATCCTGGACCCTGGTACCCAGGAGGCAACATACTATCTGGGAATCTCGTCTCGTGCATAGACCCTCCTGTCTGTCCCCCTAATTAATGAATCCCCTATTACCACAGTGTGTCTCTTCTTCCTGCTTCCCATCTGATTTGTAGTGCCAGAGACCTGACAACTGTGACTTTCCTCTGTTAGGTCATTCCCCTCAACAGTATCCAAATTGATATACCTGTTGGTGAGGGGGATGGCCACGGGTACTCTGCAGTGGCTCCTTAAGCCACTGTCACCCAGTTTTCTGCGTCCTGCACCTTGGGTGTAACTGCCTCTTTATATGTTCTTCAGCCTCCCAAATGATCCGAGTTCAACCAGTTGCAGCTCCATCTCCTTATTGCATCATGCTTGTTACGTTCCTGGACCAGACAGGTCAGCTGGGACCTACACACATTCTCCACGCTCTCACAGGCATCACCTTGATTCCCCTTTCTTTCACAGATTTTCCTGTGTTTCCTCAAACCTAATACTTTCTACAATGCACACAAAATGCTGGAGGAACTCAGCAGGCCAGGCAGCATCTATGGAAAAGGGTGTAGTCGACATTTCAGCTTGAGATTCTTCATCAGATCTGGAGGGGGAAAAATATGAAGAGTCAGTGTTAGAAGATGGGGGTGGGGAGGAAGAAACACAAGGTGATAGGTGAAGCGTCAACTATACTCTTTTCGATAGATACTGCCTGGCCTGATGATTATCTCCAGCATTTTGGTGTGTTGCTTGGATTTCCAGCATCTGCAGATTTTCTCTTATTTCTAATACCTTCTGCATCTGGATACATACTTGTTTTCTCTCTCAACCAGTTCAGCTGAAGGGTCAGTGACTTTCAATCTGCATCTCTCTTTCTTCATGGATACTTCTTGACCTGCCAAATATTTTCAGCCCTCTCATTGCCAGGTTCTCTCTGCATCCTTTCTGCAATATCGTGTTTGCAACTTTCCCAAATGTTTGGGACCATTCTAAGAGCTGGGAAAATATGACTTGATGTCATGGTCCAATGTAATTTCCTAGAAGCAACTGCTCTGACAAACCTCCTCAGCAATCTCACTCCTGTCTATTAAATCTGACAACACGAAGGTAAACACTTCTGTACAAATTTTAATTGCAACAGGCAAAGCTGCACAGTAATAGGAATTGTTTTGCAATACTTTTCTAAACTGATTTTTTCTCGTTCTTGCTTTATATTTCATTTATTATTCTGGGCTACTGTTTGCTGTATGTTTACAGGTTTGCATGTTTACTGTGCTCTTTCATAATTTGCTACATTTAGAACCCATGAATATTTGAATTGCATAATCCAAGGTGTAGCAATTCATACAGTTCTGTTTATTATTAACCTTCTGACCATATAAGTAAGTACATAGAGTCATAGGAGAGAAACAGGCCCTTTGATTCAACCTGTCCATTCCAGCCAATCTGTCTACCAGAGCTAGTCCCATATCTCTTTAAACCTACTGTACCTACCTCTACCACTTCCTCCAGCAGTTTGTTCCATATATCCATCACATTATAGAACATAGAATAGTACAAAACAGTACAGACCCTTCGGCCCACAATGTTATGCCAACCCTCAAACCCTGCCCCCCATATAAGCCCCCACCTTAGATTCCTCCATATACCTGTCTAGTAGTCTCTTAAATTTCACTAGTGTATCTGCCTCCACCACTGACTCAGGCAGTGCATTTCAGGCACCAACCACTCGCTGAGTTAAAAACCTTCCTCTAATATCCCCCTTGAACTTCCTACCCCTTACCTTAAAGCCATGTCCTCTTGTATTGAGCAGTGGTACCCTGGGGAAGAGGCGCTGGCTGTCCACTCTATCTATTCCTCTTAATATCTTGTCTCCCTTTATCATGTCTCCTCTCATTCTCCTTCTCTCCAGAGAGTAAAGGCCTAGCTCCCTTAATCTCTGATCATAATGCACACTCTCTAAACCAGGCAGCATCCTAGTAAATCTCCTCTGTACCCTTTCCAATGCTTTCACATCCTTCCTATAGTGAGGTAACCAGAACTGGACACAGTACTCCAAGTGTGGCCTAACCATAGTTTTATAGAGCTGCATCATTACCCCAAGGCTCTTAAACTCTATCCCTCAACTTATGAGAGCTAACACTCCATAAGCTTTCTTAACTACCCTGTCTACCTGTGAGGCAACTTTCAGGGATCTGTGGACATGTACCCCCAAATTCCTCTGCTCCTCCACACTTCCAAGTATCCAGCCATTTACTTAGTACTCTGCCTTGGAGTTTGTCCTTCCAAAGTGTACCACCTCACACTTCTCTGGGATGAATTCCATCTGCTACTTCTCTGGGTTGAATTCCATCTGCTACTTCTCAGCCCACTTCTGCATCTTATCAATGTCTCTCTGCGATCTGTGACAATCCTCTTCACTATCCACAACAACACCAACCTTTGTGTCATCTGCAAACTTGCCAACCCACCCTTCTACCCCCACATCCAGGTCGTTAATAAAAATCACGAAAAGTAGAGGTCCCAGAACAGATCCTTGTGGGACACTAGTCACAATCCTCCAATCAGAATGTACTCCCTCCACCATGACCCTCTGCTTTCTGCAGGCAAGCCAATTCTGAATCCACCTGGCCAAACTTCCCTGGATCCCATGCCTTCTGACTTTCTGAATAAGCCCGCTGTGTGGAACCTTGTCAAATGCCTTACTAAAATCCATGTAGATCACATCCACTGCTCTACCCTCATCTATATGCCTGGTCACCTCCACAAAGAACTCAATCAGGCTTGTTAGACACGGTCTGCCCTTCACAAAGCCATGCTGACTGTCTCTGATCAGACCATGATTCTCTAAATGCCCATAGATCCTATCTCTAAGAATCTTTTCCAACAGCTTTCCCACCACAGACATAAGGCTCACTGGTCTACAATTACCCGGACTATCCCTACTACCTTTTTTGAACAAGGGGACAACATTCGCCTCCCTCCAATCCTCCGGTACCATTCCTGTGGACGACGAGGACATAAAGATCCTAGCCAGAGGCTCAGCAATCTCTTTCCTCGCCTCGTTGAGCAGCCTGGGGAATTATCCGTCCCAATGTATTATAACAACTCCAACACCTCCTCTGTATCAACGTGCTCCAGAACATCAACCTCACTTATATTGTCCTCACCGACATCAAGTTCCCTTTCATTGGTGAATACCGAAGAGAAGTATTCATTGAGGACCTCGCTCACTTCCACCGCCTTCAGGCACATCTTCCCACCTTTATCTCTAATTGTTCCTATCTTCACTCCTGTCATCCTTTTGTTCTTCACATAATTGAAGAATGCCTTGGGGTTTTCCTTTACACTACTCGCCAAGGCCTTCTCATTCCCCCTTCTTGCTCTCCTCAGCCCCTTCTTAAGCTCCTTCTCCTTTCTTGCTACCCTATATTCCTCAATAGACCCATCTGATCCTTGCTTCCTAAACCTCATGTATGCTGCCTTCTTCCACCTGACTAGATTCTCCACCTCACTTGTCACTCATGGTTCCTTCACCCTACCATTCTTTACCTTCCTCACTGGGACAAATTTATTCTTAACATCTTGCAAGAGATCTCTAAACACCGACCACATATCCATAGTACATTTTCCTGTAAAAACTTTATCCCGATTCACACTCGCAAGATCTAGCCTTATAGCCTCATAATTTGCCCTTCCCCAATTAAAAATTTTCCTGTCCTCCCTGATTCTGTCCTTTTCCATGATAATGTTAAAGGCCAGGGAGCGGTGGTCACTGTCCCCCAGATGCTCACCCACTGAGAGATCTGTGACCTGACCCGGTTCATTTCCTAATACTACATCTGGTATGGCACTCCCCCAGTCGACCTGTCAACATACTGTGACAGGAATCCGTCCTGGACACACTTAACAAACTCTGCCCCATCTAAACCATTGGAACTAATCAGGTGCCAATCAATATTAGGGAAGTTAAAGTCACCGATGATAACAACCCTGTTATTTTTGAACCTTTCCAAAATCTGCCTCCCAATCTGCAAATTATGAATGATTTGCCTCTTAGGTCACCTTTAAATCACTCACATTAAACCTACTTTCTCTAGTTGTGGACTCCCATACCCTGGGAAAAGGGATTGTGACTATTCACCTCCTGTATGTCCCTCATGATTTTACAAGACCTTGAGATTGTGGCCACAACTTCTCTCAGCTACTGACATTACAGGAATTATGGGATCTGACTGTAGATGAGGCTCACAGAATAAATGACTCAGTAAATTATCATTGTCTCCACAGCTGAGCGATATGTTGCTGTATACGGTGCCAAGACGTGGTGGCAAATGTCAGCTACGGAAGGTCCTGCCACTGGAAACCCTAAAGGTAAATAGTGGGGTGGGTGCGAAGGAGGGGATGATGGGATGCCCCACTCCCCTCCGTGCAAGACATTCCTCCACCACTTTGGTCTGCGGAAGGGGAGTATTGAAGTTATCCGCTCACACAACGCAGATACAGGCCATTTAGCCCAACATCCACAGTGGTGGGCACCCTTCATCTTAATCCCATGTCTGAGCCCTTGGCCAAAATCTGCCTGTGTCAAGATGATTTGTCTGGACATTCCTTACACACTGTCAGTGTTCACATACTGCACTTACATATTTACCTACTGTCCATAAAGACCTGCAATGCCCCACCTGCTTGTCCCTCACCATGGATGTGACCCTGAGTCTCCTGCTCATTCTGTGCTGTATTCCATTGTCAGGTGAGGAAGCTCTGTGCTGACACGGTGGAGAATGTGCTCAGGATCCAAGGTGTACATGGATCGCTCACCCTTTGTGCAAGGTACCAGCGCTGTGCTTCAGCTTATCCCTCCTAGGGTGAGAGTCAGTGTCAGGGTGTGTTCCTGTCCTACAGTGGTCAATGGTGAATACTGGTGATAGTGGGGCATTGGGTGGTGATGTTCAAACACCCCCTGTCTATATTCATGGGAGAATTGTGGGTTGGTGATGTTCAAATACTCTCCACAGCGTATTCATATTGCGATGGGTGGGTGTAAGGTGGCAGTGACATCCCGTACTACCATGTTCAGTTCCTTTCTTAAACCTCTTAAGTTCAAGTCATATTTGCCTGTATCACCACTATTGCAGTGCAGTCCAGGCACTGACCACTGTGTAAACCAACAGCTAACCAATTTCCCCGGGGATCAATAAAGTATGACTATGACTATGACTATTGCTCCACACATTTTTGAACTTATCCCTCTCACCTTAACTACATGCTCTCTACTGTAAGACATTTTAACCTGGGGGTGGTTGGGGGAAGGGGAGGGTGAAGAAAGCATTGGCTGTCTATTTTATCTATGTCATTCAGTGTTACAAAAACTTTTACCAGGTCCTTCCCCTCAGCTTGACTTTTCATGGCTTCTCCTGGCTCTAATTCCTTTGTTGAGTTCTTTCCCAGCTTCTTTATAATCCTCAAGAGCCTCATTTCATTTTAGCTTCCTAAGCCTTACATACACTTCCTTTTCCTTCTTGGATAATTTCACTGCCTAAATCATAATGCAAATTTCTTTACCTTGCCATTCTTGTCTTTTCTGTGACTGGGATATACCTGTCCTGTATAGTTGGTCTTTAAACACCCTTTATGTCTAAGATATGCATTCATTCAGCAACAGTTGTTCCCTAGTTCTTGTCTAATACTGTCATAGTTTGCCCCATGCCAATTTAGAGTTATAGAGCACGGAAGCGGTCTCACCAAGATTCCCATCTAAGCTTGACCCACTTGTCTGCATTTGGTCCACATCCCTCTAGCCCAAGGGTTCCCAACCTTTTATTATGCCATTGAGTCTTAACATTAACTGAGGGGCCTGAGGACCCCAGGTTAGGAACCCCTGCTCTAGGCTTTCCTATCCATGTATGTGTCTAAGTATCTTATAAATGTTGTTAATTCAGTACCTCACCACTTCCCTTGGCAGTGCAATCCATAAACACCACCTTTGATCCTTGTTAATTCTCACCGCTGTCTTTTAAACAAGCCCTCAAGAGCTCAATTCCCTTACCCTAACTGTGGCTCTCATCTCTATAAGATCACCCCTTAGTTTTCTACATTACAGTGGGGAAAAAAATGTCCCAAGCTTTCTCCACCTTTACTGTCAGTGACACCACCAATGTTATTGTCATCTGCAAATTTACTAACCATGCTGTTAACTTTCTCAATAAAGATGACAAAAAGCAATGGCCTAGCACCAAGCCATAAGGCATGCCTTGATTCTCAGCCCTTTCACCATCACCCTGCTTCCTATTATCAGGCCAATTCCCTATCTAATTCACTAACTCCCTGGATCCCATGGTGGCTAACTTTCAATAGTACCCTATAAAGGCCTTACTGAATCTATACAGACCACATCTACCGTCCTGCCCTCATGAATCTTCTCAGTCACAATATCAAAGCAAAATCAAATTCCAGAGGCATGATATCAAACTTACAAAGCTGTGCTGACTGTCCATAATCAACGCCTATCTTTCCAAACCCTTGTTCATCTTATCCCTCAGAATTCCCTCTGCTAATTTACCTATCACAAATTTTTCTTTACAGTCCTTTTTAAATATAGGCACATTAGTCACTCTCTAGTCTTCTGGCACTTCACTTTCCACTAATGATGGTGTATATCTCTCTGCCAGATTCCCTCAGTTTGTTCTCTAGCTTCCCACTGCATTCTTGGATGTACCTGGTCAGGCCATCAAGATTGATCTACATTTTAACAGATCCACTGCCTCTTCTCCTGTACATAGAACATAGAAATCTATAGCACAATACAGGCCCTTCGGCCCACAATGTTAAAAGACCCTATTATATCCACTTCCACTGCCGCCACCAGCAGTGCATTCCATGCATGCATCTGTGCAAACAACTTCCCCCTGACATCCCCTTGGTACCTATTTCCAAACACCTTAAAACTATGCCCTCTCATCTTAGCCATTTCAGCCTTGGGGAAAAAGCCTCTGGCTAGCCATGTGATCAATGCCCCTCATCATCTTATATACCTCTATCAGGTCATCTCTCATCCTCCATCGCTCCAAAGAGAAAAGGCCAAGTTCACTCAGCCTATTCTCATAAGACATGCTCTCAATCCAGGCAACCTCCTTGTAAATCTCCTCTGTACTCTTTCTATAGTATCCACATCCTTCCTGTAGTGAGGTGACTAGAACTGAACACAGTACTCCAAGTGGGGTCTGACCAAGGTCTTATATAGCTGTAACATTACCTCACGGCTCTTGAACTCAATCCCATGGTTGATGGATGCCAACACACCATACGCCTTCTTAACAACACTGTCAACCTAGGCAGCAGATTTGAGTGTCCTATCGACAGAGACCCCAAGATCTCACTGATCCTCCACACTGCAAAGAATCTTACCATTAATATTGTATTCTGTCTTCAAATTTGACATCCCAAAATGAACCACTTCACACTTATCTGGTTTGAAGTCCAACTGTCACTTCTCAGCCTAGTTCTCCAATCTGTCGATGTCCCGCTGTAACCTCTGACAACCCTCCAGACTCTCCAAAACACCCCCAACTTTTGTGTCATCAGCAAAGTTACTAACCCACCTTTCTACTTCTTCATCCAGGTCATTTATAAAAATCACAAAGAGGAGGGGTCCCAGATCATCACTGGCCACCTGCCTCCATGCAGAATATGACCCATCTATAATCACTCTTTGCCTTCCGTGGGCAAGCAAATTCTGGATCCACAATGCAAGGTCTCCTTGGATCTCATGCCTCCTTACTTTCTGAAGGAGCCATGCACGGGGAACCTTTATCAAATGCCACTGAAATTCATATGCACTACATCCACTGCTCAACCTTCATCATAATCAAAGAACTCAATCAGGCTCATAAGGCACAACCTGCCCTTAACAAAGCCATGCAACACACATCAAAGTTGCTGGTGAACGCAGCAGGCCAGGCAGCATCTCTAGGAAGAGGTACAGTCGACATTTCAGGCCGAGACCCTTCGTCAGGACTAACTGAAGGAAGAGTTAGTAAGAGATTTGAAAGTGGGAGGGGGAGGAGGAGATCCAAAATGATAGGAGAAGACAGGAGGGGGAGGGATGGAGCCAACAGCTGGACAGGTGATTGGCAAAGGAGATATGAGAGGATCATGGGACAGGAGGCCCAGGGAGAAAGACAAGGGTCGGGGGGGCACCCAGAGGATGGGCAAGGGGTATAGTGAGAGAGACAGAGGGAGAAAAAGGAGAGTGAGAGAAAGAATGTGTGTATAAAAATAAATAACGGATGGGGTACGAGGGGCAGGTGGGGCATTAGTGGAAGTTAGAGAAGTCAATGTTCATGCCATCAGGTTGCAGGCTACCCAGACGGAATATAAGGTGTTGTTCCTCCAACCTGAGTGTGGCTTCATCTTTACAGTAGAGGAGGCCATGGAAAGACATGTCAGAATGGGAATGGGAACTCTACCCCATCTAAACCTCTTTCACTAAAGAGATGCCAGTCAATATTAGCAAAGTTAAAATCTTCCATCACAACAACCCTATTATTATTCCTCCTTTCCAGAATCAGCCTCCCTATCTACTCCTCGATATCCCTGTTACTATTGGTGGTGGGGGGGGGGGGTGGCTATATAAAACACTCAGTAGAGTTACTGCCCGTTTTCCTGTTTCTGACTTCCACCCACACTGACTCAGTAGACCATCCCTCCATGATTTCCTCCTTTTCTGCAGTCATGACACTATCCCTAATTAGCAATGCCATGCCCCCACCTCTTTTGCCTCCCTCTCTGTTCTTTTTGAAACTTCTAAAGCCTGGCACACTCAGCAGCCATTCCTGCTCCTGAGACATCCAAGTCTCTGTAATGGCCACAACATCGTAGTTCCACATATTGATCCACGCTCTAAGTTCATCCGCCTTGTTTATGATACTCCTTGCATTAAAATAGACACATCTCAAACCATCTGCCTATCCTTCCTCACAAACTTCGTACAAGTTGTCTCTACTTGTACTCCAACCTTCCCATCCTCTGCCTTTTCACTTCAATTCCCACCCCCCTGCAAATCTAGTTTAAGCCCTTCCCAATAGCATTGGCAAAACCTCCCTGCCAAGATATCGGACCCCTCAGATTCAAGTGCTTTCTGTACAGGTCACACCTGCCCCAGAAGAGGTCCCAATGATCCAAAAATCTGAATCCCTACCCCCTGCTCCAATCCCACAGCCACGCATTTGTCCTCCACCTCATTCTATTCCTATCCTCACTGTTGCATGGCACAGGCAGTAATCCCAAGATTACTACCTTTGAGGCCCTGCTTCTCAGCTTCCTTCCTAACTCCCTTTATTCTGCTTTTAGGACATCCACCCTTTATCTGCCTTCGTTATTGTTACCAATATGTACCACGACCTCTGGTGCTCACCCTTCCATTTCAGGATATTGTGGAGGCGCTCAGAAACATCACCTGGGAGACACACTACCATCCTTGTTTCTTTATCGCGTCCACAGAATCACCCATCTGTTCCCCTAACTATAGAGATCCTCTTTACTGTTGCCATCCTCCTCTGTTCCCCAAATGTAGTCTGCAATGCAGACTATCCCCAAAACCTCAACATTAGCTGTCTCAGGTCTATAAAAGTGAGGCAAAGCAGTTGCGAGTATATGGACCCTATACAAATTACAGAAGTGGAGGTGTGTGCTGTCTAGATGCAAATTGGGGTGGATAAATCCCCAGGGCCTGACAAGGTGTCCCTTGGACTGCGTGAAAGGCTCATAGAGAAATTGCAGGGGCCCTAGCAAAGATATTTAACTTTTGAGGCACCACCTTTTGAAGGCATCCTCGTTGCTGAGAAGGCTAATGTCCATGATGGAGATGGCTGAATTGCAAATTTCTGCACTTTTTCCAATCCTATGCAGTGGCCCTTCCATACCAGATGGGAATGCAATCAGTTACAATATCCATGGCATATCTGTAGAAATTTATAAGAGTCTTTGGTGACATCTAAGTCTCCTCAAACTCCAAATGAAACAGCCTCTATCATGCCTTCTTTGCATCGCATGTTGGGCTCACAATAGTTCTTCAGAGACGTTGACACTCAGTAACTTGGTGTCCTTTTTCACTGTTCATCCTTTGATGAAGACTGCTCTGCGTTCCTCTTGACTTGCCCTTCCTGAAGTCCACAATCAATTTCTTGATCTTACTGACGTTGAGTGCCAATTTATTGTAACACCACTCAACCAGCTGATCTATCTCACTCCTGAACGCCTCCACACCACCGTCTGAAATTCTGCCAACAATAGTTCTGTCATCAACAAATTTATAGATGGCATTTGAGCTGTACCTAGAAACATATTCATGAGTGTAGGGAGAGTAGAGCAGTGGACTAAACACACATTATTAAGGTGTACCAGTGTTGAATGTCAGCGAGGAGATGTAATTTCCAATCCACCTTGTTTGTGATTTCCCATGAGGAAGACAAGGATCCATATTCAGAGGGAGAACGCAGGGGAATAGGATTGAGAGGGATAGTAAATCAGCCATGCTTTAATTGTGCAGCAGACTCGATGGGCCAAATGTCTAGTTCTGCTTTTATATTTTATATATAGTCTATTATGGTCCAACTAACTTCAAAGATTCAAGGCACATTTATTATTAAGGAATGTATAATCCAAGGAAGGCGACAGGCCCAGATGGCGTCCCGGGACGGGTTCTCCGGGCCTGTGCAAGCGAGCTAACTGGAGTGTTTGCTGACATCTTCAACTGCTCCTTGCTTCAGTCTAAGATCCCCTCGTGTTTTAAGAAGGCAACGATAATCCCAGTGCTGAAGAAGAGCAAGGTGGCATGCCTGAATGACTATCAACCTGTGGCTCTGACATCAATTGCTATGGAGTTCTTAGAGCGATTGGTTATGGCACACATCAACCACAGCCTACCAGTCAACCTCGACGCTTTGCAATTCGCCTACTGGAGCAACAGGTCAACGGCAGATGCCATCTCTGGCCCTACATCCCTCCTTAGAACACCTGGAGAATAAAGAGGCTCCTTTTCATTGACTACAGCTCTGCCTTTAATACCATCATTCCAAATAAACTGATTCCTAAGCTCTGGAACCTGGGCCTTAGCACTCAGATCTGCAGCTGGATCTTCAACTTCCTCACAGACAGGACCCAGGCTGTAAAAATAGGGGACAAGCTCTCCTCTACAATCACTCTGAGTGCTGGTGCCCCACAAGGCTGTGTACTCAGCCCCCTGCTGTACTCACTGTACACCCATGATTGTGTAGCCAAGTTTCCATCAAACTCAATATATAAGTTTGCTGATGACACAACAATTGTAGGCCGTATCTTGGGTAATGATGAGTTTGAGTACAGAGAGGAAATTAAGAACCCGGTGGCATGGTGCGAAGACAATAACCTATCCCGCAATGTCAGCAAAACCAAGGAATTGGTTGTTGACTTTAGAAGGAGTAGCGGACCGCACGACCCAATTTACATCGGAGGTGCGCAAGTGGAACAGGTCAAAAGCTTTAAGTTTAAGGGTTTTCTTTCCACCACCATGGATGCCCTCACCTGCATCTCCTCCATTTCCCTCACATCTGTCCTTTCTGTCTCATTCTCTTGCCTGCTACCATAATGGGGAGATTCAGTTCCCTTTGTCTTTACCCGTAAGCCTCCATATCCAGCACATCATTCTCCATAACCTCAGCCATTTAAAATGAGACCTTACTAATAAGCACATCTTTCGCTTCCCATCCCCCACACTTTCCATAGGGATCTTTCTCTACATCATCATCATCAGGTGCCATGCCCAGTTTAAGCTTTGACTGCCATGGCCCACACATTCCTGTTTCGGGTCAAGTGGATCAATTCACTGGTATTCATTTCCAGTTCTCTGGCTGCAGATTCAGGCTATTTGGCCCATTGTATCTACTCAGCCATTCCATCATGGCTGACCTATAATGCTTTGTCAACCTCCTGATCATGCCTTTCCCCATAATCTTTGATACCCTTACAAATCAGGAATCTATTAACTACTGTTTTATATATACCTAATCATTTGGCCTCACACTCTGGGTAAAGAAATACTGTTCTGAAGGGATATACATGTATTCTGAGGCAGAGCCTTCTGGTCCTAGACTCTCCCACTGGTGAAAACATCCTCTACATGTCAACTCGATCCAGTTCTTTCAATATTCAATATGTTTCATTGAGATCCCCTCATTCTTTTGAACTCCAGTGAGTTCAAGCTCAGAAGCAGCAAACGGTCCATATGCATTAACCCTTTCACCACCAGAATCTTTATTGTAGGCCTCCTGTGGAACCTCTCCAACACCTGCACATTGTTCCTTAGATATGGGGCTCAAAATTGTTCACAATTCTGCAAATATGATCTGACCAATACCTTATAAAGCCTTCACATTACATCTTTGCTTTCATATTCTAGTCCTCTCAGGTGTATATTTTAATGGTCTGTCTGCTTGCTCCCTCTACTTTTCCCATTTGTTTCTCAGCTATCTGCTGCTTGTGTCTTAGTAGGTGTTACTACCTCCCTAAAACTTTTATGATGTTCTCAGCATCCCGGATAATCCCAAGTATGTCCAGCTCCAGCTCCAATTCCTTCACTCAGTTGGTCAGGAACTGTAGCTGGCCACACTCCTAACAAGTGAAGACATAAGGACAAAGACAGTCTTCCTAATCTCTCATCCTACATATGCTTGCTTGTCCTTCTGCTTAGTCTCCTCTCACCAAAGCCCCTTGAACCAGTCGCAGCACATATAACTTAAATACGGCCACAATCAAAAATGGTTGTTCCAAAATGGCCAAATGTTTGCCTCTTATTTGCTGGCTCTACCTCCAACATTCACTGAGCATTTGGTGAGCCTTCTATACCTTAGTGATTAACTGCTCAACTGGAAAATAATTAAATCTTGTGACAACACCTGCCTCCACCACAGCCATAGGCTTCATATTCCAGATTCCATCCACACCCTGGGTTAAAAAAAATTGAGAATTTCTCCCTTTGAAATAATAAACCCATGCCTCTGGTTATTTAAACCTTTGCCATCAGGAAAAATTTATTACTATCTACTCTATTTATGTCCTTTAAGATTTCATGCACCTCTATCAGGTTTCCTGCTCAGCCTTCTCTGTACCAGAGAAAACAGAAGCAATTACTAGTAACAGGGGTGGGAAGAGTGATGAGGTTCTGCAGAACCTCCAGTGTTGTGATCCCAGGATTGCTACCTGTGCCACGTGCAAGTGAGGCCAGAAGTAGGAAGATTATACAGTTTAACACGTGGCTAAAGAGTTGGTATAGGAGGGACACATAAGGTTTTTGGGTCATTGATCTCTTTTCCAGTGAAGTTAGGACCTGTACAGAAGGGATGGTTTACACCTGAATTGGAGAGGACTAATATCCCAGCAGGAGAGTTCACTAATTCTGCACAGTGGAGTTTAAACTAGAGTTTCAGGGGATGGGAACCGGAGTGCCAGAACAGTTAGTGGGGAGGTTGTGGAGATGGATTTTGGTAAGACCTCAGACAAAGTCAGGAATCATAAGGTTGAGCATGGTGCAACTAGTTTTCTGAGCTATGAATATTTCAATGCAAGAGATATTGTATGAAATGTGGAAGAGCTCAGGACAGGGATCAACACCTAGAATTATAATATTCTAGCCATTAGCGAGTCTTCATTGTAGGAGGGGCAGGACTGGCAGCTCAGTGTTCCGGTGTACCATTGTTTTAGACACGACAGGAAGGGTAAAGAAGGAGAGATGGTGTTACTAATCCTGGAAAATGTCACGATAGTGCTCCTTCAGGACAGGCTGAAGAACTCATCTAGTGAGGCATTCTGGGTGGAAATGAGAAATACAAAATGTATGACCACATTAATAGGAGTATATTCCAGACCACCCAACAGTCTACAGGATTTAGAGGAACAAATTTGTAGAGAGATCGCAGACTGTTGCATGAAACAGTCAAGCTCAGTTCCTTAGGGACCGCGTTAGGGAACTGGAGATGCAGCTCGATGACTTTTGTCTGGTCAGGGAAGGTGAGGAGGTGATCAAGAAGAGCTATAGGCAAGTAGTCACACCAGGGCCTCGGGGGACAGATAAGTGGGTAACGGTCAGGAGAGGGAAGGGCAGGAGTCAGATACTAGAGAGTACTCCTGTGGCTGTACCCCTTAGCAATAAGTACTCCTGTTTGAGTACTGTTGGGGGTGGGGGGGCCTACCTGGGGGAAGCAACAGTGGCAGTGTCTCTGGCACAGAGTCTGGCCCTGTGGCTCAGAAGCGTAGGGAAAGGAAGAGGATGGCAGCAGTAATAGGGGACTCTATAGTTAGGGAGGGGTCAGACAGGCGATTCTGTGGATACAGGAAAGAAACACGGATGGTAGTTTGCCTCCCAGGTGCCAGGGTCCAGGATATTTCTGTTCGTGTCCATGATATCCTGAAGTGGGAAGGTGAACAGCCAGAGGTCGTGGTACATATTGGTACCAATGACATAGTCGTTGAAAAGGGAAGAGGTCCTGAAAATAGACTACAGGGAGTTAGGAAGGAAATTGAGAAGCAGGACCTCAAAAGTAGTAATCTCAGGATTACTACCTGTGCCACACGACAGTGAGTGTAGCAAAAGAGTGAACTCTCTTGTAGGATCAACAGCCATCTAGCAAACACGTGCCGTTAAACACGGAAAGGGCATCCCTTGCATTGAAGCTTGGTCTGGCCATTCACTGCAATAGAACTTCCCCCAGCCGTCTTGGACCCCACCATGCTGCTGGATCTGGGAGGGGATGTTGAGAGGGTGGGTCTAGACCTGTGCAACCCCTTACTCACCTAAAATCCATTCATGCACACGCTGTTCCTTTCTGAGGAGTGGGGTACAAACCCCACTAACTGACTGAAAGGAACCATCATCATCCTATGGGATGGATAGCCAGAGAGAGAGAGAGAGTGAGGTGGAGGATAAATGCATGGCTGAGGGACTGGAGCAGGGGGCAGGGATTCAGATTTCTGGATCATTGGGACCTCTTTTGGGGCAGGCATGACCTGTACAAAAAGGACGGGTTGCACTTGAATCTGAGGGGGACCAATATCCTAGTGGGGAGGTTTGCTAAGGCTACTGGGGGGAGTTTAAACTAGAATTGCTGTGAGGGTGGGATCTGAACTGAAGAGACGGAGGAAGGGGTGGTTGGCTCACATATAGAGAAAGCTTGGAGCTCACATATAGAGAAAGTTTGGAGACAGTGCGAGAGGGAGGATCAGCAGGTGATGGAGAAGGGATATGCTCAGACTGATGGTTTGAGATGTGTCTGTTATGAATTATAATTACAATTATAATTAAGCATTATGAACAAAGTGGATGAGCTTAGAGCATGGATCAGTACTGGGAGCTATGATGTCGTGGCCATTACAGAGACTTTGACTGGCTCAGGGGCAGGAATGGTTACTTAGAGTGCCAGGCTTTAGAGGTTTCAGAAAGGACAGGGAGGGAGGCAGAAGTGGGGGCGTGGCACTGTTGATCAGAGATAGTGTCACCGCTGCAGAAAAGGAGGAAGTCATGGAGAGATTCTCTACTGAGTCTCTGTGGGTGGAAGTTAGAAACAGGAAGGGGTCAATAACTCTACTGGGTACTTTTTATGGACCACCCAATAGTAACAGGGACATCAGGGAGCAGATAGGGAGACAGGTTCTGGAAAGGTTGTCGTGGTGGGAGATTTTAATTTCCCAAATATCGATTGGAATCTCCTTAGAGTAGGGGTTTAGATGGGGTGGAGTTTGAAGGTTTCTTGACACAATATGTAGATAAGCCTACAAGATATACAGATAAGCTGTACTTGATCTGGTATTGGGAAATGAACCTGGTCAGGTGTCAGGTCTCTCAGTGGGAGAGCATTTTGGAGATAGTGATCACAATTCTATCTCCTTTACCATAGTGTTGGCAGGAGATAGGAACAGACAATTTAGGAAAACGCTTAATTGGAGTAAGGGAAAATATGAAACTATCAGACAGGAACTTGGAATCATAAATTGAGTACAGCTGTTCTCAGGGAAACGTACGGCAGAAATGTGGCAAATTTTCAGGGGCTATTTGCGTGGTGTTCTGCATAGGTACGTTCAAATGAAACGGAAAGGATGGAAAGAACTGTGGTGTACAAAGGCTGTACAAAGGGACAAAGTTGATCCTCTGGAAGATCAAAATGGTAATCCATGTGTGGAGTCAAAAGAGATGGGAGAGATCTTACATAACATTTTTTGTATCTATATTTACTCAGCAGACAGACAGAGTCTATAGAAGTGAGGCAAAGCAGCATCAACTTCATGGACCCTATACAGGTTACAGAGGAGGTGGTGTTTGCTATGCTGAGGCAAATCGAGGTGGATAAATCCCCAGGGCCTGATAAGGTGTTCCCTCAGACCCTAAGGGGCAAGTGCAGAAATTGTTGGGGCCCCAGCAGAGATGGGGGTCCCTGTCATCCATAGTGACAGGGAAGGTAACACAGGATTGGAGTATTGCCAGTGTTCCGCTAAAAGGCTCTAAACATAAACCAGGAAATTAAAAAAGGCTCTAAACATAAACCAGGAAATTATTGGCTGGTGAATTTGAGTTGTGAGAAAGCTAATGGAAGGTATTCTAAGGGACTGGATAATTAAGCATTTGGATAGACATGGATTGATTAATGATAGTCACCATGACTTCATGCATTGTAGATCATGTCTAACCAAACTTAGAGAGTTTTTTGAGGAAGTTACCAGGCAGTGGATGTTGCATATGTGGACTTTAGCAAGGCATTTGACAAGGTCTCATGTGGGAGACTGGTCAAGAAGGTTTAGTCACTCAGCATTCAATATGCAATAGTAAATTGGATTAGACATTGACTTTGTGGGAGAAGCCAGAGAGTGGTAGTAGATGGTTGCCTCTCTGACTGGAGGCTGGTGACTAGTGGAGTGCTGCAGGATTGGTGCTGGGTGCATTGTTGTTTGTCATCTGTATCAATGATATAGATGATAAAGTAGTTAACTAGATTGCAAATTTGCAGATGATACCAAGATTGAGAGTGCATTGGACAGCAATGAAAGGTATCCTAGCTTGCAGGGGGATTTGGATCAGCTGGAAAAATAGGCTGTAAAATGGTAGGTGGAATTTTTTTGCAGACAGGTGCGAGGTGTTGAAATTTGGTAGCACTAAACTTGGTAGGTCTTACACAGTGAACGGTAGGGCACTGAGGACTGTGGTGGAACAACGGAATCTGTGAATACATATCCATAGTTCGTTGAAAGTGGTGTTACAGGTAGATAGGGTTGTAGTGAAAGCTTTTGGCACATTGGCCTTCATAAATCAAAGTATTGAATACAGGAGATGGAATATTGTTGAAGGCGTTGGTGAGACCTAATTTGGAGTATTGTGTGCAGTTTGGGTCACAGGAATGATGTTAATAAGGTTGGAAGGATGTTGCTGAGTCTGGAGTAAGGAAAGATTGAATAGATTAGCTCTTATTCCTTGGAATGTAGAAGTTTGAGAGGAGATTTGATAGAGGTATACAAAATTATGAGAGGTACAAATAAGTTATATGCAAGCAAGCTTTTTCCACTGAGGTTTGGTGGGACTACAACTAGAAGTCTTGGATTAAGTGTGACTGGTGAAAAGTTTAAGGGGAACTTGAGAGGTGGTGAGAGTGGTGGAATGAATTGCCAGCACAAATGAAGCACATGAGCTCAAATTCAATGTTTAAACAAAGTTTGTATAGGTGCGTGGATTGTAGGGATATGGAGGGACATGGTTCCAGTGCAGGTTAATGGGAATAGGCAGTTCAAATGGTTTCGGCATGGACTAGATGAGCCAAAGGGCCTGTTTCTGTGCTGTACTTTTCTATGACTCTAATTAGAAATTTGGTTTTAATATCACTGGATTATGTCATGAACATCATGTCATAACCAGTCTCTACAGTCACCCCTCGTAACTGAAAAGCTTGATCCCAGGCAGCATCCTGGGGAATCTTCTATGTATCTCCACTGTTCCCAGGGCACCTTTTTCAGTCTATGTCTAAAAGCTGGTAGTTTTGTCTGAATTTTGCCCAGTGGTAGAGATCTGACTGTGGTAGATGCATTGATGTGATGAAGCAGAAAATAAACATATTGAAAAGTTAGGAAAGATTTGTCACTGGAACTGGTCTTATCAGATGAGATGGACTATGTCATGGCTCCATGTCTTCCTTCCTTGTCAGCTCTGCTCAAGACTGCGACGATTGGGTGTCTGCACTCAGCACCGCCGTGGAGGATCTACGGGTTGTACAACTTGCGCTGGCCCTACCAGAGGAGCCCGAGGTTGGTGTCTGATAGCATCCACATCCCACTGTGGTCCATTCCTTGCTCGCCACATCTCGTAGTCCACATATACCCATTACCCAAAGATAAGCGTACATCCCATGGTTCAAACACACACACACCTGAGTACTAGTCTCAGAATTTTTTTAAGGCATCCGTTAGTCTTGCGAGACCATGGATCTGCACCTGGAAAGTCTTCACTCTCTAGGGCGCAGGCCTGGGCAAGGTTGTATGGAAGACCAGCAGTTGCCCATGCTGCAAGTCTCCCCTCTCCGCGACACCGATGTTGTCCAAGGGAAGGGCAAGGGCCGATACAGCTTGGCACCAGTGTCGTTGCAAAGCAATGTGTGGTTAAATGCCTTGCTCAAGGACTCAACACGCTGCCTCGGCTGGAGCTCGAACTCACGACCTTCAGATCACTAGTCCAATGCCTTAACCACTTGGCTACGTGCCAAGAATAGCCACTCAGGTGTAGGGAAATCTGGGTTCTCAAATTCCCACTGGTGGAAGGGTCGGGCTCAGGTTTCTCACAGGCACAGTGTTACCTCTGCTCCATGGTGTGGTATGTAACAGCAAACAACAGCAGCAGGACATAACTGACTAACTGACTGAGAGACCCACCATTGCATGCAACCAACGGCCAGACCCAGACCCATGGATCAAACACAAACACACACACACACACACACTCACAGACACACACTCACTCACTCCACAAGTAAACATACACACATTCTACAAATACACACACATGCAGAATCACACACAGATGCTCCACAAATACTTACAGGATGACTTACCTCGGACTGAAATGCTTGAGCATATCGATATTAAGGAAGAAGATGTGCTGGATCAAGTTAGATAAGTCACCGGGACCGGATGAGATATACCCCAGGCTACTTTGGGAAGCAAGGGAAGAGGTTGCTGAGCTTCTGGCGATGATTATCAATTGGGATGGGGGAAGTATCAGAGTATTGGAAGGTTGCAAATGTTGTTCCCTTGTTCAAGAAAGGGGGTAAAGATAACCCAGGAAATTATAGACCAGTGAGTCTTACTTCAGTTGTGGGCAAGTTGTTGAAAAAGATCCCCAGAGGCAGGATTTATGAGCATTTGGAGAGACATAGTCTGATTAGGGATAGTCAGCTTGGCTTTGTCAAGGGTAGGTTGTGTCTTACGAGCCTAACTGAATTGTTTGAGGATGTAACAAAACACATTGATGATGGTAGAGCAGTGGATGTAGTGTATTTCAGTAAGGCATTTGGTAAGGTTCCCCACACTTACAAATGCACACTGCACAAATACACACACACACACACTTGACAAATGCACATGCATACCCACAAATCTCACAAATACACATACATGCACTCACACAGACACACACGGATACTCCAGAAGTAGACACACAAGCATACACACACACTCCACATTCACTCTGCACACACACACACAGCACAAATACATACACACACTCTATAAATACACACATACACATTCTCAATGACACAGACAGATCTGCATAGACTCAAATTCTGCAGATCCACACTGTGAGAGCTCTCCAACACTTCTGTAAAGCCATTAATCACAGCATACACCCAGACACACAGATTCATATGTGTATGCAAATACATTTACAGACACCCATGGTCACAGAACTCCCAAACATTGGTCATACACTCATGAACCCTGCCCCGTCACGCTCCCAGAATCACAGTCCCTCAATCCCCTGCTCCCGCTTGCATTACCATGCACTGCCTGACCCACAAGTCCATTGTCCAGCACTTCCCCACATGCACACATTTCCCCACAGACACACTAACACAGCCACACTCCCAGAGACCCATAGGTATACACACCCACAGAACCACACATCCACTTTTCCAAACTCCTGCAGGCTCACAGCAAACACTAGCAGACCCATGTGCAGACCCAGTATGCACACGCCCACAGACTTGGGCACAACAGTGTAAGTGCACGCCCATGGCAATACGCGAACACAGCTAAAGACCACCCACAGCCCACAAACCTAGCCAGACACACAGGAAACCCACAACTGAACCACAAGCCCACACATCCATAGGTCTAGACCAGACTCTGTGATACCAACAAACATACACACACCCACAGACAGTCCACACACTCGCTGTGTCATAGATCTCCACCCAAAGACTCTACAAACCCTCACAGACTCACGCACAGACACACAAACATAGACTTCCACAAAACTATAGAAACTCAGACCCTGCACCCAGCAGCCTATGGTCATACATAGCCACTGACACAGACATCTCCACACTCCTTCCCACAGAAACACACACCCAAACAGCAACAGCCCCATATACTGATACACCCACACAAACCCACTGACTCAGAATGCATACAAATCCAAAAGAGAGACTACTCAGAGATGTACAAATTTCCACACACCTACATATTCACACACATCCAAATCTAAACAGCCAATGCACCATAAGCACACATACAGACCACCATCCTAGAAAGACATACCCACAGACACAGAGTGACACACTCAGACATCCATGCACACACACACATTTACACACATGCACACCCAGACTCAAGTACAAACCCACCCAGGGTGAGATACCCACAAATACACAACCAGATACTCACATTTCTACAGACCTACAAATTAACATACACACACCACCAAGAGTCAAACAACCACAGACACACACAGACCATCAACCCCAAACACAGGCCCACACCCACCCATATTCCCTCAAACCCACAGAACACACCCAAAGACCCAAACTACCACAGACACATTTCACAGACAAGTGAACCACACTGTATACACATACACCCAGAGATTCACAGACCCTCAACTCTGCAGACCTTGAGATCACAGCCGCAAATACACACAGATAACACCCCCCCCAGATATCCATATTTCTACAAACCGATACTCACACTCCATAGATTTAAAGAGTCATGCAACCAGACACATGAGGACCACAAGTACACAGAGATACATGCAAACACACACACTCACACAACCAAAAAATCACACACCCACATACAGTATCTGCACACACAGCTGAGCTGACCCCCACATACCCACACTCCCATAGAAACACAGACTGATCCATGCACACATCCTCACCTCTGGAGAAACAGACACAACCGTATGCCCTTGGCCCCATAGATCTACACAAAGACTCTCACCTAGACACCCATGCACACCAAACCATATGACTACAGACACACAACTAAAAAACCACAGACATACAGAATAGGTTTCTCCAAACCTATTCTGGTACTGCTCCCCAACTTTTCCTTCAGTACATTGATGACTACATTGCCACTGCTTCCTGCACCTATGCTGAGCTTGTCAATTTCATCAACTTTACTTCTAACTTCCACCCAGCCCTCAAATTCACTTGGTCTATCTCGGACAGTTCTCTCCCCTTTCTCGATCTCTCAGTCTCCATCTCTGGAGACAGACCATGCACTGACATCTTCTACAAGCCCACTGACTCTCATAACTACCTTGACTATACCTCTTCCCACCCCGCCACATGCAAAAATGCCATTTCCTATTCCCAGTTCCTTCGTCTGTGCCGCATTGCTCCCAGGATGAGGTTTTCCGTTCCAGGAAATCTCAAATGTCCTCTTTCCTTAAGGATCGTGGTTTCCCTTCTGCTGTCATCAATGATGCCCTTACCCGCATCTCCTCCATTTCCCGCACTTCAGCCCTCAACCCATCCTCCCGCCACCACAACAGGGACAGAGTTCCCCTTGTCCTCACCTACCACCCCACCAGCCTCCGGATCCAGCACATTATCCTCCGCAACTTCTGCCACCTTCAACAGGACCCCACCACTAAGCACATCTTTCCCTCTCCACCCCTCTCTGCTTTCCGCAGGGATTGGTCCCTCCGTGACTTCCTGATCCACACGTCCCTCCCCACGGATCTCCCACCCGGCACTTATCCCTGTAAGCGTAAGTTCTACCCCTGTCCCTATGCCTCCTCTCTTGCCGCCATTCAGGGCCCCAAAAAGTCCTTCCAGGTGAGGCAACACTTCACTTGTGAGTCTGTTGGGGTCATCTGTTGCATCCAGTGCTCCCGGTGCGGCCTCCTCTACATCAGTGAAACCTGACACAGATTGGGTTCGTCGAGCACCTCCGCTCCGTCCGCCACAACAGACAGGATCTCCCGGTTGCCACCCACTTCAACTCTGCTTCCCACTCCCATTCAGATATGTCCATACATGGCCTCCTCTACTGCCATAATGAGGCTAAACTCAGGTTGGAGGAGCAACACCTCATATACCATCTAGGTAGTCTCCAGCCCCTCGGTATGAACATAGAATTCTCCAACTTCTGGTAATTCTCTCCCCCTCCCTTCCTCTATCCCTATGTCACTCTGCCCCCTCCCCCAGCTGCTTATCACCTCCCTCATGGTTCCGCCTCCTTCTACTACCCATCGTGTTTTCCCCTATTCCTTCATCACCTTTCCTGCCTATCACCTCCCTGCTTCCCCCCCCCACCCCTTTATCTTTCCCCTTACTGGTTTTTCACCTGGTACCTACCAGCCTTCTCCTTCTCACCCTCCCTCCACCTTCTTTATAGAGCCTCTGCCCCTTCCCCCTACAGTCTCGATGAAGGGTTCCGGCCCGAAACGTCGACTCATCGTTTCCACGGATGCTGCCTGACCTGCTGAGTTCCTCCAGCGTGTTGTGAGTGTTGCTTTGACCCCAGCATCTGCAGAGTATTTTGTGTTTACAGATGTGCAGAGCCACCCTGCACACTGACACACTGACAGACCCAAACAAAAATAAGTGCACACACACACACACACACACACCCCACACCCACATTGATAGTGCTCATTGGAAAGCTGGCTCTTTTCAAACGTGTTTGGATGTCAGTGTAGGGAAGACAAGAAGCCTGCATCTCTCACTGGTCATTCCCACATCTAGAACAGGAGCAGAGGTATTCAAAGTGAACGTACACAGGTAGCATGCCTCCTCACTGTGGCAGAAATGGTGTGTGATGGGGAGTCTCAAAAGGGGCAATTCAAACCAGTCCCTTTCCTGTCTTCACCGTGTCCATTTCATTGCAACATTATATGTCAGCTTTGAACTTGTGTTTGTCTTTCTCCTTGTGTAGGTGAACAGTTGCCTGGGAAGCACAGCGCCTGTGCTCATCCCTGCTTCCCATGTGCTGATGTGTATGCTGTGCTCAGCTGGTTTCACCCTCCCATGGAGTCGCCTGCATTGTAACACTTGTGGGAAGGTATGTTCATCTGTCAGAACCCCAGTGCTCATGTGTAATATGTGTGGGAAGGCAAGTCCATCTCTTACAACCAAGTCCTTACATATAACATGTGGGAATGCAAGTTCTAACCCGTAACCATTCACATATCTAATCCTCACCCTCAACACACTGACAGAGAATGGCATAATCACACACAGCATGAAAAGTCCATGAGGGCCTCTGCCGTTTCTTCCTTGGCCTCCCATAAGGTCCAGCCATGCACATGGTCGGGATTGAAGATGTGTCAATCATAATGTGCTTCAAGCTACAATACCTCCTTCCTGTAATATGGCCTCACTATTATACCCTCATTTCTTTGAAATCTATGATATTCTCCTTGGTAAAAACACTGACGAGCAATAGACACTAAAAATACGAGGTAACCCCATTGTAGATCTACGCAAAGGCAGCCTTAATAGTTTTTAAGAGGACCTAGTCTCTCCCTAGTCACTCTTTAACTGTCAATATAATTGAAGAACTTCTTGTGATTTGCTTTAATTCTGCAGCCAAGTTAACCTCATACCCTCTTTTTGCCTTGATTTCCTTCTTAACCTGCTCTTAAACATTTTATATTCATTGAGTTCAGGAGCCATGAGGCAATGTTACAACTCTTATTAAACCCTGGTTAGACCACACTTAGAATATTGTGTTTACTTTTAGTTGACTTATTATAGAGGGCGCAGAGAATATTTACCAGGATGCTGCCTGGATCAGAGAGCATATTTTATGAGTAAAAACTGAGTGAGCTAGAGCTTTGCTGTTTGGAGAGACAGAGGATGAGAGGTGACTTGATATAGGTATACAAGATGATAAGAGACATGGATCAAGTGGATAGTGAGAGACTTTTTCCCAGTGTGGAAATGGCTGCTATGCACCCTGCATAATTTTAAGGTGATTAGAGGAAACTATAAGAGATGTCAGAGGTACTGTTTTCACACAGGAGAGTGGTGGGTGTATGAAACATGCTGTCAGGGTTGGCAGTAGAGGCAGGTACATTAAGAACATTTGTGAAACTCTTAGATTGGCACATAGATGATACAAAAATTGTGAAGGTTTAGATTGATCTTAGAGTGGGTTATCTTCATCATAGTACAAAGGACCTCCATTGTGCTGTAATGTTCATTCACACCTAGCTACCTAAAAGCATGTATACTTCCTTCATTTTTCTAGCCAGAGCTTCAATATCTCTTGGTTCCCTGCACATGCTTTGTCTAGACTTCACCCTAACATGTTGCCCTTGGACTCTTGATATGATCCTTATAAAGTTTTATACTTGCCAACCATTCCTATGCCTTCAAGGAGAGTCACCCAGTCGATCCTAGCTAAATCCTGCTTATGTTGTCCCAGTTCCAGTTCAGGAATTGCAACCATGAACATGCTCTATATTTTTTTATAGCTACTTCCACCAGAACTTAGCTCATCTGGGTCCCCAAGAGGAGGTCCAATATTGGGTCTTCCTGAATATATGCCTCTATATGAGGAAACTGTCTTGGATACACAATTCCACCCTGTCCAGCCCCTTTGCACTTTGGGTGACCCAGACCATACCAGGAAAATTCAAATTTCTAGCCAGTAAATACAAAAGATTCTGCAAGACACACAAAATGTTGGAGAAACTCAACAAGTCAAGCAGTAACTATGGAAATGAATAAACAGTTGATGTTGCAAGCTGAGACCCTTCTTCTCTCACTCGTGCTACCCTATGATTCTTTTAACTACATTCAATTTCTCAGCTCATTTGCTCGAGTTTAAGGTATCCATTGGTGAGTCTATAATATAGCCCTACTAAGGTGACCATCACTATCTTATTTTCATTTTCTACCTTAACGATCTCACTATATAATCTCTCAAGAATATCTTAAAATATTATTGCAATGCCCTCCCTGGTCAAAAAGGCACCACCTCCTCCATTCTGTTCCTCTGCCATGCCTAAAGCATTGGCATCCTGAAACTTTGAGTGGTCTTCTTTCAGCCACATTTCTATTAGACTACTATTTCCCAACATCTAGATGTAATCCACACCCTCAGTTCATGCACCTTACTTATTATACATAGTGCATTGAAATTTAAAGCAATAGTTCTAACTGCCCTTTCACTGAAAACATAGGCATCCTGATTGCTTGGCTTACATACTTTGCTTGGTGCGTGTACCCCTGCCTTCCCACTGATTTTACTCCCTCAAGTCCCATCCTGCCAGCCCATCTAGTGAAACCTTCCCTGATGATAAAAGCCCACTTGGATATTGTCCTATGGCCATGCCTCTCCTCCGTTCTTGTTCAACTACAACCCATCTTCTACCATAAAAGAGATCCCAATAATTCAAGAATCTGGATCTATAAGCACAGCAGAATTAGGCCATTTGGCCCATCGAGTCTGATCCGCCATTCAATCGTGCCTGATCCTTCTTTTCCCCTTCATCAGCCTCAGTTCCAGGCCTTCTCCCCTTAATCTTTGATGCTGTGTCCAATCAAGAACCTATCAAGCTCTGCCTTAAATACACCCAGCAACCTGACCTCCACAGCTGCCTTTGGTTATAAATTTCACAAATTCACCACCCTCTTGCTAAAGAAATTTCTCCATATCTCTCTTTTAAATGGATGTCCCTCCATCCTGAGGCTGTGCCCTTTTGTCCTAGACTCTCCCACCATGGGAAACATCCTTTCCAAATCTACTCTGTTTCAGCCTTTCAACATTCAAAAGATTTCAATGAGATCCCCCATCATCTTTCTAAATTCCAGCAAGTACTGACCCCGACTTGTCAAACGTTCCTCGTATGATAATCCTTTCGTTCCTGGAATCATCCTTGTGAACCTCCTCTGAATTTCCTCCAATGCCAGCTCATTATTTCTGAGATGAGGAGGCCAAAACTGTTCACAATACTGAAGGGGAGACCTCACCAGTGCCTTATAAAGCCTCAGCATCACATCCCTACTCTTTGATTCTAGACCTCTTGAAATGAATGCCAACATGGCATTTGCCTTCCTCACTACTGACTCTACCTGCAAGTTAACCTCTAAGGTGTTTTGCACAAGGACTCCCAAGTCCCTTTGCCTCTCAGATTTTTGGATTTTCTCCCCATTTAGAAAATAGTCTGCACATTTATTTCTACTACCAATGTGCATGATCATGTATTTTCTAACTTCGTATTTCATTTGTCACTTTCATGCCCATTCTCCTAAAGTCCTTCTCCACCCACCCTTCCTCAACACTACTTGCCCCTCCACCAATCTTCATATTGTCTGCAAACTTGTCAACAAAGCCATCTATTCCATCATCTAAATCATTGATATACAGCATAAAAAGCGGTCCCAACACCAGCCCCTACAGAGCACCGCTAGTCACTGGCAGCCAACCAGAAAAGGATTCTTTTATTCCCACTCACTGCCTCCTATCAATCAGCAAATGCTTTAACCATGCTAGTAACTCTACCAAAATACCATGGGCTCTTAACTTGATAAGTAGCCTCATGTGTTGTATCTTGTTAAAGGTTTTCTGAAAACCAAATATGCAATATCCACTGCATCCTCTTCATCCATCCTAATGGTAATCTCCTCAAAGAATTCCAACAGGTCCATCAGGCAAGATTTTCCCTTAAGCAAACCATGCTGACTTTGTCCTGTCTTGTCCTGTGTCACCAAGTACTCCATAACCTCATCCTTAACAATTGACTCCAACATCTTCCCATCCACTGAGGTCAGGCTAACTGGTCTGTAATTTCCTTTCTGTTGCCTTCCTCCTTTCCTAAAGAATGGAGTGACATTTGCAATTTTCTAGTCCGCTAGCACCATGTGAGAATCCAATGATTTTTTAAAGATCATTTCTAATGTCACCACAATCTCTACCGTTACCTCTTTCAGAACCTTGGCACAGTTCATCTGGTCTGGGTGATTTATGTACCTTTAGGTCTTTCATCTTTTTGAGCACCTTCTCCCTTGTAATAGTAACTGCACCCAATTCTATTCCTTCACATCCTTCCACATCTGGCATACTGCGAGTATCTTCCACAGTGAAGACTGATGCAAAATACTCATTTAGTTCATCTGCCGTCTCCTTGTCCCCCGCTATTATTATTCCTCCAACCTCAATGTAAACTTTAAAAAATTGCCGGACCAATAATCACAACACACAGTTATTAACTTTAACCTCTTCACCAGTTTATTGTTCCCAGTTCAGCCGGTGAGGACCTCGAAGCTGAACATCAAAGAGACAGAGTTTATCTCTCTCCCTCTGGTGGCTCAAACGAGCTTCTGATTTAAAAAAACAGAAATGCTACAATTTATAGAATGAGCAGACAAAGAACGCTCAGAAAAAAAAGAGGATGCTGTCTAAATTGCATGCCATCTTGGTCAATGTCTCCCATCCACTACATAATGTACTGGGTGGGCACAGGAATACATTCAGCCAGAGACTCATTCCACTGAGATGCAACACAGAGCATCATAGGAAGTCATTCCTGCCTGTGGCCATCAAACTTTACAACTCCTCCCTTGGAGGGTCAGACACCCTGAGCCAATAGGCTGGTCCTGGACTTATTTCATAATTTACTGGCATAATTTACATATAACTATTTAACTATTTATGGCTCTATTACTATTTATTACTTATGGTGCAACTGTAACAAAAACCAATTTCCCCCGGGATCAATAAAGTATGACTATGACTATGTTAGAGCAAAACCCTATTACTTAGATAAGAGAGTCCACTAAATCAGAGTTTTAATTATAAATAGATATATTGTCCACTCCGTAACAATTATTCCTTTTGCTAGGCCCCTGACTTAATTACAGACAGATGTCTTTATCATTGAGCCTCTCCAAAGAAAAGACTTAAGTCAGTGGAGCAAAACAGTAAAGCACAACCTATGTGAGCTTTGAGTAAATCCAGCCCTCATGTCACCTGGAAAAGGCAGCTATGGGCTGTTAATCAAGCGAGCTGTTAATCTAAATGAACTGCGGGCATATTCTTCAGCGAAAGCAACAGAATTTGTTCACTAATACACATAGGGTGGCACTTAAGTTTTTTAACCCATTATTTACAGGAGTCCAAGAATCATTTCCCACTTCTCCAGCATCCTTAAACTTTATCATCATTTTCTAGTGGGCCTATATTCATTCTCATCTCTCTTTTAATTTTTACATACTTCAAAAAACTTCTACTATCCACTTTGATATTGTTTGCTAGCTTACTTCCATATTTCATTTTTTCCCTCCTAATGATTATTTTACTTGCTCCATGTAGGTTTTTAAAAGCTTCCCAATCCTGTCTTCCTGCTAATTTTTGCTTTGCTGTATGCCCTCTCTTTTGCTTTTACATTAGCTTTGACTTCCCTTATCAGCCATGGTTGTACTATTTTGCCATTTGAGTACTTCTTTGTTTTTGGAATACATTTATCCTACACCTTCCTCATATTCCCCCAGAAGCTCATGCTATTACTGCTCTGCTGCCATCCCTGCCAACATTTCCTTCCAATTTACTTTGGCTGGCTCCCCTCTCATACCACTGTAATATTTTTTACTCCACTGAAATACAGCTACTTCAGATTTCCCTATCAGATTTCAAGTTGATCTCAATCATATTGTGATTACTGCCTCCTAAGGGTTCTTTTACTTTAAGCTTCTGAATCACATCTAATTCATTACAGAACATCCAATTCAGAATAGCTGATCCGCTCGTAGGCTCAACAACAAACTGTTCTAAGAAGCCATCTCATTGGCGTTGAACAAACTCACTCTCTTGAGATCCATTACCAACCTGATTTTCCCAATTGACCTGCCTGTTAAGAATCTCCCATGACTACCATAACATTGCCCTTTTGACATGTCTTTTCTATTTCCTGGTGTAATCTGTGGTCCACATCGCAGCTACTGTTGGGAGGCCTGTATATAGCTGCCATCAGGGTCCTTTTACCCTTGTAGTTTCTTAACTCAACCCACAAGGATTCAACATTTTCTGATCCTATGTCACACCTTTCTACTGATTTGGTACCATTCTTTACCAGCAGAGCCATGCCACCCCCTCTGCCTGCCTTCCTTTCCCTTTGATACAACCTGTAACCTTGGACATTCAGCCCCAAACTACAACCATCCTTCAGCTACGGTTCAGTGATGGCCATAACATCATATCAGACAGTCTGTAGTTGTGCAACAAGATCATCCACCTTACTTTTTATACTCCATGTATTGAGATATAACACTTTGATAATTATATCTTCGACCCTTTTTGATTCTGCCTCCAAAATGCACTGAGACTCACCCTGCTGGCTGCAATTATGTCCTATCATCTGCTTGCCCTTCCTGACAGTCTGACTGCACGCTATCTTTGCTTTTTTTTTCACCATCCATCACGCTGGTTCCCGCACCCCTGCCAAATTAGATTAAACCCTTCCCAAAAGTTCTAACAAGCTTGCCTGCAAGAATATTGGTCCCCCTCGTGTTCAGGTGCAACCTGTCACTTTTGTACAGGTCATACCCCCCTCAAAAGAAATCCCAATGATCCAAGAACCTGAAGCCCTGTCCTCTGCACCAGCTTCTCAGCCATGCATCAATCTGCCAAATCATTCTCTTTCTA
Source organism: Mobula hypostoma (assembly GCF_963921235.1). NCBI lineage: Eukaryota > Metazoa > Chordata > Chondrichthyes > Myliobatiformes > Myliobatidae > Mobula > Mobula hypostoma. The sequence continues at coordinate 11,368,403 of NC_086111.1, read as the reverse complement.
CCCTCACTGATGCGTGGGAAAGGCAGCAATCTAGAAATTACTATCCTGGAGGTTCTGCTTTTCAGCTTTCTACCCAGCTCTCTAAATTCTCTTTTCAGGACCTCTTTTCTTTTCCTATATGGACCAAGGTTGCTTTCCCTCCCTCTCCAAAATGCTGTGGACACAATCCAAGGTGTCCCCGATCCTGGCAACATTTAATTTGTGTTTCCCATTCACGTCCACGGAAGCTCCTGTCCATTCCCCTGACTATTGAGTCCCCTATCCCTACTGCTCCCCTCTTCTCCCTCTTTCCCTTCTGCACCATGGACCTATGCTCGGTACCAGTAACCCTATATCCATGGCACTCCCTGGTTGTCATCTCTCACAGCAGTATCCAAAGCAGCATACTTATTTTTGAAGGAATGGCCACAGGGGAGCTCTGTGCTAACAGCCTATTCACATTTCCATTTCTCCTAACAGTCACCCAGCTACTCGCCTTCTGCAACTTTGGGGTGACTACTTCCCTGTAACTCTGATTGATTATCTCCTCACTCGCCCATACAAACCAAAGGTCACCAGCTGTTGCTCCAGATCCCTAACATGGTCTTCAAGGAGCTGCAGCTGGATGCACTTCATGCAGATGTAGTTCCCTCGGCGACTCTGGATTCCAACATCCAGCATGCAACAGCCATTTACTACACTAGGTACAGTAAGAGAAAAATAAAGAGAACCTTAACAGAAACTTACCCAGATCCAATGCCTCTTTCGAGCTGAATCCTCCTTTGAGCCAAAGTCAGAGACCACTGGCCTGCTCCTAACAATGGCCTTCTGTACTTTTAAACAAGCATTGTCGGCCTGCAAGAAACCTCATTGCTGTGGCCTGCTCCTGCCACTGACTGGGCCGCTGGAATAAGCCCGAATGCCCGTGAAGCTCTCCTTTTAAGCAAGCATCATCAACCTGGAAGAAACCTTGTATCTCTGGCCTGCTCCTGTCACTGATTGGGCTGCCAGAATCCCCTACTCACTTCACCGGCTCTTCAGCCACGTATTCATCTGGCCTGGATTGCTATTACTGGACTTATTAACACCTGCCATCAGAGTAATTTGCAAATGAATACCCTCGAGGTCCTGCATTTTAAATTTTTATCCAACTCACCTGTAATCATTCTGTAGGTTTTCATCCCATGTCCACTTACAGTGTGTCAATTGTATCAAGGTATTCAACAACCTCTGGCTGTTGCAACTCCATAAAACCCTGGTTAAGCCACATGGAGTACTGTGTTCATTTATGGTTGCCATTAAGGATGCAAAAGCTTTTGAGAGGGTGTGGAGGAGATTTACCAGAATGCTGCCTAAATTAGAGAGTCTATCTTATGAGGATAGGTTGAGTGAGTTTGGGATTTTTTCTTTGGAATAAAGGAGAATGAGAGATATCAACAGAGGTGTGTAGGTGATATGAGGGATAGACAGAGTGGATAGCTAGAAATTTTATTCCAGGGCAGAAATGGCTGATGAAAGGGGGCAATATAGGGGGGATGTCAGGTCAGAAGGTTTTTTAAAAATACACACACACATACACACACACACATGGCATGGACCACGCTGCTCAGGGTTGTGGTAGAGCAGATACATTAGGAACATTTATGAGACTTAATAAGCACATAGAATCATACTACACTACAGCAGAAAAATAGACCCCATCTTGTCTGTGCTGAACCATTCATCTGCCTAGATCCATCAACCCGCACTGACCATAACCCTCCATATCCCTCCCATCCAAGTATCTATACAAATTTCTCTTAAATATTGAAATCAACCCCACATCCAGCACTTGTGCTGACAGCTCATTCCACATTCTCACCAACCTCTGAATAAAGTAGTTCCCCCTCATGGTCCCCTTAATTATTTCACCTTTCACCCTTAACCCACAACCTCAGTGGCAAAAGCCTGTTAGCATTTATCCTATTTCTACCCCTCATAATTTTGTATATCACAATCACTATCTCTGCTCCATCTTTTACGTTTTAGGGAATAGCGTCCTAACCTTTTCAACCTTTCCCTAGAACTCAGATCCTCAAGCCTCAGCAAACTCCTTGTAAATTTTCTCTACACCCTTTCAATCTTATTTACATCTTTCCTGTAGATAGGTGGCCAAAACTGGAACAATTTTCCAAATTAGGCCTCACCAACGCCTTATACAATTTCAACATAACATCCCAACTCCTGTACTCAATACATTGATTTATAAAGGTTAATGTGCAAGAAGATTTCTTTATGACCCTAAATACCTGGGGCACACTTTCAAAGAGTTGTGCATCTGTATACCCAGATTCCTTTGTTCTACTGCACTTCTCAATGTACTACCACTCACTGTGTAAGATCTATCCTTGCTGGTCCTCTCACACTGCAATACCTCAAACTTGTCTCCATTCATTTCCATCTGGCATTTTTCAAACCTTTCTTCCAGATGAAAAATCACTGTGGCACAACATTAATCACAGGCCTCTGGTAAAAGAGGCAACTACTCTCTGGCTTCTTCTGTGAAGCCTATGTCTAATCCAGTTTACTGCCTCATCTTGAATGCCAAGTGACTGAACCTTCTTGGCCATCCTCCCATACGGGACCTTGTCAAAGGTCTTGCTGAAGTCCATGTAGAAAACATCCATTGCCCTGCCTTCATCAACTTTTCTGGTAACTTCCTTGAAAAACTCTATAAGATTGGTTAGACACACCTTAGCATGCACAAAACCATATTGACCATCCCTAATCAATCCCTGTGTATCCAAATACATATATATCCGGTCCTTAAAATGCCTTCCAAGAACTTCCCCACTGCTGATGTCAGGCTCACCAGCCTATAATTTCCTGACAGAACAACATTAGCTATCCTCTAGTGCTCCGGCACCTGACCCATGGCTAAGGATGTTGTAAATATCTCTGCTAGGGCCCCTGCAATTTCCGCACTCATCTTACAGAGGGTCTGAGGGAACGTTGTCAGGCCCTGGGGATTTATTCACCCTAATTTGCCCCAGACATCCTTGTCTCTGATCTGTACAAGGTTCATGACCTTGCAGCTGCTTTGACTCATATTTATGTACTCTGTGTCCATCTCCCAAGTAAATACAGATGCAAAAAAATCCATTTAAGATCTCCCCCACCTCATTCTGATCTTCCAGAGGACCAATTTTGTCCTTTGCTACCCTTTAGCTCTTAATATTCTCCTTCACCTTGTCTGCGAGAGCAACCTTCTTTTAGCCTTCCTGATTTCCTTCTTAAGTGTTCTCTTGCATTTCTTATACTCATCAAGTACCTTATTTCTTCCTACCTACCTATACTACTATGCCATTACTTTTTTTTCTTAACCAGGGCCTCAATCTCTTGAAAATAAGGTTCCCTAAACCTGTTATCCTTGTCTTTTATTCTGACAGGAATATGCAAACTTTACTCTCAGAATTTCACTTTTGAAGGCCTTCCACTTACCAAGTACACCTTTGCCAGAAAACTAACCTGTCCCATTCCACACTCGCTGGATCCTTTCTGTTACCATCAAAAAAGGCTTTTCTTGAATTTAGAATCTCAACCCAAGGCCAGACCTATCCTTTTCCATAATTACCTTGAAACAAATGGCATTATGATCACAAGGTGCAAAGCGTACCCCTACACAAATTTCTATCATCAGCCCTGTCTCATTCCATAACAGTATCACGCTCCCTCTAGTTGAGACTTCTGTGTACTTATTAAGGAAATATTCCTGAACGTATTTGTCAAACTCTTTCATATCCAGCCCTTTTACCGTATGGGAATCTCAGTCAATATGCAGAATGTTAAAATCATCTACTATCACAACCTTATGTTTCTTGCAACAGCTTGCAATCTCTCTACAAATTTGCTCTTCTTAATCCCTTGGACTGTTGGGTGGTCTGTAATATAATCCCATTAACGTGGTCATATCTTTCTTATTCCTCAGTTCTACCCATAAAGCCTCACTAGACGAGTTCCCCAGTCTGTCCTGACTGAGCACTGTCATGACATTTTTCCTGACTAGTAATGCCCCTTTAATTCCTCCTATGCTATCATGTCTAAAACAGCGGAAACCCGCAACATTGTACTGCAAGTCCTGCCTCTCCTCGTCTGGAAAGAGGACTACCATTTTAAAGACGCTGTAAAAGAGTGGTATAAATTTAGTATTTAGTTATTGTTTCCAGCCAGTGTTAGCATTTAAATTTCAGTTAGAGGATTTTAGTTAACTGCCCTGTGGACTAATGTTTATTGCTTTCTTTTAAATTCTGCAACAGTCCTCATTAAAGTTAGTGAACCTAACTCACTTTAGTGTCTCACTCTTTCTCTGCACTTCGACCATATCCAAACATTGTGTCAACAAATCTCAATCATGAAAGTGGACCCAGCAGAGACAGAACAGCTGACCTTAGTCCCAAGGTTCATTAGCCAGGTAGGGAAGAAGTACCAGGCAATCCAATCTATGTTGGGAGAAGTAACTGAAGCAATGCGAAAGATAATTTCAGTTCACCAAGCCCAGTCTCAGATGGAGGAACAGATGTCATCCATTGTAGCAACAGTTTCACAGCTAACCACAGACAATCAGCCATTTCTGCTCTCACAGACATTGTCCATGAGCTTACGGCCGACAGCCAGTGTCAGCTGACAGCCATTAGCACTCAGACAAGTACAATTCAGCAGTCTTAGGCCACATCAGTCACACTCCCAGCTCTTGGAGATCCTCCTGTTCTGCTGGCCTAACAATGTCAGCCATAATGCCCTGAATCCTGTGTCCATGCCAGAACTAAGTATTCTTCCACTGGACAGATACCCTGGTGACTGCAGGAATTTCATTACCCAGTGTGAGCAGACTTTCCAAACCCAGCCTGGTCAGTTTGTTTATAGAAACACGGAAACATAGAATAGTACAGCACAGTACAAGACCTTCAGCCCACAATGTTATGCCGACCCTTAAACCCTGCCTCCCATATAATCCCCCACCTTAAATTCCTCCATATACCTGTCTCGTAAATTTCACTAGTGTATCTGCCTTCACCACTGACTCAGGCAGTGCATTTCAGGCACCAACCACTCGCTGAGTTAAAAACCTTCCTCTAATATCCCCCTTGAACTTCCCACCCCTTACCTTAAAGCCGTGTCCTCTTGTATTGAGCAGTGGTGCCCTGGGGGAAGAGGCGCTGGCTGTCCACTCTATTCCTCTAAATATCTTGTATACCTCTATCATATCTCCTCTCATCCTCCTTCTCTCCAAAGAGTAAAGCCCTAGCTCCCTTAATGTCTGATCATAATGCATACTCTCTAAACCAGGCATCCTGGTAAATCTCCTCTGTACCCTTTCCAATGCTTCCACATCCTTCCTATACTGAGGTGACCAGAACTGGACACAGTACTCCAAGTGTGGCCTAACCAGAGTTTTATAGAGCTGCATCATTACCTCATGACTATTAAACTCTATCCCTCGACTTATGAAGGCTAACACCCCATAAGCTTTCTTAACTACCCTATCTACCTGTAAGGCAACTTTCAGGGATCGGTGGACATGTACCCCTAGATCCCTCTGCTCCTCCACACTACCAAGTAACCTACCATTTACTTTGTACTCTGCCTTGGAGTTTGTCCTTCCAAAGTGTACCACCTCACACTTCTCCGGGTTGAACTCCATCTGCTACTTCTCAGCCCGCTCCTGCATCCTATCAATGTCTCTCTGCAATCTTCGACAATCCTCTACACTATCCACAATACTACCAACCTTTATGTCGTCTGCAAACTTCCCAACCCACCCTTCTACCCCCACATCCAGGCCTTCATTAAAAATCACGAAAAGTAGAGGTCCCAGAACCGATCCTTGTGGGACACCACTGGTCACAACCCTCCAATCTGAATGTACTCCCTCCACCACGACCCTTTGCTTTCTGCAGGCAAACCAATTCTGAATCCACCTGGCCAAACTTCCCTGGATCCCATGCCTTCTGACTTTCTGAATAAGCCTACTGTGTGGAACCTTGTCAAATGCCTTACTAAAATCCATGTAGATCACATCCACTGCACTACCCTTATCTATATGCCTGGTCACCTGCTCAAAGAACTCTATCAGGCTTGTTACACACGATCTGCCCTTCACAAAGCTATGCTGACTATCCTTGATCAGACCATGTTTCTCTAAGTGCCCATAGATCCTATCTCTAAGAATCTTTTCCAACAGCTTTCCCACCACAGACGTAAGGCTCACTGGTCTATAATTACCTGGACTATCCATACTACCTTTTTTGAACAAGGGGACAACATTCGCCTCCCTCCAATCCTCCGGTACCATTCCTGTGGACAATGAGGACATAAAGATCCTAGCCAGAGGCTCAGCAATCTCTTCCCTCATCTCGTGGAGCAGCCTGGGGAATATTCTGTCAGGACCCGGGGACTTACCCGTCCTAATGTATTTTAACAATTCCAACACCTCCTCTCCCTTAATATCAACATGCTCCAGAACATCAACCTCACTTATATTGTCCTCACCATCATCAATTTCCCTCTCATTGGTGAATACGGAAGAGAAGTATTCATTGAGGGCCTCGCTCACTTCGACATCCTCCAGGCACATCTTCCCACCTTTATCTCTAATTGGTCCTACCTTCACTCCTGTCATCCTTTTGTTCTTTACATAATTGAAGAATGCCTTGGGGTTTACCTTTACCCTACTCGCCAAGGCCTTCTCATGCCCCCTTCTTGCTCTTCTCAGCCCCTTCTTAAGCTCCTTTCTTGCTACCCTATATTCCCCAATAGACCCATCTGATCCTTGCTTCCTAAACCTCATGTATGCTGCCTTCTTCCACCTGACTAGAATTTCCACCTCACTTGTCACCCATGGTTCCTTCACCCTAACATTCTTTATCTTCCTCACCGGGACAAATTTATCCCTAACATCCTGCAAGAGATCCCTGAACATCGACCACATGTCCACAGTACATTTTCCTGCAAAAACATTGTCCCAATTCACACCCTCAAGTTCTAGCCTTGTAGCCCCATAATTTGCCCTTCCCCAATTAAATATTTTCCTGTCCTCTCTGATTCTATCCTTTCCCATGACAATGCTAAAGGCCAGGGAGGGGTGGTCACTGTCCCCCAGATGCCTACCCACTGAGAGATCTGTGACCTGACCCCGTTCGTTACCTAATACTAGATCTAGCATGGCATTCCCCCAGTCAGCCTGTCAACATACTGTGACAGGAATCCATCCTGGACACACTTAACAAACTCTGCCCCATCTAAACCATTGGTACTAATCAGGTGCCAATCAATATTAGGGAAGTTAAAGTCACCTATGATAACAACCCTGTTATTTTTGCTCCTTTCTAAAATCTGCCTTCCAATCTGCTCCTCGGTATCTCTGCTGCTACCACCTCCCCCTGCCCATCCCTTTTAAAGCACTGAAATCCAGGAATTTTGAGAATCCATTCCTGCCCTGGTGCCAGTCAAGTCTCTGTAATGGCCACTGCATCACAATTCCACGTATGTATCCAAGCTTTCAGTTCACCACCTCTGTTCCTGATGCTTCTTGCATTGAAGTACACGCACTTTAGCCCTTCTACCTTACAACCTTTACACCCTTTATTCTGCTTCTCTTTCCTCAAAGCCTCTCTATATGTTAGAGCTGGCTTTACTCCATGCACTTCTTTCACTGCTCTATTGCTCCGAGTCCCATCCCCTTGCAAATTAGTTTAAACTTCCGTACCATGCTAGCAAACCTACCTGCAAGGATATTGCTCCCCCTCGAGTTCAGGTGCAACCCATCCAGTCTGTACGGGTCCCACCTTCCCCAGAAGAGATCCCAATGATCCAAAAATCTAAAACCTGCCCCCTGCACCAACTCCTCAGCCACGCATTCAACTGCCATCTCCTCCAATTCTTACCATCACTATCACATAGCACTGGCAGCAATTCTGAGAATCCTACCCTTGAGGTCCCGTTCTTCAGCCTTCTGCCTAGTTCCCGAAACTCACACTTCAGGACGTCATCCCTCTTCCTGCCTGTGTCGTTGGTGCGAACATGTATCATGACTTCTGGTTGCTTTCCCTCTCGTACCAGGATGTCGTGCACCCGGTCAGGGACTTCTCGGACCCTGGCACCTGGGAGGCAACAAACCATGCAGCTGTCCTTTTCACATCCACAAAATCTCCTGTCTGCTCCCCTGACGATAGAGTCTCCAATGAGGACAGCTCTCCTCTTCTCCGTCCCACCCTTCTGCACCACAGGGTCAGACTCAGTGCCGGAGGCCCTGCCACCGTGGCTCACACCTGGTCGGTTGTCCCCACCAACAGTATCCAGGATGGTATACTTATTATTCAGGGGAATGGCTACAGGGGTGCTCTGCACTACCTGTCTACTCACCTTTGCTTTCCCCCCCTCTGACTGTCACCCAACGACCTGCTTCTGGCAGCCTAGCTGTGACTACCTCCCTGTAGCTCTCATCTATGACTGCCTCATTCTCCCTTCTGAGGTGAAGGTCATCCAGCTGCTGCTCCAGATTCCTTACACGGTCTTCCATATCGCCCAGCCGCATGCACTTCTGGCAGATGTGACGCTGCAGGAGAGGGGAGTTCCCCCAAGACTGCCACATCTCACATGAGAGGCACATCAGCATCTCAGGAGGCATTGTAAAGCCTAACTGGGAACAAGCTCATCCTCCGCCTCTTCTCGTTGAAGCCTCTCGAGTTAAAGCCTCAAAGCTCCACTTCTTCACTAGCCCATTCACTCACTGACCGCTTTCCACTTATGATGTGCATAAATTAGCATAAGTGGTAAATCTCCTGTATATAGGTCCACTCAGCCTGTTTAACGCTCTACAGGAGCAAGGTTCACTTACTGCCCATTCATTTCAACATTTTGTTGTCAAGTTAGGGAGAGCCTTTGACCATCCAGTACTAGATCAGGAGGCTGCCCACTGATTCCTGGACTTGCGCCAAGGTGGAGGGATGGTGAGTTAAATTCTGCACACGTGCAGTGGAGACAGGATGAAATGCGAGATCCCTCATCACAGCCTTGGAGCACGGACTAAATGCAGGGGTCTGACATGAGTTCGTACTCTGTGATGAGCAGGACAGTTTGGGTGATGTGATTAATCTAGCTATTCGAGTAAAACAGCAGGTAACTGAGTGGCACAGATAAAGGAAGTCCCTGGCCAGAAGAAGATAATGCCAGCGAACAATGCGATCAAGGGCAACATCCCCTAAACTGTTCGCAAACTACCTCCTTTGCTTGTTTTGCATTTTCTTTTTCTTTCAAATGTGTTCTGCTACTTTTGGAGCCTGTGATCTACATTTTGGTGGAGCAGTTTTGGGCTGATTGAGTAATCTGGCGCTTTGCTATCTTTGAGTGTTTTGTTATCTTTGAGCGGTTTCAGGTGAAGTATGTGGCCTTGAGGCCAAGAAGTCTAGAATGCGGCACAAGCCCATGATCAACTCAATTTCTTGCCGACCTTGCCAATTAAAGTACTGAGGAAGATTGCAATCAACAAGGTTTGAATGGAAGGAGAGCGGGTGTTCAGCACCATCTACCAGCGGTCGCCTCTGATCTGGGCCGATATTTACGTGCCTAATTAATTAGCTTGTTTATTTCAGCTTTTTTCTTAAAGATGTGTTGGATGAGTTCCGGCTACCGCTGCACTGCTGAATTCTTCGCGGCCCGCAGGTTGGGGACCACTGGTGTAGTACAGTATGGAGTAGTATGGTGTGTGGAACAGTGTAGAACAGTGAGTAGTATAGTGGTGGAGTACAGTGTGGTATAGTACACTGTGGTGTAGTACATCATGGAGTGGCACAGTGTGGATTAGTACAATGTGGTATAGTACACTGTGGTGTAGTACATCATGGAGTGGCACAGTGTGGCATAGTACAGTGTGGATTAGCACAGTCTGGTGTAGTACAGTGTGGAGTAGCACAGTGTGTTATAGTACAGTGCAGTACAATATGGTGTAGTACAGTGTGGATTAGTGCAGTGTGGTGTATTACAGTGTGGAGTAGCACAGTGTGGAGTAGCACAGTGTGGAGTAGCACAGTGTGGTGTACAGTGTGGTATAGTACAATGCAGTGCAGTATGGTGCAGTACAATGCAGATTAGCACAGTGTGGTATAGTGCAGTGTGGCGTAGCACAGGGTGTTATAGTACAGTACAGTATGGTGTAGTACAGTGTGGAGTAGCACAGTGTGGATTACTACAGTGTGGAGTAGTACTGTCTGGTGTAGTGCAGTGCAGTGCAGTATGGTGCAGCATACTGTGGATTAGTAGAGTGTGGAGTAGTACAGTGTGGTATAGTACAGTGTGGCATGGCACTGTGTTATAGTACAATGCAGTACAGTATAATGTAGTACAGTGTGGATTAGTACAGTGTGGTGTTGTACAGTGTGGTGTACAATGTGGTATAGTACAGTGCAGTAGAGTGTGGTGTAGTACAGTGTTGTGTAGTACAGTGTGGAGTAGTACTGTGTGGTATAATATAGTGTGGAGTAGCTTAGTGCGGTATAGCACATGTGGTATAATAGTGTGCTGTAGTATAGTATGGAATAGCACAGTGTGGAGTAGTACAGTGAGGAGTAGCACAGTGTGGTATAGTACAATGTGGCATAGTACAGTGTGGAGTAGTATAGTGTGGAGTACTACATTGTGGTATAATAGTGTGGTATAGTACAGTGTGGTGTAGGACAGTGTGGAGTAGGACAGTGTGGAGTAGGACAGTGTGGAGTAGGACAGTGTGGAGTAGGACAGTGTGGAATGGCACAGTGTGTTATAGTACAGTGTTGCATGGTACAGTGTGGAGGAGCACAGTGCAGATTCATACAGTGCAGTAAACTGGTGTACAGTGTGGTGTAGCACAGTGTGGTATAGTACAGTGCAGTACAGTATGGTGCAGTACAGTGTGGAGTAGTATAGTTTGGAGTAACAGTGTGGATTAGTACAATGCAATACAGTATGGTGCAGTACAGTGTGGCTTAGCACAGGGTGTTATTGTACAGTGCAGTACAGTGTGTAGTACAGTGTGGTATAGTACAGTGTGGAGTAGCACAGTGTGGCATGGCAAAGTGTGGAATAGTACAGTGTGGTGTTGTACAGTGTGGTGTCATACAGTGCGGTATAGTACAGTGCAGTACAGTATGGTGTACAGTGTGGAGTCGCACTGTGTTGTGTAGAACAGTGTGGTATAGTGCAGTGTGGAGTAGCATAGTATTGTGTAGTACAGTGTGGTATAGCACAGTGTGGTATAATAGTGTGGTGTAGTACAGTGTGGAGTAGCACAGTATGGATTAGTACAGTGAGTAGCACAGTGTGGTATTGTACGGTGTGGAGTAGTACAGTGTGGAGTAGCCAATGTGGTGTAGTACAGTATGGATTAGTACAATGTGGTGTAGTACAGAGTGGCAGATTACAGTGTGGTATAATAGTGTGGTATAGTACTGTGCAGTACAGTGTGGTGTAGTACAGTGTGGAGTGGCACAGTGTGGTATAATAGTGTGGAGTAGCATAGTGTGGTGTAAGTGTGGTATAGTACAGTGCAATGTAGAGTGGTGTAGCACAGTGTGAAGCAGTACAATGCAGAGTAGCACAGTGTGGAGTAGTACAGTCTGCAGTGGCACAGTGTGGTATAGTACAGTGCAGTACAGTCTGGTGTAGCGCAGTGTGGAGTAGCACAGTGTGTTATATAACAGTGTTGCATAGTACAGTCTGGAGGAGCACAGTGTGATATAGTACAGTGTGGAGGAGCACAGTGCAGATTCATACAGTGCAGTAAAGTGTGGTGTACAGTGGTATAGTACAGTGTGGCATAGCACAGTGTGGTGTAGTACAGCGTGGAGTAGCACAGTGTGGTATAGTACAGTGTGGAGTAGTACAGTGTGGAGTAGTACAGTGTGGAGTAGTACAGTGTGGAGTAGCACAGTCTGCAATAGCACAGTGTGGTGTAGTACAGCATGATATAAAACAGTAGTATATTACAGTGTGGAGTAGCACAGTGTGGAGTAGTACAGTGTAGTGTAGTACTGTGTGGTGTAGTACTGTGTGGTGTAGTACAGTGCAGTTACAGTATGTTGCAGTATAGTGTGGATTAGTAGAGTGTGGTATAGTACAGTGTGGCATGGCACAGTTTGTTATCATACAATGTAGTACAGTGTGGATTAGTACAGTGTGGTGTTGTACAGTGTGGTATAGTACAGTGCAGTACAGTAGTGTAGTACAGTGTGGATTAGCATAGTGTGGTATAATACAGTGTGGCATAGCACAGGGTGTTGTAGTACAGTGCAGTACAGTATGGTGTAACACAGTGCGGAGTAGCGCAGTGTGGAGTAGTACAGTCTGGAGTAGCACAGTGTGGTGTAGTACAGCGTGATATAATACAGTGTAGTATAATAGAGTGTGGAGTAGCACAGTGTGGATTACTACACTGTGGTGTAGCACAGTGTGGTGTAGTATGGTGCAGTAAAGTGTGGATTAGTAGAGTGTGGATTAGTACAGTGTGATATAGTACAGTGTGGCATGGCACTGTTTGTTATTGTACAATGCAGTACAGTATGGTGTAGTACAGTGTGGAATAGTACAGTGTGGAATACTACAGTGTGGTGTTGTACAGTGCAGTACAGTGTAGAACAGTGTGGAGTAGCACAGTGTGATGTATGGTGTGGAGTAGTACAGTGTGGAGTGGTACAGTGTGGTGTAGCACAGTGTGGAGTAGTATAGCATGATAAAATACAATGTGGTATAGTGCAGTGTGGAGTAGCGCAGTGTGGAGTAGTACATCGTGGTGTAGTACAGTCTGGAGTAGCACAGTGTGGTGTAGTACAGCGTGGTATAATACAGTGTGGTATAATACAGTATGGAGTAGCACAGTGTGAATTACTACACTGTGGTATAGGACAGTGTGGAGTAGTACAGTGCAGTACAGTATGGTGCAGTATAGTGTGGATTAGTTCAGTGTGGTATAGTACAATGTGGCATGGCACAGTGTTATAGTACAATACAGTACAGTCTGGTGTAGTACAGTGTGGAATAGTACAGTGTGGATTAGTACAGTGTGGCATCTTACACTGTGGTGTCATACAGTGCAGTATAGTATAGTGCAGTATTGTACAGTGCAGTCCAGTACGGTGTAGTACAGTGTGGATTAGCACAGTGTGATATAGTCCAGGCTGTAGTAGCAGTGTTGTATAGTACAGTGTGGCATAGTACAGTGCCAGTACAGTATGGTGTAGTACAGTGTGGAGTAGCCAGTGTGGAGTAGCACAGTGTGGTGTAGTACAGCGTGATATAACACAGTGTAGTATAATAGAGTGTGGAGTAGCACAGTGTGGATTACTACACTGTGTAGTACAGTGTGGTGTAGTGCTGTGTGGTGTAGTACAGTGCAGTACAGTATGGTGCAGTAAAGTGTGGATTAGTAGAGTGTGGATTAGTACAGTGTGGTATAGTACAGTGTGGCATGGCACTGTTTGTTATTGTACAATGCAGTACAGTATGTAGTACACAGTGTGGTGTACAGTGCAGTACAGTACAGTGTAGTGCAGTACAGTGGAGTAGCACAGTGTGGAGTAGTATAGCGTGATAAAATACAATGTGGAGTAGCACAGTGTGGAGTAGCACAGTGTGGTGTAGTACAGGGTGATATAATACAGTGTGGTATACAGTATGGAGTAACACAGTGTGGATTACTACACTGTGGTATAGGACAGTGTGGAGTAGTACAGTGTACAGTATGGTGCAGTATAGTGTGGATTAGTACAGTGCGGCATCGTACAGTGAAGTACAGTGTGGTATAGTCCAGGCTGTAGTAACACAGTGTTGTATAGTACAGTGTGGCGTAGCACAGGGTGTTATAGTACAGTGCAGTACAGTATGGTGTAGTACAGTGTGGAGTAGCCAGTGTGGTGTAATACAGTGTGGAGTAGCACAGTGTGGATTACTACACTGTAGTGTAGTACAGTGTGGTGTAGCACAGTGTGGTATAGTACTGTGTGGAGTATCACAGTGTGGTATAGTACAGTGTGGCATGGCACAGTGTTATTGTACAATGCAGTACAGTATGGTGTAGTACAGTGTGGAATAGTACAGTGTGGATTAGTACAGTGTGGTGTCATACAGTGTGGTACAGTAGTGGTATAGTACAGTGCAGTACAGTAGTGTAGTACAGTGTGGTGTAGTACAATGTGGATTAGCACAGTGTGGTATAGTAGTGTGGCGTAGCACAGGGTGTTCTAGTACAGTGCAGTACAGTATGGTGTAGCACAGTGTTGAGTAGCACAGTGTGGTGTGTAGTACGGTGTGGAGTAGTACAGCGTGGAGTAGCACAGTGTTATATTACAGTGCAGTACGTTATGGTGTAGTATAGTGTCGAGTAGCCAGTGTGGGGTAGCACAGTGTAGTGTAGTACAGTGTGGTATAGTGCGGTGTTGTGTAGTCCAGTGTGGTGTAGCACAGTGTGGTGTACAGTGTGGTATAGTACGGTGTGTAGTACAGTGTGGAGTAGCACAGTGTAGTGCTGTGTGGTATAGGAAAGCTTTGTCACAGGCAGCTGTGGTTGCCAAGTCTATGTATATTTAAGTTAGAGGTTAATAAGTTCTTGTTTAGTCAGGGCATGAAGGGATACAGGGAGAAAGCAGGAGATTGGAGCCGACAGGAAAATTGGATTAGCCATAATGAAATGGCAGATCAGACTCAATGGGCTAACTGGCCCAATTCTGCCCCCATATTCTATCTTCACTAATCCTGCTAGCCTGCATTTATTCCATATCCCTTTAAGCTTTGCTCATTCAAGAACATGTCCAGATCCATCATTATATCTCTGAAACCTGTTGAGGGTTTCCAGTAAACATAGAAACATAGAAAACGTACAGCACAATACAGGCCCTTTGCCCCACAAAGCTATGCCAAACATATCCCTACCTTAGAATTACTCAGGCTTTACCCATAGCCCTCTATTTTTCTGAGCTCCATGTAGCCATCCAGGAGTCTCTTAAAAGAGCCTATCGTTTCAGCTGTCACTGGCAGCCCATTCCACGCACTCATCACTCTCTGCATGAAAAACTTACCCCGACATGTCCTCTGTACCTACTTCCAAGCACCTTAAAACTTTGCCCTCTCGGGCTAGCCATTTTAGCCCTGGGGAAAAGCCTCTGACTATCCACACGATCAATGCGTCTCATTATCTTGTACACCTCTATCAGGTCACCTTTCATCCTCCGTCGCTCCAAAGAGAAAAGGCCGAGTTCACTCAACCTATTCTCATAAGGCATGCTCCCTAACCCAGGCAACATCCTTGTAAATCTCCTCTGCAACCTTTCTATGGTTTCCACGTCCTTCCTGTAGTCAGGCGACCAGAATTGAGTACAGTACTCCAAGTCTGACCAGGGTCATATATAGCTGCAATATTACCTCTCGGTTCTCAAACTCAATCCCACGATTGATGAAGGCCAATGCACCGTATGCCTTCTTAACCACAGAGTCAACCTGCGTAGCAGCTTTGAGTGTCCTATGGACTCAGACCCCAAGATCCCTCTGATCCTCCACACTGCCAAGAGTCTTACCATTAACGCTATATTCTGCCATCCTATTTGACCGACCAAAATGAACCACCTCACAGTTACCTGGGTTGAACTCCATCTGTCACTTCTCAGCCCAGTTTTGCATCCTATCAATGGCCTGCTGTATCCTCTGACAGCCCTCCACACCCTCCACAACACCCCCAACCTTTGTGTCATCAGCAAATTTACTAACCCATCCCTCCATTTGCTCATCCAGGGTATTTTTAAAAATCACAAAGAGTAAGGGTCGCAGAACAGATCCCTGAGGCACATCACTGGTCACCGGCCTCCATGCAGAATATGACCTGTCTACAACCACTCTTTGCCCTCTGTGGGCAGGCCAGTTCTGGATCCACAAAGCAATGTCCCCTTGAATCCCTTGCCTCACTTTCTCAATAAGCCTTGCATGGGGTACCTTATCAAATGCCTTGCTAAAATCCATATACACTACATCTACGGCTCTACCTTAATGAATATGTTTAATCACATCCTCAAAAAATTCAATCAGGCTCGTAAGGCATGACCTGCCTTTCACAAAGTCATGCTAACTATTCCTAATCATATTATGCCTCCCCAAATGTTCATAAGTCCTGCCTCTCAGGATCTTCTCCATCAACTTATCAACCACTGAATTAAGACTCACTGGCCTATAATTTCCTGGGCTATCCCTACTCCCTTTCTTGAATAAGGGAACAACATCGGCAACCCTCTAATGCTCCGGAACCTCTCCCATCCTCATTGATGATGCAAAGATCATTGCCAGAGGCTCAGCAATCTCCTCCCTCGCTTCCTACAGTAGCCTGGGGTACATCTTGTCCAGTCCCTGTAACTTATCCAACTTGATGCTTTCCAAAAGCTCCAGCACATCCTCTTCCTTAATATCTACATTCTCAAGCTTATCAGTCCACTGCAAGTCATCCCTACAATTACCAAGATCCTTTTCTGTAGTGAATAATGAAGCAAAGTTGCTGGAAATTTGATCATGGAGTATAGAATGACTGACATCCATGGGCTGGATGTTTGGAGCTGGGAATCAATGAATGGTGCAAAATTGAGAGGATAGTGGCACCCACTTACTTGTACCTTTGTCTCTCAGGTTGTTTGTCGAACATGCTGCAGGAACAAATATCCACTTGGCTATCTGAAGGGCAGGCTGGCTCGGGTATGTGATCAGTGTCACAAACAGCTGCAGAGGACAGGTAATGAACATGTTCCACAGCAGAGATTACTGCCCTTTGATCTGTCTTCATTCTCCACTTCTCTCTTCCTTCTCCATTCCCCCTCCTGTGCCGATGTAGAGTACAACATAGCAGGTAGTGTAGTGATTAGGACTACGCTTTACGGTACAGACGACCCAGGTTCAATTCCCACCACTGCCATAAGGAGCTTGTTCATTCCCCGCATGCCTGTATGTGTTTCCTCCATCTGCTCTGGCTTCCTCCCACAGTCCGAAGACATACCAGTTGTTACGTTAATTGGTCATTGTAAATTATCCCGTGATTAGGCTAGGATTAAGTTGGGAGAATTCTGAGCAGTACAGCTCGAAGAGCCAGAAGGGCCTATTCCACACTGTATCTCAATAAATAAACATAATTTAAAAAATAGTATGAGAAAGATTGCTTTCCTGCTAGATTCTCATGTTAGCCATTTCAACCCTGGGAAGAAGCCTCTGCTATCTACACAATCGATGCCTTATACACCTCTATCAGGTCACCTCTCATCCTCTGTCGCTCCAAAGAGAAAAGGCCAAATTCACTCAACCTGTTCTCATAAGGCATGTTCTCCAATCCAGGCAACATCCTTGTAAATCTCCCCTGCACTCTCTTTAGACCATCCACTTCCTTTCTGTGATGACGTGACCAGAACTGAACACAGTACTCCAAGTGGGGTCTAATGAACATTTACCGCATTTCTGCTGTGTATTTCCCTGAGAATATCTGCTCCCAATTTATGTTCCCAAGTTCCTGCCTAATAGCATCATCTATCCCCCTACCCCAATTAAATGTTTTCCCAAATGGTCTGCTCCTAAACCTCTTCAGCGCGATGGTAAAGAGAATAGAGTTGTGATCACTACCTCCAAAATGCTGTCCCACTGACACTTGGCCTGGTTAATTTCCCAATACCAGATCAGGTACAGCCTTTCTACTAATTGGCTTATCTACATATTGCATCAGGAAACCTTCCTGAACACACCTGACAAACTCCATCACATCTAAACCCCTTGCTCCAAGGAGACAGCAGTCAATATTAAGAAAGTTAAAATCACCCATCACAATAGCCCTATTATTATTGCATCCTTCCAATATCTGCATCCTCGATTCTCTGTCACTATTTGGAGGGTCTATAAAAACACCCAGTAGAGTTATTGCCCCTTTCCTGTTTCTGACTTCCACCCACACTGACTCAATAGACAATCCCTCCATGACTTCTTGCTTTTCTGCAGCCATGATACTGTCCCTGATTAGCAGTGCCACTCCCCTTCCTCTTTTTCCTCCCTCCCTGTCCGTTTTGAAACACCTAAAGCCTGGCACTCTCAGCAGCCATTCCTGCTCTTGAGTCATCCAAGTCTCTTTAATGGCCACAACATCATAGTTCCTTTCTTTTCAAATCTTTTTATTGTATATATAGGAAAAATAACGAGTCCATCGAAGTAACACTTACAATGCCTCAAAAAAACCCCATCATCTTAAAGATTGAAAACAAAATTTTGTGATAACAAAAAAAACCTACTGAGCAGAAAAGTGAGAAAAAAAAAGAACCCATTAGGTGTACAACCCCGGAGCCATGCGTCATACAAAAAGCTTCTAAAAATAAACATCAAACCGCCAGCAAGAAAAGAAAATATACTAAAAAAATTTACAATTAGATCATGGAAAAATTATATCAATTAACTCAAATGATAATAATGAGCAAATGAGCCCCATCTTTTCTCAAAATCAAATAAAGGTTCAAAGGTTTGACTTCTAATTTTCTCCAAACTAAGACATAGCATCACTTGAGAGAATCATTGTGACAAAGTGGGAGCTGATGTATCCTTCCACTTCAACAAAATGGCCCTCCTAGCTATCAATGTAACAAATGCAATAACATGTTGGTCAGACACAGAAATACCATGAATATTTTGAGGAACTATTCCAAAAAGCAGAGTTAATTTATTAGGTTGTAAATTAATTTTAACTGCTGTAGAAATTGTTGAGAAAACCGACTTCCAGAACTGTTCCAATATAGAATAAGACCAAAACATGTGTGTCAGTGTAGCTATCTCAGTTTTACATCTATCACAATGACTATCAACATTAGGAAAGATTTTAGAAAGTCTCTCCTTTGTCAAATGATAACGATGTACAATTTTAAATTGAATCAATGAATGGCTAGCACAAATTGAAGAAGAGTTAACCAACTTCAATATCCGCATCCAGTCCTCCATCATAAAGGTCAAATTAAGTTCCTTTTCCCAATCCTGTTTAATCTTAGATAAAGGACGCTTATCCCATTGTAATAGTAAATTATAAATTCTTCCAATAGAACCCTTAATCAAAGGATTCATACTCATAATAGTATCTAACAGGTCAGCCTCCAATATGTAAGGGAAATTACTTAAATATTTTTATAAAAAATATCTAACTTGAAAGTATTGCAGAAAGTGTGAGTATGAAAGAGAATATTTATCAATTAATTGTTCAAAGGACATCAATCTATCTTCTTTAAATAAATCCAAAAAAGAATTAATACCTTTATTTTACCAAAGTAAAAAAAATTGGATCACTCAAAGAAGGCTTAAAAAAGTAATTTGGTTAAATTAAACTACAAAGTTTAAATTTTTTAAGATTAAAATAATTGCAGAACTGGAACCAAATTTGTAAAGAATACTTAATCACAGGATATAGGTTTAAATTAACAACTTTACCTAATAGAAGAAGAAGAATATCTTTATTGTCATTGTTGTGGAGTAATGAAACACAGTTTAGCAGCTCAACGTTTTGCAGCATGACAAAGAATATATACATAAAATAAACTCTAAAACCTCAGGAGTGCAGTCCAAAATTAATAATATATGGATGGGGTAGTAGGAGTATTGCACACCTGCCATTCCTGGAAGTGTGATGCATTTAGTTGCCGCCGTCTTAGGAGGGGGGCAGGAGAAGGGAAGGCGGTGTTATACATTTCACTGCTTGTGGGTAGAAGCTGTTAAGGAGTCTCTTTGTTTTTGTCCTTAATGCTCTGTATCTCTTCCCAGAAGGTAGAGGGGAAAACAGGTGATGTCCAGGATGAATGGGATCCTTTGAAATGCAAGTAGCCTTCTTTTGAAGTCTGCCAGTATAAATGTCTCTGAGGGAGGGTAATGTTGTGCCAATAACCCGCTCTGCTACCCTCACCACCCGCTGCAAGTCCTTCCTGTTCTGTTCTCTGCAGCTGGCAAACCACACTGCACAGCAATACGTCAGGAGGCTCTCTATAGTTGTCCGATAGAAGTTGATCAGCAGGTGATGAGGGAGGAGAGCGTGCTTTAGCTTCCTTGGGAAGTAGAGCCTCTGTTGGGCCTTCCCCACCTGATAAGAGATGTGGGCAGTCCAGGTGAGGTCAGCCGAGATGTGGACGCCGAGAAACTTGACTCTCTACTCTCTCCACCTCTTTCCCGTACATGTGCAGAGCAGAGTGCTCGACGCGCTTTGATTTCCTGAAGTCTACTATCAGCTCCTTGGTTTTTGTGATGTTCAACTCCAGGTTATTATGACAACACCATTCTCTCAAATGCTGTACCTCCTCCCTAGAGGCTGTCTCATCACAGTCTGATATGATACCTATTAGGGTGGTATCGTCAGCAAATTTGACAATGGTGTTGGTGGAGTGAATGGTAGAGCAGTCATGGGTGAAAAGAGAATAGAGGATGGGGCTGAGAGCACACCCCTGTGGTGTACCGGTGTTCAGGATGAGAGTAGATGATGTCTGTTCTCCCATCCTGACACTTTGGGGTCTGTTACTCAGAAAATCCAGTATCCATGAGCACAGTGAACGGTCAAGGCCCAGGTTGCTCAATTTCTGCACCAGTTTGTAGGGGATGACTGTATTAAAAGCTGAGCTGTAGTCCACAATCAGCATTCTTACACAGGTGTTATCCTGATCCAGGTTTGTAAGGGCTGTGTGGAGAGCTGTGATGACTGCGTCCTCTGTCGATCTGTTTGCACGATACGCAAACTGGTATTTATCAAGGTCAGCAGGTATGGCAGACTTAGACAGTATGAGTCTCTCAAAACATTTCGTGATGATAGGAGTTAGAGCAACTGGGCGATAGTCATTAAGGCAGTTCACTGTACTTTTCTTTGGTATAAGTATCATTGTGGCTGACTTAAGGCAGGTGGGGACTACAGACTGTAGTAGCGAGAGATGGAAGATGGTAGTAAATACTCCCGCTAGTTGATCTGCGCAGTCCTTAAGGATCCTTCCGGTGACTCCATCTGGGCCAGCTGCTTTCCTTGCATTGATTCCGCGCAGGGCGGATCTGACCTGGTGTTGGTGTAATTGTATAGGGTCATCCTTCTCTGTTAGTGCTGACTGGATGCCAACTTCTCCATTCTGGCTGTCAAAGTGAGAAAAGAACTGGTTCAGAGTGTCTGGCAGTGTCCTATCTGAGGAGTTTGTGACTGTATAGCTGTCCTTGTAGCCAGTAAGAGTCTTTATCCCCTGCCACATACATCTGGAGTTGTTATTGGTAAAGTGCTCCTCTATACGCTGTTTCTATCTGCGCTTGGCCTCTCTGATGCCGCTTTTCAGGGCTCTTCTTGCCTGCCCATAGGCCTGTAGATCCCCAGATTTAAAAGCAGCATCCCGTGTTCTTAGCAAGATCCTCACCATGCTATTGAACAAAGGTTTTTGGTTGGGGAACACCTTAACAGACTTTGTGTCCATGACATTCTCAGCACAAAAGTTTATGTATGAAAGAACAGCTGACGTGTGCCCTTCCAGATCTCCCCTTCATCAAAAACTTCCCAGTCTGTGTTATCGAAGCAGGCTTGAAGGGCAGAGGTAGCCTCCTTAGTCCATACTTTGACTGTCTTCATATATGGTCTTTGTCTACAGCTGAGTGGTTTATATGCCGGGGTCAGGGACAGAGACAGATAGTCTGAGAGTCCCAAATGTGGCAGAGGGCTGGCTTTATATGCATGAGGAAGATTGCAGTAGACTTGATCCAAGGTGTTCTTTTCCCTTGTCGGGAAGTTCACATACTGATGGAATTTAGGTAAAACAGACTTCAAGTTAGTATGATTGAAGTCCCCAGCTGCTATAACAATGCTGTCTGGTTGTGCTGATAGACACTGGCTAATGGAGTGATGTAACTTCTCCATAGCTAGCTTAGCATTAGCCTGCGGTGGTATGTAAACAGCTGCTATAACAACCGATGTAAACTCTCTCAGCAAGTAAAAAGGTCTGCACTGCAACATCAGGTATTCAGTGTCCGGGGAACAGTGAGTATCTATAACTGTAACTTCTGTACACCAACTGTTATGTATATAAATACAAAGTCCCCCTCCTCGGATCTTGCCAGAGTTCCACATATTGATCCACACTCTAAGTTCATCCGCCTTGCTCATGATACTCCTTGCATTAAAATTGACACATCTGGCTGAGTGCTTCTTTACTCTATCAATTACCTATCCTTTCTCATAAACTCCCTACAAGCTGTCACTACTTATGCACCAACTGCCCCATCCTCTGCCTCTTCACTTCTGTTCCCACCCCCCTGCAAATCTAGTTTAAATCCTCCCCAATAGCATTAGCGAACCTCCATCCCAGGATATTGGTTCCCCTCCAGTTCAGGTGCAACCTGTCCCACTTGTACAGGTCACCCCTTCCAATGATCCAAGAACATGAAACCCTGCCCACTGCACCATCTCCTCAACCACTCATTCATCTGCGCTATCTTCTTGTTCTGACTTTCACTGGCTCGTGGCACTGGGAGTAATCCGGAGATGACCACCTTGAAGGTTTACTCTTCAACCTCCTTCCTAACTCCCTAAACTTACTGCACAGGACCTCCACCCCTCTCCTGCCTACGTCGTTGGTACCAACATGTACCATGACCTCTGGCTATTATTGGAAGTGTTCCTGGAAATAATAGGTTGTTGATTTGTGGCCTTTGTACAAAGAATATAGAAAGCAGAACATTACAGTTACTTTGGCCCACAACGTGCTGACTCTTTAACCTGTTCTGAGATGAATCCAACCCTTTCCTCCTACGTATCCATCTCGGATATGATCGGGTCTTTTAAGGGACTCTTGGATAGGTATGTGGAGCTTAGAAAATTAGAGGGCTATGGGTAACCCTAGGTAATTTCTAAAGTAAGTACATGTTTGGCACAGCATTGTGGGCTGAAGGGCCTGTATTGTGCTGTAGGTTTTCTATGTTTCTATGATTCTATATTTCTTTCATCTACAGTACATAACTACTGCATCTAAGAGTTTCCTAAGTGTCCCTAATGTATTTGCCTCTACCACCACCACTGGCGTGGCATTTGACGCACCTATTACTCTATGTATGAAATCCTTACTATTGATACAAGCACCCCATACTTTTGTTCAATCACCTTGAAGTTATACTCCTCATATAAGCCATTTCTGCCCTGGGAAAAAGTCTACACCGATCCACTTGGTCTACTCCACTTATCATCTTGTCCACTTCTATCAAGCCACCTCTCAACCTCCTTTGTTCTAAAGAGAAACCCTAGCTCGCCCAACCTATCCTCATAAGACATGCTCTCTAATCCAGGCAGCATCATGGTAAATATCCTGTGCAACATCTCTAAAGCTTCCACATCCTTCCTATAATGAGTCAACCAGAAATGAACACAATATTCCAAGCGTGGTCTAATCAGAGTTACTGAACTCAAACCTCAACTAATGAAAGCCAGCACCCCATGCACCTTTTTAACAACCGTGTCAACTTGTGCAGCACCTTTGAGGGATCTAGTGACATGGATACTGTATTTTGTCTTCAGATTCGACCATCAAAAATGAATCATGTCACACATTTCCAGATTGAACTCCATCTGCCATTTCTCAGCCCAGCTCTGCATGCTGGAAATCCAGTGGAACATACACAAAATGCTGGAAGAACTCAGCAGGTCAGGTAGCATCTATGGAAAGGAGTAAATAGGTCAATATTTCAGGCCAAGACCTTTCATTAGGACCACGTCCTCCTCTACTGCAACAATGAGGTGACTCTCAACTTTGTGGAGCACCACTTCATATTCCACCTGGGTAGCCTCCAGTGGTATGAACTTCAATTTCTCTAATTTTGGTAATTTTTTACTCCTCCTCTTTCCCTCATCTTCCATTCCTCACTCTGCCTTTGCCTTGCCTGCCTATCTCTCTCCCCGATGCGCTCTTCCTTCCTTATCTTCAATGGTCCACTCTCCTGTCCTATCAGATTCCTTCTTCTTAGCTCTTATTCTTTTCCACCTCCTAGCTTCTCACTTAATTCCTCCTAATCACTTTGGTTTAACCTATCACCTACAAGGTGTACTCTTTCTCCTGCACCCCCAACTTCTTATTCTGGCTTCTTCCTCCTTCCTTTCCAGTCCTGATGTAGGGTCTCACCCTGAAACATTGACTGTTTATTCCTTTCCACAGATGCCACTTGACCTATTGAATTTCTTTAGCATTTTGTGTGTCTTCCACTTCCTCATCCAAGTCATTTCTAAAAATCACATAGATCAGGTGTCCCAGAACAGATCCCTGCTGAACACCGCTGGTTACTGACCTCCAGGCAGAAAGCATTCCATCTAAAATCACCCTCTGACTCATAGAGTCAAACCAATGCTGAATCTGCACTGCCAAGTTTCCCTGGATTCCATGCTTCCTAACTTACTAAAATCCATATACACCACATCTACTGATCTACCTCCATCAATATATTCTTTGAACATCCTCAACAAATTCAGTCAGGCGCATGAGGTATCACAAAGCCATGCTGACTATTCCTAATTAGATTATGATTTTCCATATGCTCGTTTATCCTGTCTCTAAGAATCTTCTCCAATAATTTGCCCACTGGTCTATCATTCCCAGGGTTATCTCTCTTCCCTTATTTGAGCAAAGAAATAACATTTTTCACCCTGTTGCTATTCCTGTGGCCAGTGATGATGCAAATATTTTCTCTTACTTTCTGTAATAACCTAAGGTATATTCCATCTGGCCCTCGGGATACATAATCAGTTGGACTCTGGAGTTGTTCCCACTAATTGCAAGTTGATGGATTTTCACCACTGTTTAGAAAAGTCTCCTTTCAGGCTCTCCATTTCCTCAACACTCTCCACTCCTCCACCTGTCTTTGTAACATCAGCAAATTTAGCCACAAATCCATAAATACCATAGTTCAAGTAATTGACATATGTTGTAAAAAAAATAGCGGTCCCAACACTGACCCCTGTGGAACTCTACTGGTAACTGGCAGCCAGCCAGAATATGAAGGGTCTTGGCCTGAAACGTCGACTGTATGTCTTCGTATAGATGCTGCCTGGCCTGCTGCGTTCCACCAGCATTTTTTGTGTGTTGCTAGGATCTCTTTATTCCCGCTCTCTGTTTTCTGCTGACCAGCCAATGCTCCACCCAGGCTAGTAACTTCCTTGTAACTCCATGGGGTCTTACAGGGTTGCATAGGACTGTCAGGCAGGATTTTCCTTTCAGGAAACCATGCTGGCTTTGGCCTATCTTGACATGTGCCTCCAGGTACTCTGTAATCTCATCCTTAACAATCGATTCCAACAACTTTCCAGCCACTGATGTCAGGTTAACAGGTCTATAGCTTTCTTTCTGCTGCCTCCCACCCTTCTTAAATAGTGGAGTAACACTGGCAATTTTCCCGTCATCTGGTACAATGCTAGAATATATTGATTCTTGAAAGATCATCGTTAATGCCTCTGCAATCTCTCCAGCTACTTCCTTCAGAACCTGAGGGTGCATTCCGTCAGGTCCAGGAGATTTATCCACCCTCAGACTATTAAGCTTCCTGAGCACCTTCTCAGTTGTAATTGTCACTGCATATACTTCACTTCTCTGATACTCTTGAATGTCCGGTATACTGCAGACATCTTCCACTGTGAAAACTGACGCAACATACGCATTCAGTTCCTCTGCCATCTCTGCATTTCTCATGACACATTCCAGCGTCATTTTGTATTGGTCCTATATCTATCCTCGACTCTCTTTTACCCTTTATATATTTAAAAAAGCTTTTAGAATCTTCTTTGATATTAGTCACCAGTTTTTATTCATAATTCATTTTTTTCCTTCCTAATAATCTTCTTAGTTTTCTTCTGCAAGCTTTTAAAAGCTTCCCAATCCTCTATCTTCCCACGAGCTCTGGTTTCCTTGTATGCCCTCTCTTTTGCTTTTATTTTGGCTCTGACTTCATTTGTCAGCCACGGTAGTGTCCTTCTTCCCTTTGAAAATTTCTTCGTTTGGAATAAATCTGTCAAAATTTCTTCTTATTTGGAATATATATAAGAACCCCTTCTCAGGCTCCTCCACTCAAATGTAAACAAACCCAATTCCCTTATATTCAAGATTCAAAATTGTTCATTGTCATTCTTCAGTATCTGAGTGTAAAGAACAAAATGATGCGGCATAAAAATACACAATGGGCATAAAGAACACAATAAAGAAACAAAAATAAGATATAAATATAAAAGCAATCCTATAAAACACAATGCTGAGCTGTTTAATATATACAAACGTTTGTATATATATAAACTGTATGCACTGTTGTAAAAATACTACTTATAGTGATGATTAGTGAGACACAGAGTGATCTATATTTACTGACAACTACCTTTACTGTTCAAACTAACAAGTACGTGAATTCATACACTAAATACTTTGTGTGCACACCTGCTAAGTATCGCTGACTCTCCTGAATAGTCAAAGATTAGCAAAGGTATTACCCAGGCAAAGGAGTTTATGCCGGCCAGGCATTCCTCATTGTCCCGATTCACTCACCACATGTTTCACGGAGGGTTGCTCATGCTTGTATCTGCGATAGTTATTCTTCGAAGTTACTGCTATCAGCACACACGAAGCATCCACTTTTATATCCATTCCTTATCAATTCAAATATCACATTCCAGTGTCATTGGCCACAGGTTATGTGTCTGTCCTTTAACACCTTGTTATTGGCTGTGCTGCAAGCCAGCATCCATTTATTGCCCTCTTCCCATCAAGTGACAGTTGATAATTTATGGCTCTTTGTTCTCAATCAGCAATGAGCTCGAATCACTTCAGGTAGGCATCTACCCCAACATTCACAAACATGGATGTTATAGCCAACCAAAGATAATCTCACAAATAACTTTTTATTTGTGTTATGTTATGAACCCAGTAGCAGCTCATTCCGTGTCCAAAACTATCTGACCTTCTATTTATCTCACTGTGCTGAATACCAGCTGTCTCTCAAGAAGCTCCTGCCTTCTCTCTCTGTAAGAACTTACAAGCAGGCAGCGTCCTTGTAGAAAGTATAAACAAACTGTGAGCAGTCTTCGCCTCTCTCTCGCTTTCTTTCTCTCTCTTTTTTAACATGGTGTCGTGTGTTCCACAACACTCTCTCTCTCTCTCTCTTTTAAAAAGCAGTGTTCATAGGGGTAATTCAGGACCCCATCACACCCCCTTCCTTCAAAAAAAATTTTGACACAGGCAAAATTTTTTTAGTTTAAATGTAAATTACAGAGTTTGAAACAATACATGTATAATCATCAGTTAACAGAGCAGAACGTGTACAATTCCTAACTTAACATCTGGATAAACAATCAGCTATAATATTGTCAGTGCCTTTCACATTTTTGATTTTTAAGTCATATTCTTGCAATATCAGACTTCAATTTAATAACCGTCTATTCTTATCCTTCATCTTAGTTAGAAACACGCAACGGATTGTGATCCATGTAAACCACAAGTGGTCTCTGGGCAGGACAAACATAGACTTCAAAATGTTGTAAAGGCAGAATAAGTGCTAGCATTCCTTTTCAACAGTGGAATAATTTTTCTGGTGCCCATTAACTTGCTTTGAGAAATAGGCTACTGGGTGTTCAATGTTATCCTTCTGTAACAGTATTGCCCCAGCAGCTTCGTCACTAGCGTCTGTTGCTATAGAAAATGGCATAGAAAAATCAGGTACTTTGAGCACAGGATGGTAACACAGGATGGTTTTCAGACGTTCAAATGCCTCCTGGCAAAAGTCATTCCATATAAATCTTTCACTCTTCCCTAGGAGTGTTGTTGGGGGACAGCGATATCTGCAAAGTTCTTACAAAACTTATGATATTACCCAACCATTCCCAAAAATCTTCTTAAAGCTTTCTTGCTGGTCAGAACAGGAACCTCAGCAATAGCTTGAGCCTTGGCCTGTACAGGAGCCAGTTGGCCCTGGCGTACTACATAGCCCAGATATGTAACTGTGGCATGGCCATACTCAGTTTTAGCAGGTTCACAGTAAGACTGGTCTTGGAAATTCTGTCAAATAGATTTTCTACCGCTGCAATATGCTCTTCCCACGTGTCATTCCAGACTACTAAATCATCGATATAAGCCCCTGTGTTTTCTGAACCTCTAATTACAGAATTGATTATTCTTAGAAATGTCCCTGGAGCATTTTTCATCCCGAAGGTATGACAAATGCTGAGATTTCTCTGGCCCTGTCAGTCAAAGGAACACACTGATATCCTTTTAGCAAGTCAATTGTGAGGTACTTAACCTTTCCCACTTTATCAATACAGTCATCAACTCTCGGGATAGGATAAGCATCTGTCTTAGTTATTGCATTGTTTTTCTTGGAGTCAGTACAGAATCTCATGCTACCATCCGGCTTAGGGACAAGGACACAGGGCAACGCCCAGTCTGAGGTAGATGGCCTAATGATACCGGTTGCTATCTTGTAGCCAATTTCTTTTTCAACCATTTTGCTTTTCTCTAAGTTCATTCTGTAACGATGCTGTTTAATGGGCTGGGCTGAATTTATAATGACGTCATGCACCACAACTGTGCACCGTCTTGGAATGTCAGGAAATAAATCTTTACGCTTGCTAATTAGTTACATAGAAACATAGAAAATAAGTGCAGGAGTAGGCCATTCGGCCCTTTGAGTCTGCACTGCCATTCAGTATGATCATGGCTGATCATCCAACTCAGAACCCTGTACCTGCCTTCTCTCCATATCCCCTGATCCCTTTAGCTACAAGGGCCATATCTAACTCCCTCTTAAGTATAGCCAATAAATTGGCCTCAACTGTTTCCTGTGGCAGAAAATTCCACAGATTCACTACTCTCAGTGTGAAGAAGTTTTTCTTCATCTCGGTCCTAAAAGGCTTCCCCTTTATCCTTAAACTGTGACCCCTCGTTCTGGACTTCCCCAACATCGGGAACAATCTTCCTGCATCTAGCGTGTCCAAACCCTTTAGAATTTTATACGTTTCAATAAGATCCCCCCTCAATCTTCTAAATTCCAGTGAGTATAGGCCTAGTCGATCCAGTCTTTCATCATATGAAAGTCCTTCCATCCCAAGAATCAATCTGGTGAACCTTCTTTGTACTCCCTCTATGGCAAGAATGTCTTTCCTCAGATTAGGGGACCAAAACTGCACACAATACTCCAGGTGTAGTCTCACCAAGGCCTTGTACAACTGCAGTAGTACCTCCCTGCTCCTGTACTCGAATCCTCTCGCTATAAATGTCAGTATACCATTTGCCTTTTTCACTGCCTGCCGTACCTGCCCTTTTCCTGATCGGCCACCATTCAGATAATAATCTGCTTTCCTGTTCTTGCCAACAAAGTGGATAACCTCACATTTATCCACATTAAATTGCATCTGCCATGAATTTGCCCACTCACCTAACCCATCTAAGTCACCCTGCATCCTCTTAGCATCCTCCTCACAGCTAACACTGCCACCCAGCTTCGTGTCATCCGCAAACTTGGAGATGCTGCATTTAATTCCCTTGTCTAAGTCAGTAATATATATCGTAAACAACTGGGGTCCCAGCACTGAGCCTTGCGGTACCCCACTAGTCACTGCCTGTTATTCTGAAAAGGTCCCATTTATTTCCACTCTTTGCTTCCTGTCTGCCAACTAATTCTCTATCCACATCAATACCATACCCCCAATACCGTGTGCTTTAAGTTTGCACACTGATCTCCTGTGTGGGACCTTGTCAAAAGCCTTTTGAAAATCCAAATATACCACATCCACTGGTTCTCCCCTATCCACTGTACTAGTTACATCCTCAAAAAATTCTGTGGGATTCATCAGACATGATTTTCCTTTCACAAATCCATGCTAACTTTGTC
The DNA here is from genome assembly GCF_963921235.1 of Mobula hypostoma. Lineage (NCBI taxonomy): Eukaryota > Metazoa > Chordata > Chondrichthyes > Myliobatiformes > Myliobatidae > Mobula > Mobula hypostoma. Next base: position 11,338,520 of record NC_086111.1, on the reverse strand, counting down.
CGATGATTTCACTGCTTTCTAAATGTGCTGTTATCACATCTTTGATAACTGACTCGAGCATTTTCCCCACCACTGATGTCAGGCTAACCGGTCTATAATTCCCCGGTTTCTCACTCCTTTTTTAAAAAGCGGGATTACATTAGCCATCCTCCAATCCTCAGGAACTAATCCAGAATCTAACGAGTTTTGAAAAATTATCACTAATGCATCCACTATTTCTTGGGCTACTTCTTTAAGCACTCTGGGATGCAGACCATCTGGCCCTGGGAATTTATCTGCCTTTAATCCCTTCAATTTACCTAACACCACTTCCCTATTAACACATATTTCCCTCAGTTCCTCCATCTCACTAGACCCTCGGTCCCCTACTATTTCCAGAAGATTATTTATGTCCTCCTTAGTGAAGATAGAACTAAAGTAGTTATTCAATTGGTCTGCCATGTCCTTGCAATGGTTCTCTCTGTGCAGGCTCTAGATGACAGACTTTATCAGTAAGGTCTGTCAAAATAGTGGAATTGTCAAGCCTTGTTGATACAATATTCAGTTTGGTAAAATGACCTTGTACCTCATTATCAAATTCCTCAGCCTGATTTGTTTTCATAACAGTACTTATTGGTACCATCTCAGGATCATCATAAGGCTTCAGCATATTTACGTGTACCAGTTGGGTCGCCTTCCTTCTGTCAGGAGTTTCGATAACATAATTCAAAGAATCAATGTTCTTAATTATGTGGTATGGTCCGTGGAATTGTGCTTGGAGGGGGTTGGTCACAAGAGGGAACAGCACCAGCACTTTATTTCCAACCTCGAACACCTGCTCCCTTGTTCTCTTATCGAACCACTGTTTCATTTTAATTTGGGAGTTTTGAAAATTCTTCTGGGCAACGTCACAAGCTTTGTTAAGTCTTTCACAAAATTTTAAAACATAATCTAACACGCTGACACACACTTTTCGGTTAGACCATTGCTCCCTGAGCAAAGTCAGAGGTCTTTTGGGCCTATGGCTGAAAATGAGCTCAAACGGGCTGAACCCCAGGGACTCTTGAACGGTGTCTCTCATGGCAAAAAGCAGTAAGTGTATTCCTTCATCCCAGTCCCTGTCATTCTCATAACAGTAGGTTTTAATCATGGTCTTTAAAGTGGAGTGATACCGCTCCAAAGCCCCTTGAGATTTCAGGTCGTAGGCAGATGACACAATTTGATTAGCCCCCAGCTCAGAAACTATTTGCTGGAATGTTCTTGAAGTAAAGTTACTACCCTGGTCAGATTGAATTTCTTTAGGTAAACCTACCAGTGCGAAAAACTTGCTGAGTGCCTTTACCACAGTCTTAGCCTGGATGTTTCTGAGAGGCATGGCTTCAGGGAACCTAGATGCAGCACACATAATTGTTAACAAGTACTGATGACCAGCTGCAGTCTTTGGCAACGGGCCTACACAGTCCACTATGACCCTAGAAAATGGTTCACCAAAAGCAGGTATTGGTCGAATTGGTGCCTTTGGGATGGCCTGGTTAGGTTTTCCCACCATCTGGCACATATGACACCCTCTGCAGTAATTGACAATATCTTTCCTAACGTTAGGCCAATAAAATTCCCTCATAATCCTGTGCACTGTCTTCTTTACTCCAAAATGTCCCCCTAAAGGCATCTTGTGGACCAGGTTTAAAATTTCATCCCTGTAAACCTTTGGAACCACTACCTGATGCACAATAGCCCAATCCTCACTTGCAGGCACAGTGGCTGGTCTCCACTTCCTCATCTATACCCCATCTTTAAGGTAATAACCACTGTCTCTTTCAGAATTTCATCCTCAGAGAGAGCTGTCTCTTTTAAAGCCACAATTTCAGGATCTTTATTTTGTTCCTCTATAAATTCCTTTCTCGATAAGGACAAGTCTTTCCCTTCCTCCTTACTCTCCTCAGCCCTACTACCCTCTAAGTCCTGTTGGTATAGGGACAGTAGGAAAGTCTTGGATAAATCAACATGAGCCTCAGCAGACTTTTTGGACATGCTTCGGGTTACTGCGCATGCGGGATATACATCAGCATCAATGGGCGGGTCCTCAGCAGCAGCATGCTTACTTGTGAGCTGAACTGCTGGGTAAAATCTTCACCTGCAAGGTCACTACCGAGTAAGACATCAACATTGTCTATCGGTAGTTCAGATCGTACCCCTATTGTGACTGGTTTGGATACCAAGTCGCATTCCAAAATTATCTAATGCAAAGGCAGTTCCCTTTCCAATGCCTTTAATAATATTTACTTCACCAGTCTCCGTCTCAGCACCAAATTCCAAAACACTCTTAAATATGAGTGACTGAAATGTTCCAGTATCTCTCCAGATTCTCACTGGAATTGGGGTTGACCCTCCTTCACAGACACAATCCCATTTGAAATAAATCTCTCGAGTCCCTGTTGAACTCGGTCAGACCCCTCCTTCTTCAGCCGTCTGAACGCAGGCATTTTGGGGTTTTCTCTTTCTCTTTTCCTTTTTCCCTTTTCATAGCAAAACAATTGCACGCCACATGATCAGGTTTCCCACAAAAGTGACACTTGAAACTGGGAAGCTTTCCCCCCCCAGCTGCTTTCCTTCCTCCTTACTTTTGTCATTAGACCCCGGCTTACTTTCTGCTTTAGCCGTTGGGTTATCTCTATTACTCTTTTGGTAACTCCTATTCAGAGAAAACCTAACCTTATGAGTTAAGGCATACTCGTCTGCTAACCTAGCAGACTCTGACAGTGTCGCTGCCGCTTTCTCATCTAAGTGCGTCCTTATTTCAGCCAAGACGCAGTTTTTAAACTCTTCAATCAGCATCAACTCTTTCAAGTTGTCAATATCCTCATCCGCCTCTTTTGAAGCACACCAATGATCAAAGTACACATGTTTTTCATGGGCAAACTCCATATATGTTTGGTTCCAAGGCTTTCTCAAACCTCGAAACCTTTGTCTGTACGCCTCCAGAACTAGCTCATAAACCTTAAGCACAGCATCTTTTTTAGCTTTCTTCAAAGTCATCGGGTCTGGCGATCTCAGAAATTCCCTAACATCCATTTCTGCTATTTTTCCACATACCCAAATCAAAAGAGATTTTCCCCAATCAATTCAAACAAGCCCCCCAACCAATTTGTTCATATCACGGACGCAGGCCCCAATTTTGTCATGTACCCCGTGACGGGTTAAAGAACCAGCAGAAAGGGAAAACACTTTGGAGTCCAGTATTGCTATTAACTAATGATATTTATTAGTAACTATGCAATACAGTAATATAAGTGCAGATATATTAAATAGGTTAGCAATGATTATATATATAAGTCAGTGTGGAAATATATGAATACCAAGCTTCTTCAAGTCTAGGGGTACATAGATAGTCTTACAATGATGAGTAAAGTTCAGTTCAGTTCGTGATATTTAGTTGAGTAGTGATGGAGAGAGAGGGAGAGATTTGAGACTTCAGGTGAGCTGACGCCATTGATCTTCCTGCTGTCCTCCAAAATCCTTTAGAAGTCACCAACTGTTACCACAACAAAGGGGACAGTTCTTCTGTGGTGGAATTATCAACCCAGGAGAGGGTTGGAAACATGAATAACTCCCCACCGGTCACGCCCTTTTCACACTATGAGAGCCACTGATCGATCCTCCAAAACCCACCTTTTCTGTGGGCACAACAAAGCTCATTCCATGTCCAAAACCATGTGCCTGAAGGTCTATCATCTGACCTTCTATTTATCTCACCGTGCTGAATACCTCAAGCAGCTCCTGCCTTCTCTCTCTGTAAGAACTTACAAGCAGGCAGCGTCCTTGTAGAAAGTATAAACAAACTGTGAGCGGTCTTCGCCTCTCTCTCGCTTTCTTTCTCTCTCTTTTTAACAAGGTATCTGTGTTCCACAACTCTCTCTCTCTTTTAAAAAGCCCAGTTCATAGGGGTAATTCAGGATCCCATCACACTATCTTGCAGAGGCAAATAACAGTCAGAGAAGTTTACAGTCAAACAGTACCTTTCCAAAACTCCCTGGAGTTTGGACGCTGGGTAAACGAATCTGCGGTTGCTGCAAATCCCCGCCAGCATATGTACTGTTCCGAAAAGTCCACAAAGAGACCAAAAAGAGCAACAAAGAGTGAGAGTTCACAACGTAACTGACAGGAGAAGTCCCTTTTCCAGGACTGGTCACCACATAATCCGAGACTTCGCAGGGATTCACCAAAGTGGGTGCCAAAAATCCACATTTGGATTACGAAATGTTAGTCACCTTTGAAATGCACAGAATTATCAACTACCCACTCCCTTTTGGGTTAGATCGAAGCTTGGCACTTTTCACTCTCACAATGACTCTGCTCCAAACACAACGATACTCCACCAAAGTGTCTCTGGAGCAATCTGCGCTGCTCCTTTTACACTCTTGGAGTAGGTCCTTGCATGACACTCAGAGAAACAAAGTCACAGATTCCCAGTACATCACGTACCATCCCAGGAATTGAAACTGGGGCTCATAACACCTCCCCCCAAGAAGAGAAAATTTTGATCTATCAGGAGCAAAATTTTAACTACAATTTACACAATATACAAATGTACAAAATCTATAAAATGTACCATACATGGACATGTATCATATGCACTCTACAAATTAATATATTACATGTGTATACAAATATCAAATTTCACTCTATTAATAAAAAAAATACATTGCAAATTCAACATCTGGACACTGAGCGAAATACATGTTAGTAGGGAAGTGGTGTTAGGTAAATTGAAGGGATTGAAGGCAGATAAATCCCCAGGGCCAGATGGTCTGCATCCCAGAGTGCTTAAGGAAGTAGCCCAAGAAATAGTGGATGCATTAGTGATAATTTTTCAAAACTCGTTAGATTCTGGGCTAGTTCCTGAGGATTGGAGGGTGGCTAATGTAACCCCACTTTTTAAAAAAGGAGGGAGAGAGAAACCGGGGAATTATAGACCGGTTAGCCTAACGTCGGTGGTGGGGAAACTGCTGGAGTCAGTTATCAAGGATGTGATAACAGCACATTTGGAAAGCGGTGACATGATCGGACAAAGTCAGCATGGATTTGTGAAAGGAAAATCATGTCTGACGAATCTCATAGAATTTTTTGAGGATGTAACTAGTAGAGTGGATAGGGGAGAACCAGTGGATGTGGTATATTTGGATTTTCAAAAGGCTTTTGACAAGGTCCCACACAGGAGATTAGTGTGCAAACTTAAAGCACACGGTATTGGGGGTAAGGTATTGGTGTGGGTGGAGAATTGGTTAGCAGACAGGAAGCAAAGAGTGGGAATAAACGGGACCTTTTCAGAATGGCAGGCGGTGACTAGTGGGGTACCGCAAGGCTCAGTGCTGGGACCCCAGTTGTTTACAATATATATTAATGACTTGGATGAGGGAATTAAATGCAGCATCTCCAAGTTTGCGGATGACACGAAGCTGGGTGGCAGTGTTAGCAGTGAGGAGGATGCTAAGAGGATTCAGGGTGACTTGGATTGGTTGGGTGAGTGGGCAAATTCATGGCAGATGCAATTTAATGTGGATAAATGTGAAGTTATCCACTTTGGTGGCAAAAATAGGAAAACAGATTATTATCTGAATGGTGGCCGATTAGGAAAAGGGGAGCTGCAACGAGACCTGGGTGTCATTATACACCAGTCATTGAAAGTGGGCATGCAGGTACAGCAGGCGGTGAAAAAGGCGAATGGTATGCTGGCATTTATAGCGAGAGGATTCGAGTACAGGAGCAGGGAGGTACTACTGCAGTTGTACAAGGCCTTGGTGAGACCACACCTGGAGTATTGTGTGCAGTTTTGGTCCCCTAATCTGAGGAAAGACATCTTTGCCATAGAGGGAGTACAAAGAAGGTTCACCAGATTGATTCCTGGGATGGCAGGTCTTTCATATGAAGAAAGACTGGATGAACTGGGCTTGTACTCGTTGGAATTTAGAAGATTGAGGGGGGATCTGATTGAAACATACAAGATCCTAAAGGGATTGGACAGGAAGATTGCAGGAAGATTGTTCCGATTTTGGGGAAGTCCAGAACGAGGGGCCACCGTTTGAGGATAGAGGTGAAGCCTTTTAGGACCGAGATTAGGAAAAACTTCTTCACACAGAGAGTGGTGAATCTGTGGAATTCTCTGCCACAGGAAACTGTTGAGGCCAGTTCATTGGCTATATTTAAGAGGGAGTTAGATATGGCCCTTGTGGCTACAGGGGTCAGGGGGTATGGAGGGAAGGCTGGGGCGGGGTTCTGAGTTGGATGATCAGCCATGATCATAATAAATGGCGGTGCAGGCTCGAAGGGCCGAATGGCCTACTCCTGCACCTATTTTCTATGTTTCTATGTTTCTAATTACATTATCTTTACCTCTAACCTGAGTTATTAAGAGATCGTATTCCTGTAAAATTAGAATCCAGTTCAGTAACCTTCTACATATTTTTATTTTTCATTTTACTCAAAAAAAACTAATGGGTTATGATCAGTGTAAGCCACGAGTGGTTTCTGAGTTGGGCCAACATACACATCAAAATGTTGCAGAGCCAAAATAAGGGATAATAATTCCTTTCTCACGTGGTTACCACAATACCACGCCCGAATTCAGCTACAGGTCATCCCAAAGTGGTGGCCACAGGATACTCAAACCGAATCCACGTATGGATTATCACCAACAGTAGCTTATCACAAGGGGACTATCTTCAAGGGAAAACTGCCAACCAGACAAGGATAGACACACTGGTAGATTCCACAAGGTTACCCCAATCACACCACGTGATAGCCACTTATCCAAACCCACGACATACGAAGTAACTCCAACTGTGATTTGCCACAGGGGTGCCTTCTTCAGTGAACTACCACACCCAGACAAGGATTAACACCCACGTGGTATTCACAAAGGTTTTCCCTCACCAAATAACCCACTCCTGTGGATTAACTATGTGACAACCACACTTTCGTATTTGAATGGAATCAAACTCACCCTTACGAGCTACTTGGAGAGAGTCCACTCTTTCTCACTAGATTTCTTCTTGTTTCAAACCTTCTCTCTCCTCTCTTCTCTGCAACTGCCTCCAGCTGCAGCAACCGTGAGAGTCATTTATCAATACTCTGGATTGATCCCAACTCACCCCTTTGGGCTACTGAACATTTTAATCAGCGACCCCACTCCTGGTATCTTTCCATGATCGACCCCAGCTCGACTCTGACCAGGTATCTGTGTGAGAGTCATCTGACCTTGCCTAAATAAACATGCTGCGAGCAGCCATAAACATCGATTGGCCATCAAATAACTCCACCTCTCTTTGCCATAGCAACTCAGCAATTCTGTAGTCAGTAGAAATCCAACAGAGCAAAAGTCAGTCTCAATTCTTTCAGGGTTTTAAAGTGACAGTCCACAGAAAAGATGAACCCTGGGGGTACATAACACTCCCCCAAAAGCAAAACTTTGATCAGGGAGCAAAATTTTTAACTGTAGATTACAGAGTGTAAAGCAATACATATGTGATTATTATGTAGCACATTACAGAAGCGTATTCAAATACTAGTTTCTATTTCACTCTTAAACGTAATGTCCAGACAGTCAATCAACCATGATTGCCTTTCACATGCTTTGTTACAAAATCAAATTCCTGCAAAACCAGATCCTGTTGTATTCAAAATGGAGTTTGATCAACCATTTTCCCTTGTCCACTTTAAAACAGAACAATTAGCCATCACATGATCAGCTTGCTTCCCAGCTCAAATAGGACCCTCAAAGACTGCCTGAACTTTACCCTGAACAGGTGCCAACTCATCACCAATGTTTTCTAAACTAATCACACTCGTTAAACTTACTGAAATCATGTTTGCCTTGTAGTAAGTTCCAAACAAGTCATTAATTCTTCCTGATGGCCACATCTGCACCAAGTGCACTGAGATGCAGCTCCTCAGAGACTGTGTTAGGGATCTGGAGCTGCAGCTTGATGACCTACTGCTTATCTGGGAAAGTGAAGAGGTAACAGACAGGAGCTACAGGGAGGTAGTCATCCCTACGCAACAGGGGTCCAAAAACTGGGTGACTGTCAGGAGAGGGAAGGAAAATGCCTGGATAGTGGAGAGCACACCTGTGGCTGTCCCCCTCAGCAACAAATATCTTGTTCTGGATGCTGTTGAGGGGGAATGACCTGACAGCCACTGTGACCGGGTCTCTGGCACTGAGCCTGGCGCTGTTGTGCAGGAGAGAAGGAGGGAGAAGAGGAATGCGGTTGTCATAGGGGATTCCATAGTCAGGAGAACAGACAGGAGATTCTGTGAGCCTGATAGAGATACCCACATGGTGTGTTGCCTCCCAGGTGCCAGGATATGGGATGTCTCAGATCGGGTTCAAAATATTCTGAAGGGAGAGGGCGAGCAGCCAGTTGTCTTGGTACATGTTGGTACCAATGACATAGATAGGACAAGGGAGGAGGTCCTGAAGAGAGATTTCTGGGAGTTAGGAAGGAAGCTGAGAAGCAGGACCTCCAGGGTAGTAATCTCGGGATTGCTACCTGTGCCACATGCTAGCAAGGGCAAGAATAGTAGGATCAGGCAGATGAATGTGCGGCTGAGAGACTGGCGCAGGGGGCAGGGCTTCAGGTTCTTGGATAATTGGGATCTCTTCTGGGGGAAGTATGACCTGTTCAAAATGGACAGGTTACACCTGAACCCGAAGGGGACCAATATCCTGGCGGGAAGGTTTAATAGAGCTGTTAGGGAGGGTTTAAACTAATTTGGCAGGGGGATGGGATCTGGAATGATAGAGTGGAGGAAGGGGAAAACAGAAATAAATCTAAGTAAAGATGTCAGGAAAGACAGGCAGGTGATGGGGCAAATTTGTAGCCATTGGGATGAGTTGCAGTGCAATAAAGTTGCTGTGAAATCAAAGCGAAAAGTACCAAATACTGGTCTTAAGGTGTTATACTTAAATGCACGCAGCACCGCAGCATAAGGAATAAGGTGGATGATCTTGTCGTACAGCTACAGATTGGCAGGTATGATATTGTGGCCATCTCTGAGACATGGCTAAAGGATGCATGTCTCTGGGAGCTGAACGTCCAAGGATACACGGTGTATCGGAAGGATAGGAAGGTAGGCAGAGGGGGAGGCGTGACTTTATTTGTAAGAAATGATATTAAATCATTAGAAAGAGGTGATATAGGATCGGAAGGTGCAGAATCTTTATGGGTTGAGCTAAGAAATCGCAGGGGTAAAAGGACCCTGATGGCCTCCAAACAACTGCAGTGATGTGGACTACAAATTACAACAGGAAATAGAAAAGGCTTGTCAGAAGGGCAGTGTTATGATAATTGTGGGGGATTTTAACATGCGAGTGGATTGGGAAAATCAGGTCGGCACTGGATCTCAAGAGAGAGAATTTGTAGGATGCCTGCGAGATGGCTTTTTAGAACAGCTTGCTGTTGAGCCCACTAGGGGATCGGCTGTACTGGATTGGGTATTGTGTAATGAACCAGAGATGTTTAAAGAGATTGAGGTAAAGGAACCCTTAAGAGGCAGTGATCATAACATGATTGAGTTCACTGTGAAATTTGAAAAAGAGAAGCCGAAATCTGATGTGTCGGTATTTCAGTCGAGTAAAGGAAATTACACTGGTATGAGAGAGGAACTGGCCAGAGTTGACTGGAAAGGGACCCTGGCGGGAAGGACAGCAGAGCAGCAGTGGCTGGAGTTTATGTGAGAAGTGAGGAAGGTGCAAGACAGGTATATTCCAAAAAAGAAGAAATTTTCGAATGGAAGAAGGATGCAACCGTGGCTGACAAGAGAAGTCAAAGCCAAAGTTAAAGCAAAGGAGAGGGCATACAAGGAAGCAAAAATTAGTGGGAAGACAGAGGATTGGGAAGTTTTTAAAAGCTTACAAAAGGAAACTAAGAAGGTCATTAAGAGGGAAAAGATGAACTATGAAAGGAAGCTAGCAAATAATATCAAAGAGGATACTAAAAGCTTTTTCAAATATATAAAGAGTAAAAGACATGTAAGAGTAGATATAGGACCGATAGAAAATGATACTGGAGAAATTGTAATGGGAGATAAGGAGATGGTAGAGGAACTGAACGAGTATTTTGCATCAGTCTTCACTGAGGAAGACATCAGCAGTATACTGGACACTCAAGGGTGGCAGGGAAGAGAAGTGTGTGCAGTCACAATTACGACAGAGAAAGTACTCAGGAAGCTGAATAGTCTAAAGGTAGATAAATCTCCCGGACCAGATGGAATGCACCCTCAGGTTTTGAAGAAAGTAGCTGTGGAGATTGAGGAGGCATTAACTATGATCTTTCAAAGGTCGATAGATTCTGGCATGGTTCCGGAGGACTGGAAGATTGCAAATGTCACTCCGCTATTTAAGAAGGGGGCAATGAAGCAAAAAGGAAATTATAGACCTGTTAGTTTAACATCGGTGGTTGGGGTTGTTGGAGTCGATTGTCAAGGATTAGGTTACAGAGTACCTGGAGGCATATGACAAGATAGGCAGAACTCAGCATGGATTCCTTAAAGAAAAATCCTGCCTGACAAACCTATTACAATTTTTTGAGGAAATTACAAGTAGGCTAGACAAGGGAGATGCAGTGGATGTTGTATATTTGGATTTTCAGAAGGCCTTTGACAAGGTGCCATACATGAGGCTACTTAACAAGATAAGAGCCCATGGAATTATGGGAAAGTTATATACGTGGATAGAGCATTGGCTGATTGGCAGGAAACAGAGAGTGGGAATAAAGGGATCCTATTCTGGTTGGCTGCCGGTTACCAGTGGTGTTCCACAGGGGTCAGTGTTGGGGCCGCTTCTCTTTACATTGTACATCAACGATTTGGATTATGGAATAGATGGCTTTGTGGCTAAGTTTGCTGATGACACAAAGATAGGTGGAGGGGCCGGTAGTGCTGAGGAAACGGAGAGTCTGCAGAGAGACTTGGATAGATTGGAAGAATTAGCAAAGAAGTGGCAAATGAAATATAATGTTGGAAAGTGTATGGTTACGCACTTTGGCAGAAGAAATAAACGGGCAGACTGTTGTTTAAGTGGAGAGAGAATTCAAAGTTCTGAGATGCAACGGGACTTGCGAGTCCTCATACAGGATACCCTTAAGCTTAACCTCCAGTTTGAGTCGGTGGTGAAGAAGGCGAATGCAATGTTGGCATTCATTTCTAGAGGAATAGAGTATAGGAGCAGGGATATGATGTTGAGGCTCTATAAGGCGCTGGTGAGACCTGCTTTGAATGCTGCATATTTGCCTTCTTCGGGGGGTGACTGTATGAAATTCCCAATCTGTGCGGTTGTCTCCTGGTCAAAGGAGCTCACCACGTAATAGTAACATGTGGAATCCGAAGGTATCTGCCGAATCTGGAACTGGGCTTCTGCTTGGTCAAACCACACGCATGATCGCAGCATCCAGAAAGTTGGCAGTTTTAGCGAAACTGCGTGAACAGATGAAGAGTCAATCATCTTTGGTCGAAATCCCGTTTGGACCGTTGGGGTCACCGGTGTAGTGATGTGCTACACACAGAGCAAGAAATAACGACATGCTGTCTGTAAGTCGCACTCGAGACTCATTTTATTCAAACTTCACGGCACTGGCTTTTAAGCAGTTCCCTTCCAGCGCTCTCCGGGTGGAAATGACATCAGAGGTGCATTACAAAAATCTCTCCCTGCGCGCGGGCTATTTTGTGAGCCGGTTCGCTTGTGTAGAAAGTGGGTCGCCACAACAGCTCTGTTCTCCCTCCAGCTCAGACACCATCTTCCAGCAGTATGGTTATCAGAAATGCATGCAGTCATCCAAATGTTTTATAAAGTTGCAATATAACTAACAACACGCATCTATCCAATCCAGCTTCCGAAGTTCAGATGCTTTAACTCTTCAGAGTATAGCTGGCTGGCACAGTGTGTTTAAAGATTCAAGAGAGTCCCACTAATTGGCAATCATGTTTTGAGTGCCAAGGATTGTTTCAATAGGTACATTTAATGTCAGAAAAATATATACAATATACATCCTGAAATTCTTTTTCTTTGCAAACATCGATGAAAACAGAGGAGTGCCCCAAAGAATGACTGAGTTAAATGTTAGAACCCCAAAGCTCCCCCCTCCCACACATAAGTAGCAGCAAAGCAATGATCTCCCCTCCCCCACCATCAAAAAAGCAATGGCACCCCCCACTGAGCACTCAAGCATGCAGCAAAGCATCAGTGAAGACACAGACCCCAAAGTCTGCTCACTCACCCAGTATTCGTCATACCACAGGCTCTCTCTCTCTCCCTAATAAGGGAAAAAGAGGTGTCCCTGCTTCATGGCGAGAGGGGAGACAAAACAAAAGAACTTGCTGATTTCTGGGTGTTAAAAGTCCGCTGCATTGCTTCTTCCGAGCTCTGTGCCCTAAGAACTCTGGTCTCTGTGCACACAGCCAGCAGGCAGCTCGCTGCTTTCCCTGCTTTCAATTTTCCATCTCCCACGACACACGAGTTTTCTGCAGCGCAACTGGCCTTGAATCCACCCACCTCCAGAGCCAAGAAATCCAGCACCCTGAAGGTGCACTGGTCTTCTGGGCTGCGTCCTGGGCATATTGAATAGCGGCCAGTCATGAGATCCCGATAGCGGGTTCCGTTTCCGCAAAGAACCAAAGTCAGTGTGTAACTCCAGGTCAGGGTCTTCAGAAGAACCCTGAAAGAGAAAAATAGAGATAGTAAAGATAGAAATAGAGCTGTTTCTGAAAGATGCAAGCAAAGGAGTCGCCATTAGGTGCCATCACCCTCCTGAGCACCTTCATCCTCCTGAACTGGGGTTTGGTGCTCAATCGTAAGCCTACTCATGATTTCATCTAGTGTTGGTTTTATGCTCAGATTCTCGGTCCAGTTTGAGAGCGTGTCTCGATCCTAGCTTTGGATACTCCAGCATTTGGGTCCAAGACATCCTTGTCAAGGACTCCCTTCACAGTACAATTGAACCAACATGGACCCAGCGGGGTATCGGAGCCTTTCACCAGCAGTGGCAAGCCATAACGAAAAAATTTCAAAACAGAGCCTACAGATCGCCAGGTTGCCGTGTGCCAGCTACTGCAGGGAGGAAGCCAAAGTCACTCGAGTGAGGCCGTCGGTCGCTCTGTGGAACCAGTCCATCTTCCAATCACGGAGAGTTTTGACAGTAACCCGGATTCTTGCTGCAGTCTCCTCATCCAATGCTCATTAGCATTTGAACTCCAGCCGTCCCGGTTCCCTTTGGAGCATGAAAAGGTGCCCTTCATTATCTCGCTAGAAGATAGGCCTGGGCTATCGGCAGTGGGAATGGAGGTCAGAGATTTGCTCAGATTCAGAGGAGTTCATGACTCCAGCAGAGCCAGCCAAGCCTCGGACTGCCTAATGAAGATTCAACAGGGTGGAAGGTCAGCAGTCGACTATGTGATTGAATTTAGGACCTTGGCCCAAGAGAGTGGCTGAAACAAGGAAGCCTTGACCACACTATACCACCACGGACTCCAAAATGAACTGAAGGATGCCCTCACCTTGGTAGAACCAGCCCAGTACTTAGAGGTTCTGATTAACCAATGTATCTCTTAATAATCGTCAGGCAGAGCGTAAGTGGGGCAACATCAAGAGGTCGAAGAGGGCTAGCCTGAGCCTGGACTCAATGTGTTGCTGTTCCACACAGTCCAACAGCTTGATAGAGCATGTGAACCAAGATCTGGAACGAACTTTCAAGTGCCTGAAACTCTGAAAGACCAAATGAGTGGCGTAACCATTTGATGTAGGCAAAGGTTGCCCACAACACTTTTGGCATTCAATGCACAGGATGTCCCCTTTCGACTGCCAATTTGTGTATTCTTTGCCAGTCTTTCCAGAATAAGAGGCTGAGGTTGGGGTCCCTGCAGCCAAAGATCTCATCCAACACTGAAAGCTAAAATGGATTACGGCAAAAGAGAATTTGCTGGACTCTACCCAGAAAGCAGAGCCCAAGGTGACCTGAAGGAGAAGACCTGCTTTACAGCCTGGGCAACAGATCTGACTGTCCACTCATGATTTGCCTCTGCGAGTAGAGTCTGGGAAATTGGCACTCAAATTTATTGGGCCCTTCAGGATTCTCACGAAGGTAAACCCAGTAGACCTTCCCTGCTTCCAGACCGTCCAGTCCTGTTAAAATGAGAAACCTGTACCATTCTTTGATCTTGCAGTTCATACCAACACTGTGTTAACACACCAATCTCCTCTCCCTGGCATCTGAGGAATTGGTGTGGTAAACCTTTGTGGCACTACACCTGTGGAAAGAACATCCTTCTTAGACAAGCTGACTAAACTGCTATGGCCTCACCATAGCCTTGTACAGCTGAAGAAGCACATGCCTGCCTCTGTTCTTAAATTCTCCACTGATGGTTTTTTACTTTTATTGCCTTTAGTTTATACAGTGGATTACAGTTAATTGGGCCAGTGGTTAATTGGGGGCAGCTACTTATTTGGGAGAACTCTTAAAGATCAAAACCTAATTGAGAAAAGAGCCGGGATTACCTTCCTTTATTTGGGATACTACGCCACTTAATTGTCTTTAAATGGTGTCAGTTGCATATGCTTTCTGTTCAAAAAGCAGTGATCTGTAACCGATAGTTGGCAAAAAGTAGGCAGAAAGACAGCTCGAAATTGTTTTTCTCACTAAGGTTTTCAAGATTTCATGCTTGGAGATGCTAGAAATGGCTAGAAATGAAAATGAAATGATTTCACTACTGTCACATACCCTGTGACAGGTTAAAGAACCAGCAGGGATGGAAAAATCTTTGGAGTCCCATATTGCTATTAACTAATGATATTTATTAGTAACTATGCAATACAGTAATATAAATGCAGATAAATCAAACAGGTTAGCAAATGATTATATATAAGTAAGTGTGGAATATATATGAAAAGCAATTTTCTTCAAGTCTAGGGGCAAATAGATAGTCTTACAATGATGAGTAAAGTTCAGTTCAGTTCATGGTATTGAGTTGGGTAGTGATGTGGAGAGAGAGAGAGAGATTTGAGTCTTCAGGTGAATTGATGCCGTCGATCTTCCCGTTGTCCATAGAAAAAAAACTACAGCACAGAAACAGGCCTTTTGGCCCTTCTTGTACTCCGAAATCCTTTAAAAGTCACTGACTGTAACCACAACAAAGGGGACCGTTCTTCTGTGGTGGAGCTATCAACCCAGGCGAGGGTTGGACACACAAACACCTCCCCACCGGTCACTTCCTTTTCATACTGCAAGAGCCACTGATCGATCCGCCTGATCGATCCTCCAAAAACCCACTTTTTCTGTGGGCACAACAAAACTCACTAAATCTCAAATGAGGGCCGTGAGAAATCAGCTGGGGAGAAATTGCTCATCCGCCCCCGGCCTCGTCCAGGTAGGCAAGAAATGGATCCCAGATAGCCAAAAATTTTTTAATTGAATTGGTTCTCAAGAACATAAGTTTCTCCATCTGTATGACTGAGATCATATCAGCCATCCATCTCCGAAAGGAAGGGGGAGAAGGTGATTTCCATTCCCTCAAGATAAGTCTTTTGGCAACAATCATCCCCAGCATCAGAGACTGTTGTATGGCTGCAGGGAAACAAATAGTAGATTGCGAGCAGCCAACTATAGCGAGACCTGCTTCCAAGGGGAAGGATCTTTGAGTACAAGTCGAATATTTTGGACCAAAATCCAGTCAGTAATGGGCAAAACCAAAAGGTGTGTGACAACGTGGCTTCCATCCCTGTCCCTTGGCATCTATCACACATTGGCGAGACAGAAGGGTAAATCCTGTGCAATCTAAGATTAGAGTAATGGAGATGGTGGACAACTTTGAACTGGATCAGTTGGTGCCTGCTGTTAACAGAGCAAGCCTGTATCATAGACAATTACTTATCCCAGGCAGCTTCAGATAATTCAATGCCCAACTCCTCTCTCCAGGCGTCTCTAATCTTCACAGTAGACGCTACAGTGCAATTATCAAACAAACGTACAAACTTAGAAACGAGATGCCTGGAGTCAGGAGGATTCTTTAAAATATCAAAAAACATATGTTTCCCTGGAAGGATTTCAAAATTACAAATCTTAGATTGAATGTAGTGTCTAATTTGTAAGTAACGAGAAAAGTGTGAATGAGGCAGCTCAAATTTCTCTTTCAGCAGACTAAATGTTGCAAACCATCCCTCTATGTACAGGTCTTCAATAGAAATTAGACCCTTCGCCCTCCAAGCATAGTGAGTTTTATCTGACCATGAGGGTAGAAAGGAGTGATTGAAACAGACTGGTGTTTGTACAGAGGTCTCTGGTAAATTCAGAACGCTCCTAATCTGATATAGAATTCTGATGGAGGTTTTCAAAACAAAACTCAAACTTTTTGAAGTCCCAGCCTTCTCTAACTTGAACAGCATGCCTGGCAAGGAGGAATTGACGACAGAGTTAGACTCCATATATAGCCACAAGGGAGCCCCAGGGGCTAGGTTATCCAGAGTCCCCGTTACCAAAACATTAAAGTCCTAGCATTGACAGCCCAATTAATAGTGTCTAAATACAGGTAATCCCAGCCCTCCTTCAGACTTGGGCTTTTGTAAATGAATTTTCGAAATCCTGTCATTCTTATAATTCCAGATATAAGACAATATTATGGAGTCTAATTCTTTAAAGAAAGCTGATGTAAGAAAAATGGGGAGATTTTGACAAAGATGGAGAAAGCTAGGAAGGGAAACCATTTTAACAAAATTTATACGACCAATCATGGACAGAGGTAGGGTTTTCCAACTTTCTATATTCTGTTTAAGTTTTGAAATAAACTCTGTGAAGTTTAGTTTAAATATTAATTTAGGATCTTTGGGGATTGTCAAGCCAGGATAAGTAAAGTGATTTTTAACTACTTTGAATGGGACACTTTCCAAAAAACCCTGCTGTAGTCATTGGAGAGGGGCACAAAGTCACTTTTTGTCCAATTGATTGAGTATCCCGATCGTCTGCCAAAAGAGGTGATTAAATCTAGAAGAGGGACTGACTTTTCTGAGTTTTGTAAGTAGAGTATCACATAGTCAGCATATAAACTAATAAGTGTTTCATTACCTCCCACCTTCAAACCCAGAATATTTGGGTGACTTCTTATTTTTAAGGCAAGGAGCTCTACCACGATGGCAAAAAGGGCCGGCGAGAGAGGGCACCCCTGCTGGACTGAACGGTGTAGGGGAAACAAGAGTTGACTTGTCACCATTAGTTATAATAGAACACATTGGGCTGGCATATATCAGTTTTACCCAAGATACAAATGACTCACCAAACCCAAACCTGTACAGTGACTCAAACATGTAAGGCCACTCAATCTGGTCAAAAGCCTTCTGTGCATCAAGGGACAAGACTGCTGCCCCATTAGCTTTCCCATGATCAGCATATATAGTATTAAGGAGGCATCTGACATTGGAAGAAGAGAACCTACCAGGGACAAATCCTGTCTGATCAGGATGAATGATAGATGACAAATACTTATTTCGTCAGTTAGCCAGCATTTTAGTAATTACCTTTCTATCGAAATTCTGAAGTGCAATGGGCCTATAGCTGGCCGGGTCTGTTTCCTCTGTACCTTTCTTTAAAATGAGGGAAATGTTAGCTTCGTACAATGTTCTAGGCAAGGCTTTATCTCTCTTAGAGCAAGATATCATTCTGAGGAGAAGTGGGGCAAGGATATCACAGAATTTCTTATAAAATTCACTGCCAAATCCATCTGGCCCAGCAGCCTTGCCAGATGGAAATGACTTAATGGCAGAAGTTATTTCTTCCAATGTGAAGTCAGAATCTAAGTACTCCCTAGCAGTGTCACTAAGTTTTGGCATTACAAAAGAATCAAAGAAGTCATTCAAATCAGATTGAGTGGCATTGCATTTAGAGGTGTAGAGTTCACTGTAAGATTCTTTAAAACAGTCACTTATCTCCTTGGGGTTAGTTAATGGGGTACCCACCCTCGATCTAATGCAATGAATTGACCTTAGGGCCTGGCCGCCCCTGAGCTGCCGCGCCAGGAGCCCCTCAGGCTTGTCCCCCATTTTGAAATGCTTTTGTCTTAATTTTAAGAGCGGGTTATTTATTTGACTACCCAAGATATAATTGTACTCATATTTAAGCTTCATTATTTTATTATAATCTTCAGAGGATTTCGAAGCCTGGTATGTCGCTTCGAGGGTTGGGAGAGTATTCTCAAATTCTAATAATCGCCCTTCTCTCTCTGTCTTAGCAGCAGATTCATATGAAATTATATACCCACGAATTACAACTTTTAATGTCTCTCAGAGTGTGGAATCTGACATCTCGCCATTATCGTTAATTTCTATAAAATCTTTTAATCTGGTGGTGATATATTCTATAAATTTCTTATCGGTGAGTAGGGAGGGGTTAAAATGCCAGGAATAGATTCATTTGGAAAGGGAGAGATTTAGGGACATTGTCAAGGGGCTATGGTCAGAATTTAATCTATTATGATATTAAATGAGAGTCAACCAAAAAATAGTCTATTCTACTATAAGATTTGTGAACATGAGAATAATAAGAATAGTCCTTGTTGGTGGGATGTTGAACTCGTCAGATATCTACTAAATTCCTAGATTTAATCAAATTATTTAGGACCTGCACTGACACGATGTTTGAGGGTGGGCGGGAGGACAACCTATCTAAATATGGATCCAGGTAGCAATTCAAGTCACTGCCGATTATTATATTTGAGTTGCTGGCATCCAGAAGTAAATCAAAAACTTTCCTAAAAAAATTTGGCTCATCTGTGTTTGGACCATAAATATTAAGGAAGGTTAGCGGAAACAAATTAATGGTGCTAGAGATCATAATAAACCTGCCGAGAGGATCTGTGGTCATGGAAGTTAGTTGAAATGGAATATTTTTCCTAAAGAGGATAGCCACACCACGGGCATGAGAAGTAAATGGTGACTAGTAAACCTGCGATATCCAGCTAGATCTCAATCTGCATGGCTCAGTTACTTTGATCTGGGTTTCCTGTAGAAAAATCACATCTGCCGATAGAGATTTGAGATGTCTAAAAACTTTATCCCTCTTAACAACATGACAAAGGCCCTTAACATTCCACGAGACTATTGTAATATCTTTATCCACGAGACTATTGTAATATCTTTACCCCCGCCCCAGCTGCGTTCTACCGCAAGGCCTCTGCATATGAGAATAAAAAAGAGATTATTAGAGTTGGGCACAAACATAGTAAACAATGCAAAATAACTGGCAGCCTCATAAGAACACAACATACACAAAAAAATGCATGTCTGAGCTATAAACAGGAACAACACACACCCTAACCCACCCCACTTCGTGTCTCCCTAAACTAGACACATAGTTCCCATTTCCATCCCAAAAGGAGCTGCTGGGCAGGTAACTAACATTACACAATTATCACAAACCCCCTCTCTGAGAACATTTATAACACAAGTTATATAATACCATTAAGCAAATGCTATTAGGGCTGGGGAGTTATCCAATGTCTGCACCTGAAGCTGAAGCTGAACATTCATGACACCAACTCAAATTTAACCCTTATAATAACAAAAATATTTAGAACATTCTCTGCAAATAAATCCCAGTGCGTCATACAGCATTGCAAAACTACTAGCAAGTCCCTCCCCTTACCCCAACATGGAAATTGGCACAAATATAAGCTGAATAAACAGTGTCAATATATCTACTCCCTTTTGAGTGCATTATTCCTTTCCAAAGAAGTTCTTTACTGACCCGTTGTTAGCACTAACTTCGGCAGTTGGCAGTCTTGGCTTTTTTTGCCTTCAGCATTGTCAAACTTTTCCAGACACTTAGTTTAGACATACACTGTTGGCCTGAATGAATAAAACACGGTATAATAGTAATTTTATCGAGGCCTCGGAGAGGAACACCGACCAAACACATCTAATCCATACGCATGCGCACTGGCACCAGTGTCTGTGATGTTTTTGATCGTTTCCACAATATCTTGAAATGGGAAGAACACCAGAGGTTGTGGTACATATTGGTACCGACGACATAGGTAGAAAAAAGGAAGAGATCCTGAAAACAGACTACAGGGAGTTAGGGAAGAAGTTGAGAAGCAGTACCTCAAAGGTAGTAATCTCGGATGTGCTGCCTGTGCCACGCGACAGTGAGTATAGGAATAGAATAAGGTGGAGGATAAATGCGTGGCTGAGGGATTGGAGGAGGGGGCAGGGATTCAGATTTCTGGATCATTGGGACCCCTTCTGGGCAGATGTGACTGTACATAAAAGATGGGTTGCACTTGAATCCGAGGGGGACAAATATCCTGGTTTGCTAAGGCTTTTGGGGGAAAGTTTAAACTAGAATTGCTGGGGGGATGGGAACCAAACTGAAGTGATGGAGAAAAGGGAGGTTGGCTCACAAATAGAAAAACTTGGAGACAGTGCAAAAGGGAGAATATGCAGGTGATAGAGAAGGGATGCGCTCAGACTGATGGTTTGAGATGTGTCTATTTTAATGCGAGGAGTGCTAAGAATAAAGCAGATAAGCTTAGAGCATGGATCAGCACTTGGGAGCTATGATGCAGGTTGATGCAGGGGTTGGAATGAGCTATGGCTTGGTTGGTGCAGGGGCAGGAATGGCTACATCAAGTGCCTGGCTTTAGATGTTTCAGAAAGGATATGGAGGGAGGCAAAAGAAGTGGGGGTGTGGCACTGTTGATCAGAGATAGTGTCACGGCTGCAGAAAAGGAGGAAGTCATGGAGGGGTTGTCTATGGAGTCTCTGTGGGTAGAAGTTAGGAATAGGAAGGGGTCATAAATCTACTTGGTGTTTTTATAGACCACCCAATAGTAACAGGGACATAGAGGAGCATATAGGGAGACAGATTCTGGAAAGCAGTAATAATAACAGGGTTGTTGTGGTGGGAGATTTTAATTTCGCAAATATTGATTGGCATCTCCCTAGAGTGAGGGGTTTAGATGGGGTAGAGTTTGTTAGGTGAGTTCAGGAAGATTTCTTGACACGATATGTGGAGAGGCTGCACTTGATCTGGTATTGGAAAATGAACCTGGTCAGGTGTCAGGTCTCTCAGTGGGAGAGTATTTTGGAGATAGTGATCACAATTCTATCTCCTATACCATAGCATTGGAGAGGGATAGGAACAGACAAGTTAGGGAAACGTTTAATAACGTTTAACGAGTAAGGGGAAATATGAAGCTATCAGGCAGGAACTTGGAAGCATAAATTGGAAACAGATGATCTCAGGAAAAATGTACAGAAGAAATGTGGCAAATGTTCAGGGGGTTCTGAGTAAGTACGTTCCAATGGGACATGGAAAGGATGGTAGGGTACAGGAACTGTGGTGTACAAAAGCTGTTGTAAATCTGGTCAAGAAGAAAAGAAGAGCTTACGAAAGGTTCAATAAACTGGTAATGATAGGAATCTAGAAGATTATAAGGCTAGCAGGAAGGAGCTTAAGAATGGAATTGGGAGAGCCTGAAGGGGCCATGAGAAGGCCTTGGTGGACAGGATTAAGGAAAACCCCAAGGCATTCTACAAGTAGGTGAAGAGCAAGAGGATAAGACGTGAGAGAGTAGGACCAATCAAATGTGACAGTGGAAAAGTGTGTATGGAACCAGAGGAAATAGCAGAGGTACTTAATGAGTACTTTGCTTCAGTATTCACTACGGAAAAGGATCTTGGCGTTTGTAGGGATGACTTACAGCGGACTGAAAAGCTTGAGTATGTAGATATTAAGAAAGAGGATGTGCAGGAGCTTTTGGAAAGCATCAAGTTGGATAAGTCACCAGGACCAGACGAGATGTACCCCAGGCTACTGTGGGAGGCGAGGGAAGAGATTGCTGAGCAATTTGCATCATCACTGAAGAGGGAAGAGGTTCTGGAGGATTGGAGGGTTGCAGATGTTGTTCCCTTATTCAAGAAAGGGAGTAGGGATAGCCTGGAAAATTATAGGCCACTGAGTCTGACTTCAGTGGTTGGTAAGTTGATGGAGAAGATCCTGAGAGGCAGGATATAAGAACATTTGGAGAGGCATAATATGATTAGGAATATTCAGCATGGCTTTGTGAAACGCAGGTCATGCCTTACGAGCCTGATTGAATTTTTTGAGGATGTGACTAAACAGATTGATGAAGGTAGAGCCGTAGATGTAGTGTATATAGATTTTTGCAAGGCTTATTGAGAAAGTAAGGAGGCATAGGATCCAAAGGGACATTGCTTTGTGGATCCAGAAATGGCTTGACCACAGAAGGCAGAGAGTGGTTGTAGAGGGTTCATATTCTGCCTGGAGGTCGGTGACCAGTGGTGTGCCTCAAGGATCTGTTCTGGGACCCCTACTCTTTGTGATTTTTATAAATGACCTGGATGAGGAGGTGGAGAGATGGGTTAGTAAATTTGTTGATAACACAAAAGTTGGAGGTGTTATGGATATTATGGAGGGCTGTCAGAGGTTACAACATTGATAGGATGCAAAACTGGGCTAAGAAGTGGCAGATGGAGTTCAACCCAGATAAGTGTGACGTAGTTCATTTTGGTCGGTCAAATATGATGGCAGAATATAGCATTAATGGTAAGACTCTTGGCAGTGTGGAGGATCAGAGGGATCTTAGGGCCCGAGTCCATAGGGCACTCAAAGCAACTACGCAGGTTGACTCTGTGGTTAAGAAGGCATGCGGTGCACTGGCCTTCATTAATCGTGGGATTGAGTTTAAGAGCCGAGAGGTAATATTGCAGCTATATAGGTCAGACCCCACTTGGAGTACTGTGTTCAATTCTGGTTGCTTCACTACAGGATGAACGTGGAAACTGTAGAAAGGGTGCAGAGGAAATTTACAAGGATGTTGCCTGGATTGGTGAGCATGCCTTATGAGAATAGGTGGAGTGAACTCGGCCTTTTCTCCTTGGAGTGACAGAGGATGAGGAGTGACCTGATAGAGATGTACAAGATAATGAGAGGCATTGATCATGTGGATAGTCAGAGGCTTTTCCACAGGGCTGAAATGGCTAGCACAAGAGGGCATAGTTCTAAGGTGCTTGGAAGTAGGTACAGGGGAGATGTCGGGGGTAAGTTTTTTTATGCAGAGAGTGGTGAGTGTGTGGAATGGGCTGCCGCTGGCGGTGGTGGAGGGGGAAACGAGAGGGTCTTTTAAGAGACTCCTGGATGACTACATGGAGCTTAGAAAAATAGAGGGCTATGGGTAAAGCCTGGGTAGTTCTAAGGTAGGGACATGTTCAGCACAGCTTTGTGGGCCAAAGGGCCTGTATTGTGCTGTAGGTTTTCTATGTTTATGTTTCTAAGATTGTGAGAGGTAAAGATAGGGTGGACAGGAGCATCTGTTTACTACGGTTGAAATATCTAATACCAGAGGGCATGCATTGAAGGTGAGAGGGGTCAGGTTCAACGGGGATGTGAGGAGTAAGTTTTTTACTCAGAGAGTGGTGGATGCCTGGAATGGGCTGCCTGATATGGTGGTAGATGCAAATACATTAGAGGCTTTTGAGAGTTGTTTTAATAGGCACATGGATGTAAGGAAGATGGAGGGATTAGTGTTTGGGTGTTTTTTGATATGCTTTTTAGCTGGTTCAGAATAACACTGTGGGCCAAATAGCCTGCTCCTGTGCTGTATTCTTTTGTGTTCTCTGTTCCATGTTCTATGCTGTAGGCGTGGATCTATTGGGCTGAAAGGCTTGTTCTTCTGCTGTCTATTTCTCTGACTGAACAAATTCCTTAAAAAACAAGGTTACATCAAATGATTTTCCTTCCAACAGGATCTAGGATTACAGTCCCTTTCTCCTAGAATCCAGACACAAATTTCCTTTGCCATTGAGATCCAAAGATGGATCTCAATCCTTCCCTCTGATCTGTCAACTAATCTTTTATTCTCCATGCTTCTTCTACAGGCTCCCAGAAGGAAGAGATCCTTCAGCCACCACTGGCTCACTCACCCACCAAGCGCTTCTCCATGTTCAACATTCTTCACACACCACACACTGGCAAACAGAGGACAAAACAAGTGGCTTGGCGAGAGGTAAGGATCACTCCAGGAGTGATCATAACTGACATTCACAGCATGGGATTTGGCCCTTCAACCCAAAATCCATCTTGTCTACCAAAGTTAGTCTTAACCTTTCCTATCTATGTACTAATTCCAACGTCTTTAAAATGTTGTAATTGTGCTCACTTCCTCTGGCAGCTTTTTCTAGATTCTAACCACTAATATGTAAAATATTTGCCCCTCAGGTCCACCGATCTTTCTCCTCTTACTTTGAGCCTATGCCCTCTAGTTTCAGATTGCCCTACCCTGTAGAAAAAAAGTGAGTGTAGTTACTTAAACCCTTAAGTAACTTCCAGGGAAAACAGACACAGTCTATCCAGCCCCTCTTTGTAACTCAAGCCCTCCAATCCCGGCAATATCTTTGTGAATGTTTTCTGTAGCCTCTCTAGCCTAATCATATCCTTCAGTAGTATGGTGACCAGAACTGCACACAGAACTCTAACCAGCATTTGGTAACACTGTAACATGACATTCAACTTTAGTACTTTGAGCCATAAGCCTTCTTCACCACCCTGTGCACATGCCTTGCTGCTTTCATTGAACTCTGTTCAGCATTCCCCAGAGGAGTCATGTAGGGGAAAACAGAAAGCGAAGTGCTTGGTGGAGGATCCCATTAGTCTCTCTATGCAACTCCCTTGTCCACTCGTTTCTCCCCATTGATCTCCCTCCTGGTACTTACCTGTACAAGCAGAACAAGTGCTACACCTGCCTCTAAATTTCCCCTCTCAATAGCATTCAGGGCCCCAAACACTCATTCCAGGTGAGGCGACATTTTACCTGTGAATCTGTTGCGTCATCTAATATATCCAATGCACTCGGTATGGCCTTGTGTATGTCAGTGAGACCTGACGTCCTGACATAAATTAGGAGCTTGCTTCGCCAAGTACCTCCGCTCCATCTGCCAGAAAAAGTGGGATCTCCCAGTAGCCACCCATTTCAATTCTCCTTCCCATTCCCATTCTAACGTGTCAGTCCATGGCCTCCTCTACTGCCGCTATGAAGCCACACTCAGGTTGGAGGAGCAACACCTTATATTTTGTCTGAATAGCCTCCAAACCGATGGCATGAACATCGATTTCTCGAACTCCTGAAAATTGCCACCCCCCCACCATTCCCCCACTTCACCAATCCTGTTTCCCTCTCTTACCTTGATCCTTACCTGCCCCTCTGGTGCTCCGCCTTCTTCCTTATTTCCATGGTCTTCTACCCTCTCCTATCAGATTCCCCCTTCTCCAGCCCTTTGTATCTTTCAGCAATCAACTTCCTGCTCTTTACTTCACCACTCCCTGTCTCCTAGTTTCACCATCACCTACAACCTTTACTCTTCCTACGCTCCCCCCACCTTCTTACTCTGACCTCTCACCTTTTTTTCCAGTCCTGATGAAGGGTCTCAGCCGAAAATTCGACTGTTTATTCCTTTCCATAGGTGCTGCCTGGCTTGCTAAATTCCTGCAGCATTTTGTGTGTGTTGCCTTGGATTTCCAGCATCTGCAGATTTTCTCATGTTTGTGGACCCATCTGCCAATCCTTTGCCACTTTCCCAGATGATCTGGAATCAATTCTAACCATAAAATTTAGGAGCAGAATTAGGCCATTTGGCTGATCCATTTTCCTCTCAGCTCTTATCTCCTGCAGCACACATAAAAGTTGCTGGTGAACGCAGCAGGCCAGGCAGCATCTATTGGAAGAGGTAAAGTCGACGTTTCGGGCCGAGACCCTTCGTCAGGACTAATTAAAAGAAGAGCTAGTAAGAGATTTGAAAGTGGGAGGGGGAGGGAGAGATCCGAAATGATAGGAGAAGACAGGAGGGGGAGGGATGGAGCCAAGAGCTGGGCAGTTGATTGGCAAAAGGGATATGAGAGGATCATGGGCCAGGAGGCCTAGGGAGAAAGAAAGGGGGGGGGGAAGCTCAGAGGATGGGCAAGGGGTATAGTCAGAGGGACAGAGGGAGAAAAAGGAGAGAGAGAAAAACAAAAGTGTGTATATAAATAAATAATGGATGGGGTATGAGGAGGAGGTGGGGCATTAGTGGAAGTTTGAGAAGTCAATGTTCATGCCATCAGGTTGGAGGCTACCCAGATGGAATATAAGGTGTTGTTCCTCCAACCTGAGTGTGGCTTCATCTTTACAGTAGAGGAGGCCGTGGATAGACATATCAGAATGGGAATGGGACATGGAACTAAAACGTGTGGCCACTGGGAGATCCTGCTTTCTCTGGTGGACAGAGCATAGGTGTTCAGCGAAACGATATCCCAGTCTGCGTCAGGTCTCGCCAATATATAAAAGGCCACATCAGGAGCACCGGACGCAGTATATCACCCCAGCTGACTCACAGGTGAAGTTTCGCCTCACCTGGAAGGACTGTCTGGGGCCCTGAATGGTGGTGAGGGAGGAAGTGTAAGGGCATGTGTAGCACTTGTTCCACTTACAAGGATAAGTGCCAGGAGGGAGATCGGTGGGGAAGGATGGGGGGGATGAATGGACAAGGGAGTCGTGTAGGAAGCGATCCCTGCGGAAAGCTGAGGGGGGGAGGGAAAGATGTGCTTAGTGGTGGGATCCCGTTAGAGCTGGCGGAAGTTACAGAGAATAATATGTTGGACCCAGATGCTGGTGGGGTGGTAATGCCCCACCTCCCCCTCGTACCCCATCCGTTATTTATTTATATACACACATTATTTTTCTCTCTCTCTTTTTTCTCCCTCTGGCCCTCTCACTATACCCCTTGCCCATCCTTGGAGCTTCCCCCCTCCCCTTTTCTCTCTCCCTAGGCCTCCTGTCCCATGATCCTCTCATATCCCTTTTGCCAATCAACCGCCCAGCTCTTGGCTCCATCCCTCCCCCTCCTGTCTTCTCCTATCATTTCGGATCTCCCCCTCCCCCTCCCACTTTCAAATCTCTTACTAGCTGTTTACTTTCAGTTAGTCCTGATGAAGGGTCTCGGCCCGAAACGTCAACTGTACCTCTTCCAATAGATGCTGCCTGGCCTGCTGCGTTCACCAGCAACTTTTATGTGTGTTGCTTGAAATTCCAGCATCTGCAGATTTTCTTGTGTTTGAGCTCTAATCTCCCGCTTTCTTTCCCTATCCCTTCATACCCTAACTAATTAAGAATCTATCAACCACTGCCTTAAATACAGTGCCTTGGAAGTTTTCATGTTTTATTGCTTTACAACTTTGAATCAAAGTGAATTTAATTTGGCTTTTTTGACAGTGATCGACAGAAAAAGACAAAGCTACAAAGTGTGGCTTAAATACAACAAAGTTAATATCCTGGAGTAGCTAAGCTATATATATTCCAGAACTCAAACCTATTGAGAATTTGTGGCTGGGCTTGAAAAGGGTTGTTCACTTAGGATCCCCATGCGATCTGACAGAGCTTGAGCATTTTGTAAAGAACAGTGGGGAAAAGTTATAGAGTCTAGATGTGCAAAGCTGATAGAGACCTATCCACACAGACTCAAAGCTATAATTACTGCCAAAGGTGCATCTACTAATTACTGACTTGAAGGGGATGAATACTTATGCAATCAATTACTTTGTATTTTATATTTGTAATTAATTTAGATAACTTTGTAGAGATCTGTTTTCACTTTGATGTGAAAAACTTTTTCTGTTGATCAGTGTCAAAAAAGCCAAATTAAACCCACAGTGATACGATGTTGTAGAATAATAAAACATGAAATCTTACAAAGGGGTGAATACTTTTTGTGGGAATTATATACCCACTGACTTGGCCTCCACAGCTGCCTGTGGCAACAAATTCCAGATTCACCACTCTCTGGCTAAAGAAATTTCTCCTCATCTCTATTCTAAATGATCGCGCCTCTATTTTGAGGCTGTTTCTGTCCTCTGCTCTCAGACTCCCCCACCATAACCTTAGACAACCTTTTTCATTCTCCACCATTCCTCCAATTTTAGCAAAATTAATTTGAGGTCTGGCTCTGGGAGTGACTCTGACCCCGGGGCTCCTCATTCTTGGTTGACGAAAAGGTGGGCCATCTTCAATACTCACCTTTTGACTGTGCTTCCAGACAGCAAGCTCACATGAAGGGGTGTCAATGAGCGGCGATCTTCAGAGACGGAAAGCGAGTAGACGGCAATGGAAGAAGCTTTGGTTTGTCATACATGATAAGGTGTTGTACACGTACAGGAGTAGAGAGGTGAGAGTACCCCATCACCCTGCTTGTAACTGGTTTTACTGTACCAGGTCTTCCTCTGAACTGTCTCCCACCCTCAACGTAACCCATGTAACCCAATAACTGACCCATGACTAGGACCACCAATCCTTGTTCACCCCACCAGCTTGTGATATCCATGTTTGCTGTGTCCCCATAATTCTCGCTGCTGCCCCAAGCAGCCCAAAAACACATACATCCCCTCAACTACACACTCCTCTGATATTACTGGAAGGGTTTAGTTTTTCTCAGTTTGTGTTGTTGGGATCAGTTTGTTTCCTTTTGGCAATACCGCCAAACTTCAGCCCATCCACTTACCAACACTAGATGTGACCTTTGACCCTGCTGTGATGTTGGTGCCAATAGTAATTGGGCTGAATTGCTGCTGGGGAATTTGTGATGATGCACACCGTGTGAAACGTAGAAAACATACAGCACGATACAGGCCCTTCGGCCCACAAAGCTGTGCCGAACATGTTCCTACCTTAGAACTACCTAGGCTTTACCCATAGCCCTCCATATTTCCAAGCTCCATGTAGCCATCCAGGAGTCTCTTAAAAGACCCTATCACTTCTGCCTCCACCACCATCACCGGCAGCCCATTCCACACACACACCACTCTCTGCATAAAAGACTTACCCCGACATCTCCTCTGTACCTACTTTCAAGTACCTTAAAACTATGCCCTCTCGTGCTAGCAATATCAGTCCTGGGGAAAGCCTCTGATTATCCAGACGCCCAATGCCTCTCATTATCTTGTTCCTCTGTCGCTCCAAGGAGAAAAGGCCGAGTTCACTAACTCATCTGTCCACCTCCTCATCCAGGTCATTTATAAAAATTACAAAGAGTAGGGGTCCCAGAACAGATCCCTGAGGCACACCATTGGTCACCGGCCTCCAGGCAGAATATGACCCGTCCACAACCACTCTTTGCCTTCTGTGGGCAAGCCAGTTCTGGATCCACAAAGCAATGTCCCCCTTGGATCCCAAGCCTCCTTACTTTCTCAATAAGCCTTGCATGGGGTACCTTATGAAATGTCTTGCTAAAATCCATACACACTACATCTACAGCTCTGCCTTCATCAGTCTGTTTAGTCACATCCTCAAAAAATTCAGTCAGGCTCGTAAGGCACGACCTGCCTTTCACAAAGCCATTCCTAATCATAATATGCCTCTCCAAATGTTCATAAATCCTTCCTCTCAGGGTCTTCTCCATCAGCTTACCAACCACTGAAGTAAGACTCAGTGGCCTATAATTTCCTGGGCTATCCCTACTCCCTTTCTTGAGTAATGGAACAACATCCACAACCCTCCAATCCTCCTGAACCCTCCCATCCTCATTGATGATGCAAAACTCATTGCCAGAGGCTCAGCAATCTCCTCCCTCGCTTCTCACAGTAGCCTGGGGTACATCTCGTCCGGTCCCGATGACTTATCCAACTTGATGCTTTCCTAAAGCTCCAGCACATCCTCTTTCTTAATATCTACATGCTCAAGCTTTTCAGTCCACTGCAAGTCATCCCAACAATCGCCAAGATCCTTTTCCATAGTGAATACATAGAAACGTAGAAACATAGAAAATAGGTGCAGGAGTAGGCCATTCGGCCCTTCGAGCCTGCACCGCCATTTATTATGATCATGGCTGATCATCCAACTCAGAACCCCGCCCCAGCCTTCCCTCCATACCCCCTGACCCCTGTAGCCACAAGGGCCATATCTAACTCCCTCTTAAACATAGCCAATGAACTGGCCTCAACAGTTTGCTGTGGCAGAGAATTCCACAGATTCACCACTCTCTGTGTGAAGAAGTTTTTCCTAATCTCGGTCCTAAAAGGCTTCCCCTCTATCCTCAAACTGTGACCCCTCGTTCTGGACTTCCCCAACATCGGGAACAATCTTCCTGCATCTAGCCTGTCCAATCCCTTTAGGATCTTATACGTTTCAATCAGATCCCCCCTCAATCTTCTAAATTCCAACGAGTACAAGCCCAGTTCATCCAGTCTTTCTTCATATGAAAGTCCTGCCATGAAAATACTGAAGCAAAGTATTCATTTGTACCTCCGCTACTTCCTCTGGTTCCATACACACTTTTCCAGTGTCACACTTAATTGGTCCTATTCTCTCATGTCATATCCTCTTGCTCTTCACATTGTAGAATGCCTTTGGGGTTTTCCTTAATCCTGTCCGCCAAGGCCTTCTCATGGCCCCTTCTGGCTCATTCTTATGCTCCTTCCTGCTAGCCTTATAATCTTCTAGATTCATATCATTACCCAGTTTTTTGAACTTTTTATAAGCTCTTCTTTTCTTCTTGACTAGATTTACAACAGCCTTTGTACACCACGGATCTTGTACCCTGCCATCCTTTCCATGTCTCATTGGAATGTACCTACTCAGAACCCCACGGAAAAATCCCCTGAACATATGCCACATTTCTTCCGTACTTTTCCCTGAGAACATCTGTTTCCAATTTATGCTTCCAAATTCCTGCCCAATAGCCTCATAGTTCTCCTTACTCCAATTAAACGGTGCCATGTTGGAGAGGATTCGATAGAGTTAGCATGGATTTATAAAGGAAGATCATAATTCAACTAATTTATTTCAGTCCTTTGAGGATGTGCTATTTTTCAGTTGTAAAATATAATATAATAATATGGGTTAGAAACAGGCATCTACAGCCCACCTCATCCTTGCTGACTATGATACTACTTACTCTAATCACATTTGATCTTTTCAGTCCAAATACCCATCACATCTGCTCTAAATTTCTTGTTTCTCACCTTACCTTCTCGCTTCTTACCCTCTAGTTCTAGACTTTTCCATTCCAGGCAACGTCCTGGAGAATCTTTTCTCAAATCTCTGTACCTTCATTTACTATCAGTCCACACCTGGAGGAGCAGGTTCAATGGTTTAGGCCAAGAATCCATTATGAGGAGATTAGATTAGATTAATAGGACAATACTATATATATAAGGCATTTGGCCCAAACAGTCCATGCCAATCATGGTGTCCACCCAGCTTGTTCCAATTTCTTGTGTTCAGCTTATGTTCCACCAAACATCACCCCACTCTGTACCTATCCAAGTGCTTCTTAAATTATACTATTGTACTTGCCTGAACCATTCCCTCTGGCAGCTACCTCTATACACATACTGCCTTCTGCATGAAAAAGTTGCCCCTCAGGACTCTTTTAAAGATTTCTCCTTCATCCTAAACCTATGCCTTCTAGTTTGGACTCCATTACCTTGAGGAAAAGTGTTTTACCATGCACCCTTATGTCTGCTTCTCATAATTTTAAGCATTTCTATTAGGTTGGCCCTTATTTTCCTTTCTTCCAAGAAATAAAGACCTAACCTGGTCAAACCCTCCTTATAACTCAGGCCTTGAAGTCCTAGCAACATCCTTATATATTTTCTCTGAACTCTTTCCTGTTTAACCATCTCCTTCCTATAATAAGGTGACCAAAACTGTACACAATACTCTAGAGCGGCCTAACCAATGACTTACATAATTGCAGCATTATGTCCCAACTCTTGCACTCAATGTCCGGACTGTTAAAGGCCAGGTTGCCAAATGGCTTTCTTACAATACTGTCCAATATCTGTGATGGAGATTTCAACGAAGTATGCACTTGTACTCTTCAGTTCCTCTGTTCTATTACACTCTTTAGTGTCCTTCGCAGTATAGGTCCTACCCTGGTTTGACTTTCCAAAACATATTACCTTACAGTAATGTGTATTAAAATCCTCTCCTCTCCTCTCCTCAGTCCACTTCCTTAATTGGTTAAGATCCTCCTATTATTTATATTAACCTTCAATGACACCTAGTTTCATGTCATCTACAAACTTAGTAATCAAGCCCTGTGTACTCGCATAAAGAATAATACACCAGTCACTGGTCTCCATTCTGAGAAAGAACGTTTAACCAGCTCTGCCTCCTACCTCCAAGCCAATGTTGAATCCACCTAACAGCTTTCCCTGGATTCCAGGGGACATAGCCTTCCAGACCAGCCTGCCGTGCAGGACCTTGCAAAAGTCCAAATAGACAACAACTCAAATAGATTTTAGGGAAGAAACTAAAGCCCAGGAGGATTCAAAGAGGGTCAGAATTTTAAGGTGGATTTGTTAGTGTTTGGGAATGGACCAGTTCAGATTAAAGGCTGAAGCTTAAGCAGTCTTTGTTTTGTGACAGGACAAAGTTGCTGCAGAGACTTTGCCTCTCCTTGGCTTCACCATCAAACAGTGGAAGGATGGGGAGTCCTCTGCACCCAGTGCAGAGTTTCAGCTCTACCATAAGACCAGCCTTTACTATTCTTTCAAAGCTGAGGATATCCACACAGCACAGAGGTAAGAAAGAACCCCTCGCCACAGCACACAGCTGTGGCTAATCATCAATAACTTATCAAATATTGACAAACTTAAATGCAGTGGATGTGGAAACCAGTGGGGGAGTCTAGGGCCAGAAGGCACAGCCTCAGAATAGAGGGTCTCCCTTCAGAACAGAGATGCGAAGGAATTTCTTTAACTAGAGGGTAGTGAACCTGTGGAATTCATTGCCATAGACAGCCGGCAATGATAGTGGAGGCCAAGTCATTTGGTATATTTAAAGTGGTAGTTGATAGGTTTTTGATTAGTAAGGGCATCAAAGGTTACACGGAGAAGGCAGGATAATGAGGTTGAGAAGGATAGTAAATCAACCATGATAGAATGGTGGAGCAAACTTGATGGGCAAAATGACCTAATCCTACTCTTATGTCTTATGGTATTCTGGTTTTAATGTCTGGGAGCTGGGCTCATGGTGTTTGGTGATCTACAGATACAACTTTACTCTCAATCCCATCAACATAAGGGATGACCTCTGAGAGGACTAGAATTCCTAATGGTAATCCAGTTTTAAAGGCTGAGATGTTGGTAAGATTTGTCCCAGCCAAAGCAGTATGCAGGTTGGCATTAGGGTACTGGTATGTGCACAATGGTGTTATGTGGATATGACCAGCATGGGGTTGTATGACCTACTACAGTCTGTAGCAGACAAATTACATGCCCTTAGTTACCTGCTACAAACAGAGCACCATCTTCCCTTGATTCACACTATGACTTTTCACTTTACTCAGTACTGATATTGCAGCCTCACGGACAGATGTTTGTCGATTTACGTGTCATTTTGTTTAGATATTGTTACTTTTTATTTGTTAGCATGAAAGCCATTCCTGCTGATATAATGTTAGACAGTAACCATTTAGAGTCATAGAACAATACAGAACGAAGACAAGCCCTTCTGCCCAAACAGTCCATGCCAACACGCCCACCCAGCTAGTCCCAATTTCCTGTATTCAGCCCTAAAATCTCTAAGCCTACCTGCCTCAACCACTTCGTCTGGCAGTTCATTCCATACACTCATCACTGAATCATAATTTTAAACACTTGGTTTGGCCAACCTCCAGTCCACCAGTCTTGCTAAACCTTCTCTGCACTCTTTGCGGTTTAACCATTCTTTTCTAAAACAGGGTGACCAAAATTGTACATAGTATTCCAAGCAACACATACAAAATGCTGGAGGAACTTAGCAGGCCAGGTAGCATCTATGGAAAAGAATAAGCAGTTGACGTTTTGGGCCGAGAACTTTTATCAAGACTGATCTTCTGAAATGATTACGCTGAGGAATTTAAAGTTGGTGACACTCTACCTCTGATCCCTTGATGAGGACAGACCTTCACCAATGCCAGCTCATCCTTTCTTACAAAGCTGTTCACTATACTCCAAATATGGTCTGACCATTGCCTTATAAAGCCTCAGCATTACATTCTTGCTTTAATATTCCAATTCTCTTGAAATGCATGCTAACACCTCCTTTCCTTACCATTGACTCAACCTGCAAGTTAACTTTTAGAGAATCTTGCTCTTGGATTCTGAAGTATATTTGCATACCCAATTTCTGAATTCACTCCCCATTTAGAAAATAATCTTTGCCTTTATTCCTTCTACCAAAGTGCATGATCAAACACTCCCTTACAATACAATACATCTGCCATTTCTTTGCCCAGTCTCCTAGTCTGGTCAAGTCCTACTGCAGCTGACCTACTTCCTCCAAACTACCCGCCCCTCCACTTAGTTTTCAATCAAATGCAAACCTGGCCACAAAGCCAACAGTTCTGTCATCCAACACACATCAAAGTTGCTGGTGAACGGCTTATTCAGCTCTTCAACTTTTCGACCGCGTTCACCAGCAACTTTGATGTGTGTTGCTTGAATTTCCAGCATCTGCAGAATTCCTCGTGTTTGAGTTCTGTAATCCATTGGTGTATAGAAAACAGAGCATTACAGCACAGTACAAGCTCTTCAGTCCACATTGTTGTTCTGAACCTTTAACCTATTTTAAGATCAATCTAGCTCTTCCCTTGCTTTTCTGTCATTCATATGCCTATCTAAGAGATTTTTAAATGCCCTTAATGTATCTGCCTCTGTCATCACCCCTGGCAGGGCTTTCCATGCACCCACCACTCTCTGGGTAAAGAACATACCCCTGACATCACCCCCATACTTTCCTCCAGTCAAATTAACATTATTCCCCTTGTATTCTGTTCTGGGGAACACAATCTCTGGCTATCCACTCTATCCTAATCATCTTGTACGCCTTTAACAAGTCACCTCTCATCCTCCTTCACTCTACAGGAAAAAGCCCTAGCTTTCGACATGCCCTTGAATTTAAGTGGCATCCTGGTAAATCTCCTCTACATCCTTCTAAATCTTCCAGATCCTACCTATATTGAGGCAACCAGAGCTGAACACAATATTGCAAGTGTGGTCTAACTGGGGTTTTATAGAGCTGTATGTAACATTACTTTGTGGCTCTAAAACTGAATCGCCTGACTAATGAAGAAAGTTAAGGAGATACGGTCACTGTTCCCTAATTTTTCACCCACTGAAAGGTCAGTCATTCATCCAGGCTCATTACCCAACTCCAGGTCCAGTATGGACCCTCCTCTTGTTGGACCATCTACATATTGATTTAAGAAACTTCCTGGATATACTTAAATTCTGTCGCATCTAAACACTAAGATCCTGGTTTATATTAGGGATGTTGAAATCTCCCGCATCAACAATCCTATTATTTTTACACATTTCCTTCTTCACAGTCTCTCTATACATTGCACCTACCTCTATACTATACTGCCCTATTTTCTGACATCACTCTGGTTCCCATTCCCCTGCCAAACTAGTTTAAACTCACCCCAGCAATTCTAGCAAATCTGCCTACCAGGATATTGGTCCCCTTGTTCTGTGTATGACCCAGTTTCTTTGGCAGGCCAATTGTATCTGTTGCCAATTCATCTAGTGTAATCTGGGTGTCAGTTCCTACATATCTGTTGCCAGTTTATGGAATGCAGACCGAGCCCGTTCCTAGTTTATAGAATACAGTATGTGTATTTTTTTCTCAGTTTCTGGAACACTGACTATGCATCCTTCTTTGTGGAATGCAGTCTGTGTGTGTCCCAGTTTATGAAATAAGGACTGTGGTGTTCTCAGCTGATGGAGTCTGCTCCCAATATATAGAATATAGACTTTTTTCCTAATCTATGAAATGCAGACTTAATGTTTTCCTGATTCATTCAAAAATGGTATGTTGTTCCACTGCACTATTATAGAATCAACACTGTTTCATGCCACGAGATGCAGTGTGTCCTGATTTTACTTAAGGAATAGTTGCAGTTTCTGTGGTATTGTGTAACGTGTGGTACCAGTTCTTTGCATGCACCTTTAATTTATTCTCAGTTTACAGAATATAATTTCAGTCTTCTGATCACATAGTATATCTGTTTTTCACTTTCCCAATCAGTTTGATTTTGTCAAAGATACATCAGAGAAATGGGCCCTTTGACCAACTATATCCTGCCAACTCTTTTGTTCATTTACTCTAATCCCATTTGCCTGAATTAAGTCTATGTGCCTGTCTAAATGCCTCTTAAACATCATGATTTCTTCTCATATACAATCATTTGTGGGCTCCAACCATTGTCTATCTGATAGAACTTACTATTTCATTTAAAACGTCCCTAAACCTAAGCCCTCATGTTTTTGACAACCCTATCACAGGAACAGTGAACATAGAACCTTGTCCCATGATGTATCAAAGAAATCAAGCTAGTAATTAAATCCTTCTGTCCATATCCACCATCCATTGCACATTCATGTGCTTCTGCCACGTTTTTCACTGTTTGCTGTCATATTACTAACTGCTGCTGTTTATGTTCTGTATCGCAGGTGGATTGAAGCCATGCTTGATGCATCTGTCTTATAGCAACCAAGGTGCCTCCTCGCATTGAGACACTCCTTACTTGTTTGATACATCAGTAGCAGTGCAATGGGACCACTGTGATCCACTGATGTGCTCGAGTATCTTTACATTTCAAGATGATTCTTCATTGAATGTATCTGATGGAGAATGATTGGAGTTGTGTACATCTGCTGATGTCCAGTGTTCCACACAGCCTGTCAACTACAGGACCATTTTAACATTTTGCTGCTTTTCTGATTGAATTGTCCTATCCTGAGCTGGGTTATTTTGTGGAGTGGGTGACGATGGTATCGACACAGATCCCTGGATAGATCAATTTATTAAGTACTGTAAACCCTCGAGGTCTGATTTAAAATGCCCTTACAGGCACTTGACGTCCTCAACAGAAACGCTATAGTGTGAAGGTGTGCTGAGCAAGAATAGATTAAAGATCTGCATTATTCATGTTCAGAAATAGAGTACATTGAAGGTCAAACTGGGATTATTATTTTTGATTAATCACAAGGAGAGTGGATGCTTTCTAGTGATTTTCAACCCAGTGTTGTGCATGGATTGGGACTTTTCAGGTGGTGTCATTATTTGGGAGCACTGTCTTTCACTCCTACGTTTTCTAGTGAAACATTTGATGAGAATTATTTGAGATAAATACAGCCTAATGGAAATCTATGTATAAACTCAGTGGTGCAGTGGTGTGTATGTGCATGCGTGCGCGCGTCCCATTTGTGAACCAATGGAAATCTGAAGTGAAGTCCTGTTGCCAGAAAGAAGACAACATGCTTGACGACAACCTCATATTGATTCACAGCAACACAGTTTTCAAACCTGCAACACTTTGTTGGAAATTAAAGGTGGGCCAGAGTGGTGAGATGTAGGGTCCTTTGGGAAAGGTGAGGGTGGAGATGAGGTAGAAGATGAAGAGTGTTCCAATGGTAGAAGCTGAGCTTAGCTGTAGAAGTTGCTTGTGTGCTAGTGAACAAGATAGAAATCATTTTACAGATTTTCTGCCTGAATGTACACTTGCAGAGTCCCTGAAGATAGAATGAATGTCACAGAAAACAAATTATATGTACTATGTGCTGAATGTAATTCCACGATCATACACAGGCTGAAGGTGATGCCTGATGAACTTAACATTTCGTTTAAAATGGCCCTAAACCTAAGCCAAAGCCAAAGAAAGTCTGAGTGAAAAGCATGAGGTATTAATAAACATTTGAAAACCAGTGTAATTTATTCAATGAATAGCATTTTGGCATCATGTAAAATTTCATATAAATCAGTGGTCCCCAATCACCGGGCCGCAAAGCATGCGCTACCAGGCCGTGAGGAAACGATATGATTTGGCGATATGAGTCAGCTGCACCTTTCCTCATTCCCTGTCACGCCCTGTTAAGCTTGAACGCACGCGAGGTCATTACCTGCGTGTCATCCATGTCAGCGCGGGAAGGAGATCAACTCCTCGAGTTTGCAAATGACGGCGGTCTGAAAAGTATGTTTGACATAACATCTCTGTCGGCATTCCGGATCAAAGTCAAGGCTGACTATCTTGAGATAGCCACGAAAGCACTGAAAACGTTGCTTCCATTTCCAACATATCTCTGCAATGAATGCAACCAAAACTAAATTGCGGAATAGACTGGACATAAGGAACCCCCTTCGAGTATCGCTGTCTCCCATCACCCCTCAATGGGACTGTCTTGTTGCAAGAAAACAAGCCCGGGACTCCCACTGATTCAGCAATATTGGTGGGTTGCAATGATTTTGTATGTTCATACGGGGAAAATATGTGCTGTGTGTTTAATATCCAAACGTTACTTAAAATATTATGATGCCATTGACTTATATAACCATATAACAATTACAGCACAGAGACAGGCGATCTCAGCCCTTCTAGTCCGTGCCGAACGTTACACTCACTTTGTCCCACCGAACTGCACTCAGCCCATAACCCTCCATTCCTTTCCTGTCCATATATCTATCCAATTTTTCATTAAATGATAATATCAAACCTGCCTCTACCACTTCTACTGGAAGTTCGTTCAACACTTACCTCAAGCTCCCCTGTACTCCCCTGATAATTCACATCGCTATATTCATGCGAGAAAAATATGCGCAGTGTGTTTAATATTAAATTTGACAGATAAACCCTTTGCGAAACGAAATTGAGTGTATTAACCACTTATCACCTATATTGCGGTCGTGATTAACACCCCCACCGCCCCCTCCGAACAGAATCACCAGAAACGTTTTGCTGAAAAGAAATCGGAACACGCATGCGCACTGGTGCTCGCGCAAGGCTTCATGGTCATTGTAGTCTTCCTAGGGGTAAACCCAACGTTTTGATTGCTACTCTTGTCCGTGAGCAACCCTACCCAGCGCGCCCCCGCCCCTCGGTCAGCCGGTCCACAAGAATATTGTCAATATGAAACTGGTCCGCAGTGCAAAAAAGTTTGGGGACCCCTGATATAAATTAAGTGACTTTCCTTTTATCAGCAAACATCTGCCGCAATCTGAGTCTCAATATGAGCTTTCATTTAAAATCATCGCCTTACATCCGCTCTCTTCAGTCTAACAATTGTTGAGAGCAGGGTTCCACAGTGCAGGAAAGTCACCATGCGATGTTGCTGTCATATGTAGACACTGCTTTATTTTCCAAGCTCCTCTAGGAATGTAGGAGTAACCTTCCACCACTTCTCAGTGAAGAGTTGATTATTTTACCTATTTATTGGGTAATAATATAATGCAGGGCATCTTCAAAAAGTTCTTACTTCTTTGTAATAAAACATTCAAGCAGTTCAGTACTTTCAAAGGTTTAAAGGTACACTTAATGTCAGAGAAATGTATACAATATACATCCTGAAATTCTTTTTCTTCTCAGACATCCACGAAAACAGGAGTATCCCAAAGGATGAATGACAGTTAAATGTTAGAACCCTAAAGCCCCCCAGCTTCCCCCACCCACGCATAAGCAGCAGCAAAGCAACAACTGCCCCCATCAGTAAAAAAGCAATGGCAACCCACTCAAGCATGCAGACACAGACTTGCAGTGCCCCAAATATCACTCATTCACCTGGTAATTCAACATACCACAGGTGCTTTCTCTCTCCCTAATGAAGGAAAAAGAGGTGTCACCATGTCACAGCAAAAGGGGAGACATAACAAACAACTTGCTGATTTACGATGTTAGAAGTCTATTGCATTGCTTTTTCTGAGCTCTGTCCAAAGAACTCGGGTCTCTGGGCACACAGCCAGCAGTCAGCTTGCTGCCTTTGATTTTTCATGCACATCCAACATGCATCAGTTTCCTGCAGCAGCACCGCAGTCGAGTCCACCCACCTCCAGAGCCATGAAATCCTGGAACCGTGAAGGCATGCTTTCTTGAAACATTCTGACTTTCTGTGAACCAGCAGAAGGAAGCAAGTTCTCAGACCACATGGAGATAGGTCATT
Organism: Mobula hypostoma; assembly: GCF_963921235.1. Classification (NCBI taxonomy): domain Eukaryota; kingdom Metazoa; phylum Chordata; class Chondrichthyes; order Myliobatiformes; family Myliobatidae; genus Mobula; species Mobula hypostoma. The sequence goes on along the minus strand of NC_086111.1, from coordinate 11,298,546 downwards.
CAGCCCATCACATCCACATGTGAGCACAGATCCCATTTCCCAGCACTTCTTTGTTGGCATGATACAATTGCTCAAGTGTCACAATGGCGTTGCAGTTAGTGTGACACTATTACAGCTCAGGACTTTCTGGAGTTCAGAGTTCAATTCCAGCTTATTTCTCTAAGGACACTAGACATCCCACAGAGCAAAGAGCATAGACCATAGACCATACAGCATAGAGCATAAAACAAAGAGCATAGACAATGTGGCATACTCCATAGAGCATAGACCACACAACTTAGAGCAGAGAACAGAGACCATAGAATATAAAGCAGAGAACAGAGCACAGAACAGAAGTAATAGACTACAGAGCATAGAACAGACAGCATGACTGTACAGCTTAGACCATAGACCACAGAACAGAGCATAGGCCATAGAACATAGAGCAGTATAGACCACAGAGTACAGACTACAGACAATACACAATGGAGCATAGAATAGAGAGCATGGACCATAGAACAGAGACCATAGAGAATAGGCCATAGACAATAGAGCACCAAGTTTAGACCATATAGCATAGACCACAGAGTGTGGAATTCAGAAAATAGAGCAGACAGGATTGAGCATGGAGCATTATCCATACACCATAGAGCACAGACCATAGGGCATAGACCAAGTAGCATAGACCATTGACAATAGAGCAAAGAACATAGACTATAGACCATGTGGCATACTGCATAGAGCAAAGAATATAGACTATAGACCATGTGGCATACTGCATAAAGCAGAGAGTATAGACCATAGAACATAGGGCAGAGAGCATAGACCATAGAGCCTAGACCACAGGGCACAGAGCAGAGATCATGGATGACATCCGTTAGTCTCACGAGACCATGGATCTGTGCCTGGAAAGTCTTGCAGAGTGTCCCCTTCAGGGCGCAGGCCTGAGCAAAATTGTATGGAAGACTGGCAGTTGCCCAAGCAGCAAGTCTCCCCTTTCCATACCACCGATGTTGTCCAAGGGATGGGCAAGGGCTGATACAGCTTGGCACCAGTGACATCGCAGGAGTTGCCAGAGCGAGGTTGAAGGCAACGTCCGACTGCCTTAGGGACTCCAGCTCCGGATTTGTCCTCAGAGTTTACTCCCGAAGCCTTTCCCATGAGTGGGTATGGCCACAAGACAGCGGATGTTTGAAATCAGTTTTCCCTCTCTTAGATGTACTGCCTTTCCAGGCTGACGAGCATGGAGCATGGACCACACAATGTAGAGCAGAGAGCATAGACCATAAACTATACATCATGGAGCATAGAAAATAGAGCATACACCATAGAGCATAGATCAAGGGCCATAGGGCACAGAATACAGAACATGGAGCAGAGAGAATTGACCATAAAACATGGACTACAGAGTTTAGTCCATAGAATCTAGAACAGACCATGGAACATAGATCAGACCATAGAGTGTAGACCTTATAGCATAGAAAATGAGCCTTGTCCATATATATAATTCTGAGATGATAGAGCACAGAGCACATACCTCAGAACATAACAGAAAGCATAGACCATGAATAGTATAGATGCGGAGTGAGGTGCAGATGTTTTCAGCAGGTTTTCAGCAAGTGCTTTTGGGTAAAATTGATATGTATACTTCTTTTAATAACAGTGCACTGTATGCACAGAGAGAACAACATTTTTATCTTGAGCACCTCAGTGATAAAACAGGTCTCAAACAGCTCCGAATCATATGGGGAGTTAATTTCAGATGTTTCCATCAGGTTTGCAGTCAGTGATTTGAGTAAAATTGAAATGTATACTTCTTTTAATGTCAATGCACTGTATGCACTATATGCACTGAGAAAACAACTTTTTTACCTTGAACAGCTCAGCGATAAAACAGGTCTCAAACAACTCAGAATCATATGGGGAGTTAAGTGCAGATGTTTCCTTCAGGTTTGCGGTCAGTACTTTTGAATAAAATTGAAATGTATACTTCTTTAAATGTCAAAGCACTGTATGCACTGAGATAACTACATTTTTATGTTGAACGGCTCAGTGATAAAACAGGTCTCAAACAACTCAGAATCATATGTGGAATAAGTGCAGATGTTTCTATCAGGTTTACAGTCAGTACTTATAACTAAAATTGAGATGTATACTTCTTTTAATGTCATAGCACTGCATGCACTGAGAAAACTACATTTATCTTTAAAGAGCTCAATGATAAAACAGCTCTCAAACAACTCAGAATCATATGGAGAGTTAAGTTCAGATGTTTCCATCAGGCTTGCAGTCAGTACCTTTGAGTAAAATTGCAATATATACTACTTTTAATGTCAAAGCACAGTGTGCCCTGAGAAAACCACTTTTTTATCTTGAAGAGCTGAATGATAAAACAGGTCTCAAACGACTCAGAACCATATGCAGAGTAAGGTGCAGATGTTTCCAGCAGGTTTGCAGTAAGTACCTTTGAGTAAAATTGAAATGTATACTTCTATTAACGTCATATCACTGCATGCACAGAGAAAACCACTTTTTTACCTTGAACAGCTCAGCGGTAAAGCAGGTCTCAAACAACTCAGAATCATATGGGGAGTTAAGTGCAAATGTTTCCATCAGGTTTGCAGTCAGTACCTTTGAGTGATACTGTATTGTAAACATCTTTAAATGTCAATGCACTGTATGCTCTGAGAAAACAAAATTGTTATATTGAACACCTCCATGATAAAACAGGTCTCAAACAACTCAGAATCATATAGGGAGTTTAGTTCAGATGTTTCCATCACGTTTGCAGTAAGTACCTTTGAGTAAAATTGAAATATATACTTCTTTTAATGACAATGCTCTGTATGCACTGAGTAAACCATTTTTTTTTTATCTTGAAGACCTCAAAGATAAAACAGGTCTCACACAACTCAGAATCATATGGGGAGTTACGTGCAGATGTTTCCATTCCATCAGGTTTGCAGTATGTACCTTTGAGTAAGATTGAAGTGTATACTCCTTTTAATGTCAAACCACTGTATGCACTGAGAAAACATTTTTTTATCTTCCACAGCCCAGTGATAAAACAGGTCTCAAACAGCTCTGAATCATATGGGGAGTTAATTTCAGATGCTTCCATCAGGTTTGCAGTCAGTACCTTTGAGTGATATTGAAGTGTAAACTTCTTTTAATGTCAATGCACTGTATGCTCTGAGAAAACAACTTTTTTTACCTTGAACAACTCAGTGATATAACACCTCTAAAACAAGTCAGAATCATATAGGGAGTTTAGTTCAGATGTTTCCATCAGGTTTGCAGTCAGTACTTTTCAGTAAACTTGACAATTATACTTCTTTTAATATCAATGCACTGCATGCACTGAGAAATCAACTTTTTTTTGTCTTAAAGACTTCAGTGATAAACCAGGTCTCAAACAATTCAGAATCCTATGGGGAGTTACCTTCAGATCTGTCCATGAGGTTTGCAGTCAGTACTTTTGAGTAAAATTGAATTCTGTATTTCTTTTAATGTCAAAGCAGTGTATGTGCTGAGAAATAAACTATTTTATCTTGAATATCTCACTGATCAATCAGCTCTCAAGCATCTCAGAATGAGATGGGGAGTTCAGTACAGATGTTTCTATCAGGTTTGCAGACGATACTTTTGAGAAAAATTGAGATCTATACTTCTTTTAATGTCAATGCACTGCATCCACTGAGAAAACAACTTTTTTCTCCTGAACATCTCAGTGATAAAACAAGTCTCCAACAACTCAGACTCACATGGGTAGTTTAGTTCAATTCTTTCCATCAGGTTTGCAGTCAGTACTTATGGGTAAAGTTGAAATCTATTCTTATTTTAATGTCAATGCACTGCATCCACTGAGAAAAGAACTTTTTTACCTTGAACAACTCAGTGATAAAACAGGTCTCAGACAGCTGAGAATCATATGGGGACTTAACTGCACATGTTTCCATCGTGTTTGCAGTCACTACTTTTGAGTTAAAGAGAGATGTATCTGTCCTTTAATGTCAAAGCACTGTATGCACTGAGAAATCCACTTTTTATCTTGAAGAGCTCATTATTAAACAGGTCTCAAACAGGTCTCAGAATCATATGGGGAGGTAAGTGCAGATGTTTCCATCAGGTTTCCAGTCAGAAGATTTGAGTAAAATTGAGATGTATACTTCTTTTAATGTCATATCACTGTATGCACTGAGAAAACCACTTTTATCTTTAAAAGTTCAATGATAAAACAGCTCTCAAGGAACTCAGAAACATATGGAGAGTTCAGTTCAGATGTTTCCATCAGGTTTGCAGTCAGTACCTTTGCATAAAATTGAAATGTATACTTCTTTTAATGTCAATGCACTGTATGCACTCAGAAAACACCTTTTTTACCTTGAACAGCTCAGCGATAAAGCAGGTCTCAAACAACTCAGAATCATATGGGGAGTTAAGTGCAGATGTTTCCATCAGGTTTGCAGTCAGTACCTTTGAGTAAAATTGAAATGTATACTTCTTTTAATGTTAATGCACTGTACGCACTGAGAAAACCACTTTTTTATCTTGAAGACCTCAATGATAAAGCTGGTCTCAAACATCTCAGAATCATATGGGGAGTTAGGCCTTTTATATATTGGCGAAATCCGACGCAGACTGGGAGACCGCTTTGCTGCACATCTACGCTCTGTCCGCCAGAGAAAGCAGGATCTCCCAGTGGCCACACATTTTAATTCCACATCCCATTCCCATTCTGACATGTCTATCCACGGCCTCCTCTACTGTAAAAATGAAGCCACACTCAGGTTGGAGGAACAACACCTTATATTCCGTCTGGGTAGCCTCCAACTTGATGGCATGAACTTCAACTTCTCTAACTTCCGCTAAGGCCCCACCGCCCCCTTGTACCCCATCTGTTACTTATTTTTATGCACACATTCTTTCTCTCACTCTCCATTTTCTCCCTCTGTCCCTCTGAATATACCTCTTACCCATCCTCTGGGTCCCCCCCCCTCCTTGTCTTTCTTCCCGGACCTCCTGTCCCATGAGCCTCTCGTATCCCCTTTTGCCTATCACCTGTCCAGCTCTTGGCTCTATCCCTCCCCCTCCTGTCTTCTCCTATCATTTTGGATCTCCCCCTCCCCCTCCAACTTTCAAATCCCTTACTCACTCTTCCTTCAGTTAGTCCTGACGAAGGGTCTCGGCCTGAAACGTCGACTGCACCTCTTCCTACAGATGCTGCCTGGCCTGCTGCGTTCACCAGCAGCTTTGATGTGTGTTGCTTGAATTTCCAGCATCTGCAGAATTCCTGTTGTTTGCGTTTAATTTAACTACTGCGAAGCCTCTTCCGGTGATGCCTACACCGAAGGAGTTTAGATCCTCTCTTCGACGGGAGTTCAGTGAAACCATCTCTCACTGCTCCCCATCTGTAATTTCTTCGGCTCTTCAACTTTTCGACCACACTTTGACTCAGACTCGCTATCACAGCCATATATCCTTTCTTGGAACGTGCCTCCGTCGCCAACTTACTCCAGTTGGCTTTAGGATTCGTTTCCAAGCCTCTCAATTTGGACCTTCTGAGGATCCCAGGTACTCACATTTTATTGACTCTGCCTCTCGCCGCTTCTCCCGCCAAGCTCTGAAGGCGACTCTCTCCGCCACGAGGAGGTACTTGGTGTCCCTGTCCCAGACCCTTCCACACCTTCGGGACACTTTCTTCGCCGTCTGTAATAGTCCTACCCGTTATTTCATCCTCCGTCGGATTGACGCCTGCAATCGCTGTTTTTTTGACTTTGTCATGTTAGGCAAAGATCGCAAGATCCTCTATCTACGGACTCCAGAGCCTGCTGACCCTGAAACTAGCAGGAATGAACTTCAGAATGCGGCATCTGCCATTGATCTCGCCGCCTGCAACACCTCAGGGCATATTCAAAACCCGGACTCCAGCAACGCCCATGGCCACCTTCACAGCGATTGCGCAACCACCAACTGCGACTCCAGCCTTGAACTCCACGCCGGGTCTTTATGTGCTGCTATTGTGACTCCCGTCTCCCCTTCCCCCACCAATACTCTGCAATCCCGTCTCCCTCAGATCCCACCGTCAGCTCCTGGGTACTCAGAGGCTCCATCTTCCTCTCACCGCAACCCTCCCCTCTCCATTGACACCCCCACCCTCCCCCCCTCCCCCGATCCCAGCTGTCAAGATTCCAGCCTTGAGCTCCAGGCCGGGTCTTTATGTGCTGCTGTTGTGACTCCTGTCACCCCTTCACCCACCACCACTCCGCAGCCCCGTCTTCCTCAGATCCCACCGTCAGCTCCTGGGCCCTCGGAGGCTCCATCTTCCTCTCACCCCAACCCTCCCCTCTCCATTGACACTGCCAGCCTCCCCCCTCCCCCCTCTGATCCCAGATCTCATCCGTGTCGGGTCTTTACCATCCCCTCCGACCTTCAACTGTCGGAGGCAGAACGCTCTGTTCTCAGTAAGGGCCTCACGTTTGTCCCCCTTCGCCCACACCTCAGCGAGTTCCGTGTTCGCCATGATGCGGAACTTTTCTTCCGCCGTCTCCGTCTCCGAGCCTACTTCTTCGACAAGGACTCTTCCACCCCCACCGATGACCCCTTCTCCCGTCTTCAACCCTCCTCTTCTTCATGGACACCCCGCTCTGGTCTTCTGCCTGCTCTGGATCTCTTTATCGCTAATTGCCGACGGGACATCAACCGTCTCGACTTCACAGCGCAATGATAAAACAGCTCTCAAACTACTCAGAATCATGTGGGGAGTTAGGTGCAGATGTTTCCATCAGGTTTGCAGTAAGTACCTTTGAGTAAAATTGAAGTGTATACTCCTTTTAATGTCAAACCACTGTATGCTCTGAGAAAACAAAATTTTTATATTGAACACCTCCGTGATAAAGCAGGTCTCAAACAACTCAGAATCATATAGGGAGTTTAGTTCAGATGTTTCCATCAGGTTTGCAGTCAGTACTTTTGAGTAACATTGAAATGTATACTTCTTTAAATGTCAATGCACTGTATGCACTGAGATAACTACATTTTTATGTTCAACAGCTCAGTGATAAAACAGGTCTCAAACAACTCAGAATCACATGGGGAGTTAAGTTCCGATGTTTCAATCAGGTTTGCGGTTAGTACTATTGAGTAAAATTGAGAACTATACTTCTTTTATTGTCAAAGCACTGTATGCACTGAGAAAACAAAATTTTTATATTGAACACCTCCGTGATAAAACATGTCTCATACAACTCAGAATCATATAGGGAGTTTAGTTCAGATGTTTCCATCAGGTTTGCAGTAAGTACCTTTGAGAATAATTGGAATGTATACTTCTTTTAATGTCAATGCTCTGTATGCACTGAGAAAACCATTTTTTTATCTTGAACACCTCCGTGATAAAACACGTCTCAAACAACTCAGAATCATATAGGGAGTTTAGTTCAGACGTTTCCATCAGGTTTGCAGTCAGTACCTTTGAGTAAAAGTACAATATTTACTACTTTTAATGTCAAAGCACTGTGTGCCCTGAGAAAACCACTTTTTTATCTTGAAGAGCTGAATGATAAAACAGGTCTCAAACAGCTCAGAAACATATGCGGAGTCAGGTGCAGATGTTTCCAGCCGGTTTGCAGTAAGCGCCTTTGAGTAAATTTGAAATGTATACTTCTTTTAATGTCAGTGCACTGTATGCACTGAGAAAACAACATTTTTATCTTGAACACCTCAGTGATAAAACAGGTCTGAAACATCTCAGAATCATATGGGGGAGTTAAGTGCAGATGTTTCCATAAGGTTTCTAGTTCGTAGATTTGAGTAAAATTGAGATGTATACTTCTTTTAATGTCATATCACTGCATGCACTGAGAAAACCACTTTTTTCTTTAAAGAGCTCAATGATAAAACAGCTCTTAAATAACTCAGAATCATATGGAGAGTTAAGTTCAGATGTTTCTATCAGTTTTGCAGTCAGTACCTTTGAGTAAAAGTGCAATATTTTCTACTTTTAATGTCAAAGTGCTGCGTGCCCTGAGAAAACCACTTTTTGATCTTGAAGAGCTGAATGATAAAACAGGTCTCAAACAACTCAGAAACATATGCAGAATTAGGTGCAGATGTTTGCAGTAAGCACCTTTGAGTAAAATTGAAATGTATACTTCTTTTAATGTCAATGCACTGTATGCACTGAGAAAACAAAATTTTTATCTTGAACACCTCAGTGATAAAACAGGTCTCAAACATCTCAGAATCATATGGGGGAGTTAAGTGCAGATCTTTCCATAAGGTTTCTAGTCAGTAGATTTGAGTAAAATTGAGATGTATACTTCTTTTAATGTCACATCACTGCATGCAGTGAGAAAACCACTTTTTTCTTTAAAGGGGTCAATGATAAAACAGCTCTCAAACAACTCAGAATCCTATGGGGAGTTACCTTCAGATGTTTCCATCAGGTTTGCAGTCAGTACTTTTGAGTAAAATTGAATTCTGTACGTCTTTTAATGTGAAAGCAGTGTATGCACTGAGAAATCAACTATTTTATCTTGAACATCTCACTGATCAATCAGCTCTCAAGCAACTCAGAATGAGATGGGAAGTTCAGTTCAGATGTTTCCATCAGATTTGCTTTCAGTACCTTTGAATAAAATTGAAATGTATACTTCTTTTAATGTCAATGCACTGTATGCACTCAGAAAACCACTTTTTTATCTTGAAGAACTCAATGATAAAACAGATCTCACACAACTCAGAGTCATATGGGGAGTTAGGTGCGGATGTTTCCATCAGGTTTCCAGTCAGAAGATTTGAGTAAAATTGAGATGTATACTTCTTTTAATGTCATATCACTGTATGCACTGAGAAAACCACTTTTATCTTTAAAAGTTCAATGATAAAACAGCTCTCAAGGAACTCAGAAACATATGGAGAGTTCAGTTCAGATGTTTCCATCAGGTTTGCAGTCAGTACCTTTGCATAAAATTGAAATGTATACTTCTTTTAATGTCAATGCACTGTATGCACTCAGAAAACATCTTTTTTACCTTGAACAGCTCAGCGATAAAGCAGGTCTCAAACAACTCAGAATCATATGGGGAGTTAAGTGCAGATGTTTCCATCAGGTTTGCAGTCAGTACCTTTGAGTAAAATTGAAATGTATACTTCTTTTAATGTTAATGCACTGTACGCACTGAGAAAACCACTTTTTTATCTTGAAGACCTCAATGATAAAGCTGGTCTCAAACATCTCAGAATCATATGGGGAGTTAGGCCTTTTATATATTGGCGAAATCCGACGCAGACTGGGAGACCGCTTTGCTGCACATCTACGCTCTGTCCGCCAGAGAAAGCAGGATCTCCCAGTGGCCACACATTTTAATTCCACATCCCATTCCCATTCTGACATGCCTATCCACGGCCTCCTCTACTGTAAAAATGAAGCCACACTCAGGTTGGAGGAACAACACCTTATATTCCGTCTGGGTAGCCTCCAACCTGATGGCATGAACTTCAACTTCTCTAACTTCCGCTAAGGCCCCACCGCCCCCTTGTACCCCATCTGTTACTTATTTTTATGCACACATTCTTTCTCTCACTCTCCATTTTCTCCCTCTGTCCCTCTGAATATACCTCTTACCCATCCTCTGGGTCCCCCCCCCCTTGTCTTTCTTCCCGGACCTCCTGTCCCATGAGCCTCTCGTATCCCCTTTTGCCTATCACCTGTCCAGCTCTTGGCTCTATCCCTCCCCCTCCTGTCTTCTCCTATCATTTTGGATCTCCCCCTCCCCCTCCAACTTTCAAATCCCTAACTTCCTTCAGTTAGTCCTGACGAAGGGTCTCGGCCTGAAACGTCGACTGCACCTCTTCCTACAGATGCTGCCTGGCCTGCTGCGTTCACCAGCAGCTTTGATGTGTGTTGCTTGAATTTCCAGCATCTGCAGAATTCCTGTTGTTTGCGTTTAATTTAACTACTGCGAAGCCTCTTCCGGTGATGCCTACACCGAAGGAGTTTAGATCCTCTCTTCGACGGGAGTTCAGTGAAACCATCTCTCACTGCTCCCCATCTGTAATTTCTTCGGCTCTTCAACTTTTCGACCACACTTTGACTCAGACTCGCTATCACAGCCATATATCCTTTCTTGGAACGTGCCTCCGTCGCCAACTTACTCCAGTTGGCTTTAGGATTCGTTTCCAAGCCTCTCAATTTGGACCTTCTGAGGATCCCAGGTACTCACATTTTATTGACTCTGCCTCTCGCCGCTTCTCCCGCCAAGCTCTGAAGGCGACTCTCTCCGCCACGAGGAGGTACTTGGTGTCCCTGTCCCAGACCCTTCCACACCTTCGGGACACTTTCTTCGCCGTCTGTAATAGTCCTACCCGTTATTTCATCCTCCGTCGGATTGACGCCTGCAATCGCTGTTTTTTTGACTTTGTCATGTTAGGCAAAGATCGCAAGATCCTCTATCTACGGACTCCAGAGCCTGCTGACCCTGAAACTAGCAGGAATGAACTTCAGAATGCGGCATCTGCCATTGATCTCGCCGCCTGCAACACCTCAGGGCATATTCAAAACCCGGACTCCAGCAACGCCCATGGCCACCTTCACAGCGATTGCGCAACCACCAACTGCGACTCCAGCCTTGAACTCCACGCCGGGTCTTTATGTGCTGCTATTGTGACTCCCGTCTCCCCTTCCCCCACCAATACTCTGCAATCCCGTCTCCCTCAGATCCCACCGTCAGCTCCTGGGTACTCAGAGGCTCCATCTTCCTCTCACCGCAACCCTCCCCTCTCCATTGACACCCCCACCCTCCCCCCCTCCCCCGATCCCAGCTGTCAAGATTCCAGCCTTGAGCTCCAGGCCGGGTCTTTATGTGCTGCTGTTGTGACTCCTGTCACCCCTTCACCCACCACCACTCCGCAGCCCCGTCTTCCTCAGATCCCACCGTCAGCTCCTGGGCCCTCGGAGGCTCCATCTTCCTCTCACCCCAACCCTCCCCTCTCCATTGACACTGCCAGCCTCCCCCCTCCCCCCTCTGATCCCAGATCTCATCCGTGTCGGGTCTTTACCATCCCCTCCGACCTTCAACTGTCGGAGGCAGAACGCTCTGTTCTCAGTAAGGGCCTCACGCTTGTCCCCCTTCGCCCACACCTCAGCGAGTTCCGTGTTCGCCATGATGCGGAACTTTTCTTCCGCCGTCTCCGTCTCCGAGCCTACTTCTTCGACAAGGACTCTTCCACCCCCACCGATGACCCCTTCTCCCGTCTTCAACCCTCCTCTTCTTCATGGACACCCCGCTCTGGTCTTCTGCTTGCTCTGGATCTCTTTATCGCTAATTGCCGACGGGACATCAACCGTCTCGACTTCACAGCTCAATGATAAAACAGCTCTCAAACTACTCAGAATCATGTGGGGAGTTAGGTGCAGATGTTTCCATCAGGTTTGCAGTAAGTACCTTTGAGTAAAATTGAAGTGTATACTCCTTTTAATGTCAAACCACTGTATGCTCTGAGAAAACAAAATTTTTATATTGAACACCTCCGTGATAAAGCAGGTCTCAAACAACTCAGAATCATATAGGGAGTTTAGTTCAGATGTTTCCATCAGGTTTGCAGTCAGTACTTTTGAGTAACATTGAAATGTATACTTCTTTAAATGTCAATGCACTGTATGCACTGAGATAACTACATTTTTATGTTCAACAGCTCAGTGATAAAACAGGTCTCAAACAACTCAGAATCACATGGGGAGTTAAGTTCCGATGTTTCAATCAGGTTTGCGGTTAGTACTATTGAGTAAAATTGAGAACTATACTTCTTTTATTGTCAAAGCACTGTATGCACTGAGAAAACAAAATTTTTATATTGAACACCTCCGTGATAAAACATGTCTCAAACAACTCAGAATCATCTGCGGAGCTAGGTTCAGAAGTTTCCATCATGTTCCATTCAGTACTATTGAGTGAAATTGAAATCTATACTTCTTTTAATATCGAATCAGTTTATGCACTGAGAAATCAACTTTTTTATCTTGAACAGCTCAATGATAAACAGCTCTCAAGAAACTCCGAATCATATGGGGAGTTAATTTCAGATGTTTCCATCAGGTTTGCAGTAAGTACCTTTGAGTAAAATTGAAGTGTATACTCCTTTTAATGTCAAACCACTGTATGCACTGAGAAAACAATTTTTTTACCTTCAACAGCTCAGTGATAAAACAGGTCTCAAACAGCTGCGAATCATATAGGGAGTTAATTTCAGATGTTTCCATTAGGTTTGCAGTCAGTACCTTTGAGTGATATTGAAATGTAAACTTCTTTTAATGTCAATACACTGTATGCTCTGAGAAAACAAAATTTTTATATTGAACACCTCCGTGATAAAACATGTCTCATACAACTCAGAATCATATAGGGAGTTTAGTTCAGATGTTTCCATCAGGTTTGCAGTAAGTACCTTTGAGAATAATTGGAATGTATACTTCTTTTAATGTCAATGCTCTGTATGCACTGAGAAAACCATTTTTTTATCTTGAACACCTCCGTGATAAAACACGTCTCAAACAACTCAGAATCATATAGGGAGTTTAGTTCAGACGTTTCCATCAGGTTTGCAGTCAGTACCTTTGAGTAAAAGTACAATATTTACTACTTTTAATGTCAAAGCACTGTGTGCCCTGAGAAAACCACTTTTTTATCTTGAAGAGCTGAATGATAAAACAGGTCTCAAACAGCTCAGAAACATATGCGGAGTCAGGTGCAGATGTTTCCAGCCGGTTTGCAGTAAGCGCCTTTGAGTAAATTTGAAATGTATACTTCTTTTAATGTCAACGCACTGTATGCACTGAGAAAACAACATTTTTATCTTGAACACCTCAGTGATAAAACAGGTCTGAAACATCTCAGAATCATATGGGGGAGTTAAGTGCAGATGTTTCCATAAGGTTTCTAGTTCGTAGATTTGAGTAAAATTGAAATGTATACTTCTTTTAATGTCATATCACTGCATGCACTGAGAAAACCACTTTTTTCTTTAAAGAGCTCAATGATAAAACAGCTCTTAAATAACTCAGAATCATATGGAGAGTTAAGTTCAGATGTTTCTATCAGTTTTGCAGTCAGTACCTTTGAGTAAAAGTGCAATATTTTCTACTTTTAATGTCAAAGTGCTGCGTGCCCTGAGAAAACCACTTTTTGATCTTGAAGAGCTGAATGATAAAACAGGTCTCAAACAACTCAGAAACATATGCGGAATTAGGTGCAGATGTTTGCAGTAAGCACCTTTGAGTAAAATTGAAATGTATACTTCTTTTAATGTCAATGCACTGTATGCACTGAGAAAACAAAATTTTTATCTTGAACACCTCAGTGATAAAACAGGTCTCAAACATCTCAGAATCATATGGGGGAGTTAAGTGCAGATCTTTCCATAAGGTTTCTAGTCAGTAGATTTGAGTAAAATTGAGATGTATACTTCTTTAAATGTCACATCACTGCATGCAGTGAGAAAACCACTTTTTTCTTTAAAGGGGTCAATGATAAAACAGCTCTCAAACAACTCAGAATCCTATGGGGAGTTACCTTCAGATGTTTCCATCAGGTTTGCAGTCAGTACTTTTGAGTAAAATTGAATTCTGTACGTCTTTTAATGTGAAAGCAGTGTATGCACTGAGAAATCAACTATTTTATCTTGAACATCTCACTGATCAATCAGCTCTCAAGCAACTCAGAATGAGATGGGAAGTTCAGTTCAGATGTTTCCATCAGATTTGCTTTCAGTACCTTTGAATAAAATTGAAATGTATACTTCTTTTAATGTCAATGCACTGTATGCACTCAGAAAACCACTTTTTTATCTTGAAGAACTCAATGATAAAACAGATCTCACACAACTCAGAGTCATATGGGGAGTTAGGTGCGGATGTTTCCATCAGGTTTCCAGTCAGAAGATTTGAGTAAAATTGAGATGTATACTTCTTTTAATGTCATATCACTGTATGCACTGAGAAAACCACTTTTATCTTTAAAAGTTCAATGATAAAACAGCTCTCAAGGAACTCAGAAACATATGGAGAGTTCAGTTCAGATGTTTCCATCAGGTTTGCAGTCAGTACCTTTGCATAAAATTGAAATGTATACTTCTTTTAATGTCAATGCACTGTATGCACTCAGAAAACATCTTTTTTACCTTGAACAGCTCAGCGATAAAGCAGGTCTCAAACAACTCAGAATCATATGGGGAGTTAAGTGCAGATGTTTCCATCAGGTTTGCAGTCAGTACCTTTGAGTAAAATTGAAATGTATACTTCTTTTAATGTTAATGCACTGTACGCACTGAGAAAACCACTTTTTTATCTTGAAGACCTCAATGATAAAGCTGGTCTCAAACATCTCAGAATCATATGGGGAGTTAGGCCTTTTATATATTGGCGAAATCCGACGCAGACTGGGAGACCGCTTTGCTGCACATCTACGCTCTGTCCGCCAGAGAAAGCAGGATCTCCCAGTGGCCACACATTTTAATTCCACATCCCATTCCCATTCTGACATGCCTATCCACGGCCTCCTCTACTGTAAAAATGAAGCCACACTCAGGTTGGAGGAACAACACCTTATATTCCGTCTGGGTAGCCTCCAACCTGATGGCATGAACTTCAACTTCTCTAACTTCCGCTAAGGCCCCACCGCCCCCTTGTACCCCATCTGTTACTTATTTTTATGCACACATTCTTTCTCTCACTCTCCATTTTCTCCCTCTGTCCCTCTGAATATACCTCTTACCCATCCTCTGGGTCCCCCCCCCTCCTTGTCTTTCTTCCCGGACCTCCTGTCCCATGAGCCTCTCGTATCCCCTTTTGCCTATCACCTGTCCAGCTCTTGGCTCTATCCCTCCCCCTCCTGTCTTCTCCTATCATTTTGGATCTCCCCCTCCCCCTCCAACTTTCAAATCCCTAACTTCCTTCAGTTAGTCCTGACGAAGGGTCTCGGCCTGAAACGTCGACTGCACCTCTTCCTACAGATGCTGCCTGGCCTGCTGCGTTCACCAGCAGCTTTGATGTGTGTTGCTTGAATTTCCAGCATCTGCAGAATTCCTGTTGTTTGCGTTTAATTTAACTACTGCGAAGCCTCTTCCGGTGATGCCTACACCGAAGGAGTTTAGATCCTCTCTTCGACGGGAGTTCAGTGAAACCATCTCTCACTGCTCCCCATCTGTAATTTCTTCGGCTCTTCAACTTTTCGACCACACTTTGACTCAGACTCGCTATCACAGCCATATATCCTTTCTTGGAACGTGCCTCCGTCGCCAACTTACTCCAGTTGGCTTTAGGATTCGTTTCCAAGCCTCTCAATTTGGACCTTCTGAGGATCCCAGGTACTCACATTTTATTGACTCTGCCTCTCGCCGCTTCTCCCGCCAAGCTCTGAAGGCGACTCTCTCCGCCACGAGGAGGTACTTGGTGTCCCTGTCCCAGACCCTTCCACACCTTCGGGACACTTTCTTCGCCGTCTGTAATAGTCCTACCCGTTATTTCATCCTCCGTCGGATTGACGCCTGCAATCGCTGTTTTTTTGACTTTGTCATGTTAGGCAAAGATCGCAAGATCCTCTATCTACGGACTCCAGAGCCTGCTAACCCTGAAACTAGCAGGAATGAACTTCAGAATGCGGCATCTGCCATTGATCTCGCCGCCTGCAACACCTCAGGGCATATTCAAAACCCGGACTCCAGCAACGCCCATGGCCACCTTCACAGCGATTGCGCAACCACCAACTGCGACTCCAGCCTTGAACTCCACGCCGGGTCTTTATGTGCTGCTATTGTGACTCCCGTCTCCCCTTCCCCCACCAATACTCTGCAATCCCGTCTCCCTCAGATCCCACCGTCAGCTCCTGGGTACTCAGAGGCTCCATCTTCCTCTCACCGCAACCCTCCCCTCTCCATTGACACCCCCACCCTCCCCCCCTCCCCCGATCCCAGCTGTCAAGATTCCAGCCTTGAGCTCCAGGCCGGGTCTTTATGTGCTGCTGTTGTGACTCCTGTCTCCCCTTCACCCACCACCACTCCGCAGCCCCGTCTTCCTCAGATCCCACCGTCAGCTCCTGGGCCCTCGGAGGCTCCATCTTCCTCTCACCCCAACCCTCCCCTCTCCATTGACACTGCCAGCCTCCCCCCTCCCCCCTCTGATCCCAGATCTCATCCGTGTCGGGTCTTTACCATCCCCTCCGACCTTCAACTGTCGGAGGCAGAACGCTCTGTTCTCAGTAAGGGCCTCACGTTTGTCCCCCTTCGCCCACACCTCAGCGAGTTCCGTGTTCGCCATGATGCGGAACTTTTCTTCCGCCGTCTCCGTCTCCGAGCCTACTTCTTCGACAAGGACTCTTCCACCCCCACCGATGACCCCTTCTCCCGTCTTCAACCCTCCTCTTCTTCATGGACACCCCGCTCTGGTCTTCTGCCTGCTCTGGATCTCTTTATCGCTAATTGCCGACGGGACATCAACCGTCTCGACTTCACAGCGCAATGATAAAACAGCTCTCAAACTACTCAGAATCATGTGGGGAGTTAGGTGCAGATGTTTCCATCAGGTTTGCAGTAAGTACCTTTGAGTAAAATTGAAGTGTATACTCCTTTTAATGTCAAACCACTGTATGCTCTGAGAAAACAAAATTTTTATATTGAACACCTCCGTGATAAAGCAGGTCTCAAACAACTCAGAATCATATAGGGAGTTTAGTTCAGATGTTTCCATCAGGTTTGCAGTCAGTACTTTTGAGTAACATTGAAATGTATACTTCTTTAAATGTCAATGCACTGTATGCACTGAGATAACTACATTTTTATGTTCAACAGCTCAGTGATAAAACAGGTCTCAAACAACTCAGAATCACATGGGGAGTTAAGTTCCGATGTTTCAATCAGGTTTGCGGTTAGTACTATTGAGTAAAATTGAGAACTATACTTCTTTTATTGTCAAAGCACTGTATGCACTGAGAAAACAAAATTTTTATATTGAACACCTCCGTGATAAAACATGTCTCATACAACTCAGAATCATATAGGGAGTTTAGTTCAGATGTTTCCATCAGGTTTGCAGTAAGTACCTTTGAGAATAATTGGAATGTATACTTCTTTTAATGTCAATGCTCTGTATGCACTGAGAAAACCATTTTTTTATCTTGAACACCTCCGTGATAAAACACGTCTCAAACAACTCAGAATCATATAGGGAGTTTAGTTCAGACGTTTCCATCAGGTTTGCAGTCAGTACCTTTGAGTAAAAGTACAATATTTACTACTTTTAATGTCAAAGCACTGTGTGCCCTGAGAAAACCACTTTTTTATCTTGAAGAGCTGAATGATAAAACAGGTCTCAAACAGCTCAGAAACATATGCGGAGTCAGGTGCAGATGTTTCCAGCCGGTTTGCAGTAAGCGCCTTTGAGTAAATTTGAAATGTATACTTCTTTTAATGTCAACGCACTGTATGCACTGAGAAAACAACATTTTTATCTTGAACACCTCAGTGATAAAACAGGTCTGAAACATCTCAGAATCATATGGGGGAGTTAAGTGCAGATGTTTCCATAAGGTTTCTAGTTCGTAGATTTGAGTAAAATTGAAATGTATACTTCTTTTAATGTCATATCACTGCATGCACTGAGAAAACCACTTTTTTCTTTAAAGAGCTCAATGATAAAACAGCTCTTAAATAACTCAGAATCATATGGAGAGTTAAGTTCAGATGTTTCTATCAGTTTTGCAGTCAGTACCTTTGAGTAAAAGTGCAATATTTTCTACTTTTAATGTCAAAGTGCTGCGTGCCCTGAGAAAACCACTTTTTGATCTTGAAGAGCTGAATGATAAAACAGGTCTCAAACAACTCAGAAACATATGCGGAATTAGGTGCAGATGTTTGCAGTAAGCACCTTTGAGTAAAATTGAAATGTATACTTCTTTTAATGTCAATGCACTGTATGCACTGAGAAAACAAAATTTTTATCTTGAACACCTCAGTGATAAAACAGGTCTCAAACATCTCAGAATCATATGGGGGAGTTAAGTGCAGATCTTTCCATAAGGTTTCTAGTCAGTAGATTTGAGTAAAATTGAGATGTATACTTCTTTAAATGTCACATCACTGCATGCAGTGAGAAAACCACTTTTTTCTTTAAAGGGGTCAATGATAAAACAGCTCTCAAACAACTCAGAATCCTATGGGGAGTTACCTTCAGATGTTTCCATCAGGTTTGCAGTCAGTACTTTTGAGTAAAATTGAATTCTGTACGTCTTTTAATGTGAAAGCAGTGTATGCACTGAGAAATCAACTATTTTATCTTGAACATCTCACTGATCAATCAGCTCTCAAGCAACTCAGAATGAGATGGGAAGTTCAGTTCAGATGTTTCCATCAGATTTGCTTTCAGTACCTTTGAATAAAATTGAAATGTATACTTCTTTTAATGTCAATGCACTGTATGCACTCAGAAAACCACTTTTTTATCTTGAAGAACTCAATGATAAAACAGATCTCACACAACTCAGAGTCATATGGGGAGTTAGGTGCGGATGTTTCCATCAGGTTTCCAGTCAGAAGATTTGAGTAAAATTGAGATGTATACTTCTTTTAATGTCATATCACTGTATGCACTGAGAAAACCACTTTTATCTTTAAAAGTTCAATGATAAAACAGCTCTCAAGGAACTCAGAAACATATGGAGAGTTCAGTTCAGATGTTTCCATCAGGTTTGCAGTCAGTACCTTTGCATAAAATTGAAATGTATACTTCTTTTAATGTCAATGCACTGTATGCACTCAGAAAACATCTTTTTTACCTTGAACAGCTCAGCGATAAAGCAGGTCTCAAACAACTCAGAATCATATGGGGAGTTAAGTGCAGATGTTTCCATCAGGTTTGCAGTCAGTACCTTTGAGTAAAATTGAAATGTATACTTCTTTTAATGTTAATGCACTGTACGCACTGAGAAAACCACTTTTTTATCTTGAAGACCTCAATGATAAAGCTGGTCTCAAACATCTCAGAATCATATGGGGAGTTAGGCCTTTTATATATTGGCGAAATCCGACGCAGACTGGGAGACCGCTTTGCTGCACATCTACGCTCTGTCCGCCAGAGAAAGCAGGATCTCCCAGTGGCCACACATTTTAATTCCACATCCCATTCCCATTCTGACATGCCTATCCACGGCCTCCTCTACTGTAAAAATGAAGCCACACTCAGGTTGGAGGAACAACACCTTATATTCCGTCTGGGTAGCCTCCAACCTGATGGCATGAACTTCAACTTCTCTAACTTCCGCTAAGGCCCCACCGCCCCCTTGTACCCCATCTGTTACTTATTTTTATGCACACATTCTTTCTCTCACTCTCCATTTTCTCCCTCTGTCCCTCTGAATATACCTCTTACCCATCCTCTGGGTCCCCCCCCCTCCTTGTCTTTCTTCCCGGACCTCCTGTCCCATGAGCCTCTCGTATCCCCTTTTGCCTATCACCTGTCCAGCTCTTGGCTCTATCCCTCCCCCTCCTGTCTTCTCCTATCATTTTGGATCTCCCCCTCCCCCTCCAACTTTCAAATCCCTTACTCACTCTTCCTTCAGTTAGTCCTGACGAAGGGTCTCGGCCTGAAACGTCGACTGCACCTCTTCCTACAGATGCTGCCTGGCCTGCTGCGTTCACCAGCAGCTTTGATGTGTGTTGCTTGAATTTCCAGCATCTGCAGAATTCCTGTTGTTTGCGTTTAATTTAACTACTGCGAAGCCTCTTCCGGTGATGCCTACACCGAAGGAGTTTAGATCCTCTCTTCGACGGGAGTTCAGTGAAACCATCTCTCACTGCTCCCCATCTGTAATTTCTTCGGCTCTTCAACTTTTCGACCACACTTTGACTCAGACTCGCTATCACAGCCATATATCCTTTCTTGGAACGTGCCTCCGTCGCCAACTTACTCCAGTTGGCTTTAGGATTCGTTTCCAAGCCTCTCAATTTGGACCTTCTGAGGATCCCAGGTACTCACATTTTATTGACTCTGCCTCTCGCCGCTTCTCCCGCCAAGCTCTGAAGGCGACTCTCTCCGCCACGAGGAGGTACTTGGTGTCCCTGTCCCAGACCCTTCCACACCTTCGGGACACTTTCTTCGCCGTCTGTAATAGTCCTACCCGTTATTTCATCCTCCGTCGGATTGACGCCTGCAATCGCTGTTTTTTTGACTTTGTCATGTTAGGCAAAGATCGCAAGATCCTCTATCTACGGACTCCAGAGCCTGCTGACCCTGAAACTAGCAGGAATGAACTTCAGAATGCGGCATCTGCCATTGATCTCGCCGCCTGCAACACCTCAGGGCATATTCAAAACCCGGACTCCAGCAACGCCCATGGCCACCTTCACAGCGATTGCGCAACCACCAACTGCGACTCCAGCCTTGAACTCCACGCCGGGTCTTTATGTGCTGCTATTGTGACTCCCGTCTCCCCTTCCCCCACCAATACTCTGCAATCCCGTCTCCCTCAGATCCCACCGTCAGCTCCTGGGTACTCAGAGGCTCCATCTTCCTCTCACCGCAACCCTCCCCTCTCCATTGACACCCCCACCCTCCCCCCCTCCCCCGATCCCAGCTGTCAAGATTCCAGCCTTGAGCTCCAGGCCGGGTCTTTATGTGCTGCTGTTGTGACTCCTGTCACCCCTTCACCCACCACCACTCCGCAGCCCCGTCTTCCTCAGATCCCACCGTCAGCTCCTGGGCCCTCGGAGGCTCC
The DNA here is from genome assembly GCF_963921235.1 of Mobula hypostoma. Taxonomy (NCBI): domain Eukaryota; kingdom Metazoa; phylum Chordata; class Chondrichthyes; order Myliobatiformes; family Myliobatidae; genus Mobula; species Mobula hypostoma. Next base: position 11,277,805 of record NC_086111.1, on the reverse strand, counting down.
ATCTTCCTCTCACCCCAACCCTCCCCTCTCCATTGACACTGCCAGCCTCCCCCCTCCCCCCTCTGATCCCAGATCTCATCCGTGTCGGGTCTTTACCATCCCCTCCGACCTTCAACTGTCGGAGGCAGAACGCTCTGTTCTCAGTAAGGGCCTCACGTTTGTCCCCCTTCGCCCACACCTCAGCGAGTTCCGTGTTCGCCATGATGCGGAACTTTTCTTCCGCCGTCTCCGTCTCCGAGCCTACTTCTTCGACAAGGACTCTTCCACCCCCACCGATGACCCCTTCTCCCGTCTTCAACCCTCCTCTTCTTCATGGACACCCCGCTCTGGTCTTCTGCCTGCTCTGGATCTCTTTATCGCTAATTGCCGACGGGACATCAACCGTCTCGACTTCACAGCGCAATGATAAAACAGCTCTCAAACTACTCAGAATCATGTGGGGAGTTAGGTGCAGATGTTTCCATCAGGTTTGCAGTAAGTACCTTTGAGTAAAATTGAAGTGTATACTCCTTTTAATGTCAAACCACTGTATGCTCTGAGAAAACAAAATTTTTATATTGAACACCTCCGTGATAAAGCAGGTCTCAAACAACTCAGAATCATATAGGGAGTTTAGTTCAGATGTTTCCATCAGGTTTGCAGTCAGTACTTTTGAGTAACATTGAAATGTATACTTCTTTAAATGTCAATGCACTGTATGCACTGAGATAACTACATTTTTATGTTCAACAGCTCAGTGATAAAACAGGTCTCAAACAACTCAGAATCACATGGGGAGTTAAGTTCCGATGTTTCAATCAGGTTTGCGGTTAGTACTATTGAGTAAAATTGAGAACTATACTTCTTTTATTGTCAAAGCACTGTATGCACTGAGAAAACAAAATTTTTATATTGAACACCTCCGTGATAAAACATGTCTCATACAACTCAGAATCATATAGGGAGTTTAGTTCAGATGTTTCCATCAGGTTTGCAGTAAGTACCTTTGAGAATAATTGGAATGTATACTTCTTTTAATGTCAATGCTCTGTATGCACTGAGAAAACCATTTTTTTATCTTGAACACCTCCGTGATAAAACACGTCTCAAACAACTCAGAATCATATAGGGAGTTTAGTTCAGACGTTTCCATCAGGTTTGCAGTCAGTACCTTTGAGTAAAAGTACAATATTTACTACTTTTAATGTCAAAGCACTGTGTGCCCTGAGAAAACCACTTTTTTATCTTGAAGAGCTGAATGATAAAACAGGTCTCAAACAGCTCAGAAACATATGCGGAGTCAGGTGCAGATGTTTCCAGCCGGTTTGCAGTAAGCGCCTTTGAGTAAATTTGAAATGTATACTTCTTTTAATGTCAGTGCACTGTATGCACTGAGAAAACAACATTTTTATCTTGAACACCTCAGTGATAAAACAGGTCTGAAACATCTCAGAATCATATGGCGGAGTTAAGTGCAGATGTTTCCATAAGGTTTCTAGTTCGTAGATTTGAGTAAAATTGAAATGTATACTTCTTTTAATGTCATATCACTGCATGCACTGAGAAAACCACTTTTTTCTTTAAAGAGCTCAATGATAAAACAGCTCTTAAATAACTCAGAATCATATGGAGAGTTAAGTTCAGATGTTTCTATCAGTTTTGCAGTCAGTACCTTTGAGTAAAAGTGCAATATTTTCTACTTTTAATGTCAAAGTGCTGCGTGCCCTGAGAAAACCACTTTTTGATCTTGAAGAGCTGAATGATAAAACAGGTCTCAAACAACTCAGAAACATATGCGGAATTAGGTGCAGATGTTTGCAGTAAGCACCTTTGAGTAAAATTGAAATGTATACTTCTTTTAATGTCAATGCACTGTATGCACTGAGAAAACAAAATTTTTATCTTGAACACCTCAGTGATAAAACAGGTCTCAAACATCTCAGAATCATATGGGGGAGTTAAGTGCAGATCTTTCCATAAGGTTTCTAGTCAGTAGATTTGAGTAAAATTGAGATGTATACTTCTTTTAATGTCACATCACTGCATGCAGTGAGAAAACCACTTTTTTCTTTAAAGGGGTCAATGATAAAACAGCTCTCAAACAACTCAGAATCCTATGGGGAGTTACCTTCAGATGTTTCCATCAGGTTTGCAGTCAGTACTTTTGAGTAAAATTGAATTCTGTACGTCTTTTAATGTGAAAGCAGTGTATGCACTGAGAAATCAACTATTTTATCTTGAACATCTCACTGATCAATCAGCTCTCAAGCAACTCAGAATGAGATGGGAAGTTCAGTTCAGATGTTTCCATCAGATTTGCTTTCAGTACCTTTGAATAAAATTGAAATGTATACTTCTTTTAATGTCAATGCACTGTATGCACTCAGAAAACCACTTTTTTATCTTGAAGAACTCAATGATAAAACAGATCTCACACAACTCAGAGTCATATGGGGAGTTAGGTGCGGATGTTTCCATCAGGTTTCCAGTCAGAAGATTTGAGTAAAATTGAGATGTATACTTCTTTTAATGTCATATCACTGTATGCACTGAGAAAACCACTTTTATCTTTAAAAGTTCAATGATAAAACAGCTCTCAAGGAACTCAGAAACATATGGAGAGTTCAGTTCAGATGTTTCCATCAGGTTTGCAGTCAGTACCTTTGCATAAAATTGAAATGTATACTTCTTTTAATGTCAATGCACTGTATGCACTCAGAAAACATCTTTTTTACCTTGAACAGCTCAGCGATAAAGCAGGTCTCAAACAACTCAGAATCATATGGGGAGTTAAGTGCAGATGTTTCCATCAGGTTTGCAGTCAGTACCTTTGAGTAAAATTGAAATGTATACTTCTTTTAATGTTAATGCACTGTACGCACTGAGAAAACCACTTTTTTATCTTGAAGACCTCAATGATAAAGCTGGTCTCAAACATCTCAGAATCATATGGGGAGTTAGGCCTTTTATATATTGGCGAAATCCGACGCAGACTGGGAGACCGCTTTGCTGCACATCTACGCTCTGTCCGCCAGAGAAAGCAGGATCTCCCAGTGGCCACACATTTTAATTCCACATCCCATTCCCATTCTGACATGCCTATCCACGGCCTCCTCTACTGTAAAAATGAAGCCACACTCAGGTTGGAGGAACAACACCTTATATTCCGTCTGGGTAGCCTCCAACCTGATGGCATGAACTTCAACTTCTCTAACTTCCGCTAAGGCCCCACCGCCCCCTTGTACCCCATCTGTTACTTATTTTTATGCACACATTCTTTCTCTCACTCTCCATTTTCTCCCTCTGTCCCTCTGAATATACCTCTTACCCATCCTCTGGGTCCCCCCCCCTCCTTGTCTTTCTTCCCGGACCTCCTGTCCCATGAGCCTCTCGTATCCCCTTTTGCCTATCACCTGTCCAGCTCTTGGCTCTATCCCTCCCCCTCCTGTCTTCTCCTATCATTTTGGATCTCCCCCTCCCCCTCCAACTTTCAAATCCCTTACTCACTCTTCCTTCAGTTAGTCCTGACGAAGGGTCTCGGCCTGAAACGTCGACTGCACCTCTTCCTACAGATGCTGCCTGGCCTGCTGCGTTCACCAGCAGCTTTGATGTGTGTTGCTTGAATTTCCAGCATCTGCAGAATTCCTGTTGTTTGCGTTTAATTTAACTACTGCGAAGCCTCTTCCGGTGATGCCTACACCGAAGGAGTTTAGATCCTCTCTTCGACGGGAGTTCAGTGAAACCATCTCTCACTGCTCCCCATCTGTAATTTCTTCGGCTCTTCAACTTTTCGACCACACTTTGACTCAGACTCGCTATCACAGCCATATATCCTTTCTTGGAACGTGCCTCCGTCGCCAACTTACTCCAGTTGGCTTTAGGATTCGTTTCCAAGCCTCTCAATTTGGACCTTCTGAGGATCCCAGGTACTCACATTTTATTGACTCTGCCTCTCGCCGCTTCTCCCGCCAAGCTCTGAAGGCGACTCTCTCCGCCACGAGGAGGTACTTGGTGTCCCTGTCCCAGACCCTTCCACACCTTCGGGACACTTTCTTCGCCGTCTGTAATAGTCCTACCCGTTATTTCATCCTCCGTCGGATTGACGCCTGCAATCGCTGTTTTTTTGACTTTGTCATGTTAGGCAAAGATCGCAAGATCCTCTATCTACGGACTCCAGAGCCTGCTGACCCTGAAACTAGCAGGAATGAACTTCAGAATGCGGCATCTGCCATTGATCTCGCCGCCTGCAACACCTCAGGGCATATTCAAAACCCGGACTCCAGCAACGCCCATGGCCACCTTCACAGCGATTGCGCAACCACCAACTGCGACTCCAGCCTTGAACTCCACGCCGGGTCTTTATGTGCTGCTATTGTGACTCCCGTCTCCCCTTCCCCCACCAATACTCTGCAATCCCGTCTCCCTCAGATCCCACCGTCAGCTCCTGGGTACTCAGAGGCTCCATCTTCCTCTCACCGCAACCCTCCCCTCTCCATTGACACCCCCACCCTCCCCCCCTCCCCCGATCCCAGCTGTCAAGATTCCAGCCTTGAGCTCCAGGCCGGGTCTTTATGTGCTGCTGTTGTGACTCCTGTCACCCCTTCACCCACCACCACTCCGCAGCCCCGTCTTCCTCAGATCCCACCGTCAGCTCCTGGGCCCTCGGAGGCTCCATCTTCCTCTCACCCCAACCCTCCCCTCTCCATTGACACTGCCAGCCTCCCCCCTCCCCCCTCTGATCCCAGATCTCATCCGTGTCGGGTCTTTACCATCCCCTCCGACCTTCAACTGTCGGAGGCAGAACGCTCTGTTCTCAGTAAGGGCCTCACGTTTGTCCCCCTTCGCCCACACCTCAGCGAGTTCCGTGTTCGCCATGATGCGGAACTTTTCTTCCGCCGTCTCCGTCTCCGAGCCTACTTCTTCGACAAGGACTCTTCCACCCCCACCGATGACCCCTTCTCCCGTCTTCAACCCTCCTCTTCTTCATGGACACCCCGCTCTGGTCTTCTGCTTGCTCTGGATCTCTTTATCGCTAATTGCCGACGGGACATCAACCGTCTCGACTTCACAGCTCAATGATAAAACAGCTCTCAAACTACTCAGAATCATGTGGGGAGTTAGGTGCAGATGTTTCCATCAGGTTTGCAGTAAGTACCTTTGAGTAAAATTGAAGTGTATACTCCTTTTAATGTCAAACCACTGTATGCTCTGAGAAAACAAAATTTTTATATTGAACACCTCCGTGATAAAGCAGGTCTCAAACAACTCAGAATCATATAGGGAGTTTAGTTCAGATGTTTCCATCAGGTTTGCAGTCAGTACTTTTGAGTAACATTGAAATGTATACTTCTTTAAATGTCAATGCACTGTATGCACTGAGATAACTACATTTTTATGTTCAACAGCTCAGTGATAAAACAGGTCTCAAACAACTCAGAATCACATGGGGAGTTAAGTTCCGATGTTTCAATCAGGTTTGCGGTTAGTACTATTGAGTAAAATTGAGAACTATACTTCTTTTATTGTCAAAGCACTGTATGCACTGAGAAAACAAAATTTTTATATTGAACACCTCCGTGATAAAACATGTCTCAAACAACTCAGAATCATCTGCGGAGCTAGGTTCAGAAGTTTCCATCATGTTCCATTCAGTACTATTGAGTGAAATTGAAATCTATACTTCTTTTAATATCGAATCAGTTTATGCACTGAGAAATCAACTTTTTTATCTTGAACAGCTCAATGATAAACAGCTCTCAAGAAACTCCGAATCATATGGGGAGTTAATTTCAGATGTTTCCATCAGGTTTGCAGTAAGTACCTTTGAGTAAAATTGAAGTGTATACTCCTTTTAATGTCAAACCACTGTATGCACTGAGAAAACAATTTTTTTACCTTCAACAGCTCAGTGATAAAACAGGTCTCAAACAGCTGCGAATCATATAGGGAGTTAATTTCAGATGTTTCCATTAGGTTTGCAGTCAGTACCTTTGAGTGATATTGAAATGTAAACTTCTTTTAATGTCAATACACTGTATGCTCTGAGAAAACAAAATTTTTATATTGAACACCTCCGTGATAAAACATGTCTCATACAACTCAGAATCATATAGGGAGTTTAGTTCAGATGTTTCCATCAGGTTTGCAGTAAGTACCTTTGAGAATAATTGGAATGTATACTTCTTTTAATGTCAATGCTCTGTATGCACTGAGAAAACCATTTTTTTATCTTGAACACCTCCGTGATAAAACACGTCTCAAACAACTCAGAATCATATAGGGAGTTTAGTTCAGACGTTTCCATCAGGTTTGCAGTCAGTACCTTTGAGTAAAAGTACAATATTTACTACTTTTAATGTCAAAGCACTGTGTGCCCTGAGAAAACCACTTTTTTATCTTGAAGAGCTGAATGATAAAACAGGTCTCAAACAGCTCAGAAACATATGCGGAGTCAGGTGCAGATGTTTCCAGCCGGTTTGCAGTAAGCGCCTTTGAGTAAATTTGAAATGTATACTTCTTTTAATGTCAACGCACTGTATGCACTGAGAAAACAACATTTTTATCTTGAACACCTCAGTGATAAAACAGGTCTGAAACATCTCAGAATCATATGGGGGAGTTAAGTGCAGATGTTTCCATAAGGTTTCTAGTTCGTAGATTTGAGTAAAATTGAAATGTATACTTCTTTTAATGTCATATCACTGCATGCACTGAGAAAACCACTTTTTTCTTTAAAGAGCTCAATGATAAAACAGCTCTTAAATAACTCAGAATCATATGGAGAGTTAAGTTCAGATGTTTCTATCAGTTTTGCAGTCAGTACCTTTGAGTAAAAGTGCAATATTTTCTACTTTTAATGTCAAAGTGCTGCGTGCCCTGAGAAAACCACTTTTTGATCTTGAAGAGCTGAATGATAAAACAGGTCTCAAACAACTCAGAAACATATGCGGAATTAGGTGCAGATGTTTGCAGTAAGCACCTTTGAGTAAAATTGAAATGTATACTTCTTTTAATGTCAATGCACTGTATGCACTGAGAAAACAAAATTTTTATCTTGAACACCTCAGTGATAAAACAGGTCTCAAACATCTCAGAATCATATGGGGGAGTTAAGTGCAGATCTTTCCATAAGGTTTCTAGTCAGTAGATTTGAGTAAAATTGAGATGTATACTTCTTTTAATGTCACATCACTGCATGCAGTGAGAAAACCACTTTTTTCTTTAAAGGGGTCAATGATAAAACAGCTCTCAAACAACTCAGAATCCTATGGGGAGTTACCTTCAGATGTTTCCATCAGGTTTGCAGTCAGTACTTTTGAGTAAAATTGAATTCTGTACGTCTTTTAATGTGAAAGCAGTGTATGCACTGAGAAATCAACTATTTTATCTTGAACATCTCACTGATCAATCAGCTCTCAAGCAACTCAGAATGAGATGGGAAGTTCAGTTCAGATGTTTCCATCAGATTTGCTTTCAGTACCTTTGAATAAAATTGAAATGTATACTTCTTTTAATGTCAATGCACTGTATGCACTCAGAAAACCACTTTTTTATCTTGAAGAACTCAATGATAAAACAGATCTCACACAACTCAGAGTCATATGGGGAGTTAGGTGCGGATGTTTCCATCAGGTTTCCAGTCAGAAGATTTGAGTAAAATTGAAATGTATACTTCTTTAAATGTCAATGTACTGTATGCACTGAGATAACTACATTTTTATGTTGAACAGCTCAGTGATAAAACAGGTCTCAAACAACTCAGAATCATCTGGGGAGTTAGGTTCAGATGTTTCCATCAGGTTCCATTCAGTACTATTGAGTAACATTGAAATCTATACTTCTTTTAATATCGAATCAGTTTATGCACTGAGAAATCAACTTTTTTACCTTCAACAGCTCAGTGATAAAACAGGTCTCAAACAGGTCCGAATCATATGGAGAGTTAAGCTCAGATGTTTCCTTTCTTTTTAAATCTTTTTATTGAATAAGTATACAAAAAGGTAAGCCATATAGACACTAATACACTGTTAGAATATAATAAAATTACAGAAGATATTAATACAAAAAAATACTACAATGTAATTTAAACATTACATACCAAGGTAACATAATAGTATACTAATTTTTATATATATATCAATAGAGAAAAGGATCCCCCCCCCAAAAAAACCCACCGTGCAACTAACTAAAAGCAAAGCAAAGCAATGGGCTAACTTGAAACCAAACAGAGTTAAACTTAAAATCACGTCGTCAATCCCGACCTCCATTAAAAACAGTAAAAAAAAACAAGAAGGGTATATATTACATTAAATGAAAATATTGAATAAAAGATCTCCAAGTCTGTTCAAATTTAAATGATGAGTCATAAAGATTGCTTCCAATTTTCTCCAAATTCAAGCATAATATCGTCTGAGAAAACCAAAAAAAGGTAGTTGGAGCATTAAGCTCTTTCCAATGTTGTAAGATACATCTATTCGCCATTAAAGTAAGAAATGCAATCATTCTACGGGCTGAAGGGGAAAGATTACTGGAAATTTTAGGTAGTCCAAAGATAGCAGTAATAGGGTGAGGAGAGATATCTATATTCAATACCTTGGAAATAATATTAAAAATGTCTCTCCAAAAAGTTTCCAAAGTAGGGTAAGACCAAAACATATGAGTTAAAGAGGCTATCTGCCCCGGACATCTATCACAAAAAGGATTAATATGAGAATAAAAGCGCGCTAACTTATCTTTGGACATATGTGCTCTATGAACAACTTTAAATTGAATTAGGGAATGTTTAGCACAGATAGAGGAAGTATTGACTAATTGGAAAATCTGCCCCCAGTCATCCACGGAAATGGTAAACCCCAATTCCTGTTCCCAATCTACCCTAATCTTATCAAATGGAGCTTTCCTAAGTTTCATAATAATATTATAAATCATAGCCGATGCACCTTTCTGACATGGATTAAGGTTAATTATTGTATCTAAAATGTATGTAGGAGGAAGCATTGGAAAGGAAGAAAGTATAGTACTTAGAAAATTTCTAACTTGTAGATATCTAAAAAAATGTATTCTTGATAAGTTATATTTATTAGATAATTGTTCAAAAGACATAAGGGAACCATCTAAAAATAAATCTAAAAACCGTGAAATACCCTTGGTCTTCCAAATTTGAAAAGCATGATCCGTAAAAGAGGGAGGAAAAAATATGTTACCTAAAATAGGAATCGCTAACCCAAATTGATTAAGATCAAAAAATTTTCTGAATTGAAACCAAATACGCAAGGTATATTTAACTATCGGGTTAGACACCTGTTTAAGGCGTTTCAAATCAAAAGGAAGAGAGGAACCTAAAGTAGAGCCAAGTGTAAAACCCTGAACAGATTGTAATTCCAATGCTACCCATTTAGGAATGGATAGTATATCCTGTTCAAGTAACCAGAATTTTATATGTCGAATATTAATTGCCCAATAATAAAATCTAAAGTTAGGTAATGCTAAGCCTCCATCTCTCTTAGCTTTCTGTAAATGTATTTTACCCAGTCTCGGGTTTTTATTCTGCCAAATAAATGAAGAAAGTTTAGAGTCAACTTTGTCAAAAAAAGATTTTGGAACAAAGATTGGTAATGCCTGAAATATATATAAAAATTTTGGCAAAAAAAATATCTTAACTGCATTAATACGACCAATCAAAGTTAAATATAAAGGAAACCATTTAGATGAAAGTTGAATAATATGGTCTATTAATGGTAAAAAGTTAGTCTTAAATAAATCTTTGTATTTACAAGTAATTTTAATCCCAAGATATGAAAAATAATTATTAATCAATTTAAATGGAAATTTATAATATAAGGGAAGTTGTTAATTAATCGAAAAGAGTTCACTCTTACTAAGATTTAATTTATAACCTGAAAAAAGACCAAATTGTACTAATAGCTCTAAAACAGCTGGGATGGATTTTTGAGGATTAGAAATATATAAAAGTAAATCATCAGCATAGAGTGATATTTTATGGGACTTTAAGCCCCAAGTTATCCCAGTAATATTTGGAGATTCTCGAATGGCAATTGCAAGAGTTCTAATGCAATATCAAATAATAAGGGACTAAGAGGACAACCTTGTCGAGTACCTCGAAAAAGAGGGAAAAAAGGTGAACTTAAAGAGTTAGTACGGACCGAGGCCACAGGAGAATGATATAACAGTTTAATCCAGGATATAAATTTCGAGCTAAAATTAAACATTTCAAGCACCTTAAATAAATAAGGCCATTCTACTCTATCAAAAGCTTTCTCAGCATCTAAAGAGATAACACACTCAGGAACATTTTGTGAGGGAGTATAAATGATATTTAACAGTGTGCGAATATTATAAAAGGAGTAACGACCTTTAATAAAACCCGTTTGGTCTTCCGAAATAATAGAAGGAAGTACTTTTTCTAATCTATTTGCTAATAACTTAGAAAAAACTTTAGAATCAACATTTAATAAAGATATTTGTCTATAAGATGCACATTGAGCAGGATCTTTATCCTTCTTTAATATTAGAGAAATTGACGCTCCATTGAAAGATTCAGGAAGTTTACCAAGTTTTAATGAAGCCTCAAAAACCCTACAGAGCCAAGGGATTAATGAAGGAGAAAAACATTTATAAAATTCTACGGTAAACCCATCAGGGCCAGGAGCTTTCCCCAAATTCATAGAGAAAATAACATTCTTAATCTCATCCATGGTAATGGGAGTATCTAACATAGAAGACATATCCTGTGAAATCTCAGGGAAGTCTAAATTATCTAAAAAATCATTCATATATTTAGAATCCCGAGGAGACTCTGATTGATATAAGGAAGAGTAAAAATCACAGAAGGTTTGATTAATCCCCACATGATCAAGTATCAGTCGATCATTTTGGTTATAAATCTGATTAATTTGAGATTTAGCAGAATTAGACTTCAGTTGATTAGCCAACAGTTCACCAATTTTGTCACTGTGTACATAAAATTCACTTCTTGTTTTCTTTAATTGGTTTACAATCGAGGACGAGAGTAATAAACTGTGTTCCATTTGAAGTTCAGTTCTTTGTTTCTATAACTCCTCAGAAGGAGCTATAACATATTTCTTATCAATTTCCTTAATCTTGTCCACAATTACCAACTCCTCCTGCTTCAGCTTCTTCCTCAAAGCAGCAGAATACGAGATAATCTGACCACGAATATAAGCTTTAAAAGTCTCCCAAAGAATGTTGACAGAAATATCCTCTGTATAGTTAATTGTAAAAAAAAGATCAATCTGTTCATTCATAAAGTTAACAAAGTCCGAGTCCTGAAGCAACAGCGAATTAAAATGCCATTGTCTATTATTTTGTATATTGGCCAGAATTTTAATAGAAAGCTTAAGTGGAGCATGATCCGCAATGGTTATAGAGTCATAATCACATTTAATCACTGAGGAAATAAGATGAGAATCAATAAAGAAATAAGCAATTCTTGAATAGGAATGATGAACATGTGAAAAAAAAGAAAAATCTTTTTCCTGAGGATGCAAAAAACGCCAAATTTCCGTCGACCCAGAATCAGAAAGGAATGAATATATCAAAGTTGCAGATTTATTAGGTAAGGTCCGTAGAGGAGCTGAACGGTCCAAAGCTGGAGACAAACAGGTATTAAGATCTCCGCCCCAGATCAATGAAAACTCATTCAAATTCGGAAACTGATTAAATAATGATTTATAAAATTCCGGATCATAATTCCGGATCGATTCTTAATCGTAATATTTTAACTATCTCCGTTGATCGGAGGCTGTGAATTTGTCGGTCTTAATTTTTTTTTTGCCCTATTTGGGCAGAAAAGTTTATTTTTGATTACTTAATATGGTTGCTAAACTTTCTTTTTAACTGCATCATTTCTTTCTTTTTCCCAGGGGATTCTGGGAAGCTCAGATGTTTCCATCAGGTTTGCAGTCAGTACCTTTGAGTAAAATTGCAATTTCTACTACTTTTAATGTCAAAGCACTGCGTGCCCTGAGAAAACCACATTTTTATCTTGAAGAGCTGAATGATAAAACAGGTTTCAAACACTCAGAATCATATGGGGAGTGAAGTGCAGATGTTTCCATCAGGTTTGCAGTCAGTACCTTTGAGTGATATTGAAATGTATACTTCTTTTAATGTCAATGCACTGTACGCACTGAGAAAACCACTTTTTTATCTTGAAGACCTCAATGATAAAGCTGGTCTCAAACATCTCAGAATCATATGGGGAGTTAGGCCTTTTATATATTGGCGAAATCCGACGTAGACTGGGAGACCGCTTTGCTGCACATCTACGCTCTGTCCGCCAGAGAAAGCAGGATCTCCCAGTGGCCACACATTTTAATTCCACATCCCATTCCCATTCTGACATGCCTATCCACGGCCTCCTCTACTGTAAAGATGAAGCCACACTCAGGTTGGAGGAACAACACCTTATATTCCATCTGGGTAGCCTGCAACCTGATGGCATGAACATCGACTTCCCTAACTTCCACTAAGGCCCCACCACCCCCTCGTACCCCATCTGTTACTTATTTTTATGCACACATTCTTTCTCTCACTCTCCTTTTTCTCCCTCTGTCCCTCTGAATATACCTCTTGCCCATCCTCTAGGTCCCCCCCACCCCGTCTTTCTTCCCGGACCTCCTGTCCCATGATCCTCTCGTATCCCCTTTTGCCTATCACCTGTCCAGCTCTTGGCTCTATCCCTCCTTCTCCTGTCTTCTCCTATCATTTTGGATCTCCCCCTCCCCCTCCAACTTTCAAATCCCTTACTCACTCTTCCTTCAGTTAGTCCTGATGAAGGGTCTCGGCCTGAAACGTCGACTGCACCTCTTCCTACAGATGCTGCCTGGCCTGCTGCGTTCACCAGCAACTTTGATGTGTGTTGCTTGAATTTCCAGCATCTGCAGAATTCCTGTTGTTTGCGTTTAATTTAACTACTGAGAAGCCTCTTCCGGTGATGCCTACACCGAAGAAGTTTAGATCCTCTCTTCGACGGGAGTTCAGTGAAACCATCTCTCACTGCTCCCCATCTGTAATTTCTTCGGCTCTTCAACTTTTCGACCACACTTTGACTCAGACTCGCTATCACAGCCATATATCCTTTCTTGGAACATGCCTCCGTCGCCAACTTACTCCAGTTGGCTTTAGGATTCGTTTCCAAGCCTCTCAATTTGGACCTTCTGAGGATCCCAGGTACTCACATTTTATTGACTCTGCCTCTCGCCGCTTCTTCCGCCAAGCTCTGAAGGCGACTCTCTCTGCCATGAGGAGGTACTTGGTGTCCCTATCCCAGACCCTTCCACACCTTCGGGACACTTTCTTCGCCGTCTGTAATGGTCCTACCCGTTATTTCATCCTCCGTCGGATTGACGCCTGCAATAGCCGTTTTTTTGACTTTGTCATGTTAGGCAAAGATCGCAATATCCTATATCTACGGACTCCAGAGCCTGCTGGCTCTGAAACTAGCAGGCATGAACTTCAGATTGCGGCCTCTGCCATTGATCTCGCCGGCTGCAACACCTCAGGGCATATTCAAAACCCGGACTCCAGCACGACCAGAGCCACCTTCACAGCGACTGCACAACCACCAACTGCGACTCCAGCCTTGAACTCCACGCCGGCTCTTTATGTGCTGCTATTGTGACTCCCGTCTCCCCTTCCCCCACCAATACTCTGCAATCCCACCGTCAGCTCCTGGGCCCTCGGAGGCTCCATCTTCCTCTCACCCCAACCCTCCCCTCTCCATTGACACCCCCAGCCTCCCCCCTCCCCCCTGGTCTTCTGCCTGCTCTGGATCTCTTTATCGCTAATTGCCGACGGGACATCAATCGTCTCGACTTCACCGCACCTTGTCCCCATTCCAACCTCACTCCTTCGGAACGCTCTGCTCTCCACTCCCTCCGCACTAATCCTAACCTTATTATTAAACCCGCCGATAAGGGGGGTGCTGTTGTAGTCTGGCGTACTGACCTCTACCTTGCCGAGGCACAGCGACAACTCGCGGATACCTCCTCTTATTTACCCCTCGATAGTGACCCCACTAAGGAGCACCAGGCCATTGTCTCCCACACCATCACCGACTTTATCCGCTCAGGGGATCTCCCATCCACTGCTACCAACCTTATAGTTCCCAGACCCCGCACTTCCCGTTTCTACCTCCTACCCAAGATCCACAAACCTGGCTGTCCTGGCCGACCTATTGTCTCAGCTTGCTCCTGCCCCACCGAACTCGTTTCTGCATACCTCGACACGGTTTTATCACACCTTGTTCAATCCCTTCCGACCTATGTTCGTGACACTTCTCATGCTCTGAAATTTTTCGATGATTTTAAGTTCCCTGGCCCCCACCGCTTTATTTTCACCATGGATGTCCAGTCCCGATATACTTCCATCCCCCATCAGGAAGGTCTCAAAACTCTACGCTTCTTTTTGGATTCCAGACCTAATCAGTTCCCCTCTACCACCACTCTGCTCCGTCTAGCGGAATTAGTCCTTACTCTTAATAATTTCTCCTTTGGCTCCTCCCACTTCCTCCAAACTAAAGGTGTAGCTATGGGCACCCGTATGGGTCCTAGCTATGCCTGCCTTTTTGTTGGGTCTGTGGAACAATCTATGTTCCGTGCCTATTCTGGTATCTGTCCCTCACTTTTCCTTCGCTACATCGACGACTGCATTGGCGCTGCTTCCTGCATGCATGCAGAACTCATTGACTTTATTAACTTTGCCTCCAACTTTCACCCTGCCCTCAAGTTTACCTAGTCCATTTCCGACACCTCCCTCCCCTTTCTAGATCTTTCTGTCTCTGTCTCTGGAGACAGCTTATCCACTGATGTCTACTATAAGCCTACTGACTCTCACAGCTATCTGGACTATTCCTCTTCTCACTCTGTCTCTTGCAAAAATGCCATCCCCTTCTCGCAATTCCACCGCCTCCGCCGCATCTGCTCTCAGGATGAAGTTTTTCATTCTAGGACGAGGGAGATGTCTTCCTTTTTTAAAGAAAGGGGCTTCCCTTCCTCCACCATCAACTCTGCTCTCAAACGCATCTCCCCCATTTCACGTACATCTGCTCTCACTCCATCCTCCCGCCACCCCACTAGGAATAGGGTTCCCCTGGTCCTCACCTACCACCCCACCAGCCGCCGGGTCCAACATATTATTCTCCGTAACTTCCGCCACCTCCAACGGGATCCCACCACTAAGCACATCTTTCCCTCCCCCCGTCTCTCTGCATTCCGCAGGGATCGCTCCCTACACAACTCCCTTGTCCATTCGTCCCACCCATCCCTCCCCACTGATCTCCCTCCTGGCACTTATCCGTGTAAGCGGAACAAGTGCTACACATGCCCTTACACTTCCTCCCTTACCACCATTCAGGGCCCCAAACAGTCCTTCCAGGTGAGGCAACACTTCACCTGTGAGTCAACTGGGGTGATATACTGTGTCCGGTGCTCCCGATGTGGCCTTTTATATATTGGCGAGACCCGACGCAGACTGGGAGACCGCTTTGCTGAACATCTACGCTCTGTCCACCAGAGAAAGCAGGATCTCCCAGTGGCCACACATTTTAATTCCACATCCCATTCCCATTCTGACATGTCTATCCACGGCCTCCTCTCTTGTAAAGATGAAGCCACACTCAGGTTGGAGGAACAACACCTTATATTCCATCTGGGTAGCCTCCAACCTGATGGCACGAACATCGACTTCTCTAACTTCCGGTACGGCCCCACCTCCCCTTGTACCCCATCTGTTACTTATTTTTATGCACACATTCTTTCTCTCACTCTCGTTTTTCTCCCTCTGTCCCTCTGAATATACCTCTTGCCCATCCTCTGGGTCCTCCCCCCCCCCTTGTCTTTCTTCCCGGACCACCTGTCCCATGATCCTCTCGTATCCCCTTTTGCCTATCATCTGCCCAGCTCTTGGCTCTATCCCTCCCTCTCCTGTCTTCTCCTATAATTTTGGATCTCTCCCTCCCCCTCCAACTTTCAAATCCCTTACTCACATTTCCTTCAGTTAGTCCTGACTAAGGGTCTCGGCCTGAAACGTCGACTGCACCTCCTTTTTACCTTCAACAGCTCAGTGATATAAAAGGTCTCAAACAGCTGCAAATCATATGGGGAGTTAATTTCAGATGTTTCCATCAGGTTTGCAGTCAGTACCTTTGAGTGATATTGAAATGTAAACTTCTTTTAATGTCAATGCACTGTATGCTCTGAGAAAACAACTTTTTTATATTGAACACCTCCGTGATAAAACAGCTTTCAAGAAACTCAGAATCATATGGATCGTTAAGTTCAGATGTTTCCATCAGGTTTGCAGTCAGTACCTTTGAGAAAAATTGCAATATTTACTACTTTTAATGTCAAAGCACTGTGTGCCCTGAGAAAACCACTTTTTTAATCTTGTAGAGCTGAATGATAAAACAGGTGCCAAACAACTCAGAAACATATGCGGAGTTAGGTGCAGATGTTTCAAGCAGGTTTGCAGTAAGCGCCTTTGAGTAAATTTGAAATGTATACTTCTTTAAATGTCAATGCACTGTATACACTGAGAAAGCAACATTTTTATCTTGAACACCTCAGTGATAAAACAGGTTTCAAACAACTCAGAATCATATGGGGGAGTTAAGTGCAGATGCTTCCATAAGGTTTCTAGTCAGTAGATTTGAGTAAAATTGAGATGTATACGTCTGTTAATGTCATATCACTGCATGCACTGAGAAAACCACTTTTTTCTTTAAAGAGCTCAATGATAAAACAGCTCTCAAACTACTCAGAATCATATGGGTAGTTAGGTGCAGATGTTTCCATTAGGTTTGCAGTAAGTACCTTTGAGTAAAATTGAAGTGTATACTCCTTTTAATGTCAAACCACTGTATGCTCTGAGAAAACAAAATTTTTATATTGAACACCTCCGTGATAAAGCAGGTCTCAAACAACTCAGAATCATATAGGGAATTTAGTTCACATGTTTCCATCAGGTTTGCAGTCAGTACTTTTGAGTAACATTGAAATGTATACTTCTATAAATGTCAATGCACTGTATGCACTGAGATAACTACATTTTTATGTTCAACAGCTCAGTGATAAAACAGGTCTCAAACAACTCAGAATCATATGGGGAGTTAAGTTCCGATGTTTCAATCAGGTTTGCGGTTAGTACTAATGATTAAAATTGAGAACTATACTTCTTTTATTGTCAAAGCACTGTATGCACTGAGAAATCCACTTTTTATCTTGAAGAGCTCAATGATAAAACAGGTCTCAAACAACTCAGAATCATCTGGGGAGCTAGGTTCAGAAGTTTCCATCATGTTCCATTCAGTACAATCGAGTAAAATTGAAATCTATACTTCTTTTAATATCGAATCAGTTTATGCACTGATAAATCAACTTTTTTATCTTGAACAGCTCAATGATAAACAGCTCTCAAGAAACTTCGAATCATATGGGGAACATTTCAGATGTTTCCATCAGGTTTGCAGTAAGTACCTTTGAGTAAAATTGAAATGTCTACTTCTTTTAATGTTAATGCAATGTACACACTGAGAAAACCACTTTTTTACCTTGATCAGCTCAATGATAAACAGCTCTCAAGAAACTCAGAATCATATGGCGAGTTAGGTGCAGATGTTTCCATCAGGTTTGCAGTAACTACCTTTGAGTAAAATTGAAGTGTATACTCCTTTTAATGTCAAACCACTGTATGCACTGAGAAAACAACTTTTTTACCTTCAACAGCTCAGTGATAAAACAGGTCTCAAACAGCTGCGAATCATATAGGGAGTTAATTTCAGATGTTTCCATTAGGTTTGCAGTCAGTACCTTTGAGTGATATTGAAATGTAAACTTCTTTTAATGTCAATACACTGTATGCTCTGAGAAAACAAAATTTTTATATTGAACACCTCCGTGATAAAACATGTCTCATACAACTCAGAATCATATAGGGAGTTTAGTTCAGATGTTTCCATCAGGTTTGCAGTAAGTACCTTTGAGAATAATTGGAATGTATACTTCTTTTAATGTCAATGCTCTGTATGCACTGAGAAAACCATTTTTTTATCTTGAACACCTCCGTGATAAAACACGTCTCAAACAACTCAGAATCATATAGGGAGTTTAGTTCAGACGTTTCCATCAGGTTTGCAGTCAGTACCTTTGAGTAAAAGTACAATATTTACTACTTTTAATGTCAAAGCACTGTGTGCCCTGAGAAAACCACTTTTTTTATCTTGAAGAGCTGAATGATAAAACAGGTCTCAAACAACTCAGAAACATATGCGGAGTCAGGTGCAGATGTTTCCAGCCGGTTTGCAGTAAGCGCCTTTGAGTAAATTTGAAATGTATACTTCTTTTAATGTCAACGCACTGTATGCACTGAGAAAACAAAATTTTTATCTTGAACACCTCAGTGATAAAACAGGTCTGAAACATCTCAGAATCATATGTGGGAGTTAAGTGCAGATGTTTCCATAAGGTTTCTAGTCAGTACATTTGAGTAAAATTGAGATGTATACTTCTTTTAATGTCATATCACTGCATGCACTGAGAAAACCACGTTTTTCTTTAAAGAGCTCAATGATAAAACAGCTCTCAAACAACTCAGAATCCTATGGGGAGTTACCTTCAGATGTTTCCATCAGGTTTGCAGTCAGTACTTCTGAGTAAAATTGAATTCTGTACTTCTTTTAATGTGAAAGAAGTGTATGCACTGAGAAATCAACTATATTATCTTGAACATCTCACTGATCAATCAGCTGTCAAACAACTCAGAATGAGACGGGAAGTTCAGTTCAGATGTTTCCATCAGATATGCAGTCAATACCTCTGAATAAAATTGAAGTGTATACTTCTTTTAATGTCAATGCACTGTATGCACTGAGAAAACCACTTTTTTATCTTGAAGAACTCAATGATAAAACAGGTCTCACACAACTCAGAGTCATATGGGGAGTTAGGTGGGGATGTTTCCATCAGGTTTCCAGTCAGTACTTTGGAGTAAAATTGAAATGTATACTTCTTTAAATGTCAATGTACTGTATGCACTGAGATAACTACATTTTTATGTTGAACAGCTCAGTGATAAAACAGATCTCAAACAACTCTGAATCATAAGGGGAGTTAAGTTCCGATGTTTCAATCAGGTTTGCGGTTAGTACTACTGAGTAAAATTGAGATCTTTACTTCTTTTATTATCAAAGCATTGTATGCACTGAGAAATCCACTTTTTATCTTGAAGAGTTCAATGATAAAACAGGTCTCAAACAACTCAGAATCATCTCGGGAGTTAGGTTCAGATGTTTCCATCAGGTTCCATTCAGTACTATTGAGTAAAATTGAAATCTATACTTCTTTTAATGTCAATGCACTGCATGCACTGAGAAAACATCTTTTTTTGTCTTAAAGACCTCTGTGATAAAACAGGTCTCAAACAACTCAGAATCCTATGGTGAGTTACCTTCAGATGTTTCCATCAGGTTTGCAGTAAGTACCTTTGAGTAAAATTGAAATCTATACTTCTTTCAATGTCAATGCACTGTACGCACTGAGAAAACCACTTTTTTATCTTGAAGACCTCAATGATAAAGCTGGTCTCAAACATCTCAGAATCATATGGGGAGTTAGGCTTTTATATATTGGCGAAATCCGACGCAGACTGGGAGACTTTGCTGCACATCTACGCTCTGTCCGCCAGAGAAAGCAGGATGTCCCAGTGGCCACACATTTTAATTCCACATCCCATTCCCATTCTGACATGTCTATCCACGGCCTCCTCTACTGTAAAGATGAAGCCACACTCAGGTTGGAGGAACAACACCTTATATTCCGTCTGGGTAGCCTCCAACCTGATGGCATGAACATCGACTTCTCTAACTTCCGCTAAGGCCCCACCGCCCCCTCGTACCCCATCTGTTACTTATTTTTATGCACACATTCTTTCTCTCACTCTCCCTTTTCTCCCTCTGTCCCTCTGAATATACCTCTTGCCCATCCTCTGGGTCCCCCCCGCTTGTCTTTCTTCCCGGACCTCCTGTCCCATGAGCCTCTCGCATCCCCTTTTGCCTATCACCTGTCCAGCTCTTGGCTCTATCCCTCCCCCTCCTGTCTTCTCCTATCATTTTGGATCTCCCCCTCCCCCTCCAACTTTCAAATCCCTTACTCTTCCCTCAGTTAGCCCTGACGAAGGGTCTCGGCCTGAAACGTCGACTGCACCTCTTCCTACAGATGCTGCCTGGCCGCTGCGTTCACCAGCAACTTTGATGTGTGTTGTTTGAATTTCCAAGCATCTGCAGAATTCCTGTTGTTTGCGTTTAATTTAACTACTGCGAAGCCTCTTCTGGTGATGCCTACACCGAAGAAGTTTAGATCCTCTCTTCGACGGGAGTTCAGTGAAACCATCTCTCACTGCTCCCCATCTGTAATTTCTTCGGCTCTTCAACTTTTCGACCACACTTTGACTCAGACTCGCTATCACAGCCATATATCCTTTCTTGGAACGTGCCTCCATCGCCAACTTACTCCAGTTGCTTTAGGATTCGTTTCCAAGCCTCTCAATTTGGACCTTCTGAGGATCCCAGGTACTCACATTTTATTGACTCTGCCTCTCGCCACTTCTTCCACCAAGCTCTGAAGGCGACTCTCTCCGCCATGAGGAGGTATTTGGTGTCTCTATCCCAGACCCTTCCACACCTTCGGGACACTTTCTTCGCCGTCTGTAATAGTCCTACCCGTTATTTCATCCTCCATCGGATTCACGCCTGCAATCACCGTTTTTTTGACTTTGTCATGTTAGGCAAAGATCGCAAGATCCTATATCTACGGACTCCAGAGCCTGCTGGACCTGAAGCTAGCAGGCATGAACTTCAGAATGCGGCATCTGCCATTGATCTCGCCAGCTGCAACACCTCAGGGCATATTCAAAACCCGGACTCCAGCAACGCCCATGGCCACCTTCACAGCGATTGCGCAACCACCAACTGCGACTCCAGCCTTGAACTCCATGCCGGGTCTTTATGTGCTGCTATTGTGACTCCCGTCTCCCATTCCCCCACCAATACTCTGCAATCCCGTCTCGTTCAGATCCCATCGTCAGCTCCTGGGTACTCAGAGGCTCCATCTTCCTCTCACCGCAACCCTGCGCTCTCCACTGACACCCCCAGCCACCCCCCTCCCCCCTCTGACCCAGCTCTCAAGATTACAGCCTTGAGCTCCAGGCCGGGTCTTTATGTGCTGCTGTTGTGACTCCTGTCTCCCCTTCCCCCACCACCACTCCGCAGCCCCGTCTTCCTCAGATCCCACCGTCAGCTCCTGGGCCCTCGGAGGCTCCATCTCCCTCTCACCCCAACCCTCCCCTCTCCATTGACACCCCCAGCCTCCCCCCTCCCCCCTGGTCTTCTGCCTGCTCTGGATCTCTTTATCGCTAATTGCAGACGGGACATCAACCGTCTCGACTTCACCGCACCTTGTCCCCATTCCAACCTCAATCCTTCGGAACGCTCTGCTCTCCACTCTCTCCGCACTAATCCTAACCTTATTATTAAACCCGCCGATAAGGGGGGTGCTGTTGTAGTCTGGCGTACTGACCTCTACCTTGCCGAGGCACAGCGACAACTCGCGGATACCTCCTCTTATTTACCCCTCGATGGTGACCCCACTGTGGAGCACCAGGCCATTGTCTCCCACACCATCACCGACTTTATCCGCTCAGGGGATCTCCCATCTACTGCTACCAACCTTATAGTTCCCACACCCCGTACTTCCCGTTTCTACCTCCTACCCAAGATCCACAAACCTGGCTGTCCTGGCCGACCTATTGTCTCAGCTTGCTCCTGCCCCACCGAACTCGTTTCTGCATACCTCGACACGGTTTTATCACACCTTGTTCAATCCCTTCCGACCTATGTTCGTGACACTTCTCATGCTCTGAAACTTTTCGATGATTTTAAGTTCCCTGGCCCCCACCGCTTTATTTTCACCATGGATGTCCAGTCCCGATATACTTCCATCCCCCATCAGGAAGTTCTGAAAGCTCTACGCTTCTTTTTGGATTCCAGACCTAATCAGTTCCCCTCTACCACCACTCTGCTCCGTCTAGCGGAATTAGTCCTTACTCTTAATAATTTCTCCTTTGGCTCCTCCCACTTCCTCCAAACTATGGGCACCCGTATGGGTCCTAGCTATGCCTGCCTTTTAGTTGGGTTTGTGGAATAATCTATGTTCCATGCCTATTCTGGTATCTGTCCCCCACTTTTCCTTCGCTACATCGACGACTGCATTGGCGCTGCTTCCTGCACGCATGCAGAACTCATTGACTTTATTAACTTTGCCTCCAACTTTCACCCTGCCCTCAAGTTTACCTGGTCCATTTCCGACACCTCCATCCCCTTTCTAGATCTTTCTGTCTCTGTCTCTGGAGACAGCTTATCCACTGATGTCTACTATAAGCCTACTGACTCTCACAGCTATCTGGACTATTCCTCTTCTCACTCTGTCTCTTGCAAAAATGCCACCCCCTTCTCGCAATTCCACCGCCTCCGCCGCATCTGCTCTCAGGATGAGGTTTTTCATTCTAGGACGAGGGAGATGTCTTCCTTTTTTAAAGAAAGGGGCTTCCCTTCCTCCACCATCAACTCTGCTCTCAAACGCATCTCCCCCATTTCACGTACATCTGCTCTCACTCCATCCTCCCGCCACCCCACTAGGAATAGGGTTCCCCTGGTCCTCACCTACCACCCCACCAGCCGCCGGGTCCAACATATTATTCTCCGTAACTTCCGCCACCTCCAACGGGATCCCACCACTAAGCACATCTTTCCCTCCCCCCGTCTCTCTGCATTCCGCAGGGATCACTCCCTACGCAACTCCCTTGTCCATTCGTGCCCCCCATCCCTCCCCACTTATCTCCCTCCTGGCACTTATCCGTGTAAGCGGAACAAGTGCTACACATGCCCTTACACTTCCTCCCTTACCACCATTCAGGGCCCCAAACAGTCCTTCCAGGTGAGGCAACACTTCACCTGTGAGTCGACTGGGGTGATATACTGCGTCCGGTGCTCCCGATGTGGCCTTTTATATATTGGCGAGACCCGACGCAGACTGGGAGACCGCTTTGCTGAACATCTACGCTCTGTCCACCAGAGAAAGCAGGATCTCCCAGTGGCCACACATTTTAATTCCACATCCCATTCCCATTCTGACATGTCTATCCACGGCCTCCTCTCCTGTAAAGATGAAGCCACACTCAGGTTGGAGGAACAACACCTTATATTCCATCAGGGTAGCCTCCAACCTGATTGATGGCACGAACATCGACTTCTCTAACTTCTGCTACGGCCCCACCTCCCCTTCGTACCCCATCTGTTACTTATTTTTATGCACACATTCTTTCTCTCACTCTCGTTTTTCTCCCTCTGTCCCTCTGAATATACCTCTTGCCCATCCTCTGGGTCCTCCCCCCCTTGTCTTTTTTCCCGGACCACCTGTCCCATTATCCTCTCGTATCCCCTTTTGCCTTACATCTGTCCAGCTCTTGGCTCTATCCCTCCTCCTCCTGTCTTCTCCTATCATTTTGGATCTCTCCCTCCCCCTCCAACTTTCAAATCCCTTACTCACATTTCCTTCAGTTAGTCCTGACTAAGGGTCTCGGCCTGAAACGACTGCACCTCTTTTTTACCTTCAACAGCTCAGTGATAAAACAGGTCTCAAACAGCTGCAAATCATATGGGGAGTTAATTTCAGATGTTTCCATCAGGTTTGCAGTTAGTACCTTTGAGTGATATTGAAATGTAAACTTCTTTTAATGTCAATGCACTGTATGCTCTGAGAAAACCACTTTTTTATCTTGAAGAACTCAATGATAAAACAGGTCTCACACAACTCAGAGTCATATGGGGAGCTAGGTTTGCAGTCAGTACCTTTGAATAAAATTGAAATGTATACTTCTTTTAATGTCAATGCACTGTATGCACTGAGAAAACCACTTTTTTATCTTGAAGAACTCAGAGATAAAACAGGTCTCACACAACTCAGAGTCATATGGGGAGCTAGGTTCCAATGTTTCAATCAGGTTTGCGGTTAGTACTATTGAGTAAAATAGAGATCTATACTTCTTTTATTATCAAAGCACTGTATGCACTGAGAAATCCACTTTTTATCTTGAAGAGCTCAATGATAAAACAGGTCTCAAACAACTCAGAATCATCTGGGGAGTTAGGTTTAGATGTTTCCATCAGGTTCCATTCAGTACTATTGAGTAAAATTGAAATCTATACTTCTTTTAATATCGAATCAGTTTATGCACTGAGAAATTAACTTTTTTACCTTCAACAGCTTAGTGATAAAAAAGGTCTCAAACAGCTCCGAATCATATGGGGACTTAATTTCAGATGTTTCCATCAGGTTTGCAGCCAGGACTTTTGAGTGATATTGAAATGTAAACTTCTTTTAATGTCAATGCACTGCATGCTCTGAGAAAACAAATTTTTTATATTGCACATCTCCGTGATAAAACAGGTCTCAAACAACTCAGAATGAGATAGGGAGTTTAGTTCAGATGTTTCCATCAGGTTTGCCGTAAGTACCTTTGAGTATAAATGAAAGGTATACTTCTTTTAATGTTAATGCACTGTATGCACTGAGAAAACCATTTTTTTTTTGTCTTGAAGAGCTGAATGATAAAACAGGTCTCAAACAACTCAGAAACGTACGTGGAGTTGTGTTCAGATGTTTCCAGCAGGTTTGCAGTAAGTACCTTTGAATAAAATTGAAATGTATACTTCTTTTAATGTCAATGCACTGTATGCACTGAGAAAACCACTTTTTTCTTTAAAGAGCTCAATGATAAAACAGCTCTCAAACAACTCAGAATCATATGGAGAGTTAAGTTCAGATGTTTCAATCAGGTTTGCAGTCAGTACCTTTGAGTAAAATTGCAATTTATACTACTTTTAATGTCAAAGCAGTGTATGCACTGAGAAATCAACTATTTTATCTTGAACATCTCACTGATTAATCAGCTCTCAAACAACTCAGAATGAGATGGGAAGTTCAGTTCAGATGTTTCCATCAGATTTGCAGTCAGTACCTTTGAATAAAATTGAAATGTATACTTCTTTTAATGTCAATGCACTGTATGGACTGAGAAAACCACTTTTTTATCTTGAAGAACTCAATGATAAAACAGGTCTCACACAACTCAGAGTCATATGGGGAGCTAGGTTTGCAGTCAGTACCTTTGAATAAAATTGAAATGTATACTTCTTTTAATGTCAATGCACTGTATGCACTGAGAAAACCACTTTTTTATCTTGAAGAACTCAATGATAAAACAGGTCTCACACAACTCAGAGTCATATGGGGAGCTAGGTTCCAATGTTTCAATCAGGGTTGCGGTTAGTACTATTGAGTAAAATAGAGATCTATACTTCTTTTATTATCAAAGCACTGTATGCACTGAGAAATCCACTTATTATCTTGAAGAGATCAATGATAAAACAGGTCTCAAACAACTCAGAATCATCTGGGGAGTTAGGTTTAGATGTTTCCATCAGGTTCCATTCAGTACTATTGAGTAAAATTGAAATCTATACTTCTTTTAATATCGAATCAGTTTATGCACTGAGAAATTAACTTTTTTACCTTCAACAGCTTAGTGATAAAAAAGGTCTCAAACCTCCGAATCATATGGGGACTTAATTTCAGATGTTTCCATCAGGTTTGCAGCCAGGACTTTTGAGTGATATTGAAATGTAAACTTCTTTTAATGTCAATGCACTGTATGCTCTGAGAAAACCACTTTTTTATCTTGAAGAACTCAATGATAAAACAGGTCTCACACAACTCAGAGTCATATGGGGAGCTAGGTTTGCAGTCAGTACCTTTGAATAAAATTGAAATGTATACTTCTTTTAATGTCAATGCACTGTATGCACTGAGAAAACCACTTTTTTATCTTGAAGAACTCAGAGATAAAACAGGTCTCACACAACTCAGAGTCATATGGGGAGCTAGGTTCCAATGTTTCAATCAGGTTTGCGGTTAGTACTATTGAGTAAAATAGAGATCTATACTTCTTTTATTATCAAAGCACTGTATGCACTGAGAAATCCACTTTTTATCTTGAAGAGCTCAATGATAAAACAGGTCTCAAACAACTCAGAATCATCTGGGGAGTTAGGTTTAGATGTTTCCATCAGGTTCCATTCAGTACTATTGAGTAAAATTGAAATCTATACTTCTTTTAATATCGAATCAGTTTATGCACTGAGAAATTAACTTTTTTACCTTTAACAGCTTAGTGATAAAAAAGGTCTCAAACAGCTCCAAATCATATGGGGACTTAATTTCAGATGTTTCCATCAGGTTTGCAGCCAGGACTTTTGAGTGATATTGAAATGTAAACTTCTTTTAATGTCAATGCACTGCATGCTCTGAGAAAACAAATATTTTATATTGAACATCTCCATGATAAAACAGGTCTCAAACAACTCAGAATGAGATAGGGAGTTTAGTTCAGATGTTTCCATCAGGTTTGCCGTAAGTACCTTTGAGTATAAATGAAAGGTATACTTCTTTTAATGTTAATGCACTGTATGCACTGAGAAAACCATTTTTTTTGTCTTGAAGAGCTGAATGATAAAACAGGTCTCAAACAACTCAGAAACGTACGTGGAGTTGTGTTCAGATGTTTCCAGCAGGTTTGCAGTAAGTACCTTTGAATAAAATTGAAATGTATACTTCTTTTAATGTTAATGCACTGTATGCACTGAGAAAACCACTTTTTTCTTTAAAGAGCTCAATGATAAAACAGCTCTCAAACAACTCAGAATCATATGGAGAGTTAAGTTCAGATGTTTCAATCAGGTTTGCAGTCAGTACCTTTGAGTAAAATTGCAATTTATACTACTTTTAATGTCAAAGCAGTGTATGCACTGAGAAATCAACTATTTTATCTTGAACATCTCACTGATTAATCAGCTCTCAAACAACTCAGAATGAGATGGGAAGTTCAGTTCAGATGTTTCCATCAGATTTGCAGTCAGTACCTTTGAATAAAATTGAAATGTATACTTCTTTTAATGTCAATGCACTGTATGCACTGAGAAAACCACTTTTTTATCTTGAAGAACTCAATGATAAAACATTTCTCACACAACTCAGAGTCATATGGGGAGCTAGGTTCCAATGTTTCAATCAGGTTTGCGGTTAGTACTATTGAGTAAAATTGAGATCTATACTTCTTTTATTATCAAAGCACTGTATGCACTGAGAAATCCACTTTTTATCTTGAAGAGGTCAATGATAAAACAGGTCTCAAACAACTCCGAATCATATAGGGAGTTAATTTCAGATGTTTCCATCAGGTTTGCAGCCTGTACCTTTGAGTGATATTGAAATGTAAACTTCTTTTAATGTCAATGCACTGCATGCTCTGAGAAAACAAATTTTTTATATTGAACATCTCCGTGATAAAACAGGTCTCAAACAACTCAGAATGAGATAGGGAGTTTAGTTCAGATGTTTCCATCAGGTTTGCCGTAAGTACCTTTGAGTATAAATGAAAGGTATACTTCTTTTAATGTTAATGCACTGTATGCACTGAGAAAACCATTTTTTTTGTCTTGAAGAGCTGAATGATAAAACAGGTCTCAAACAACTCAGAAACGTACGTGGAGTTGTGTTCAGATGTTTCCAGCAGGTTTGCAGTAAGTACCTTTGAATAAAATTGAAATGTATACTTCTTTTAATGTTAATGCACTGTATGCACTGAGAAAACCACTTTTTTCTTTAAAGAGCTCAATGATAAAACAGCTCTCAAACAACTCAGAATCATATGGAGAGTTAAGTTCAGATGTTTCAATCAGGTTTGCAGTCAGTACCTTTGAGTAAAATTGCAATTTATACTACTTTTAATGTCAAAGCAGTGTATGCACTGAGAAATCAACTATTTTATCTTGAACATCTCACTGATTAACCAGCTCTCAAACAACTCAGAATGAGATGGGAAGTTCAGTTCAGATGTTTCCATCAGATTTGCAGTCAGTACCTTTGAATAAAATTGAAATGTATACTTCTTTTAATGTCAATGCACTGTATGGACTGAGAAAACCACTTTTTTATCTTGAAGAACTCAATGATAAAACAGGTCTCACACAACTCAGAGTCATATGGGGAGCTAGGTTCCAATGTTTCAATCAGGTTTGCGGTTAGTACTATTGAGTAAAATTGAGATCTATACTTCTTTTATTATCAAAGCACTGTATGCACTGAGAAATCCACTTTTTATCTTGAAGAGGTCAATGATGAAACAGGTCTCAAACAACTCAGAATCAATAGGGAGTTAGGTTCAGATGCTTCCATCAGGTTTCCATTCCGTGCTATGGAGTAAAATTGAAATCTATACTTCTTTTAATGTCGAATCAGTGTATGCACTGAGAAAACCACTTTTTTATCTTGAAGAGCTGAATCATAAAACAGGTCTCACACAACTCAGAGTCATATGGGGAGCTAGGTTTGCAGTCAGTACCTTTGAATAAAATTGAAATGTATAACTCTTTTAATGTCAATGCACTGTGTGCCCTGAGAAAACCACTTCTTTATCTTGAAGAGCTGAATGATAAAACAGGTCTCAAACAACTCAGAAACATACGTCGACTTACGTGCAGATGTTTCCAGCAGGTTTGCAGTAAGTACCTTTGAGTAAAATTGAAATGTATACTTCTTTTAATGTCAATGCACTGTATGCACTGAGAAAACCACTTTTTTCTCTAAAGAGTCAATGATAAAACAGCTCTCAAACAACTCAGAATCATATGGAGAGTTAAGTTCAGATGTTTCCATCAGGTTTGCAGTCAGTACCTTAGAGTAAAATTGCGATTTATACTACTTTTAATGTCACAGCATTGTATGCACTGAGAAAACCACTTTTTTGTCTTGCTGAGTAGAGGCATGAAAGAAGTTTTAAACAACTCAGAATCATGTAGAAAGTCAATGGAAGATGTTTCTCTTAGGGATGCACTCAGTACTTTGGTGGAAAAGTAAAATGCATACTACTGCTGATATCAAAGCATTGTATGCACTGAGAAAAGCACTTTTTTGTCTTGCTGAGCAGAAGCATGAAACAACTTTTAAACAACTCAGAATGATATGGAAAGTTAATTTAAAATGTTTCCATTAGGTTTGCACTCAGTACTTTGGTGGAAAACTGAAATGTACACTATTGCTTTTTTTGTCTTGCTGAGTACAGGCATGAAACAAGTTTTACACAACTCAGAATCATGTGCAAACTTAATTTAAGATGTTTCCATTAGGTTTGCACTCAGTACTTTGTAGGGAAACTGAAATGTGTTCTATTGGTTATGTCATTCATTGAGTGCACTGAGAAAACAGCTTTTTTGTCTTGCAGAGCAGTGTCATGAAACAAGTTTCACACAACTCAGAATCATGCGGAAAGTTAATTTAAGATGTTTCATTAGTTTTCCATTCAGTACTTTGGTGGAAAACTGAAATGTATACTGTTGCTAATGTCAAAGCATTGCATGCTCTGAGA
Organism: Mobula hypostoma; assembly: GCF_963921235.1. NCBI lineage: Eukaryota > Metazoa > Chordata > Chondrichthyes > Myliobatiformes > Myliobatidae > Mobula > Mobula hypostoma. The sequence continues at coordinate 11,248,252 of NC_086111.1, read as the reverse complement.
AAACCACTTTTTTGTCTTGCTGAGCAGAGGCATGAAACAAGTTTTGCACAACTCAGAATCATGTGTAAAGTTTATTTAAGATGGTTCCATTAGTTTTCCATTCAGTACTTTGGTGGAAAAGTAAAATGTATACTATTGCTGATATCAAAGCATTGTGTGCACTGAGAAAACCACTTTTTTGTCTTGCTGAATACAGGCATGAAACAAGTTCTAAACAACTCAGAATCATGTAGAAAGTCAATTGAAGATGTCTCCATTAGATTGGCACTCAGTACTTTGATGGAAAACTTAAATGTATACCATTGCTAATGTCAAAGCATTGTTTGCACTGAGAAAACCACTTTTTTGTCTGGCTGAGTGGAGGCATGAAACAAGTTTTACACAACTCAGAATGATGTGCAAACTTAATTTAAGATGTTTCCATTAGGTTTGCACTCAGTACTTTGTAGGGAAACTGAAATGTGTTCTATTGGTTATGTCATTCATTGAGTGCAGAGAAAACAGCTTTTTTGTTTTGCAGAGCAGTGCCATGAAATTAGTTTAACACAACTCAGAATCATGTGGAAAGTTAATATAAGATGTTTCCATTAGTTTTCCATTCAGTACTTTGGTGGATAACTGAATGTATACTGTGGGTAATCTCAAAGCATTGTATGCTCTGAGAAAACCACTTTTTTGTCTTGCATTGCAAAGGCATGAAAAAAGTTTTAGACAACTCAGAATCATGTAGAAAGTCAATTGAAGATGTTTCTCTTAGGTTTCCACTCAGTACTTTGGTGGAAAAGTAAAATGTATACTATTGCTGATATCAAAGCATTGTGTGCACTGAGAAAAATACTTTTATGTCTGGCTGAGCAGAGGCATGAAAGAAGTTTTACAGGACTCAGAATCATGTGGAAAGTAAATTTAAGATGTTTGCATTAGTTTTCCACTCATTACTTTGGTGGAAAACTGAAATGTATACTGTTGGTAATGTCAAAGCATTGTATGCTCTGAGAAAACCACTTTTTTCTCTTGCTGAGCAGAGGCATGAAACAAGTTTTACACAACTCAGAATCATGTGTAAAGTTAATTTAAGATGGTTCCATTAGTTTTCCATTCAGTACTTTGGTGGAAAACTGAATGTGTACTGTTGGTAATCTCAAAGCATTGTATGCTCTGAGACAACCACTTTTTTGTCTTGCATTGCAAAGGCATGAAAATAGTCTGAAACAACTCAGAATCATGTGGAAAGTTAATTTAAAGCGTTTCCATTTGGTTTGCACTGAGTACATTGGTGGAAAACTGAAATGGATACCATTGTTAATGGCACAGCATTGCATGCACTGAGAAAACCACTTTTTTGTCTTGCTGAATAAAGGCATGAAACAAGTTCTAAACAACTCAGAATCATGTAGAAAGTCAATTGAAGATGTCTCCATTAGATTTGCACTCAGTACTTTGGTGGAAAACTTAAATGTATACCATTGCTAAAGTCAAAGCATTGTAAGCACTGAGAAAACCACTTTTTTGTCTGGCTGAGTAGAGGCATGAAACAAGTTTTACACAACTCAGAATCATGTGCAAACTTAATTTAAGATGTTTCCATTAGGTTTGCACTCAGTACTTTGTAGGGAAACTGAAATGTGTTCTATTGGTTATGTCATTCATTGAGTGCACTGAGAAAACAGCTTTTTTGTCTTGCAGAGCAGTGCCATGAAACAAGTTTCACACAACGCAGAATCATGTGGAAAGTTAATTTAAGATGTTTCCATTAGTTTTCCATTCAGTACTTTGGTGGAAACCTGAATGTCTACTGTTGTCAATCTCAAAGCATTGTATGCTCTGAGATAACCACTTTTTTGTCTTGCATTGCAAAGGCATGAAAAAAGTTTTAAACAACTCAGAATCATGTGGAAAGTTAATTTAAAGCGTTTCCATTTGGTTTGCACTGAGTACAATGGTGGAAAACTGAAATGGATACCATTGTTAATGGCACAGCATTGCATGCACTGAGAAAACCACTTTTTTGTCTTGCTGAATAAAGGCATGAAACAAGTTCTAAACAACTCAGAATCATGTAGAAAGTCAATTGAAGATGTCTCCATTAGATTTGCACTGAGTACTTTGGTGGAAAACTAAAATGTATACTGTTGGTAATGTCAAAGCATTGTATGCACTGAGAAAACCACTTTTTTGTCTTGCTGAGTGCAGGCATAAAACAAGTTTTACACAACTCAGAATCATGTGCAAACTTAATTTAAGATGTTTCCATTAGGTTTGCACTCAGTACTTTGTAGGGAAACTGAAATGTGTTCGATTGGTTATGTCATTCTTTGAGTGCACTGAGAAAACAGCTTTTTTGTTTTGCAGAGCAGTGCCATGAAATTAGTTTAACACAACTCAGAATCATGTGGAAAGTTAATATAAGATGTTTCCATTAGTTTTCCATTCAGTACTTTGGTGGATAACTGAATGTATACTGTGGGTAATCTCAAAGCATTGTATGCTCTGAGAAAACCACTTTTTTGTCTTGCATTGCAAAGGCATGAAAAAAGTTTTACAGGACTCAGAATCATGTGGAAAGTAAATTTAAGATGTTTGTATTAGTTTTCCACTCAGTACTTTGGTGGAAAACTGAAATGTATACTGTTGGTAATGTCAAAGCATTGTATGATCTGAGAAAACCACTTTTTTGTCTTGCTGAGCAGAAGCATGAAACAAGTTTTAAACAACTCAGAATCATGTGGAAAGTTAATTTAAAGCATTTCCATTTGGTTTGCACTGAGTGCATTGGTGGAAAACTGAAATGTATACCATTGTTAATGTCACAGCATTGTCTGCACTGAGAAAACCACTTTTTTGTCTGGCTGAGGAGAGGCATGAACAAGTTTTACACAACTCAGAATCATGTGCAAACTTAATTTAAGATTTTCCCATTAGGTTTGCACTCAGTACTTTGTAGGGAAACTAAAATGTGTTCTATTGGTTATGTCATTCATTGAGTGCACTGAGAAAACAGCTTTTTTGTCTTGCAGAGCAGTGCCATGAAACAAGTTTCACACAACTCAGAATCATGTGGAAAGTCAATTTAAGATGTTTCCATTAGTTTTCCATTCAGTACTTTGTGGAGAACTGAATGTCTACTGTTGTTAATCTCAAAGCATTGTATGCTCTGAGATAACCACTTTTTTGTCTTGCATTGCAAAGGCATGAGAAAAGTTTTTAACAACTCAGAATCATGTCGAAAGTCAATTGAAGATGTTTCTCTTAGGTTTGCACTCAGTACTTTGGTGGAAAACTTAAATGTATACCATTGCTAAAGTCAAAGCATTGTAAGCCCTGAGAAAACCACTTTTTTGTCTGGCTGAGTAGAGGCATGAAAGAAGTTTTACAGGACTCAGAATCATGTGGAAAGTAAATTTAAGATGGTTCCATTAGTTTTCCATTCAGTACTTTGGTGGAAAACTGAATGTATACTGTTGGTAATCTCAAAGCATTGTATGCTCTGAGACAACCACTTTTTTGTCTTGCATTGCAAAGGCATGAAAAAAGTCTTAAACAACTCAGAATCATGTGGAAAGTTAATTTAAAGCGTTTCCATTTGGTTTGCACTCAGTACATTGGTGGAAAACTGAAATGCATACCATTGTTAATGTCACAGCTTTGCATGCACTGAGAAAACCACTTTTTTGTCTTGATGAATAGAGGCATGAAACAAGTTCTAAACAACTCAGAATCATGTAGAAAGTCAATTGAAGATGTCTCCATTAGATTTGCACTGAGTACTTTGGTGGAAAACTAAAATGTATACTGTTGGTAATGTCAAAGCATTGTATGCACTGAGAAAACCACTTTTTTGTCTTGCTGAGCAGAAGCATGAAACAAGTTTTAAACAACTCAGAATCAGGTGGAAAGTTAATTTAAAGCTTTTCCATTTGGTTTGCACTGAGTGCATTGGTGGAAAACTGAAATGTATACCATTGTTAATGTCACAGCATTGTCTGCACTGAGAAAACCACTTTTTTGTCTGGCTGAGTAGAGGCATGAAACAAGTTTTACACAACTCAGAATCCTGTGCAAACTTAATTTAAGATGTTTCCATTAGGTTTGCACTCAGTACTTTGTAAGGAAACTGAAATGTGTTCTATTGGTTATGTCATTCATTGAGTGCACTGAGAAAACAGCTTTTTTGTCTTGCAGATCAGTGGCATGAAAAAAGTTTTAAAGAACTCAGAATCATGTGGAAAGTTAATTTAAAGCGTTTCCATTTGGTTTGCACTGAGTACATTGGTGGAAAACTGAAATGGATACCATTGTTAATGTCACAGCTTTGCATTCACTGAGTAAACCACTTTTTTGTCTTGCTGAATACAGGCATGAAACAAGTTCTAAACAACTCAGAATCATGTGGAAAGTTAATTTAAGATGTTTCCATTAGTTTTCCATTCAGTACTTTGGCGGATAACTGAATGTATACTGTGGGTAATCTCAAAGCATTGTATGCTCTGAGAAAACCACTTTTTTGTCTTGCATTGCAAAGGCTTGAAAAAAGTTTTAGACAACTGAGAATCATGTAGAAAGTCAATTGAAGATGTTTCTCTTAGGTTTGCACTCAGTACTTTGGTGGAAAAGTAAAATGTATACTATTGCTGATATCAAAGCATTGTGTGCACTGAGAAAACCACTTTTATGTCTGGCTGAGCAGAGGCATGAAAGAAGTTTTACAGGACTCAGACTCATGTGGAAAGTAAATTTAAGATGTTTGCATTAGTTTTCCACTGAGTACTTTAGTGGAAAACTGAAATGTATACTGTTGGTAATGTCAAAGCATGAGTGCACTGAGAAAACAGCTTTTTTGTCTTGCAGAGCAGTGCCATGAAACAAGTTTCACACAACTCAGAATCATGTGGAAAGTTAATTTAAGATGTTTCCATTAGTTTTCCATTCAGTAATTTGGTGGAAAACTGAATGTCTACTGTTGTTAATCTCAAAGCATTGTATGCTCTGAGATAGCCACTTTTTTGTCTTGCACTGCAAAGGCAAGAAAAAAGTTTTAAACAACTCAGAATCATGTGGAAAGTTAATTTAAAGCGTTTCCATTTGGTTTGCACTGAGTACATTGGTGGAAAACTGAAATGGATACCATTGTTAATGTCACAGCTTTGCATGCACTGAGAAAAGCACTTTTTTGTCTTGCTGAATGCAGGCATGAAACAAGTTCTAAACAACTCAGAATCATGGAGGAAGTCAATTGAACATGTTTCTCTTAGGTTTGCACTCAGTACGTTGGTGGAAAAGTAAAATGTATACTATTGCTGATATCAAAGCATTGTGTGCACTGAGAAAACCACTTTTTTGTCTTGCTGAATACAGGCATGAAACAAGTTCTAAACAACTCAGAATCATGTAGAAAGTCAATTGAAGATGTCTCCATTAGATTGGCACTCAGTACTTTGATGGAAAACTTAAATGTATACCATTGCTAATGTCAAAGCATTGTATGCACTGAGAAAACCACTTTTTTGTCTTGTTGAGTAGAGGAATGAAACAAGTTTTACACAACTCAGAATCATGTGCAAACTTAATTTAAGATGTTTCCATTAGGTTTTCAGTACTTTGTAGGGAAACTGAAATGTGTTCTATTGGTTATGTCATTCATTGAGTGCACTGAGAAAACAGCTTTTTTGTCTTGCAGAGCAGTGCCATGAAACAAGTTTCACACAACTCAGAATCATGTGGAAAGTTAATTTAAGATGTTTCCATTTGGTTTGCACTGAGTACAATGGTGGAAAACTGAAATGGATACCATTGTTAAGGGCACAGCATTGCATGCACTGAGAAAACCACTTTTTTGTCTTGCTGAATAAAGGCATGAAACAAGTTCTAAACAACTCAGAATCATGTAGAAAGTCAATTGAAGATGTCTCCATTAGATTTGCACTGAGTACTTTGGTGGAAAACAAAAATGTATACTGTTGGTAATGTCAAAGCATTGTATGCACTGAGAAAACCACTTTTTTGTCTTGCTGAGCAGAAGCATGAAACAAGTTTTAAACAACTCAGAATCATGTGGAAAGTTAATTTAAAGCATTTCCATTTGGTTTGCACTGAGTGCATTGGTGGAAAACTGAAATGTATACCATTGTTAATGTCGCAGCATTGTCTGCACTGAGAAAACCACTTTTTTGTCTTGCTGAGTACAGGCATGAAACAAATTTTACACAACTCAGAATCATGTGCAAACTTAATTTAAGATTTTTCCATTAGGTTTGCACTCAGTACTTTGTAGGGAAACTGGAATGTGTTCTTTTGGTTATGTCATTCATTGAGTGCACTGAGAAAACAGCTTTTTTGTCTTGCAGAGCAGTGCCATGAAACAAGTTTCACACAACTCAGAATCATGCGGAAAGTTAATTTAAGATGTTTCCATTAGTTTTCCATTCAGTACTTTGGTGGAAAACTGAATGTATACTGTTGGTAATCTCAAAGAATTGTATGCTCTGAGATAACCACTTTTTTGTCTTGCATTGCAAAGGCATGAAAAAAGTTTTAAACAACTCAGAATCATGTGGAAAGTTAATTTAAAGCGTTTCCATTTGGTTTGCACTGAGTACAATGGTGGAAAACTGAAATGGATACCATTGTTAATGGCACAGCATTGCATGCACTGAGAAAACCACTTTTTTGTCTTGCTGAATAAAGGCATGAAACAAGTTCTAAACAACTCAGAATCATGTAGAAAGTCAATTGAAGATGTCTCCATTAGATTTGCACTGAGTACTTTGGTGGAAAACTAAAATTTATACTGTTGGTAATGTCAAAGCATTGTATGCACTGAGAAAACCACTTTTTTGTCTTGCTGAGCAGAAGCATGAAACAAGTTTTAAACAACTCAGAATCATGTGGAAAGTTAATTTAAAGCATTTCCATTTGGTTTGCACTGAGTGCATTGGTGGAAAACTGAAATGTATACCATTGTTAATGTCACAGCATTGTCTGCACTGAGAAAACCACTTTTTTGTCTGGCTGAGTAGAGGCATGAAACAAGTTCTAAACAACTCAGAATCATGTAGAAAGTCAATTTAAGATGTCTCCATTAGGTTTGCACTCAGTACTTTGTAGGGAAACTGAAATGTGTTCTATTGGTTATGTCATTCATTGAGTGCACTGAGAAAACAGCTTTTTTGTCTTGCAGAGCAGTGCCATGAAACAAGTTTCACACAACTCAGAATCATGTGGAAAGTTAATTTAAGATGTTTCCATTAGTTTTCCATTCAGTACTTTGGTGGAAAACTGAATGTATACTGTTGGTAATCTCAAAGCATTGTATGCTCTGAGATAACCACTTTTTTGTCTTGCATTGCAAAGGCATGAAAAAAGTTTTAAACAACTCAGAATCATGTGGAAAGTTAATTTAAAGCGTTTCCATTTGGTTTGCACTGAGTACATTGGTGGAAAACTGAAATGGATGCCATTGTTAATGTCACAGCTTTGTATGCACTGAGAAAACCACTTTTTTCTCTTGCTGAATACAGGCATGAAACAAGTTCTAAACAACTCAGAATCATGTAGAAAGTCAATTGAAGATGTTTCTCTTAGGTTTGCACTCAGTACTTTGGTGGAAAAGTAAAATGTATACTATTGCTGATATCAAAGCATTGTATGCACTGAGAAAACCACTTTTTTGTCTGGCTGAGTAGAGGCATGAAACAAGTTTTACACAACTCAGAATCATGTGCAAACTTAATTTAAGATGTTTCCATTAGGTTTTCACTCAGTACTTTGTAGGGAAACTGAAATGTGTTCTATTGGTTATGTCATTCATTGAGTGCACTGTGAAAACAGCTTTTTTGTCTTGCAGAGCAGTGCCATCAAACAAGTTTCACGCAACTCAGAATCATGTGGAAATTTAATTTAAGATGTTTCCATTAGTTTTCCATTCAGTACTTTGGTGGATAACTGAATGTATACTGTGGGTAATCTCAAAGCATTGTATGCTCTGAGAAAACCACTTTTTTGTCTTGCATTGCAAAGGCATGAAAAAAGTTTTAGACAACTCAGAATCATGTAGAAAGTCAATTGAAGATGTTTCTCTTAGGTTTGCACTCAGTATTTTGTTGGAAAAGTAAAATGTATACTATTGCTGATATCAAAGCATTGTGTGCACTGAAAAAACCACTTTTATGTCTGGCTGAGCAGAGGCATGAAAGAAGTTTTACAGGACTCAGAATCATGTGGAAAGTAAATTTAAGATGTTTGCATTAGTTTTCCACTAAGTACTTTGGTGGAAAACTGAAATGTACACTGTTGGTAATGTCAAAGCATTGTATGCTCTGAGAAAACCACTTTTTTGTCTGGCTGAGCAGAGGCATGAAACAAGTTTTGCACAACTCAGAACCATGTGTAAAGTTAATTTAAGATGGTTCCATTAGTTTTCCATTCAGTACTTTAGTGGAAAACTGAATGTATACTGTTGGTAATCTCAAAGCATTGTATGCTCTGAGATAACCACTTTTTTGTCTTGATGAATAGAGGCATGAAACAAGTTCTAAACAACTCAGAATCATGTAGAAAGTCAATTGAAGATGTCTCCATTAGATTTGCACTCAGTACTTTGGTGGAAAACTTAAATGTATACCATTGCTAAAGTCAAAGCATTGTAAGCACTGAGAAAACCACTTTTTTGTCTGGCTGAGGAGAGGCATGAAAGAAGTTTTACAGGACTCAGAATCATGTGGAAAGTAAATTTAAGATGTTTGCATTAGTTTTCCACTCAGTACTTTGGTGGAAAACTGAAATGTATACTGTTGGTAATGTCAAAGTATTGTATGCTCTGAGAAAACCACTTTTTTGTCTTGCTGAGCAGAGGCATGAAACAAGTTTTGCACAACTCAGAATCATGTGTAAAGTTAATTTAAGATGGTTCCATTAGTTTTCCATTCAGTACTTTGGTGGAAAACTGAATGTATACTGTTGGTAATCTCAAAGCATTGTATGCTCTGAGACAACCACTTTTTTGTCTTGCATTGCAAAGGCATGAAAAAAGTCTTAAACAACTCAGAATCATGTGGAAAGTTAATTTAAAGCGTTTCCATTTGGTTTGCACTGAGTACATTGGTGGAAAACTGAAATGGATACCATTGTTAATGTCACAGCTTTGCATGCACTGAGAAAACCACTTTTTTGTCTTGATGAATAGAGGCATGAAACAAGTTCTAAACAACTCAGAATCATGTAGAAAGTCAATTGAAGATGTCTCCATTAGATTTCAACTCAGTACTTTGGTGGAAAACTTAAATGTATACCATTGCTAAAGTCAAAGCATTGTAAGCACTGAGAAAACCACTTTTTTGTCTGGCTGAGTAGAGGCATGAAACAAGTTTTACACAACTCAGAATCATGTGCAAACTTAATTTAAGATGTTTCCATTAGGTTTGCACTCAGTACTTTGTAGGGAAACTGAAATGTGTTCTATTGGTTATGTCATTCATTGAGTGCACTGAGAAAACAGCTTTTTTGTCTTGCAGAGCAGTGCCATGAAACAAGTTTCACACAACTCAGAATCATGTGGAAAGTTAATTTAAGATGTTTCCATTAGTTTTCCATTCAGTACTTTGGTGGAAAACTGAATGTATACTGTTGGTAATCTCAAAGCATTGTATGCTATGAGATAACCACTTTTTTGTCTTGCATTGCAAAGGCATGAAAAAAGTTTTAAACAACTCAGAATCATGTGGAAAGTTAATTTAAAGCGTTTCCATTTGGTTTGCACTGAGTACAATGGTGGAAAACTGAAATGGATACCATTGTTAATGGCACAGCATTGCATGCACTGAGAAAACCACTTTTTTGTCTTGCTGAATAAAGGCATGAAACAAGTTCTAAACAACTCAGAATCATGTAGAAAGTCAATTGAAGATGTCTCCATTAGATTTAAACTGAGTACTTTGGTGGAAAACTAAAATGTATACTGTTGGTTACGTCAAAGCATTGTATGCACTGAGAAAACCAATTTTGTCTTGCTGAGCAGAAGCATGAAACAAGTTTTAAACAACTCAGAATCATGTGGAAAGTTAATTTAAAGCATTTCCATTTGGTTTGCACTGAGTGCATTGGTGGAAAACTGAAATGTATACCATTGTTAATGTCACTGCATTGTCTGCACTGAGAAAACCACTTTTTTGTCTGGCTGAGTAGAGGCATGAAACAAGTTTTACACAACTCAGAATCATGTGCAAACTTAATTTAAGATGTTTCCATTAGGTTTGCACTCAGTACTTTGTAGGGAAACTAAAATGTGTTCTATTGGTTATGTCATTCATTGAGTGCACTGAGAAAACAGCTTTTTTGTCTTGCAGAGCAGTGCCATGAAACAAGTTTCACACAACTCAGAATCATGTGGAAAGTTAACTTAAGATGTTTCCATTAGTTTTCCATTCAGTACTTTGGTGGAAAACTGAATGTATACTGTTGGTAATCTCAAAGCATTGTATGCTGTGAGATAACCAGTTTTTTGTCTTGCATTGCAAAGGCATGAAAGAAGTTTTAAACAACTCAGAATCATGTGGAAAGTTAATTTAAAGCGTTTCCATTTTTTTTGCACTGAGTACATTGGTGGAAAACTAAAATGGATACCATTGTTAATGTCACAGCTTTGCATGCACTGAGAAAACCACTTTTTTGTCTTGCTGAATACAGGCATGAAACAAGTTCTAAACAACTCAGAATCATGTAGAAAGTCAATTGAAGATGTTTCTCTTAGGTTTGCACTCAGTACTTTGGTGGAAAAGTAAAATGTATACTATTATGGTGTCAAAGCATTGTGTGCACTGAGAAAACCACTTTTTTCTCTTGCTGAGCAGAAGCATGAAACAAGTTTTAAACAACTCAGAATCATGTGGAAAGTTAATTTAAAGCATTTCCATTTGGTTTGCACTGAGTGCATTGGTGGAAAACTGAAATGTATACCATTGTTAATGTCACAGCATTGTCTGCACTGAGAAAACCACTTTTTTGTCTGGCTGAGTAGAGGCATGAAACAAGTTTTACACAACTCAGAATCATGTGCAAACTTAATTTAAGATGTTTCCATTAGGTTTGCACTCAGTACTTTGTAGGGAAACTGAAATGTGTTCTATTGGTTATGTCATTCATTGAGTGCACTGAGAAAACAGCTTTTTTGTCTTGCAGAGCAGTGCCATGAAACAAGTTTCACACAACTCAGAATCATGTGGAAAGTTAATTTAAGATGTTTCCATTAGTTTTCCATTCAGTACTTTGGTGGAAAACTGAATGTATACTGTTGGTAATCTCAAAGCATTGTATGCTCTGAGATAACCACTTTTTTGTCTTGATGAATAGAGGCATGAAACAAGTTCTAAACAACTCAGAATCATGTAGAAAGTCAATTGAAGATGTCTCCATTAGATTTGCACTGAATACTTTGGTGGAAAACTAAAATGTATACTGTTGGTAATGTCAAAGCATTGTATGCTCTGAGAAAACCACTTTTTTGTCTTGCTGAGCAGAGGCATGAAACAAGTTTTGCACAACTCAGAATCATGTGTAAAGTTAATTTAAGATGGTTCCATTAGTTTTCCATTCAGTACTTTGGTGGAAAACTGAATGTATACTGTTGGTAATCGCAAAGCATTGTATGCTCTGAGACAACCACTTTTTTGTCTTCAATTGCAAAGGCATGAAAAAAGTCTTAAACAACTCAGAATCATGTGGAAAGTTAATTTAAAGCGTTTCCATTTGGTTTGCACTGAGTACATTGGTGGAAAACTGAAATGGATACCATTGTTAATGTCACCGCTTTGCATGCACTGAGAAAACCACTTCTTTGTCTTGATGAATAGAGGCATGAAACAAGTTCTAACAAGTCAAAATCATGTAGAAAGTCAATTGAACATGTCTCCATTAGATTTGCACTCAGTACTTTGGTGGAAAACTTAAATGTATACCGTTGCTAAAGTCAAAGCATTGTAAGCACTGAGAAAACCTCTTTTTTGTCTGGCTGAGTAGAGGCATGAAACAAGTTTTACACAACTCAGAATCATGCGCAAACTTAATTTAAGATGTTTCCATTAGGTTTGCACTCAGTACTTTGTAGGGAAACTGAAATGTGTTCTATTGGTTATGTCATTCATTGAGTGCACTGAGAAAACAGCTTTTTTGTCTTGCAGAGCAGTGCCATGAAACAAGTTTCACACAACTCAGATTCATGTGGAAAGTTAATTTAAGATGTTTCCATTAGTTTTCCATTCAGTACTTTGGTGGAAAACTGAATGTCTACTGTTGTTAATCTCAAAGCATTGTATGCTATGAGATAACCACTTTTTTGTCTTGCATTGCAAAGGCATGAAAAAAGTTTTAAACAACTCAGAATCATGTGGACAGTTAATTTAAAGCGGTTCCATTTGGTTTGCACTGAGTACAATGGTGGAAAACTGCAATGGATACCATTGTTAATGGCACAGCATTGCATGCACTGAGAAAACCACTTTTTTGTCTTGCTGAGCAGAAGCATGAAACAAGTTTTAAACAACTTAGAATCATGTGGAAAGTTAATTTAAAGCATTTCCATTTGGATTGCACTGAGTGCATTGGTGGAAAACTGAAATGTATACCATTGTTAATGTCACAGCATTGTCTGCTCTGAGAAAACTACTTTTTTGCCTTGCTGAGTACAGGCATGAAACAAGTTTTACACAACTCAGAATCCTGTGCAAACTTAATTTAAGATGTTTCCATTAGGTTTGCACTCAGTACTTTGTAGGGAAACTGAAATGTGTTCTATTGGTTATGTCATTCATTGAGTGCACTGAGAAAACAGCTTTTTTGCCTTGCAGAGCAGTGCCATGAAACAAGTTTCACACAACTCAGAATCATGTGGAAAGTTAATTTAAGATGTTTCCATTAGTTTTCCATTCAGTACTTTGGTGGAAAACTGAATGTCTACTGTTGTTAATCTCAAAGCATTGTATGCTCTGAGATAGCCACTTTTTTGTCTTGATGAATAGAGGCATGAAACAAGTTCTAAACAACTCAGAATCATGTAGAAAGTCAATTGAAGATGTCTCCATTAGATTTGCACTCAGTACTTTGGTGGAAAACTTAAATGTATACCATTGCTAAAGTCAAAGCATTGTAAGCACTGAGAAAACCACTTTTTTGTCTGGCTGAGTAGAGGCATGAAACAAGTTTTACACAACTCAGAATCATGTGCAAACTTAATTTAAGATGTTTCCATTAGGTTTGCACTCAGTACTTTGTAGGGAAACTGAAATGTGTTCTATTGGTTATGTCATTCATTGAGTGCACTGAGAAAACAGCTTTTTTGTCTTGCAGAGCAGTGCCATGAAACAAGTTTCACACAACTCAGAATCATGTGGAAAGTTAATTTAAGATGTTTCCATTAGTTTTCCATTCAGTACTTTGGTGGAAAACTGAATGTCTACTGTTGTTAATCTCAAAGCATTGTATGCTCTGAGATAACCACTTTTTTGTCTTGATGAATAGAGGCATGAAACAAGTCTCAAAACAACTCAGAATCATGTAGAAAGTCAATTGAAGATGTCTGCATTAGATTTGCACTGAGTACTTTGGTGGAGAACTAAAATGTATACTGTTGGTAATGTCAAAGCATTGTATGCACTGAGAAAACCACTTTTTTGTCTTGCTGAGCAGAAGCATGAAACAAGTTTTAAACAACTCAGAATCATGTAGAAAGTCAATTGAAGATGTTTCTCTTAGGTTTGCACTCAGTACTTTGGTGGAAAAGTAAAATGTATACTATTGCTGATATCAAAGCATTGTGTGCACTGAAAAAACCACTTTTTTGTCTTGCTGAGCAGAGGCATGAAACAAGTTTTGCACAACTCAGAATCATGTGTAAAGTTAATTTAAGATGGTTCCATTAGTTTTCCATTCAGTACTTTGGTGGAAAACTGAATGTATACTGTTGGTAATCTCTAAGCATTGTATGCTCTGAGACAACCACTTTTTTGTCTTGCATTGCAAAGGCATGAAAAAAGTCTTAAACAACTCAGAATCATGTGTAAAGTTAATTTAAGATGGTTCCATTAGTTTTCCATTCAGTACTTTGGTGGATAACTGAATGTATACTGTTGTTAATCTCAAAGCATTGTATGCTCTGAGAAAACCACTTCTTTGTCTTGCATTGCAATGGCATGAAAAAAGTTTTAGACAACTCAGAATCATGTAGAAAGTCAATTGAAGATGTTTCTCTCAGGTTTGCACTCAGTACTTTGGTGGAAAAGTAAAATGTATACTATTGCTGATATCAAAGCATTGTGTGCACTGAGAAAACCACTTTTATGTCTGGCTGAGTAGAGGCATGAAATAAGTTTTACAGGACTCAGAATCATGTGGAAAGTAAATTTAAGATGTTTGCATTAGTTTTCCACTCAGTACGTTGGTGGAAAACTGAAATGTATACTGTTGTTAATGTCAAAGCATTGTATGCTCTGAGAAAACCACTTTTTTGTATTGCTGAGCAGAGGCATGAAACAAGTTTTGCACAACTCAGAATTATGTATAAAGTTAATTTAAGATGTTTCCATTAGTTTTCCATTCAGTACTTTGGTGGAAAACTGAATGTATACTGTTGGTAATCTCAAAGCATTGTGTGCTCTGAGACAACCACTTTTTTGTCTTGCATTGCAAAGGCATGAAAAAAGTCTTAAACAACTCAGAACCATGTGGAAAGTTAATTTAAAGCGTTTCCATTTGGTTTGCACTGAGTACATTGGTGGAAAACTGAAATGGATACCATTGTTAATGTCACACCTTTGCATGCACTGAGAAAACCACTTTTTTGTCTTGATGAATAGAGGCATGAAACAAGTTATAAACAACTCAGAATCATGTAGAAAGTCAATTGAAGATGTCTCCATTAGATTTGCACTCAGTACTTTGGTGGAAAACTTAAATGTATACCGTTGCTAAAGTCAAAGCAGTGTAAGCACTGAGAAAACCACTTTTTTGTCTGGCTGAGTAGAGGCATGAAACAAGTTTTACACAACTCAGAATCATGTGCAAACTTAATTTAAGATGTTTCCATTAGGTTTGCACTCAGTACTTTGTAGGGAAACTGAAATGTGTTCTATTGGTTATGTCATTCATTGAGTGTACTGAGAAAACAGCTTTTTTGTCTTGCAGAGCAGTGCCATGAAACAAGTTTCACACAACTCAGAATCATGTGGAAAGTTAAATTAAGATGTTTCCATTAGTTTTCCATTCAGTACTTTGGTGGAAAACTGAATGTCTACTGTTGTTAATCTCAAAGCATTGTATGCTATGAGATAACCACTTTTTTGTCTTGCATTGCAAAGGCATGAAAAAAGTTTTAAACAACTCAGAATCATGTGGAAAGTTAATTTAAAGCGGTTCCATTTGGTTTGCACTGAGTACAATGGTGGAAAACTGAAATGGATACCATTGTTAATGGCACAGCATTGCATGCACTGAGAAAACCACTTTTTTGTCTTGCTGAATAAAGGCATGAAACAAGTTCTAAACAACTCAGAATCATGTAGAAAGTCAATTGAAGATGTCTCCATTAGATTTTCACTGAGTACTTTGGTGGAGAACTAAAATGTATACTGTTGCTGATATCAAAGCATTGTATGCACTGAGAAAACCACTTTTTTGTCTTGCTGAGCAGAAGCATGAAACAAGTTTTAAACAACTCAGAATCATGTGGAAAGTTAATTTAAAGCATTTCCATTTGGTTTGCACTGAGTGCATTGGTGGAAAACTGAAATGTATACCATTGTTAATGTCACAGCATTGTAAGCACTGAGAAAACCACTTTTTTGTCTGGCTGAGTAGAGGCATGAAAGAAGTTTTACAGGACTCAGAATCATGTGGAAAGTAAATTTAAGATGTTTGCATTAGTTTTCCACTCAGTACTTTGGTGGAAAACTGAAATGTATACTGTTGGTAATGTCAAAGCATTGTATGCTCTGAGAAAACCACTTTTTTGTCTTACTGAGCAGAGGCATGAAACAAGTTTTGCACAACTCAGAATCATGTGTAAAGTTAATTTAAGATGGTTCCATTAGTTTTCCATTCAGTACTTTGGTGGAAAACTGAATGTATACTGTTGGTAATCTCAAAGCATTGTATGCTCTGAGACAACCACTTTTTTGTCTTGCATTGCAAAGGCATGAAAAAAGTCTTAAACAACTCAGAATCATGTGGAAAGTTAATTTAAAGCGTTTCAATTTGGTTTGCACTGAGTACATTGGTGGAAAACTGAAATGGGTACCATTGTTAATGTCACAGCTTTGCATGCACTGAGAAAACCACTTTTTTGTCTTGATGAATAGAGGCATGAAACAAGTTCTAAACAACTCAGAATCATGTAGAAAGTCAATTGAAGATGTCTCCATTAGATTTTCACTCATTACTTTAGTGGAAAACTTAAATGTATACCATTGCTAAAGTCAAAGCAGTGTAAGCACTGAGAAAACCACTTTTTTGTCTGACTGAGTAGAGGCATGAAACAAGTTTTACACAACTCAGAATCATGTGCAAACTTAATTTAAGATGTTTCCATTAGGTTTGCACTCAGTACTTTGTAGGGAAACTGAAATGTGTTCTATTGGTTATGTCATTCATTGAGTGCACTGAGAAAACAGCTTTTTTGTCTTGCAGAGCAGTGCCATGAAACAAGTTTCACACAACTCAGAATCATGTGGGAAGTAAATTTAAGATGTTTGCATTAGTTTTCCACTCAGTACTTTGGTGGAAAACTGAAATGTATACTGTTGTTAATGTCAAAGCATTGTATGCTCTGAGAAAACCACTTGTTTGTCTTGCTGAGCAGAGGCATGAAACAAGTTTTGCACAACTCAGAATCATGTGTAAAGTTAATTTAAGATGGTTCCATTAGTTTTCCATTCAGTACTTTGGTGGAAAACTGAATGTATACTGTTGGTAATCTCAAAGCATTGTATGCTCTGAGACAACCACTTTTTTGTCTTGCATTGCAAAGGCATGAAAAAAGTCTTAAACAACTCAGAATCATGTGGAAAGTTAATTTAAAGCGTTTCAATTTGGTTTGCACTGAGTACATTGGTGGAAAACTGAAATGGGTACCATTGTTAATGTCACAGCTTTGCATGCACTGAGAAAACCACTTTTTTGTCTTGATGAATAGAGGCATGAAACAAGTTCTAAACAACTCAGAATCATGTAGAAAGTCAATTGAAGATGTCTCCATTAGATTTTCACTCATTACTTTGGTGGAAAACTTAAATGTATACCATTGCTAAAGTCAAAGCAGTGTAAGCACTGAGAAAACCACTTTTTTGTCTGGCTGAGTAGAGGCATGAAACAAGTTTTACACAACTCTGAATCATGTGCAAACTTAATTTAAGATGTTTCCATTAGGTTTGCACTCAGTACTTTGTAGGGAAACTGAAATGTGTTCTATTGGTTATGTCATTCATTGAGTGCACTGAGAAAACAGCTTTTTTGTCTTGCAGAGCAGTGCCATGAAACAAGTTTCACACAACTCAGAATCATGTGGAAAGTTAAATTAAGATGTTTCCATTAGTTTTCCATTCAGTACTTTGGTGGAAAACTGAATGTCTACTGTTGTTAATCTCAAAGCATTGTATGCTATGAGATAACCACTTTTTTGTCTTGCATTGCAAAGGCATGAAAAAAGTTTTAAACAACTCAGAATCATGTGGAAAGTTAATTTAAAGCGTTTCCATTTGGTTTGCACTGAGTACAATGGTGGAAAACTGAAATGGATACCATTGTTAATGGCACAGCATTGCATGCACTGAGAAAACCACTTTTTTGTCTTGCTGAATAAAGGCATGAAACAATTTCTAAACAACTCAGAATCATGTAGAAAGTCAATTGAAGATGTCTCCATTAGATTTGCACTGAGTACTTTGGTGGAGAACTAAAATGTATACTGTTGCTGATATCAAAGCATTGTATGCACTGAGAAAACCACTTTTTTGTCTTGCTGAGCAGAAGCATGAAACAAGTTTTAAACAACTCAGAATCATGTGGAAAGTTAATTTAAAGCATTTCCATTTGGTTTGCACTGAGTGCATTGGTGGAAAACTGAAATGTATACCATTGTTAATGTCACAGCATTGTAAGCACTGAGAAAACCACTTTTTTGTCTGGCTGAGTAGAGGCATGAAAGAAGTTTTACAGGACTCAGAATCATGTGGGAAGTAAATTTAAGATGTTTGCATTAGTTTTCCACTCAGTACTTTGGTGGAAAACTGAAATGTATACTGTTGGTAATGTCAAAGCATTGTATGCTCTGAGAAAACCACTTGTTTGTCTTGCTGAGCAGAGGCATGAAACAAATTTTGCACAACTCAGAATCATGTGTAAAGTTAATTTAAGATGGTTCCATTAGTTTTCCATTCAGTACTTTGGTGGAAAACTGAAATGTATACTGTTGGTAATCTCAAAGCATTGTATGCTCTGAGACAACCACTTTTTTGTCTTGCATTGCAAAGGCATGAAAAAAGTCTTAAACAACTCAGAATCATGTGGAAAGTTAATTTAAAGCGTTTCAATTTGGTTTGCACTGAGTACATTGGTGGAAAACTGAAATGGATACCATTGTTAATGTCACAGCTTTGCATGCACTGAGAAAACCACTTTTTTGTCTTGATGAATAGAGGCATGAAACAAGTTCTAAACAACTCAGAATCATGTAGAAAGTCAATTGAAGATGTCTCCATTAGATTTTCACTCAGTACTTTGGTGGAAAACTTAAATGTATACCATTGCTAAAGTCAAAGCAGTGTAAGCACTGAGAAAACCACTTTTTTGTCTGGCTGAGTAGAGGCATGAAACAAGTTTTACACAACTCAGAATCATGTGCAAACTTAATTTAAGATGTTTCCATTAGGTTTGCACTCAGTACTTTGTAGGGAAACTGAAATGTGTTCTATTGGTTATGTCATTCATTGAGTGCACTGAGAAAACAGCTTTTTTGTCTTGCAGAGCAGTGCCATGAAACAAGTTTCACAGAACTCAGAATCATGTGGAAAGTTAAATTAAGATGTTTCCATTAGTTTTCCATTCAGTACTTTGGTGGAAAACTGAAATGTATACTGTTGGTAATGTCAAAGCATTGTATGCTCTGAGAAAACCACTTGTTTGTCTTGCTGAGCAGAGGCATGAAACAAGTTTTGCACAACTCAGAATCATGTGTAAAGTTAATTTAAGATGGTTCCATTAGTTTTCCATTCAGTACTTTGGTGGAAAACTGAATGTATACTGTTGGTAATCTCAAAGCATTGTATGCTCTGAGACAACCACTTTTTTGTCTTGCATTGCAAAGGCATGAAAAAAGTCTTAAACAACTCAGAATCATGTGGAAAGTTAATTTAAAGCGTTTCCATTTGGTTTGCACTGAGTATATTGGTGGAAAACTGAAATGGATACCATTGTTAATGGCACAGCATTGCATGCACTGAGAAAACCACTTTTTTGTCTTGCTGAATACAGGCATGAAACAAGTTCTAAACAACTCAGAATCATGTAGAAAGTCAATTGAAGATGTCTCCATTAGATTTGCACTGAGTACTTTGGTGGAAAACTAAAATGTATACTGTTGGTAATGTCAAAGCATTGTATGCACTGAGAAAACCACTTTTTTGTCTTGCTGAGCAGAAGCATGAAACAAGTTTAAAACAACTCAGAATCATGTGGAAAGTTAATTTAAAGCATTTCCATTTGGTTTGCACTGAGTGCATTGGTGGAAAACTGAAATGTATACCATTGTTAATGTCACAGCATTGTCTGCACTGAGAAAACCACTTTTTTGTCTTGCTGAGTACAGGCATGAAACAAGTTTTACACAACTCAGAATCATGTGCAAACTTAATTTAAGATGTTTGCATTAGGTTTGCACTCAGTACTTTGTAGGGAAACTGAAATGTGTTCAGTTGGTTATGTCATTCATTGAGTGCACTGAGAAAACAGCTTTTTTGTCTTGCAGAGCAGTGCCATGAAACAAGTTTCACACAACTCAGAATCATGTGGAAAGTTAAATTAAGATGTTTCCATTACATTTCCATTCAGTACTTTGGTGGAAAACTGAATGTCTACTGTTGTTAATCTCAAAGCATTGTATGCTATGAGATAACCACTTGTTTGTCTTGCATTGCAAAGGCATGAAAAAAGTTTTAAACAACTCAGAATCATGTGGAAAGTTAATTTAAAGCGGTTCCATTTAGTTTGCACTGAGTACAATGGTGGAAAACTGAAATGGATACCATTGTTAATGGCACAGCATTGCATGCACTGAGAAAACCACTTTTTTGTCTTGCTGAATAAAGGCATGAAACAAGTTCTAAACAACTCAGAATCATGTAGAAAGTCAATTGAAGATGTCTCCATTAGATTTTCACTCAGTACTTTGGTGGAAAACTTAAATGTATACCATTGCTAAAGTCAAAGCAGTGTAAGCACTGAGAAAACCACTTTTTTGTCTGGCTGAGTAGAGGCATGAAACAAGTTTTACACAACTCAGAATCATGTGCAAACTTAATTTAAGATGTTTCCATTAGGTTTGCACTCAGTACTTTGTAGGGAAACTGAAATGTGTTCTATTGGTTATGTCATTCATTGAGTGCACTGAGAAAACAGCTTTTTTGTCTTGCAGAGCAGTGCCATGAAACAAGTTTCACAGAACTCAGAATCATGTGGAAAGTTAAATTAAGATGTTTCCATTAGTTTTCCATTCCGTACTTTGGTGGAAAACTGAATGTCTACTGTTTTTAATCTCAAAGCATTGTATGCTATGAGATAACCACTTTTTTGTCTTGCATTGCAAAGGCATGAAAAAAGTTTTAAACAACTTAGAATCATGTGGAAAGTTAATTTAAAGCGGTTCCATTTGGTTTGCACTGAGTACAATGGTGGAAAACTGAAATGGATACCATTGTTAATGGCACAGCATTGCATGCACTGAGAAAACCACTTTTTTGTCTTGCTGAATAAAGGCATGAAACAATTTCTAAACAACTCAGAATCATGTAGAAAGTCAATTGAAGATGTCTCCATTAGATTTGCACTGAGTACTTTGGTGGAGAACTAAAATGTATACTGTTGCTGATATCAAAGCATTGTATGCACTGAGAAAACCACTTTTTTGTCTTGCTGAGCAGAAGCATGAAACAAGTTTTAAACAACTCAGAATCATGTGGAAAGTTAATTTAAAGCATTTCCATTTGGTTTGCACTGAGTGCATTGGTGGAAAACTGAAATGTATACCATTGTTAATGTCACAGCATTGTAAGCACTGAGAAAACCACTTTTTTGTCTGGCTGAGTAGAGGCATGAAACAAGTTTTACAGGACTCAGAATCATGTGGGAAGTAAATTTAAGATGTTTGCATTAGTTTTCCACTCAGTACTTTGGTGGAAAACTGAAATGTATACTGTTGGTAATGTCAAAGCATTGTATGCTCTGAGAAAACCACTTGTTTGTCTTGCTGAGCAGAGGCATGAAACAAGTTTTGCACAACTCAGAATCATGTGGAAAGTTAATTTAAGATGTTTCCATTAGTTTTCCATTCAGTACTTTGGTGGAAAACTGAATGTCTACTGTTGTTAATCTCAAAGCATTGTATGCTATGAGATAACCACTTTTTTGTCTTGCATTGCAAAGGCATGAAAAAAGTTTTAAACAACTCAGAATCATGTGGAAAGTTAATTTAAAGCGGTTCCATTTGGTTTGCACTCAGTACAATGGTGGAAAACTAAAATGGATACCATTGTTAATGGCACAGCATTGCATGCACTGAGAAAACCACTTTTTTGTCTTGCTGAATAAAGGCATGAAACAAGTTCTAAACAACTCAGAATCATGTAGAAAGTCAATTGAAGATGTCTCCATTAGATTTGCACTGAGTACTTTGGTGGAGAACGAAAATGTATACTGTTGGTAATGTCAAAGCATTGTATGCACTGAGAAAACAGCTTTTTTGTCTTGCAGAGCAGTGCCATGAAACAAGTTTTAAACAACTCAGAATCATGTGGAAATTTAATTTAAGATGTTTCCATTAGTTTTCCATTCAGTACTTTGGTGGATAACTGAATGTATACTGTGTGTAATCTCAAAGCATTGTATGCTCTGAGAAAACCACTTTTTTGTCTTGCATTGCAATGGCATGAAAAAAGTTTTAGACAACTCAGAATCATGTAGAAAGTCAATTGAAGATGTTTCTCTTAGGTTTGCACTCAGTACTTTGGTGGAAAAGTAAAATGTATACTATTGCTGATATCAAAGCATTGTGTGCACTGAGAAAACCACTTTTATGTCTGGCTGAGCAGAGGCATGAAAGAAGTTTTACAGGACTCAGAATCATGTGGAAAGTAAATTTAAGATGTTTGCATTAGTTTTCCACTCAGTACTTTGGTGGAAAACTGAAATGTATACTGTTGGTATGTCAAAGCATTGTATGCTCTGAGAAAACTACTTTTTTGTCTGGCTGATTAGAGGCATGAAACAAGTTTTACACAACTCAGAATGATGTGCAAACTTAATTTAAGATGTTTCCATTAGGTTTGCACTCAGTACTTTGTAGGGAAACTGAAATGTGTTCTATTGGTTATGTCATTCATTGAGTGCACGAAGAAAACAGCTTTTTTGTCTTGCAGAGCAGTGCCATGAAACAAGTTTCACACAACTCAGAATCATGTGGAAAGTTAATTTAAGATGTTTCCATTAGTTTTCCATTCAGTACTTTGGTGGAAAACTGAATGTATACTGTTGGTAATCTCAAAGCATTGTATGCTCTGAGATAACCACTTTTTTGTCTTGATGAATAGAGGCATGAAACAAGTTCTAAACAACTCAGAATCATGTAGAAAGTCAATTGAAGATGTCTCCATTAGATTTGCAATCAGTACTTTGGTGGAAAACTTAAATGTATACCATTGCTAAAGTCAAATCATTGTAAGCACTGAGAAAACCACTTTTTTGTCTGGCTGAGTAGAGGCCTGAAATAAGTTTTACAGGACTCAGAATCATGTGGAAAGTAAATTTAAGATGTTTGCATTAGTTTTCCACTCAGTACGTTGGTGGAAAACTGAAATGTATACTGTTGTTAATGTCAAAGCATTGTATGCTCTGAGAAAACCACTTTTTTGTATTGCTGAGCAGAGGCATGAAACAAGTTTTGCACAACTCAGAATTATGTATAAAGTTAATTTAAGATGTTTCCATTAGTTTTCCATTCAGTACTTTGGTGGAAAACTGAATGTATACTGTTGGTAATCTCAAAGCATTGTGTGCTCTGAGAAAACCACTTTTTTGTCTTGCATTGCAAAGGCATGAAAAAAGTCTTAAACAACTCAGAATCATGTGGAAAGTTAATTTAAAGCGTTTCCATTTGGTTTGCACTGAGTACATTGGTGGAAAACTGAAATGGATACCATTGTTAATGTCACAGCTTTGCATGCACTGAGAAAACCACTTTTTTGTCTTGATGAATAGAGGCATGAAACAAGTTCTAAACAACTCAGAATCATGTAGAAAGTCAATTGAAGATGTCTCCATTAGATTTGCACTCAGTACTTTGGTGGAAAACTTAAATGTATACCATTGCTAATGTCAAAGCAGTGTAAGCACTGAGAAAACCACTTTTTTGTCTGGCTGAGTAGAGGCATGAAACAAGTTTTACACAACTCAGAATCATGTGCAAACTTAATTTAAGATGTTTCCATTAGGTTTGCACTCAGTACTTTGTAGGGAAACTGAAATGTGTTCTATTGGTTATGTCATTCATTGAGTGCACTGAGAAAACAGCTTTTTTGTCTTGCAGAGCAGTGCCATGAAACAAGTTTCACACAACTCAGAATCATGTGTAAAGTTAATTTAAGATGTTTCCATTAGTTTTCCATTCAGTAGTTTGGTGGAAAACTGAAATGTATACTGTTGTTAATGGCACAGCATTGTATGCACTGAGAAAACCACTTTTTTGTCTTGCATTGCAAAGGCATGAAAAAAGTTTTAAACAACTCAGAATCATGTGGAAAGTTAATTTAAAGCGGTTCCATTTAGTTTGCACTGAGTACAATGGTGGAAAACTGAAATGGATACCATTGTTAATGGCACAGCATTGCATGCACTGAGAAAACCACTTTTTTGTCTTGCTGAATAAAGGCATGAAACAAGTTCTAAACAACTCAGAATCATGTAGAAAGTCAATTGAAGATGTCTCCATTAGATTTGCACTGAGTACTTTGGTGGAAAACTAAAATGTATACTGTTGCTGATGTCAAAGCATTGTATGCACTGAGAAAACCACTTTTTTGTCTTGCTGAGCAGAAGCATGAAACAAGTTTTAAACAACTCAGAATCATGTGGAAAGTTAATTTAAAGCATTTCCATTTGGTTTGCACTGAGTGCTTTGGTGGAAAACTGAAATGTATACCATTGTTAATGTCACAGCATTGTATGCACTGAGAAAACCACTTTTTTGTCTGGCTGAGTAGCGGCATGAAACAAGTTTTACACAACTCAGAATCATGTGGAAAGTTAATTTAAGATGTTTCCATTAGTTTTCCACTCAGTACTTTGGTGGAAAACTGAAATGTATACTGTTGGTAATGTCAAAGCATTGTATGCTCTGAGAAAACCACTTTTTTGTCTTGCTGAGCAGAGGCATGAAACAAGTTTTGCACAACTCAGAATCATGTGTAAAGTTAATTTAAGATGTTTCCATTAGTTTTCCATTCAGTAGTTTGGTGGAAAACTGAATGTATACTGTTGGTAATGTCAAAGCATTGTATGCTCTGAGAAAACCACTTTTTTGTCTTGCATTGCAAAGGCATGAAAAAAGTCTTAAACAACTCAGAATCATGTGGACAGTTAATTTAAAGCGGTTCCATTTGGTTTGCACTGAGTACATTGGTGGAAAACTGAAATGTATACCATTGTTAATGTCACAGCATTGTATGCACTGAGAAAACCACTTTTTTGTCTTGCTGAGCAGAAGCATGAAACAAGTTTTAAACAACTCAGAATCATGTGGAAAGTTAATTTAAAGCATTTCCATTTGGTTTGCACTGAGTGCATTGGTGGAAAACTGAAATGTATACCATTGTTAATGTCACAGCATTGTCTGCTCTGAGAAAACCACTTTTTTGTCTTGCTGAGTACAGGCATGAAACAAGTTTTACACAACTCAGAATCATGTGCAAACTTAATTTAAGATGTTTCCATTAGGTTTGCACTCAGTACTTTGTAGGGAAACTGAAATGTGTTCTATTGGTTATGTCATTCATTGAGTGCACTGAGAAAACAGCTTTTTTGTCTTGCAGAGCAGTGCCATGAAACAAGTTTCA
The DNA here is from genome assembly GCF_963921235.1 of Mobula hypostoma. NCBI lineage: Eukaryota > Metazoa > Chordata > Chondrichthyes > Myliobatiformes > Myliobatidae > Mobula > Mobula hypostoma. The sequence goes on along the minus strand of NC_086111.1, from coordinate 11,222,894 downwards.
CACAACTCAGAATCATGTGGAAAGTTAATTTAAGATGTTTCCATTAGTTTTCCATTCAGTACTTTGGTGGAAAACTGAAATGTATACTGTTGGTAATGTCAAAGCATTGTATGCTCTGAGAAAACCACTTTTTTGTCTTGATGAATAGAGGCATGAAACAAGTTCTAAACAACTCAGAATCATGTAGAAAGTCAATTGAAGATGTCTCCATTAGATTTGCACTCAGTACTTTGGTGGAAAACTTAAATGTATACCATTGCTAAAGTCAAAGCATTGTAAGCACTGAGAAAACCACTTTTTTGTCTGGCTGAGCAGAGGCATGAAACAAGTTTTACACAACTCAGAATCATGTGCAAACTTAATTTAAGATGTTTCCATTAGGTTTGCACTCAGTACTTTGTAGGGAAACTGAAATGTGTTCTATTGGTTATGTCATTCATTGAGTGCACTGAGAAAACAGCTTTTTTGTCTTGCAGAGCAGTGGCATGAAACAAGTTTCACACAACTCAGAATCATGTTGAAAGTTAATTTAAATGTTTCCATTAGTTTTCCATTTAGTACTTTGGTGGAAAACTGAATGTATACTGTTGGTAATGTCAAAGCATTGTATGCACTGAGAAATCCACTTTTTTGTCTTGATGAATAGAGGCATGAAACAAGTCTCAAAACAACTCAGAATCATGTAGAAAGTCAATTGAAGATGTCTGCATGAGATTTGCACTGAGTACTTTGGTGGAAAACTAAAATGTATACTGTTGTTAATGTCAAAGCATTGTATGCACTGAGAAAACCACTTTTTTGTCTGGCTGAGTAGAGGCATGAAACAAGTTTTAAACAACTCAGAATCATGTGGAAAGTTAATTTAAGATGTTTCCATTAGGTTTGCACTCAGTACTTGGGTGGAAAACTAAAATTTATTCTATTGCTGATATCGAAGCATTGTGTGCACTGAGAAAACCACTTTTTTGTCTGGCTGAGCAGAGGCATGAAACAAGTTTTGCACAACTCAGAATCATGTGGGAAGTTAATTTAAGATGGTTCCATTTGGTTTCCACTCAGTAATTTGGTGGAATACTGAAATGTATACTGTTGGTAATGTCTAAGCACTTTATGCTCTGAGAAAACCACTTTTTTGTCTTGCTGAGCAGAGGCATGAAACAAGTTTTACACAACTCAGAATCATGTGGAAAGTTAATTTAAGATGCGTCCATTAGGTTTCACTCAGTAATTTGGTGGAAAACTGAAATGTATACTGTTGGTAATGTCAAAGCACTGTATGCTCTGAGAAAACCACTTTTTTGTCTTGCTGAGTAGTGACATGAAACAAGATTTAAACAACTCAGAATCATGTGGAAAGTTAATTTAAAATGTTTCCATTCGGTTTGCACTCAGTACTTTGGTGGAAATCTGAAATGTATACTATTGCTAATGTCAAATCATTGAGTGCACTGACAAAACAGCTTTTTTGTCTTGCAGAGCAGGGCCATGAAACAAGTTTTACAGAACTCAGAATCATGTGGAAAGTAAATTTAAGATGTTTCCATTAGTTTTCCACTCAGTACTTTGGTGGAAAACAGAAATGTATACTGTTGGTAATGTCAAAGCACTGTATGCTCTGTGAAAACCACTTTTTTGTCTTGCTGAGCAGAGGCATGAAACAAGTTTTAAACAACTCAGAATCATGTGCAAACTTAATTTAAGATGTTTCTATTACGTTTGCACTCAGCAGTTTGGAGGGAAACTGAGATGTGTTGTATTGGTGATGTCAAATCATTGAGTGCACTGAGAAAACAGCTTTTTTGTCTTGCAGATCAGTGGCATGAAACAAGTTTCACACAACTCAGAATCATGTTGAAAGTTAATTTAAATGTTTCCATTAGTTTTCCATTTAGTACTTTGGTGGAAAACTGAATGTATACTGTTGGTAATGTCAAAGCATTGTATGCTCTGAGAAAACCACTTTTTTGTCTTGCTGAGCAGAGGCATGAAACAAGTTTTAAACAACTCAGAATCATGTGCAAACTTAATTTAAGATGTGTCCATTAGGTTTCACTGAGTACTTTGGTGGAAAACTAAAATGTATACTATTGCTAATGTCAAAGCATTGTATGCACTGAGAAAACCACTTTTTTGTCTGGCTGAGTAGCGGCATGAAACAAGTTTTACACAACTCAGAATCATGTGGAAAGTTAATTTAAGATGGTTCCATTAGGTTTCCACTCAGTAATTTGGTGGAAAACTGAAATGTATACTGTTGGTAATGTCAAAGCATTGTATGCTCTGAGAAAACCACTTTTTTGTCTTGCTGAGCAGAGGCATGAAACAAGTTTTACACAACTCAGAATCATGTGGAAAGTTAATTTAAGATGTTTCCATTAGTTTTCCATTTAGTACTTTGGTGGAAAACTGAATGTATACTGTTGGTAATGTCAAAGCATTGTATGCTCTGAGAAAACCACTTTTTTGTCTGGCATTGCAAAGGCATGAAAAAAGTTTTAAACAACTCAGAATCATGTGCAAAGTTAATTTAAAGCGTCTCCATTTGGTTTGCACTGAGTACATTGGTGGAAAACTGAAATGTATACCATTGTTAATGTCACAGCATTGTATGCACTGAGAAAACCACTTTTTTGTCTTGCTGAGTAGAAGGCATGAAAGAAGTTTTAAACAACTCAGAATCATGTAGAAAGTCAATTGAAGATGTTTCCATTTGGTTTCCACTCAGTAATTTGGTGGAATACTGAAATGTATACTGTTGGTAATGTCTAAGCATTGTATGCTCTGAGAAAACCACTTTTTTGTCTTGCTGAGCAGAGGCATGAAACAAGTTTTAAACAACTCAGAATCATGTGCAAACTTAATTTAAGATGTTTCCATTAGGTTTGCACTCAGTACTTTGTAGGGAAACTGAAATGTGTTCATTTGGTTATGTCAAATCATTGAGTGCACTGAGAAAACAGCTTTTTTGTCTTGCAGAGCAGGGCCATGAAACAAGTTTTACAGAACTCAGAATCATGTGGAAAGTTAATTTAAGATGTTTCCATTAGTTTTCCATTTAGTACTTTGGTGGAAAACTGAATGTATACTGTTGGTAATGTCAAAGCATTGTATGCTCTGAGAAAACCACTTTTTTGTCTGGCATTGCAAAGGCATGAAAAAAGTTTTAAACAACTCAGAATCATGTGCAAAGTTAATTTAAAGCGTTTCCATTTGGTTTGCACTGAGTACAATGGTGGAAAACTGAAATGGATACCATTGTTAATGGCACAGCATTGCATGCACTGAGAAAACCACTTTTTTGTCTTGCTGAATAAAGGCATGAAACAAGTTTTAAACAACTCAGAATCATGTGGAAAGTTAATTTAAGATGTTTCCATTAGTTTGCACTGAGTACTTTGGTGGAAAACTAAAATGTATACTGTTGCTAATGTCTCAGCTTTGGATGCACTGAGAAAACCACTTTTTTGTCTTGCTGAGCAGAGGCATGAAACAAGTTTTAAACAACTCAGAATCATGTGGAAAGTTAATTTAAAGCATTTCCATTTGGTTTGCACTGAGTGCATTGGTGGAAAACTGAAATGTATACCATTGTTAATGTCACAGCATTGTATGCACTGAGAAAACCACTTTTTTGTCTGGCTGAGTAGCGGCATGAAACAAGTTTTACACAACTCAGAATCATGTGGAAAGTTAATTTAAGATGGTTCCATTTGGTTTCCACTCAGTAATTTGGTGGAATACTGAAATGTATACTGTTGGTAATGTCAAAGCATTGTATGCTCTGAGAAAACCACTTTTTTGTCTTGCTGAGCAGAGGCATGAAACAAGTTTTACACAACTCAGAATCATGTGGAAAGTTAATTTAAGATGTTTCCATTAGTTTTCCACTCAGTACTTTGGTGGAAAACTGAATGTATACTGTTGGTAATGTCAAAGCATTGTATGCTCTGAGAAAACCACTTTTTTGTCTGGCATTGCAAAGGCATGAAAAAAGTTTTAAACAACTCAGAATCATGTGCAAAGTTAATTTAAAGCGTCTCCATTTGGTTTGCACTGAGTACATTGGTGGAAAACTGAAATGTATACCATTGTTAATGTCACAGCATTGTATGCACTGAGAAAACCACTTTTTTGTCTTGCTGAGCAGAGGCATGAAACAAGTTTTAAACAACTCAGAATCATGTGGAAACTTAATTTAAGATGGTTCCATTTGGTTTCCACTCAGTAATTTGGTGGAATACTGAAATGTATACTGTTGGTAATGTCTAAGCACTTTATGCTCTGAGAAAACCACTTTTTTGTCTTGCTGAGCAGAGGCATGAAACAAGTTTTAAATAACTCAGAATCATGTGCAAACTTAATTTAAGATGTTTCCATTAGGTTTGCACTCAGTACTTTGGAGGGAAACTGAAATGTGTTCTATTGGTAATGTCAAATCATTGAGTGCACTGAGAAAACAGCTTTTTTGTCTTGCAGAGCAGTGGCATGAAACAAGTTTTACACAACTCAGAATCATGTGGAAAGTTAATTTAAGGTGTTTCCATTAGTTTTCCACTCAGTACTTTGGTGGAAAACAGAAATGTATACTGTTGGTAATGTCAAAGCACTGTATGCTCTGTGAAAACCACTTTTTTGTCTTGCTGAGCAGAGGCATGAAACAAGTTTTAAACAACTCAGAATCATGTGCAAACTTAATTTAAGATGGTTCCATTAGGTTTCGACTCAGTAATTTGGTGGAAAACTGAAATGTATACTGTTGGTAATGTCAATGCATTGTATGCTCTGAGAAAACCACTTTTTTGTCTGGCATTGCAAAGGCATGAAAAAAGTTTTAAACAACTCAGAATCATGTGCAAAGTTAATTTAAAGCGTCTCCATTTGGTTTGCACTGAGTACATTGGTGGAAAACTGAAATGTATACCATTGTTAATGTCACAGCATTGTATGCACTGAGAAAACCACTTTTTTGTCTTGCTGAGCAGAGGCATGAAACAAGTTTTAAACAACTGAGAATCATGTGGAAACTTAATTTAAGATGTTTCCATTAGGTTTCGACTCAGTAATTAGGTGGAAAACTGAAATGTATACTGTTGGTAATGTCAATGCATTGTATGCTCTGAGAAAACCACTTTTTTGTCTTGCTGAGTAGTGACATGAAACAAGTTTTAAACAACTCAGAATCATGTGCAAACTTAATTTAAGATGTTTCCATTAGGTTTGCACTCAGTACTTTGGAGGGAAACTGAAATGTGTTCATTTGGTTATGTCAAATCATTGAGTGCACTGACAAAACAGCTTTTTTGTCTTGCAGAGCAGGGCCATGAAACAAGTTTTACAGAACTCAGAATCATGTGGAAAGTAAATTTAAGATGTTTCCATTAGTTTTCCACTCAGTACTTTGGTGGAAAACTGAAATGTATACTGTTGGTAATGTCAAAGCATTGTATGCTCTGAGAAAACCACTTTTTTGTCTGGCATTGCAAAGGCATGAAAAAAGTTTTAAACAACTCAGAATCATGTGCAAAGTTAATTTAAAGCGTCTCCATTTGGTTTGCACTGAGTACAATGGTGGAAAACTGAAATGGATACCATTGTTAATGGCACAGCATTGCATGCACTGAGAAAACCACTTTTTTGTCTTGCTGAATAAAGGCATGAAACAAGTTCTAAACAACTCAGAATCATGTAGAAAGTCAATTGAAGATGTCTCCATTAGGTTTCACTGAGTACTTTGGTGGAAAACTAAAATTTATACTGTTCGTAATGTCAAAGCATTGTATGCACTGAGAAAACCACTTTTTTGTCTGGCTGAGTAGCGGCATGAAACAAGTTTTACACAACTCAGAATCATGTGGAAAGTTAATTTAAAGCATTTCCATTTGGTTTGCACTGAGTACATTGGTGGAAAACTGAAATGTATACCATTGTTAATGTCACAGCATTGTATGCACTGAGAAAACCACTTTTTTGTCTGGCTGAGTAGCGGCATGAAACAAGTTTTACACAACTCAGAATCATGTGGAAAGTTAATTTAAGATGCGTCCATTAGGTTTCCACTCAGTACTTTGGTGGAAAACTAAAATGTATACTGTTGGTAATGTCAAAGCATTGTATGCTCTGAGAAAACCACTTTTTTGTCTTGCTGAGCAGAGGCATGAAACAAGTTTTAAACAACTCAGAATCATGTGCAAAGTTAATTTAAGATGGTTCCATTAGGTTTCGACTCAGTAATTTGGTGGAAAACTGAAATGTATACTGTTGGTAATGTCAAAGCATTGTATGCTCTGAGAAAACCACTTTTTTGTCTGGCATTGCAAAGGCATGAAAAAAGTTTTAAACAACTCAGAATCATGTGCAAAGTTAATTTAAAGCGTCTCCATTTGGTTTGCACTGAGTACATTGGTGGAAAACTGAAATGTATACCATTGTTAATGTCACAGCATTGTATGCACTGAGAAAACCACTTTTTTGTCTGGCTGAGTAGCGGCATGAAACAAGTTTTACACAACTCAGAATCATGTGGAAAGTTAATTTAAGATGGTTCCATTTGGTTTCCACTCAGTAATTTGGTGGAATACTGAAATGTATACTGTTGGTAATGTCTAAGCACTTTATGCTCTGAGAAAACCACTTTTTTGTCTTGCTGAGTAGTGGCATGAAACAAGTTTTAAACAACTCAGAATCATGTGCAAACTTAATTTAAGATGTTTCCATTAGGTTTGCACTCAGTACTTTGGAGGGAAACTGAAATGTGTTCTATTGGTAATGTCAAATCATTGAGTGCACTGAGAAAACAGCTTTTTTGTCTTGCAGAGCAGGGCCATGAAACAAGTTTTACAGAACTCAGAATCATGTGGAAAGTAAATTTAAGATGTTTCCATTAGTTTTCCATTCAGTACTTTGGTGGAAAACTGAAATGTATACTGTTGGTAATGTCAAAGCATTGTATGCTCTGAGAAAACCACTTTTTTGTCTTGCTGAGCAGAGGCATGAAACAAGTTTTAAACAACTCAGAATCATGTGCAAACTTAATTTAAGATGTTTCCATTAGGTTTCCACTGAGTACTTTGGTGGAAAACTGAATGTATACTGTTGGTAATGTCAAAGCATTGTATGCTCTGAGAAAACCACTTTTTTGTCTGGCATTGCAAAGGCATGAAAAAAGTTTTAAACAACTCAGAATCATGTGCAAAGTTAATTTAAAGCGTCTCCATTTGGTTTGCACTGAGTACATTGGTGGAAAACTGAAATGTATACCATTGTTAATGTCACAGCATTGTATGCACTGAGAAAACCACTTTTTTGTCTGGCTGAGTAGAGGCATGAAACAAGTTTTACACAACTCAGAATCATGTGGAAAGTTAATTTAAGGTGCGTCGATTAGGTTTCACTGAGTACTTTGGTGGAAAACTAAAATTTATACTGTTCGTAATGTCAAAGCATTGTATGCACTGAGAAAACCACTTTTTTGTCTGGCTGAGTAGAGGCATGAAACAAGTTTTAAACAACTCAGAATCATGTGGAAAGTTAATTTAAAGCGTTTCCATTTGGTTTGCACTGAGTGCATTGGTGGAAAACTGAAATGTATACCATTGTTAATGTCACAGCATTGTATGCACTGAGAAAACCACTTTTTTGTCTTGCTGAGTACAGGCATGAAACAAGTTTTAAACAACTCAGAATCATGTGCAAACTTAATTTAAGATGTTTCCATTAGGTTTGCACTCAGTACTTTGGAGGGAAACTGAAATGTGTTCATTTGGTTATGTCAAATCATTGAGTGCACTGACAAAACAGCTTTTTTGTCTTGCAGAGCAGGGCCATGAAACAAGTTTTACAGAACTCAGAATCATGTGGAAAGTAAATTTAAGATGTTTCCATTAGTTTTCCATTTAGTACTTTGGTGGAAAACTGAATGTATACTGTTGGTAATGTCAAAGCATTGTATGCTCTGAGAAAACCACCTTTTTGTCTGGCATTGCAAAGGCATGAAAAAAGTTTTAAACAACTAATAATCATGTGGATAGTTAATTTAAAGTGTTTCCATTTGGTTTGCACTGAGTACTTTGGTGGAAAACTAAAATGTATACTATTGCTAATGTCAAAGCATTGTATGCACTGAGAAAACCACTTTTTTGTCTTGCTGAGTAGAGGCATGAAACAAGTTTTAAACAACTCAGAATCATGTGGAAAGTTAATTTAAGATGTTTCCATTAGGTTTCGACTCAGTAATTAGGTGGAAAACTGAAATGTATACTGTTGGTAATGTCAATGCATTGTATGCTCTGAGAAAACCACTTTTTTGTCTTGCTGAGTAGAGGCATGAAACAAGTTTTAAACAACTCAGAATCATGTGCAAACTTAATTTAAGATGTTTCCATTAGGTTTGCACTCAGTAGTTTGGAGGGAAACTGAAATGTGTTCTATTGGTGATGTCAAATCATTGAGTGCACTGAGAAAACAGCTTTTTTGTCTTGCAGATCAGTGGCATGAAACAAGTTTCACACAACTCAGAATCATGTTGAAAGTTAATTTAAATGTTTCCATTAGTTTTCCATTTAGTACTTTGGTGGAAAACTGAATGTATACTGTTGGTAATGTCAAAGCATTGTATGCTCTGAGAAAACCACTTTTTTGTCTTGCTGAGCAGAGGCATGAAACAAGTTTTAAACAACTCAGAATCATGTGCAAAGTTAATTTAAAGCGTCTCCATTTGGTTTGCACTGAGTACATTGGTGGAAAACTGAAATGTATACCATTGTTAATGTCACAGCATTGTATGCACTGAGAAAACCACTTTTTTGTCTGGCTGAGTAGCGGCATGAAACAAGTTTTACACAACTCAGAATCATGTAGAAAGTCAATTGAAGATGTTTCTATTAGGTTTGCACTCAGTAGTTTGGAGGGAAACTGAAATGTGTTCTATTGGTGATTTCATATCATTGAGTGCACTGAGAAAACAGCTTTTTTGTCTTGCAGAGCAGTGGCATGAAACAAGTTTTACACAACTCAGAATCATGTGGAAAGTTAATTTAAGGTGTTTCCATTAGTTTTCCATTTAGTACTTTGGTGGAAAACTGAATGTATACTGTTGGTAATGTCAAAGCATTGTATGCTCTGAGAAAACCACTTTTTTGTCTTGCATTGCAAAGGCATGAAAAAAGTTTTAAACAACTCAGAATCATGTGGAAAGTTAATTTAAAGCGTTTCCATTTGGTTTGCACTGAGTACAATGGTGGAAAACTGAAATGGATACCATTGTTAATGTCACAGCATTGAATGCACTGAGAAAACCACTTTTTTGTCTTGCTGAGTAGAAGGCATGGAAGAAGTTTTAAACAAGTCAGAAACATGTAGAAAGTCAATTGAAGATGTTTCCATTAGGTTTCCACTCAGTACTTTGGTGGAAAACTGAAATGTATACTGTTGGTAATGTCAATGCATTGTATGCTCTGAGAAAACCACTTTTTTGTCTGGCTGAGTAGTGACATGAAACAAGATTTAAACAACTCAGAATCATGTGCAAAGTTAATTTAAAGCGTCTCCATTTGGTTTGCACTGAGTACATTGGTGGAAAACTGAAATGTATACCATTGTTAATGTCACAGCATTGTATGCACTGAGAAAACCACTTTTTTGTCTGGCTGAGTAGCGGCATGAAACAAGTTTTACACAACTCAGAATCATGTGGAAAGTTAATTTAAGATGGTTCCATTTGGTTTCCACTCAGTAATTTGGTGGAATACTGAAATGTATACTGTTGGTAATGTCTAAGCACTTTATGCTCTGAGAAAACCACTTTTTTGTCTTGCTGAGCAGAGGCATGAAACAAGTTTTACACAACTCAGAATCATGTGGAAAGTTAATTTAAGATGGTTCCATTTGGTTTCCACTCAGTAATTTGGTGGAAAACTGAAATGTATACTGTTGGTAATGTCAAAGCATTGTATGCTCTGAGAAAACCACTTTTTTGTCTGGCATTGCAAAGGCATGAAAAAAGTTTTAAACAACTCAGAATCATGTGCAAAGTTAATTTAAAGCGTTTCCATTTGGTTTGCACTGAGTACATTGGTGGAAAACTGAAATGTATACCATTGTTAATGTCACAGCATTGCATGCACTGAGAAAACCACTTTTTTGTCTTGCTGAATAAAGGCATGAAACAAGTTTTAAACAACTCAGAATCATGTGGAAAGTTAATTTAAGGTGTTTCCATTAGTTTCCGCTCAGTACTTTGGTGGAAATCTAAAATGTATACTGTTGTTAATGTCTCAGCATTGTATACACTGAGAAAACCACTTTTTTGTCTTGCTGAGCAGAGGCATGAAACAAGTTTTAAACAACTCAGAATCATGTGCAAACTTAATTTAAGATGTTTCCATTAGGTTTGCACTCAGTACTTGGTCGGGAAACTGAAATGTGTTCTATTGGTTATGTCTAATCATTGAGTGCACTGAGAAAACAGCTTTTTTGTCTTGCAGAGCAGGGCCATGAAACAAGTTTTACAGAACTCAGAATCATGTGGAAAGTTAATTTAAGATGTTTCCATTAGTTTTCCACTCAGTACTTTGGTGGAAAACAGAAATGTATACTGTTGGTAATGTCAAAGCATTGTATGCTCTGAGAAAACCACTTTTTTGTCTGGCATTGCAAAGGCATGAAAAAAGTTTTAAACAACTCAGAATCATGTGGAAAGTTAATTTAAAGCGTTTCCATTTGGTTTGCACTGAGTACAATGGTGGAAAACTGAAATGGATACCATTGTTAATGTCACAGCATTGCATGCACTGAGAAAACCACTTTTTTGTCTTGCTGAATAAAGGCATGAAACAAGTTTTACACAACTCAGAATCATGTGGAAAGTTAATTTAAGGTGCGTCCATTAGGTTTGCACTGAGTACTTTGGTGGAAAACTAAAATTTATACTGTTCGTAATGTCAAAGCATTGTATGCACTGAGAAAACCACTTTTTTGTCTGGCTGAGTAGAGGCATGAAACAAGTTTTAAACAACTCAGAATCATGTGGAAAGTTAATTTAAAGCGTTTGCATTTGGTTTGCACTGAGTGCATTGGTGGAAAACTGAAATGTATACTGTTGGTAATGTCAAAGCATTGTATGCTCTGAGAAAACCACTTTTTTGTCTTGCTGAGCAGAGGCATGAAACAAGTTTTAAACAACTCAGAATCATGTGCAAACTTAATTTAAGATGTTTCCATTAGGTTTGCACTCAGTACTTTGTAGGGAAACTGAAATGTGTTCTATTGGTTATGTCATTCATTGAGTGCACTGAGAAAACAGCTTTTTTGTCTTGCAGAGCAGTGCCATGAAACAAGTTTTACACAACTCAGAATCATGTGGAAAGTTAATTTAAGATGTTTCCATTAGTTTTCCATTCAGTACTTTGGTGGAAAACTGAAATGTATACTGTTGGTAATGTCAAAGCATTGTATGCTCTGAGAAAACCACTTTTTTGTCTGGCATTGCAAAGGCATGAAAATAGTTTTAAACAACTCAGAATCATGTAGAAAGTCAATTGAAGATGTTTCTCTTAGGTTTGCACTCAGTACTTTGGTGGAAAACTAAAATGTATACTCTTGCTGATATCAAAGCATTGTGTGCTCTGAGAAAACCACTTTTTTGTCTGGCTGAGCAGAGGCATGAAACAAGTTTTACAGAACTCAGAATCATGTGGAAAGTAAATTTAAGATGTTTCCATTAGTTTTCCACTCAGTACTTTGGTGGAAAACAGAAATGTATACTGTTGGTAATGTCAAAGCACTGTATGCTCTGTGAAAACCACTTTTTTGTCTTGCTGAGTAGTGGCATGAAACAAGTTTTAAACAACTCAGAATCATGTGCAAACTTAATTTAAGATGTTTCCATTAGGTTTGCACTCAGTACTTTGTCGGGAAACTGAAATGTGTTCTATTGGTTATGTCAAATCATTGAGTGCACTGAGAAAACAGCTTTTTTGTCTTGCAGAGCAGTGCCATGAAACAAGTTTCACACAACTCAGAATCATGTGGAAAGTTAATTTAAGATGTTTCCATTAGTTTTCCATTCAGTACTTTGGTGGAAAACTGAAATGTATATCATTGCTAATGTCACAGCATTGTTTGCACTGAGAAAACCACTTTTTTGTCTGGCTGAGTAGAGGCATGAAACAAGTTTTAAACAACTCAGAATCATGTGGAAAGTTAATTTAAAGCGTTTCCATTTGGTTTGCACTGAGTACAATGGTGGAAAACTGAAATGGATACCATTGTTAATGTCACAGCATTGTATGCACTGAGAAAACCACTTTTTTGTCTTGCTGAATAGAAGGCATGAAACAAGTTCTAAACAACTCAGAATCATGTAGAAAGTCAATTGAAGATATCTCCCTTAGGTTTGCACTGAGTACTTTCGTGGAAAACTAAAATGTATACTGTTGGAATTGTCAAAGCATTGTATGCACTGAGAAAACCACTTTTTTGTCTTGCTGAGCAGAGGCATGAAACAAGTTTTAAACAACTCAGAATCATGTAGAAAGTTAATTTAAGATGTTTCCATTAGGTTTGCACTCAGTACTTTGGTGGAAAACTAAAATGTATACTGTTGTTAATGTCAAAGCATTGTATGCACTGAGAAAACCACTTTTTTGTCTTGCTGAGCAGAGGCATGAAACAAGTTTTAAACAACTCAGAATCATGTGCAAAGTTAATTTAAAGCGTCTCCATTTGGTTTGCACTGAGTACATTGGTGGAAAACTGAAATGTATACCATTGTTAATGTCACAGCATTGTATGCACTGAGAAAACCACTTTTTTGTCTGGCTGAGTAGAGGCATGAAACAAGTTTTAAACAACTCAGAATCATGTGGAAAGTTAATTTAAGATGTTTCCATTAGTTTTCCACTCAGTACTTTGGTGGAAAACAGAAATGTATACTGTTGGTAATGTCAAAGCATTGTATGCTCTGAGAAAACCACTTTTTTGTCTTGCTGAGCAGAGGCATGAAACAAGTTTTAAACAACTCAGAATCATGTAGAAAGTTAATTTAAGATGTTTCCATTAGGTTTGCACTCAGTACTTTGGTGGAAAACTAAAATGTATACCATTGCTAAGGTCAAACAGCACTGAGAAAACCACTTTTTTGTCTTGCTGAGCAGAGGCATGAAACAAGTTTTACACAACTCAGAATCATGTGCAAACTTAATTTAAGATGTTTCCATTAGGTTTCCACTCAGTACTTTGGTGGAAAACTGAATGTATACTGTTGGTAATGTCAAAGCATTGTATGCACTGAGAAAACCACTTTTTTGTCTTGCTGAGCAGAGGCATGAAACAAGTTTTAAACAACTCAGAATCATGTGGAAAGTTAATTTAAAGCATTTCCATTTGGTTTGCACTGAGTGCATTGGTGGAAAACTGAAATGTATACCATTGTTAATGTCACAGCATTGTATGCACCGAGAAAACCACTTTTTTGTCTGGCTGAGTAAAGACATGAAACAAGTGTTACAGAACTCAGAATCAGGTGCAAACTTAATTTAAGATGTTTGCATTAGGTTTGCACTCAATACTTTGGAGGGAAACTGAAATGTGTTCTATTGGTTATGTCATTCATTGAGTGCACTGAGAAAACAGCTTTTTTGTCTTGCAGAGCAGTGGCATGAAACAAGTTTTACACAACTCAGAATCATGTGGAAAGTAAATTTAAGATGTTTCCATTAGTTTTCCACTCAGTACTTTGGTGGAAAACAGAAATGTATACTGTTGGTAATGTCAAAGCATTGTATGCTCTGAGAAAACCACCTTTTTGTCTGGCATTGCAAAGGCATGAAAAAAGTTTTAAACAACTAATAATCATGTGGATAGTTAATTTAAAGCGTTTCCATTTGGTTTGCACTGAGTACAATGGTGGAAAACTGAAATGGATACCATTGTTAATGTCACAGCATTGCATGCACTGAGCAAACCACTTTTTTGTCTTGCTGAATAAAGGCATGAAACAAGTTCTAAACAACTCAGAATCATGCAGAAAGTCAATTGAAGATGTCTCCATTAGATTTGCACTGAGTACTTTGGTGGAAAACTAAAATGTATACTGTTGGTAATGTCAAAGCATTGTATGCACTGAGAAAACCACTTTTTTGTCTTGCTGAGCAGAGGCATGAAACAAGTTTTAAACAACTCAGAATCATGTGGAAAGTTAATTTAAAGCATTTCCATTTGGTTTGCACTGAGTGCATTGGTGGAAAACTGAAATGTATACCATTGTTAATGTCACAGCATTGTATGCACTGAGAAAACCACTTTTTTGTCTGGCTGAGTAGCGGCATGAAACAAGTTTTACACAACTCAGAATCATGTGGAAAGTTAATTTAAGATGGTTCCATTTGGTTTCCACTCAGTAATTTGGTGGAATACTGAAATGTATACTGTTGGTAATGTCAAAGCATTGTATGCTCTGAGAAAACCACTTTTTTGTCTTGCTGAGCAGAGGCATGAAACAAGTTTTAAACAACTCAGAATCATGTGGAAAGTTAATTTAAGATGGTTCCATTAGGTTTCCACTCAGTACTTTGGTGGAAAACTGAAATGTATACTGTTGGTAATGTCAAAGCATTGTATGCTCTGAGAAAACCACTTTTTTGTCTGGCATTGCAAAGGCATGAAAAAAGTTTTAAACAACTCAGAATCATGTGGAAAGTTAATTTAAAGCGTTTCCATTTGGTTTGCACTGAGTACATTGGTGGAAAACTGAAATGGATACCATTGTTAATGTCACAGCATTGCATGCACTGAGAAAACCACTTTTTTGTCTTGCTGAATAAAGGCATGAAACAAGTTTTAAACAACTCAGAATCATGTGGAAAGTTAATTTAAGGTGCGTCGATTAGGTTTCACTGAGTACTTTGGTGGAAAACTAAAATTTATACTGTTCGTAATGTCAAAGCATTGTATGCACTGAGAAAACCACTTTTTTGTCTGGCTGAGTAGAGGCATGAAACAAGTTTTACACAACTCAGAATCATGTGCAAACTTAATTTAAGATGTTTCCATTAGGTTTGCACTCAGTACTTTGTAGGGAAACTGAAATGTGTTCTATTGGTTATGTCAAATCATTGAGTGCACTGAGAAAACAGCTTTTTTGTCTTGCAGAGCAGGGCCATGAAACAAGTTTTACAGAACTCAGAATCATGTGGAAAGTTAATTTAAGATGTTTCCATTAGTTTTCCATTCAGTACTTTGGTGGAAAACTGAATGTATACTGTTGGTAATGTCAAAGCATTGTATGCACTGAGAAAACCACTTTTTTGTCTTGCTGAGCAGAGGCATGAAACAAGTTTTAAACAACTCAGAATCATGTGGAAAGTTAATTTAAAGCATTTCCATTTGGTTTGCACTGAGTGCATTGGTGGAAAACTGAAATGTATACCATTGTTAATGTCACAGCATTGTCTGCACTGAGAAAACCACTTTTTTGTCTTGCTGAGTAGAGGCATGAAACAAGTTTTACACAACTCAGAATCATGTGCAAACTTAATTTAAGATGTTTCCATTAGGTTTGCACTCAGTACTTTGTAGGGAAACTGAAATGTGTTCTATTGGTTATGTCATTCATTGAGTGCACTGAGAAAACAGCTTTTTTGTCTTGCAGAGCAGTGCCATGAAACAAGTTTCACACAACTCAGAATCATGTGGAAAGTTAATTTAAGATGTTTCCATTAGTTTTCCATTCAGTACTTTGGTGGAAAACTGAATGTATACTGTTGGTAATGTCAAAGCATTGTATGCACTGAGAAAACCACTTTTTTGTCTTGCTGAGCAGAAGCATGAAACAAGTTTTAAACAACTCAGAATCATGTGGAAAGTTAATTTAAAGCATTTCCATTTGGTTTGCACTGAGTGCATTGGTGGAAAACTGAAATGTATACCATTGTTAATGTCACAGCATTGTCTGCACTGAGAAAACCACTTTTTTGTCTTGCTGAGTAGAGGCATGAAACAAGTTTTACACAACTCAGAATCATGTGCAAACTTAATTTAAGATGTTTCCATTAGGTTTGCACTGAGTACTTTGGTGGAAAACTAAAATGTATACTGTTGGTAATGTCAAAGCATTGTATGCACTGAGAAAACCACTTTTTTGTCTTGCTGAGCAGAAGCATGAAACAAGTTTTAAACAACTCAGAATCATGTGGAAAGTTAATTTAAAGCATTTCCATTTGGTTTGCACTGAGTGCATTGGTGGAAAACTGAAATGTATACCATTGTTAATGTCACAGCATTGTCTGCACTGAGAAAACCACTTTTTTGTCTGGCTGAGTAGAGGCATGAAACAAGTTTTACACAACTCAGAATCATGTGGAAAGTTAATTTAAGATGGTTCCATTTGGTTTCCACTCAGTAATTTGGTGGAATACTGAAATGTATACTGTTGGTAATGTCAAAGCATTGTATGCTCTGAGAAAACCACTTTTTTGTCTTGCTGAGCAGAGGCATGAAACAAGTTTTGCACAACTCAGAATCATGTGTAAAGTTAATTTAAGATGGTTCCATTAGTTTTCCATTCAGTACTTTGGTGGAAAACTGAATGTATACTGTTGGTAATGTCAAAGCATTGTATGCTCTGAGAAAACCACTTTTTTGTCTTGCATTGCAAAGGCATGAAAAAAGTTTTAAACAACTCAGAATCATGTGGAAAGTTAATTTAAAGCGTTTCCATTTGGTTTGCACTGAGTACATTGGTGGAAAACTGAAATGTATACCATTGTTAATGTCACAGCATTGTATGCACTGAGAAAACCACTTTTTTGTCTTGCTGAGTAGAGGCATGAAACAAGTTTTAAACAACTCAGAATCATGTAGAAAGTTAATTGAAGATGTCTCCATTAGATTTTCACTCAGTACTTTGGTGGAAAACTGAAATGTCTACCATTGTTAATGTCAAAGCATTGTATGCTCTGAGAAAACCACTTTTTTGTCTGGCTGAGTAGAGGCATGAAACAAGTTTTACACAACTCAGAATCATGTGCAAACTTAATTTAAGATGTTTCCATTAGGTTTGCACTCAGTACTTTGTAGGGAAACTGAAATGTGTTCTATTGGTTATGTCATTCATTGAGTGCACTGAGAAAACAGCTTTTTTGTCTTGCAGAGCAGTGCCATGAAACAAGTTTCACACAACTCAGAATCATGTGGAAAGTTAATTTAAGATGTTTCCATTAGTTTTCCATTCAGTACTTTGGTGGAAAACTGAATGTATACTGTTGGTAATGTCAAAGCATTGTATGCACTGAGAAAACCACTTTTTTGTCTTGCTGAGCAGAAGCATGAAACAAGTTTTAAACAACTCAGAATCATGTGGAAAGTTAATTTAAAGCGTTTCCATTTGGTTTGCACTGAGTACAATGGTGGAAAACTGAAATGGATACCATTGTTAATGGCTCAGCATTGCATGCACTGAGAAAACCACTTTTTTGTCTTGCTGAATAAAGGCATGAAACAAGTTCTAAACAACTCAGAATCATGTAGAAAGTCAATTGAAGATGTCTCCATTAGATTTGCACTGAGTGCATTGGTGGAAAACTGAAATGTATACCATTGTTAATGTCACAGCATTGTATGCACTGAGAAAACCACTTTTTTGTCTGGCTGAGTAGCGGCATGAAACAAGTTTTACACAACTCAGAATCATGTGGAAAGTTAATTTAAGATGTTTCCATTAGTTTTCCACTCAGTACTTTGGTGGAAAACTGAAATGTATACTGTTGGTAATGTCAAAGCATTGTATGCTCTGAGAAAACCACTTTTTTGTCTTGCTGAGCAGAGGCATGAAACAAGTTTTAAACAACTCAGAATCATGTGTAAAGTTAATTTAAGATGGTTCCATTAGTTTTCCATTCAGTACTTTGGTGGAAAACTGAATGTACACTATCGGTAATCTCAAAGCATTGTATGCTCTGAGACAACCACTTTTTTGTCTTGCATTGCAAAGGCATGAAAAAAGTCTTAAACAACTCAGAATCATGTGGAAAGTTAATTTAAAGCGTTTCCATTTGGTTTGCACTGAGTACATTGGTGGAAAACTGAAATGGATACCATTGTTAATGTCACAGCTTTGCATGCACTGAGAAAACCACTTTTTTGTCTTGATGAATAGAGGCATGAAACAAGTTCTAAACAACTCAGAATCATGTAGAAAGTCAATTTAAGATGTCTCCATTAGATTGGCACTCAGTACTTTGGTGGAAAACTTAAATGTATACCATTGGTAATGTCAAAGCATTGTATACACTGAGAAAACCACTTTTTTGTCTGGCTGAGTAGAGGCATGAAACAAGTTTTACACAACTCAGAATGATGTGCAAACTTAATTTAAGATGTTTCCATTAGGTTTGCACTCAGTACTTTGTAGGGAAACTGAAATGTGTTCTATTGGTTATGTCATTCATTGAGTGCACTGAGAAAACAGCTTTTTTGTCTTGCAGAGCAGTGCCATGAAACAAGTTTCACACAACTCAGAATCATGTGGAAAGTTAATTTAAGATGTTTCCATTAGTTTTCCACTCAGTACTTTGGTGGAAAACTGAAATGTATACTGTTGGTAATCTCAAAGCATTGTATGTTCTGAGAAAACCACTTTTTGGTCTTGCATTGCAAAGGCATGAAACAAGTTTTAAACAACTCAGAATCATGTGGAAAGTTAATTTAAAGCATTTCCATTTGGTTTGCACTGAGTACAATGGTGGAAAACTGAAATGGATACCATTGTTAATGGCACATCATTGCATGCACTGAGAAAACCACTTTTTTGTCTTGCTGAATAAAGGCATGAAACAAGTTCTAAACAACTCAGAATCATGTAGAAAGTCAATTGAAGATGTCTCCATTAGATTTGCACTGAGTACTTTGGTGGAAAACTAAAATGTATACTGTTGGTAATGTCGAAGCATTGTATGCACTGAGAAAACCACTTTTTTGTCTTGCTGAGCAGAAGTATGAAACAAGTTTTAAACAACTCAGAATCATGTGGAAAGTTAATTTAAAGCATTTCCATTTGGTTTGCACTGAGTGCATTGGTGGAAAACTGAAATGTATACCATTGTTAATGTCACAGCATTGTCTGCACTGAGAAAGCCACTTTTTTGTCTTGCTGAGTACAGGCATGAAACAAGTTTTACACAACTCACTATCATGTGCAAACTTAATTTAAGATGTTTCCATTAGGTTTGCACTCAGTACTTTGTAGGGAAACTGAAATGTGTTCTATTAGTTATGTCATTCATTGAGTGCACTGAGAAAACAGCTTTTTTGTCTTGCAGAGCAGTGCCATGTGTTACGAGAATACACATAAAATTAAGATGTTTGCTGGCCTGGGCTTGCATCAGTGGCATCAGCAGTTGGTCTGCCACCTGCCCTCAGGGGAAGGAGAGATAAGGAACAATGGAGCAGCGTCTGGAGATGTGTAATGAAGGGATGTGGGAGGGAGAGCTGTCTGGAGCGGCTCCCCCCTTGAACCCTGAACTGTTTGAAGTGATGGACAGGCGATACCCCAGCAGGGGGATAAAAAGGGACAGGTTCGCTAAGACGGACACACACGCCACCCGAGGTAACGAGACCCTGGAAGCGGTGCGCCTCTCACGAGTGGTGAGAAGTATCGGACAACGCACAGGGTGGAAAGGTACGATCAGCGGGAACCCGGTGTGTGTCCGCCCTTGCCTGGGTGCGGGGTTCACTGCAGAGGATCGACCGCATCTGGAGGAGGGGTCACAGTCGGTGACCTCAGGTGACATCACCAAGGACCCGCCCAAAAGTTGCTCGTGAGCAATCTCGCTGGTCTGTGAGTGAAGCTGTGCTGAATGATGAGTTGTTCTCTCTGTCTCTCTTCCCCCACCTTGTCCATCGCCATGGCAACGATTACTGCGAACTGAACTTTGAGTCATTTTGAAATTGGTCATTTACCCCTAGACAACGATAGAGCTTGATTGATGCTGTTATCTTAATTCTGTGCACATGTGTGGTTATCATTGTTGAATTGTTGCATTTATTATCCTTTCGATTACTGTGTTGCTTGTTTCTTTAATAAAACTTTCTTAGTTCTAGTACTCCAGACTCCAACTGAGTGATCTATTTCTGCTGGTTTGGCAACCCAGTTACGGGGTACGTAACATAAGTGGGGTTCTCGTCCGCGATTTTGAACGCTAAATTTGGGACGGAGTAAATTGATTGGGTTAAAATTCCCGAAAGAAAGAAAAGACAAACAGCAGAAATGGAGGTTGAGGAATTTATAAAGGCGCCGACCTTGGAGGCATTAGAGGATGCCAGGAAATCGGAATTGATAGCTGTGGCAAAACGGGTGAATCTTGCTAAGGTGAAGTCGACAATGAGGAGAGAGGAGATACACAGAGCTATTGTAGAGCACTATGTATCTAAAGGTGTGTTTCCCCAAGGTGAGCTGGGGGAGGTGTCTATTGAAAAACCTGCTGGAGACGCGGTACAGGTACAGCTTGAAAAACTGAGACTCGAGCACGAGTTCCGGGTACGGCAGTTAGAACACGAAGAGAAGCAGTTAGAAAGGCAGGAGAAAGAGAAAGAGGTAGAAAGGCAAGAGAGAGAAAGACAGTTGGAGAGAGAAGAGAGAGAGAGGGACAGACAGTTGGAGAGAGAGGAGAAACAGAGGGAAAGGGAATTTGAGCTGGAGAAGTTAAAGATAAGGGCCGAGCAGGGGCTCGTGCCGAACCAAGGTGGAGGGTTCCGGGCGACCCAGGAGGTTAGGCTGGTTCCCCCATTTGACGATACCGATGTGGATCGGTACTTTATCCACTTCGAAAAAGTAGCTATAAGTCAGGACTGGCCGAGGGATAAGTGGGTTGTTTTACTTCAGAGTGTACTGAAAGGGAAAGCCCAACAAGCTTACTCCGCTTTATCCCCGGAAGATGCCCAGAAGTATGAGGTGGTGAAGGAGGCCATCCTCAGGATTTATGAGTTGGTCCCGGAGGCATACCGGCAGAGGTTCCGGAATGCGAGGAAGCGGTGGGACCGCACGTATTTGGAGTTTGCTCGTGAGATGCAAACATATTGTGAGCGTTGGTGCGCCTCGAAAGGGGTAGAGGGGGATTATGACAGACTGCTGCAACTGATTCTGATTGAGCAGTTTAAAGGTTGTGTCCCTGAGGGTATGAGACCCTACCTCGATGAGAAAGAGGCAGCCACGTTAGCCGCAACTGCTAAGTTAGCGGATGAGTATGCGTTGACGCATAAAATGAAGGTTGCCCCGAGTAAAGGCTACCAGAAGGGTAGTCAGGACGGCGGGGAGAGTCCACCGGAAAAGTCAGAAAGTAAGCCGGGGACTCGTGAAAAGGATAAGGTAGACCGGGAGCAGTCTGGTAGGAAGTCTCCTGGGGTCGTCTGTTATAATTGTGGGAAAGTCGGACACTTTGCGTCCAGGTGCTTTGCCCCAAGGAAGGAGACGGGGAAAGGAAAAGCGGAAATTTTGAATGGCTGTATTGAGCTGTTAAGCGAACCGCGAGGGAAGGACAGGTCTGAAAAAGTCCAGGAAGGGCGCGAGAGGTTTATCTCGACTGGACTGGTGTCAGTGAAGGAGAGGTTAAAACCAGTTCCAGTGCGGATCTGGAGAGACACGGGAGCGTGTCAGTCACTAATACTGAAGAGTGTATTAGAGTTTAGCTCAGAGACCCAGACTGGGGAGGTAGAGGTCAAAGGTGTTGGGGAAGGGACAGAGTCAGTCCCTTTGCACCAGATACACTTACAGAGCAACCTGGTCTCTGGACTAGTCACGGTCGGGGTGAGGTCCGAATTACCGATGAAAGACGTGGAAGTCTTGCTCGGTAATGACATCGCCGGAGGAATCGTGTTCCCAGTCGTGAGATTGACGGGTCAGCCTGCCAGCATGGAGGCCCCGCCCGCGATGGTGAATTTGGCTGAAACATTTCTGCCAACCTTGTATGAGACAGGGTGTAGTGAGATAAGAGGTAGTGAGGGAGCTGGGACGGACGTAGCAGTAGCCAGGAAAGAATTTGTGCAGACGCCGGAGCGAGACGAGGGGCTGATGGTTTTTGCCGAGACCGCTCTCTCTGACACAGCCTTGACAAGCTATTGTGCGGAGGAGGAAGTGCTAAGGAAGAAAGGGAAATCAAGTACAGTACCCGCAGATGAGGAATGGGGGGTGGTGCAAAAGAGTTATGGGGATGAGGTTTTTAATATGGCCCACGAGGTACCCCCCGGTGGACATTTTGCGGTGCTGGAGGAAACAGTTGGTGGAATCATGAAAGAGAGTTACCGGCTGCCCAGGGGGAAAAATGTTATTGATCATGACCGACGCGAACTGAGACGGTCACCGGCTTTTGATATGCTAACAAACCTAGTCGGTGTTAGCGTGGAAATCAATGAAGCTAGGGGCCCCCTGCTAAGAGAAAAAAACCATTTTGAAAAGATTAGGATGGGATCGGTCAGATGGGAGAAGGCTATTGTTTTGGCCAGGTCTACTGATAAGGTCTCTCCCTTAATCCCCGAAGGAGTAATTAAACGACTCGCACCTATGTGTTTGATTGTCCCGAGGAAATGCAAAGAACTGGGATGTTGGGCGATTGTGGTTACAATAGGGCAGCCAAGTAAACAACACCCATATTTTTCGAGTAATTCAGTGACTAAAGGGCTGATGAACACAGAGGTGTGTATTGGCAATTTAACACGGCTGTCTGAAGCCAGCTTGATAGTGAACCTTGGAAAAAATGAATTCGGCCACACGAATGTCACTGACCTGGGAATTGTGGTGACACAGGGGCAGCTGGCAGTGATGCAAGCTACAGTGCAGGCTATCGCTGACCTCCCAACCCCGACAGACAAGAGGGCCCTCAGAAGGCTTTTGGAGATGGTGGGGTACTGCAGGAAGTTTTGCAATAACTCTGCGGTCAATACCCGTCCCCCTCCTACTAAGCCCTTGCGAGAGAAAATTGAGTCGGAATGGGACGACCCTTGTTGTTGTGGTCCAGGACAAAACCAAATGAGAGGTTACATTGGTCGCAATTCATCAGTGTTTTTGGCCACTATGAAATTTGCTGAGTTGGAGCCTGGTCTAAGGGATTATTAATAACACGTGTAAAAGGAACAGAAAATGTGATGACTGTCTGTCAAGGTGTTGACAGCTTCAAATTCTCTGTATTAGCTAAAGAACTGTTAAAGATGTATATTGTGTATGTATCAGATAATGTAGTCATGTTTGTAATTTTTACCTCCCGGTAAAAATCCTTAAAGGGGGGAAGTGTTACGAGAATACACATAAAATTAAGATGTTTACTGGCCTGGGCTAGCATCAGTGGCATCAGCAGTTGGTCTGCCACCTGCCCTCAGGGGAAGGAGAGATAAGGAACAATGGAGCAGCGTCTGGAGATGTGTAATGAAGGGATGTGGGAGGGAGAGCTGTCTGGAGCGGCTCCCCCCTTTGAACCCTGAACTGTTTGAAGTGATGGACAGGCGATACCCCAGCAGGGGGATAAAAAGGGACAGGTTCGCTAAGACGGACACACACGCCACCCGAGGTAACGAGACCCTGGAAGCGGTGCGCCTCTCACGAGTGGTGAGAAGTACCGGACAACGCACAGGGTGGAAAGGTACGATCAGCGGGAACCCGGTGTGTGTCCGCCCTTGCCTGGGTGCGGGGTTCACTGCAGAGGATCGACCGCATCTGGAGGAGGGGTCACAGTCGGTGACCTCAGGTGACATCACCAAGGACCCGCCCAAAAGTTGCTCGTGAGCAATCTCGCTGGTCTGTGAGTGAAGCTGTGCTGAATGATGAGTTGTTCTCTCTGTCTCTCTTCCCCCACCTTGTCCATCGCCATGGCAACGATTACTGCGAACTGAACTTTGAGTCATTTTGAAATTGGTCATTTACCCCTAGACAACGATAGAGCTTGATTGATGCTGTTATCTTAATTCTGTGCACATGTGTGGTTATCATTGTTGAATTGTTGCATTTATTATCCTTTCGATTACTGTGTTGCTTGTTTCTTTAATAAAACTTCCTTAGTTCTAGTATTCCAGACTCCAACTGAGTGATCCATTTCTGCCGGTTTGGCAACCCAGTTACGGGGTACGTAACACATGAAACAAGTTTCACACAACTCAGAATCATGTGGAAAGTTAATTTAAGATGTTTCCATTAGTTTTCCATTCAGTACTTTGGTGGAAAACTGAATGTCTACTGTTGTTAATGTCAAAGCATTGTATGCACTGAGAAAACCACTTTTTTGTCTTGCTGAGCAAAGGCATGAAAAAAGTTTTAAACAACTCAGAATTATGTGGAAAGTTAATTTAAAGCATTTCCATTTGGTTTGCACTGAGTGCATTGGTGGAAAACTGAAATGTATACCATTGTTAATGTCACAGCATTGCATGCACTGAGAAAACTACTTTTTTGTCTTGCTGAATAAAGGCATGAAACAAGTTCTAAACAACTCAGAATCATGTAGAAAGTCAATTGAAGATGTCTCCATTAGATTTGCACTGAGTACTTTGGTGGAAAACTAAAATGTATACTGTTGGTAATGTCAAAGCATTGTATGCACTGAGAAAACCACTTTTTTGTCTTGCTGAGCAGAAGCATGAAACAAGTTTTAAACAACTCAGAATCATGTGGAAAGTTAATTTAAGATGTTTCCATTTGGTTTGCACTGAGTGCATTGGTGGAAAACTGAAATGTATACCATTGTTAATGTCAGAGCATTGTCTGCACTGAGAAAACCACTTTTTTGTCTGGCTGAGTAGAGGCATGAAACAAGTTCTAAACAACTCAGAATCATGTAGAAAGTCAATTGAAGATGTCTCCATTAGATTTGCACTCAGTACTTTGGTGGAAAACTTAAATGTATACCATTGCTAAAGTCAAAGCATTGTATGCACTGAGAAAACCACTTTTTTGTCTTGCTGAGCAGAAGCATGAAACAAGTTTTAAACAACTCAGAATCATGTGGAAAGTTAATTTAAAGCATTTCCATTTGGTTTGCACTGAGTGCATTGGTGGAAAACTGAAATGTATACCATTGCTAAAGTCAAAGCATTGTAAGCACTGAGAAAACCACTTTTTTGTCTGGCTGAGTGGAGGCATGAAACAAGTTTTACACAACTCAGAATGATGTGCAAACTTAATTTAAGATGTTTCCATTAGGTTTGCACTCAGTACTTTGTAGGGAAACTGAAATGTGTTCTATTGGTTATGTCATTCATTGAGTGCACTGAGAAAACAGCTTTTTTGTCTTGCAGAGCAGTGCCATGAAACAAGTTTCACACAACTCAGAATCATGTGGAAAGTTAATTTAAGATGTTTCCATTAGTTTTCCATTCAGTAGTTTGGTGGAAAACTGAATGTCTACTGTTGTTAATCTCAAAGCATTGTATGCTCTGAGATAACCACTTTTTTGTCTTGCATTGCAAAGGCATGAAAAAAGTTTTAAACAACTCAGAATCATGTGGAAAGTTAATTTAAAGCGTTTCCATTTGGTTTGCACTGAGTACAATGGTGGAAAACTGAAATGGATACCATTGTTAATGGCACAGCATTGCATGCACTGAGAAAACCACTTTTTTGTCTTGCTGAATAAAGGCATGAAACAAGTTCTAAACAACTCAGAATCATGTAGAAAGTCAATTGAAGATGTCTCCATTAGATTTGCACTGAGTACTTTGGTTTAAAACTAAAATGTATACTGTTGGTAATGTCAAAGCATTGTATGCACTGAGAAAACCACTTTTTTGTCTTGCTGAGCAGAAGTATGAAACAAGTTTTAAACAACTCAGAATCATGTGGAAAGTTAATTTAAATCATTTCCATTTGGTTTGCACTGAGTGCATTGGTGGAAAACTGAAATGTATACCATTCTTAATGTCACAGCATTGTCTGCACTGAGAAAACCACTTTTTTGTCTTGCTGAGTACAGGCATGAAACAAGTTTCACACAACTCAGAATCATGTGCAAACTTAATTTAAGATGTTTCCATTAGGTTTGCCCTCAGTACTTTGTAGGGAAAATGAAATGTGTTCTATTGGTTATGTCATTCATTGAGTGCACTGAGAAAACAGCTTTTTTGTCTTGCAGAGTAGTGCCATGAAACAAGTTTCACACAACTCAGAATCATGTGGAAAGTTAATTTAAGATGTTTCCATTAGTTTTCCATTCAGTACTTTGGTGGAAAACTGAATGTATACTGTTGGTAATCTCAAAGCATTGTATGCTCTGAGATAACCACTTTTTTGTCTTGATGAATAGAGGCATGAAACAAGTTCTAAACAACTCAGAATCATGTAGAAAGTCAATTGAAGATGTCTCCATTAGATTTGCACTCAGTACTTTGGTGGAAAACTTAAATGTATACCATTGCTAAAGTCAAAGCAGTGTAAGCACTGAGAAAACCACTTTTTTGTCTGGCTGAGTAGAGGCATGAAAGAAGTTTTACAGGACTCAGAATCATGTGGAAATGTAATTTAAGATGTTTGCATTAGTTTTCCACTCAGTACTTTGGTGGAAAACTGAAATGTATACTGTTGGTAATGTCAAAGCATTGTATGCTCTGAGAAAACCACTTTTTTGTCTTGATGAATAGAGGCATGAAACAAGTTCTAAACAACTCAGAATCATGTAGAAAGTCAATTGAAGATGTCTCCATTAGATTTGCACTGAGTACTTTGGTGGAAAACTTAAATATATACCATTGCTAAAGTCAAAGCATTGTAAGCACTGAGAAAACTACTTTTTTGTCTGGCTGAGTAGAGGCATGAAACAAGTTTTACACAACTCAGAATGATGTGCAAACTTAATTTAAGATGTTTCCATTAGATTTGCACTCAGTACTTTGTAGGGAAACTGAAATGTGTTCTATTGGTTATGTCATTCATTGAGTGCACTGAGAAAATAGCTTTTTTGTCTTGCAGAGCAGTGCCATGAAACAAGTTTCACACAACTCAGAATCATGTGGAAAGTTAATTTAAGATGTTTCCATTAGTTTTCCATTCAGTACTTTGGTAGAAAACTGAATGTATACTGTTGTTAATCTCAACGCATTGTATGCTCTGAGATAACCACTTTTTTGTCTTGCATTGCAAAGGCATGAAAAAAGTTTTAAACAACTCAGAATCATGTGGAAAGTTAATTTAAAACGTTTCCATTTGGTTTGCACTGAGTGCAATGGTGAAAAACTGAAATGGATACCATTGTTAATGGCACAGCATTGCATGCACTGAGAAAACCACTTTTTTGTCTTGCTGAATAAAGGCATGAAACAAGTTCTAAACAACTCAGAATCATGTA
Source organism: Mobula hypostoma (assembly GCF_963921235.1). NCBI lineage: Eukaryota > Metazoa > Chordata > Chondrichthyes > Myliobatiformes > Myliobatidae > Mobula > Mobula hypostoma. The sequence continues at coordinate 11,195,583 of NC_086111.1, read as the reverse complement.
GAAAGTCAATTGAAGATGTCTCCATTAGATTTGCACTGAGTACTTTGGTGGAAAACTAAAATGTATACTGTTGGTAATGTCAAAGCATTGTATGCACTGAGAAAACCACTTTTTTGTCTTGCTGAGCAGAAGCATGAAACAAGTTTTAAACAACTCAGAATCATGTGGAAAGTTAATTTAAAGCATTTCCATTTGGTTTGCACTGAGTGCATTGGTGGAAAACTGAAATGTATACCATTGTTAATGTCACAGCATTGTCTGCACTGAGAAAACCACTTTTTTGTCTTGCTGAGTACAGGCATGAAACAAGTTTTACACAACTCAGAATCATGTGCAAACTTAATTTAAGATGCACTCAGTACTTTGTAGGGAAACTGAAATGTGTTCTATTGGTTATGTCATTCATTGAGTGCACTGAGAAAACAGCTTTTTTGTCTTGCAGAGCAGTGCCATGAAACAAGTTTCACACAACTCAGAATCATGTGGAAAGTTAATTTAAGATGTTTCCATTAGTTTTCCGTTCAGTACTTTGGTGGAAAACTGAATGTCTACTGTTGTTAATCTCAAAGCATTGTATGCTCTGAGATAACCACTTTTTTGTCTTGCATTGCAAAGGCATGAAAAAAGTTTTAAACAACTCGGAATCATGTGGAAAGTTAATTTAAAGCTTTTCCATTTGGTTTGCGCTGAGTACAATGGCGGAAAACTGAAATGGATACCATTGCTAAAGTCAAAGCATTGTAAGCACTGAGAAAACCACTTTTTTGTCTGGCTGAGTAGAGGCATGAAACAAGTTTTACACAACTCAGAATGATGTGCAAACTTAATTTAAGATGTTTCCATTAGGTTTGCACTCAGTACTTTGTAGGGAAACTGAAATGTGTTCTATTGGTTATGTCATTCATTGAGTGCACTGAGAAAACAGCTTTTTTGTCTTGCAGAGCAGTGCCATGAAACAAGTTTCACACAACTCAGAATCATGTGGAAAGTTAATTTAAGATGTTTCCATTAGTTTTCCATTCAGTACTTTGGTGGAAAACTGAATGTCTACTGTTGGTAATCTCAAAGCATTGTATGCTCTGAGATAACCACTTTTTTGTCTTGCATTGCAAAGGCATGAAAAAAGTTTTAAACAACTCAGAATCATGTGGAAAGTTAATTTAAAGCGTTTCCATTTGGTTTGCACTGAGTACAATGGTGGAAAACTGAAATGGATACCATTGTTAATGGCACAGCATTGCATGCACTGAGAAAACCACTTTTTTGTCTTGCTGAATAAAGGCATGAAACAAGTTCTAAACAACTCAGAATCATGTAGAAAGTCAATTGAAGATGTCTCCATTAGATTTGCACTGAGTACTTTGGTGGAAAACTAAAATGTATACTGTTGGTAATGTCAAAGCATTGTATGCACTGAGAAAACCACTTTTTTGTCTTGCTGAGCAGAAGCATGAAACAAGTTTTAAACAACTCAGAATCATGTGGAAAGTTAATTTAAAGCATTTCCATTTGGTTTGCACTGAGTGCATTGGTGGAAAACTGAAATGTATACCATTGCTAAAGTCAAAGCATTGTCTGCACTGAGAAAACCACTTTTTTGTCTGGCTGAGTAGAGGCATGAAACAAGTTTTACACAACTCAGAATCATGTGCAAACTTAATTTAAGATGTTTCCATTAGGTTTGCACTCAGTACTTTGTAGGGAAACTGAAATGTGTTCTATTGGTTATGTCATTCATTGAGTGCACTGAGAAAACAGCTTTTTTGTCTTGCAGAGCAGTGCCATGAAACAAGTTTCACACAACTCAGAATCATGTGGAAAGTTAATTTAAGATGTTTCCATTAGTTTTCCGTTCAGTACTTTGGTGGAAAACTGAATGTATACTGTTGTTAATCTCAAAGCATTGTATGCTCTGAGATAACCACTTTTTTGTCTTGCATTGCAAAGGCATGAAAAAAGTTTTAAACAACTCAGAATCATGTGGAAAGTTAATTTAAAGCGTTTCCATTTGGTTTGCACTGAGTACAATGGTGGAAAACTGAAATGGATACCATTGTTAATGGCACAGCATTGCATGCACTGAGAAAACCACTTTTTTGTCTTGCTGAATAAAGGCATGAAACAAGTTCTAAACAACTCAGAATCATGTAGAAAGTCAATTGAAGATGTCTGCATTAGATTTGCACTGAGTACTTTGGTGGAAAACTAAAATGTATACTGTTGGTAATGTCAAAGCATTGTAAGCACTGAGAAAACCACTTTTTTGTCTTGCTGAGCAGAAGCATGAAACAAGTTTTAAACAACTCAGAATCATGTGGAAAGTTAATTTAAAGCATTTCCATTTGGTTTGCACTGAGTGCATTGGTGGAAAACTGAAATGTATACCATTGTTAATGTCAGAGCATTGTCTGCACTGAGAAAACCACTTTTTTGTCTGGCTGAGTAGAGGCATGAAACAAGTTCTAAACAACTCAGAATCATGTAGAAAGTCAATTGAAGATGTCTCCATTAGATTTGCACTCAGTACTTTGGTGGAAAACTTAAATGTATACCATTGCTAAAGTCAAAGCATTGTAAGCACTGAGAAAACCACTTTTTTGTCTGACTGAGTAGAGGCATGAAACAAGTTTTAAACAACTCAGAATCATGTGGAAAGTTAATTTAAAGCATTTCCATTTGGTTTGCACTGAGTGCATTGGTGGAAAACTGAAATGTATACCATTGCTAAAGTCAAAGCATTGTAAGCACTGAGAAAACCACTTTTTTGTCTGGCTGAGTAGAGGCATGAAACAAGTTTTACACAACTCAGAATGATGTGCAAACTTAATTTAAGATGTTTCCATTAGGTTTGCACTCAGTACTTTGTAGGGAAACTGAAATGTGTTCTATTGGTTATGTCATTCATTGAGTGCACTGAGAAAACAGCTTTTTTGTCTTGCAGAGCAGTGCCATGAAACAAGTTTCACACAACTCAGAATCATGTGGAAAGTTAATTTAAGATGTTTCCATTAGTTTTCCATTCAGTACTTTGGTGGAAAACTGAATGTCTACTGTTGTTAATCTCAAAGCATTGTATGCTCTGAGATAACCACTTTTTTGTCTTGCATTGCAAAGGCATGAAAAAAGTTTTAAACAACTCAGAATCATGTGGAAAGTTAATTTAAAGCGTTTCCATTTGGTTTGCACTGAGTACAATGGTGGAAAACTGAAATGGATACCATTGTTAATGGCACAGCATTGCATGCACTGAGAAAACTACTTTTTTGTCTTGCTGAATAAAGGCATGAAACAAGTTCTAAACAACTCAGAATCATGTAGAAAGTCAATTGAAGATGTCTCCATTAGATTTGCACTGAGTACTTTGGTGGAAAACTAAAATGTATACTGTTGGTAATGTCAAAGCATTGTATGCACTGAGAAAACCACTGTTTTGTCTTGCTGAGCAGAAGCATGAAACAAGTTTTAAACAACTCAGAATCATGTGGAAAGTTAATTTAAAGCATTTCCATTTGGTTTGCACTGAGTGCATTGGTGGAAAACTGAAATGTATACCATTGTTAATGTCACAGCATTGTCTGCACTGAGAAAACCACTTTTTTGTCTTGCGAGTACAGGCATGAAACAAGTTTTACACAACTCAGAATGATGTGCAAACTTAATTGAAGATGTTTCCATTAGGTTTGCCCTCAGTACTTTGTAGGGAAACTGAAATGTGTTCTATTGGTTATGTCATTCATTGAGTGCACTGAGAAAACAGCTTTTTTGCCTTGCAGAGCAGTGCCATGAAACAAGTTTCACACAACTCAGAATCATGTGGAAAGTTAATTTAAGATGTTTCCATTAGTTTTCCATTCAGTACTTTGGTGGAAAACTGAATGTATACTGTTGGTAATCTCAAAGCATTGTATGCTCTGAGATAACCACTTTTTTGTCTTGCATTGCAGAGGCATGAAACAAGTTCTAAACAACTCAGAATCATGTGGAAAGTTAATTTAAAGCTTTTCCATTTGGTTTGCGCTGAGTACAATGGTGGAAAACTGAAATGGATACCATTGCTAAAGTCAAAGCATTGTAAGCACTGAGAAAACCACTTTTTTGTCTGGCTGAGTAGAGGCATGAAACAAGTTTTACACAACTCAGAATCATGTGCAAACTTAATTTAAGATGTTTCCATTAGGTTTGCACTCAGTACTTTGTAGGGAAACTGAAATGTGTTCTATTGGTTATGTCATTCATTGAGTGCACTGAGAAAACAGCTTTTTTGTCTTGCAGAGCAGTGCCATGAAACAAGTTTCACACAACTCAGAATCATGTGGAAAGTTAATTTAAGATGTTTCCATTAGTTTTCCGTTCAGTACTTTGGTGGAAAACTGAATGTCTACTGTTGGTAATCTCAAAGCATTGTATGCTCTGAGATAACCACTTTTTTGTCTTGCATTGCAAAGGCATGAAAAAAGTTTTAAACAACTCAGAATCATGTGGAAAGTTAATTTAAAGCGTTTCCATTTGGTTTGCACTGAGTACAATGGTGGAAAACTGAAATGGATACCATTGTTAATGGCACAGCATTGCATGCACTGAGAAAACCACTTTTTTGTCTTGCTGAATAAAGGCATGAAACAAGTTCTAAACAACTCAGAATCATGTAGAAAGTCAATTGAAGATGTCTCCATTAGATTTGCACTGAGTACTTTGGTTTAAAACTAAAATGTATACTGTTGGTAATGTCAAAGCATTGTATGCACTGAGAAAACCACTTTTTTGTCTTGCTGAGCAGAAGCATGAAACAAGTTTTAAACAACTCAGAATCATGTGGAAAGTTAATTTAAAGCATTTCCATTTGGTTTGCACTGAGTGCATTGGTGGAAAACTGAAATGTATACCATTGTTAATGTCACAGCATTGTCTGCACTGAGAAAACCACTTTTTTGTCTGGCTGAGTAGAGGCATGAAACAAGTTCTAAACAACTCAGAATCATGTAGAAAGTCAATTGAAGATGTCTGCATTAGATTTGCACTGAGTACTTTGGTGGAAAACTAAAATGTATACTGTTGGTAATGTCAAAGCATTGTATGCACTGAGAAAACCACTTTTTTGTCTTGCTGAGCAGAAGCATGAAACAAGTTTTAAACAACTCAGAATCATGTGGAAAGTTAATTTAAAGCATTTCCATTTGGTTTGCACTGAGTGCATTGGTGGAAAACTGAAATGTATACCATTGTTAATGTCAGAGCATTGTCTGCACTGAGAAAACCACTTTTTTGTCTTGCTGAGTAGAGGCATGAAACAAGTTTTACACAACTCAGAATCATGTGCAAACTTAATTTAAGATGTTTCCATTAGGTTTGCACTCAGTACTTTGTAGGGAAACTGAAATGTGTTCTATTGGTTATGTCATTCATTGAGTGCACTGAGAAAACAGCTTTTTTGTCTTGCAGAGCAGTGCCATGAAACAAGTTTCACACAACTCAGAATCATGTGGAAAGTTAATTTAAGATGTTTCCATTAGTTTTCCATTCAGTACTTTGGTGGAAAACTGAATGTCTACTGTTGTTAATCTCAAAGCATTGTATGCTCTGAGATAACCACTTTTTTGTCTTGCATTGCAAAGGCATGAAAAAAGTTTTAAACAACTCAGAATCATGTGGAAAGTTAATTTAAAGCTTTTCCATTTGGTTTGCGCTGAGTACAATGGTGGAAAACTGAAATGGATACCATTGCTAAAGTCAAAGCATTGTAAGCACTGAGAAAACCACTTTTTTGTCTGGCTGAGTAGAGGCATGAAACAAGTTTTACACAACTCAGAATCATGTGCAAACTTAATTTAAGATGTTTCCATTAGGTTTGCACTCAGTACTTTGTAGGGAAACTGAAATGTGTTCTATTGGTTATGTCATTCATTGAGTGCACTGAGAAAACAGCTTTTTTGTCTTGCAGAGCAGTGCCATGAAACAAGTTTCACACAACTCAGAATCATGTGGAAAGTTAATTTAAGATGTTTCCATTAGTTTTCCATTCAGTACTTTGGTGGAAAACTGAATGTATACTGTTGGTAATCTCAAAGCATTGTATGCTCTGAGATAACCACTTTTTTGTCTTGATGAATAGAGGCATGAAACAAGTTCTAAACAACTCAGAATCATGTAGAAAGTCAATTGAAGATGTCTCCATTAGATTTGCACTCAGTACTTTGGTGGAAAACTTAAATGTATACCATTGCTAAAGTCAAAGCATTGTAAGCACTGAGAAAACCACTTTTTTGTCTGGCTGAGTAGAGGCATGAAAGAAGTTTTACAGGACTCAGAATCATGTGGAAATGTAATTTAAGATGTTTGCATTAGTTTTCCACTCAGTACTTTGGTGGAAAACTGAAATGTATACTGTTGGTAATGTCAAAGCATTGTATGCTCTGAGAAAACCACTTTTTTGTCTTGATGAATAGAGGCATGAAACAAGTTCTAAACAACTCAGAATCATGTAGAAAGTCAATTGAAGATGTCTCCATTAGATTTGCACTGAGTACTTTGGTGGAAAACTTAAATATATACCATTGCTAAAGTCAAAGCATTGTAAGCACTGAGAAAACTACTTTTTTGTCTGGCTGAGTAGAGGCTTGAAACAAGTTTTACACAACTCAGAATGATGTGCAAACTTAATTTAAGATGTTTCCATTAGATTTGCACTCAGTACTTTGTAGGGAAACTGAAATGTGTTCTATTGGTTATGTCATTCATTGAGTGCACTGAGAAAATAGCTTTTTTGTCTTGCAGAGCAGTGCCATGAAACAAGTTTCACACAACTCAGAATCATGTGGAAAGTTAATTTAAGATGTTTCCATTAGTTTTCCATTCAGTACTTTGGTAGAAAACTGAATGTATACTGTTGTTAATCTCAACGCATTGTATGCTCTGAGATAACCACTTTTTTGTCTTGCATTGCAAAGGCATGAAAAAAGTTTTAAACAACTCAGAATCATGTGGAAAGTTAATTTAAAACGTTTCCATTTGGTTTGCACTGAGTGCAATGGTCAAAAACTGAAATGGATACCATTGTTAATGGCACAGCATTGCATGCACTGAGAAAACCACTTTTTTGTCTTGCTGAATAAAGGCATGAAACAAGTTCTAAACAACTCAGAATCATGTAGAAAGTCAATTGAAGATGTCTCCATTAGATTTGCACTGAGTACTTTGGTGGAAAACTAAAATGTATACTGTTGGTAATGTTAAAGCATTGTATGCACTGAGAAAACCACTTTTTTGTCTTGCTGAGCAGAAGCATGAAACAAGTTTTAAACAACTCAGAATCATGTGGAAAGTTAATTTAAAGCATTTCCATTTGGTTTGCACTGAGTGCATTGGTGGAAAACTGAAATGTATACCATTGTTAATGTCACAGCATTGTCTGCACTGAGAAAACCACTTTTTTGTCTTGCTGAGTACAGGCATGAAACAAGTTTTACACAACTCAGAATCATGTGCAAACTTAATTTAAGATGCACTCAGTACTTTGTAGGGAAACTGAAATGTGTTCTATTGGTTATGTCATTCATTGAGTGCACTGAGAAAACAGCTTTTTTGTCTTGCAGAGCAGTGCCATGAAACAAGTTTCACACAACTCAGAATCATGTGGAAAGTTAATTTAAGATGTTTCCATTAGTTTTCCGTTCAGTACTTTGGTGGAAAACTGAATGTCTACTGTTGTTAATCTCAAAGCATTGTATGCTCTGAGATAACCACTTTTTTGTCTTGCATTGCAAAGGCATGAAAAAAGTTTTAAACAACTCGGAATCATGTGGAAAGTTAATTTAAAGCTTTTCCATTTGGTTTGCGCTGAGTACAATGGTGGAAAACTGAAATGGATACCATTGCTAAAGTCAAAGCATTGTAAGCACTGAGAAAACCACTTTTTTGTCTGGCTGAGTAGAGGCATGAAACAAGTTTTACACAACTCAGAATGATGTGCAAACTTAATTTAAGATGTTTCCATTAGGTTTGCACTCAGTACTTTGTAGGGAAACTGAAATGTGTTCTATTGGTTATGTCATTCATTGAGTGCACTGAGAAAACAGCTTTTTTGCCTTGCAGAGCAGTGCCATGAAACAAGTTTCACACAACTCAGAATCATGTGTAAAGTTAATTTAAGATGTTTCCATTAGTTTTCTATTCAGTAGTTTGGTGGAAAACTGAATGTCTACTGTTGTTAATCTCAAAGCATTGTATGCTCTGAGATAACCACTTTTTTATTTTGCATTGCAAAGGCATGAAAACAGTTTTAAACAACTCAGAATCATGTGGAAAGTTAATTTAAAGCGTTTCCATTTGGTTTGCACTGAGTACAATGGTGGAAAACTGAAATGGATACCATTGTTAATGGCACAGCATTGCATGCTCTGAGAAAACTACTTTTTTGTCTTGCTGAATAAAGGCATGAAAAAAGTTCTAAACAATTCAGAATCATGTAGAAAGTCAATTGAGGATGTCTCCATTAGATTTGCACTGAGTACTTTGGTTTAAAACTAAAATGTATACTGTTGGTAATGTCAAAGCATTGTATGCACTGAGAAAACCACTTTTTTGTCTTGCTGAGCAGAAGTATGAAACAAGTTTTAAACAACTCAGAATCATGTGGAAAGTTAATTTAAAGCATTTCCATTTGGTTTGCACTGAGTGCATTGGTGGAAAACTGAAATGTATACCATTGTTAATGTCACAGCATTGTCTGCACTGAGAAAACCACTTTTTTGTCTTGCTGAGTACAGGCATGAAACAAGTTTCACACAACTCAGAATCATGTGCAAACTTAATTTAAGATGTTTCCATTAGGTTTGCCCTCAGTACTTTGTAGGGAAAATGAAATGTGTTCTATTGGTTATGTCATTCATTGAGTGCACTGAGAAAACAGCTTTTTTGTCTTGCAGAGTAGTGCCATGAAACAAGTTTCACACAACTCAGAATCATGTGGAAAGTTAATTTAAGATGTTTCCATTAGTTTTCCATTCAGTACTTTGGTGTAAAACTGAATGTATAATGTTCGTAATCTCAAAGCATTGTATGCTCTGAGATAACCACTTTTTTGTCTTGATGAATAGAGGCATGAAACAAGTTCTAAACAACTCAGAATCATGTAGAAAGTCAATTGAAGATGTCTCCATTAGATTTGCACTCAGTACTTTGGTGGAAAACTTAAATGTATACCATTGCTAATGTCAAAGCAGTGTAAGCACTGAGAAAACCACTTTTTTGTCTGGCTGAGTAGAGGCATGAAAGAAGTTTTACAGGACTCAGAATCATGTGGAAATGTAATTTAAGATGTTTGCATTAGTTTTCCACTCAGTACTTTGGTGGAAAACTGAAATGTATACTGTTGGTAATGTCAAAGCATTGTATGCTCTGAGAAAACCACTTTTTTGTCTTGATGAATAGAGGCATGAAACAAGTTCTAAACAACTCAGAATCATGTAGAAAGTCAATTGAAGATGTCTCCATTAGATTTGCACTGAGTACTTTGGTGGAAAACTTAAATATATACCATTGCTAAAGTCAAAGCATTGTAAGCACTGAGAAAACTACTTTTTTGTCTGGCTGAGTAGAGGCATGAAACAAGTTTTACACAACTCAGAATGATGTGCAAACTTAATTTAAGATGTTTCCATTAGATTTGCACTCAGTACTTTGTAGGGAAACTGAAATGTGTTCTATTGGTTATGTCATTCATTGAGTGCACTGAGAAAATAGCTTTTTTGTCTTGCAGAGCAGTGCCATGAAACAAGTTTCACACAACTCAGAATCATGTGTAAAGTTAATTTAAGATGTTTCCATTAGTTTTCCATTCAGTAGTTTGGTGGAAAACTGAATGTGTACTGTTGTTAATCTCAACGCATTGTATGCTCTGAGATAACCACTTTTTTGTCTTGCATTGCAAAGGCATGAAAACAGTTTTAAACAACTCAGAATCATGTGGAAAGTTAATTTAAAACGTTTCCATTTGGTTTGCACTGAGTGCAATGGTCAAAAACTGAAATGGATACCATTGTTAATGGCACAGCATTGCATGCACTGAGAAAACCACTTTTTTGTCTTGCTGAATAAAGGCATGAAACAAGTTCTAAACAACTCAGAATCATGTAGAAAGTCAATTGAAGATGTCTCCATTAGATTTGCACTGAGTACTTTGGTGGAAAACTAAAATGTATACTGTTGGTAATGTTAAAGCATTGTATGCACTGAGAAAACCACTTTTTTGTCTTGCTGAGCAGAAGCATGAAACAAGTTTTAAACAACTCAGAATCATGTGGAAAGTTAATTTAAAGCATTTCCATTTGGTTTGCACTGAGTGCATTGGTGGAAAACTGAAATGTATACCATTGTTAATGTCACAGCATTGTCTGCACTGAGAAAACCACTTTTTTGTCTTGCTGAGTACAGGCATGAAACAAGTTTTACACAACTCAGAATCATGTGCAAACTTAATTTAAGATGCACTCAGTACTTTGTAGGGAAACTGAAATGTGTTCTATTGGTTATGTCATTCATTGAGTGCACTGAGAAAACAGCTTTTTTGTCTTGCAGAGCAGTGCCATGAAACAAGTTTCACACAACTCAGAATCATGTGGAAAGTTAATTTAAGATGTTTCCATTAGTTTTCCGTTCAGTACTTTGGTGGAAAACTGAATGTCTACTGTTGTTAATCTCAAAGCATTGTATGCTCTGAGATAACCACTTTTTTGTCTTGCATTGCAAAGGCATGAAAAAAGTTTTAAACAACTCGAAATCATGTGGAAAGTTAATTTAAAGCTTTTCCATTTGGTTTGCGCTGAGTACAATGGTGGAAAACTGAAATGGATACCATTGCTAAAGTCAAAGCATTGTAAGCACTGAGAAAACCACTTTTTTGTCTGGCTGAGTAGAGGCATGAAACATGTTTTACACAACTCAGAATGATGTGCAAACTTAATTTAAGATGTTTCCATTAGGTTTGCACTCAGTACTTTGTAGGGAAACTGAAATGTGTTCTATTGGTTATGTCATTCATTGAGTGCACTGAGAAAACAGCTTTTTTGTCTTGCAGAGCAGTGCCATGAAACAAGTTTCACACAACTCAGAATCATGTGTAAAGTTAATTTAAGATGTTTCCATTAGTTTTCCATTCAGTAGTTTGGTGGAAAACTGAATGTCTACTGTTGTTAATCTCAAAGCATTGTATGCTCTGAGATAACCACTTTTTTGTCTTGCATTGCAAAGGCATGAAAACAGTTTTAAACAACTCAGAATCATGTGGAAAGTTAATTTAAACCGTTTCCTTTTGGTTTGCACTGAGTACAATAGTGGAAAACTGAAATGGATACAATTGTTAATGGCACAGCATTGCATGCACTGAGAAAACCACTTTTTTGTCTTGCTGAATAAAGGCATGAAACAAGTTCTAAACAACTCAGAATCATGTAGAAAGTCAATTGAAGATGTCTGCATTAGATTTGCACTGAGTACTTTGGTGGAAAACTAAAATGTATACTGTTGGTAATGTCAAAGCATTGTAAGCACTGAGAAAACCACTTTTTTGTCTTGCTGAGCAGAAGCATGAAACAAGTTTTAAACAACTCAGAATCATGTGGAAAGTTAATTTAAAGCATTTCCATTTGGTTTGCACTGAGTGCATTGGTGGAAAACTGAAATGTATACCATTGTTAATGTCACAGCATTGTCTGCACTGAGAAAACCACTTTTTTGTCTGGCTGAGTAGAGGCATGAAACAAGTTTTACACAACTCAGAATCATGTGCAAACTTAATTTAAGATGTTTCCATTAGGTTTGCACTCAGTACTTTGTAGGGAAACTAAAATGTGTTCTATTGGTTATGTCATTCATTGAGTGCACTGAGAAAACAGCTTTTTTGTCTTGCAGAGCAGTGCCATGAAACAAGTTTCACACAACTCAGAATCATGTGGAAAGTTAATTTAAGATGTTTCCATTAGTTTTCCGTTCAGTACTTTGGTGGAAAACTGAATGTCTACTGTTGTTAATCTCAAAGCATTGTATGCTCTGAGATAACCGCTTTTTTGTCTTGCATTGCAAAGGCATGAAAAAAGTTTTAAACAACTCAGAATCATGTGGAAAGTTAATTTAAAGCTTTTCCATTTGGTTTGCACTGAGTACAATGGTGGAAAACTGAAATGGATACCATTGTTAATGGCACAGCATTGCATGCACTGAGAAAACCACTTTTTTGTCTTGCTGAGTACAGGCATGAAACAAGTTTTACACAACTCAGAATCATGTGCAAACTTAATTTAAGATGTTTCCATTAGGTTTGCACTCAGTACTTTGTAGGGAAACTAAAATGTGTTCTATTGGCATGAAAAAAGATTTAACCAACTCAGAATCATGTGGAAAGTTAATTTAAAGCGTTTCCATTTGGTTTGCACTGAGTACAATGGTGGAAAACTGAAATGGATACCATTGTTAATGGCACAGCATTGTATGCACTGAGAAAACCACTTTTTTGTCTTGCTGAGTAGAGGCATGAAACAAGTTCTAAACAACTCAGAATCATGTAGAAAGTCAATTGAAGATGTCTCCATTAGATTTGCACTGAGTACTTTGGTGGAAAACTAAAATGTATACTGTTGGTAATGTCAAAGCATTGTATGCACTGAGAAAACCACTTTTTTGTCTTGCTGAGCAGAAGCATGAAACAAGTTTTAAACAACTCAGAATCATGTGGAAAGTTAATTTAAAGCATTTCCATTTGGTTTGCACTGAGTGCATTGGTGGAAAACTGAAATGTATACCATTGTTAATGTCACAGCATTGTTTGCACTGAGAAAACCACTTTTTTGTCTTGCTGAGTAGAGGCATGAAAGAAGTTTTAAACAACTCAGAATCATGTAGAAAGTTAATTTAAGATGTTTCCATTAGGTTTGCACTCAGTACTTTGGTGGAAAACTGAAATGTATACCATTGCTAATGTCGTAGCATTGTAAGCACTGAGAAAACCACTTTTTTGTCCTGCAGAGCAGAGGCATGAAACAAGATTTAAACAACTCAGAGTCATGTGGAAAGTTAATTTAAGATGTTTCCATTAGTTTTCCACTCAGTACTTTGGTGGAAAACTGAAATGTATACTGTTGGTAATGTCAAAGCATTGTATGCTCTGAGAAAACCACTTTTTTGTCTTGATGAATAGAGGCATGAAACAAGTTCTAAACAACTCAGAATCATGTAGAAAGTCAATTGAAGATGTCTCCATTAGATTTGCACTGAGTACTTTGGTGGAAAACTTAAATATATACCATTGCTAAAGTCAAAGCATTGTAAGCACTGAGAAAACCACTTTTTTGTCTTGCTGAGCAGAAGCATGAAACAAGTTTTAAACAACTCAGAATCATGTGGAAAGTTAATTTAAAGCATTTCCATTTGGTTTGCACTCAGTACTTTGGTGGAAAACTGAAATGTATACCATTGTTAATGTCAAAGCATTGTATGCACTGAGAAAACCACTTTTTTGTCTTGCTGAATAAAGGCATGAAACAAGTTCTAAACAACTCAGAATCATGTAGAAAGTCAATTGAAGATGTCTGCATTAGATTTGCACTGAGTACTTTGGTGGAAAACGAAAATGTATACTGTTCGTAATGTCAAAGCATTGTAAGCACTGAGAAAACCACTTTTTTGTCTTGCTGAGCAGAAGCATGAAACAAGTTTTAAACAACTCAGAATCATGTGGAAAGTTAATTTAAAGCATTTCCATTTGGTTTGCACTGAGTGCATTGGTGGAAAACTGAAATGTATACCATTGTTAATGTCACAGCATTGTCTGCACTGAGAAAACCACTTTTTTGTCTTGCTGAGTACAGGCATGAAACAAGTTTTACACAACTCAGAATCATGTGCAAACTTAATTTAAGATGCACTCAGTACTTTGTAGGGAAACTGAAATGTGTTCTATTGGTTATGTCATTCATTGAGTGCACTGAGAAAACAGCTTTTTTGTCTTGCAGAGCAGTGCCATGAAACAAGTTTCACACAACTCAGAATCATGTGGAAAGTTAATTTAAGATGTTTCCATTAGTTTTCCATTCAGTACTTTGGTGTAAAACTGAATGTATAATGTTCGTAATCTCAAAGCATTGTATGCTCTGAGATAACCACTTTTTTGTCTTGCATTGCAAAGGCATGAAAAAAGTTTTAAACAACTCAGAATCATGTGGAAAGTTAATTTAAAGCGTTTCCATTTGGTTTGCACTGAGTACAATGGTGGAAAACTGAAATGGATACCATTGTTAATGGCACAGCATTGCATGCACTGAGAAAACCACTTTTTTGTCTTGCTGAATAAAGGCATGAAACAAGTTCTAAACAACTCAGAATCATGTAGAAAGTCAATTGAAGATGTCTCCATTAGATTTGCACTCAGTACTTTGGTGGAAAACTTAAATGTATACCATTGCTAAAGTCAAAGCATTGTAAGCACTGAGAAAACCACTTTTTTGTCTGGCTGAGTAGAGGCATGAAAGAAGTTTTACAGGACTCAGAATCATGTGGAAATGTAATTTAAGATGTTTGCATTAGTTTTCCACTCAGTACTTTGGTGGAAAACTGAAATGTATACTGTTGGTAATGTCAAAGCATTGTATGCTCTGAGAAAACCACTTTTTTGTCTTGATGAATAGAGGCATGAAACAAGTTCTAAACAACTCAGAATCATGTAGAAAGTCAATTGAAGATGTCTCCATTAGATTTGCACTGAGTACTTTGGTGGAAAACTTAAATATATACCATTGCTAAAGTCAAAGCATTGTAAGCACTGAGAAAACCACTTTTTTGTCTGGCTGAGTAGAGGCATGAAACAAGTTTTACACAACTCAGAATGATGTGCAAACTTAATTTAAGATGTTTCCATTAGATTTGCACTCAGTACTTTGTAGGGAAACTGAAATGTGTTCTATTGGTTATGTCATTCATTGAGTGCACTGAGAAAATAGCTTTTTTGTCTTACAGAGCAGTGCCATGAAACAAGTTTCACACAACTCAGAATCATGTGGAAAGTTAATTTAAGATGTTTCCATTAGTTTTCCGTTCAGTACTTTGGTGGAAAACTGAATGTATACTGTTGTTAATCTCAACGCATTGTATGCTCTGAGATAACCACTTTTTTGTCTTGCATTGCAAAGGCATGAAAAAAGTTTTAAACAACTCAGAATCATGTGGAAAGTTAATTTAAAACGTTTCCATTTGGTTTGCACTGAGTGCAATGGTCAAAAACTGAAATGGATACCATTGTTAATGGCACAGCATTGCATGCACTGAGAAAACCACTTTTTTGTCTTGCTGAATAAAGGCATGAAACAAGTTCTAAACAACTCAGAATCATGTAGAAAGTCAATTGAAGATGTCTCCATTAGATTTGCACTGAGTACTTTGGTGGAAAACTAAAATGTATACTGTTGGTAATGTCAAAGCATTGTATGCACTGAGAAAACCACTTTTTTGTCTTGCTGAGCAGAAGCATGAAACAAGTTTTAAACAACTCAGAATCATGTGGAAAGTTAATTTAAAGCATTTCCATTTGGTTTGCACTGAGTGCATTGGTGGAAAACTGAAATGTATACCATTGTTAATGTCACAGCATTGTCTGCACTGAGAAAACCACTTTTTTGTCTTGCTGAGTACAGGCATGAAACAAGTTTTACACAACTCAGAATCATGTGCAAACTTAATTTAAGATGCACTCAGTACTTTGTAGGGAAACTGAAATGTGTTCTATTGGTTATGTCATTCATTGAGTGCACTGAGAAAACAGCTTTTTTGTCTTGCAGAGCAGTGCCATGAAACAAGTTTCACACAACTCAGAATCATGTGGAAAGTTAATTTAAGATGTTTCCATTAGTTTTCCGTTCAGTACTTTGGTGGAAAACTGAATGTCTACTGTTGTTAATCTCAAAGCATTGTATGCTCTGAGATAACCACTTTTTTGTCTTGCATTGCAAAGGCATGAAAAAAGTTTTAAACAACTCGGAATCATGTGGAAAGTTAATTTAAAGCTTTTCCATTTGGTTTGCGCTGAGTACAATGGTGGAAAACTGAAATGGATACCATTGCTAAAGTCAAAGCATTGTAAGCACTGAGAAAACCACTTTTTTGTCTGGCTGAGTAGAGGCATGAAACAAGTTTTACACAACTCAGAATGATGTGCAAACTTAATTTAAGATGTTTCCATTAGGTTTGCACTCAGTACTTTGTAGGGAAACTGAAATGTGTTCTATTGGTTATGTCATTCATTGAGTGCACTGAGAAAACAGCTTTTTTGCCTTGCAGAGCAGTGCCATGAAACAAGTTTCACACAACTCAGAATCATGTGTAAAGTTAATTTAAGATGTTTCCATTAGTTTTCCATTCAGTAGTTTGGTGGAAAACTGAATGTCTACTGTTGTTAATCTCAAAGCATTGTATGCTCTGAGATAACCACTTTTTTATTTTGCATTGCAAAGGCATGAAAACAGTTTTAAACAACTCAGAATCATGTGGAAAGTTAATTTAAAGCGTTTCCATTTGGTTTGCACTGAGTACAATGGTGGAAAACTGAAATGGATACCATTGTTAATGGCACAGCATTGCATGCACTGAGAAAACCACTTTTTTGTCTTGCTGAATAAAGGCATGAAACAAGTTCTAAACAACTCAGAATCATGTAGAAAGTCAATTGAGGATGTCTCCATTAGATTTGCACTGAGTACTTTGGTTTAAAACTAAAATGTATACTGTTGGTAATGTCAAAGCATTGTATGCACTGAGAAAACCACTTTTTTGTCTTGCTGAGCAGAAGTATGAAACAAGTTTTAAACAACTCAGAATCATGTGGAAAGTTAATTTAAAGCATTTCCATTTGGTTTGCACTGAGTGCATTGGTGGAAAACTGAAATGTATACCATTGTTAATGTCACAGCATTGTCTGCACTGAGAAAACCACTTTTTTGTCTTGCTGAGTACAGGCATGAAACAAGTTTCACACAACTCAGAATCATGTGCAAACTTAATTTAAGATGTTTCCATTAGGTTTGCACTCAGTACTTTGTAGGGAAAATGAAATGTGTTCTATTGGTTATGTCATTCATTGAGTGCACTGAGAAAACAGCTTTTTTGTCTTGCAGAGCAGTGCCATGAAACAAGTTTCACACAACTCAGAATCATGTGGAAAGTTAATTTAAGATGTTTCCATTAGTTTTCCATTCAGTACTTTGGTGGAAAACTGAATGTATACTGTTGGTAATCTCAAAGCATTGTATGCTCTGAGATAACCACTTTTTTGTCTTGCATTGAATAGAGGCATGAAACAAGTTCTAAACAACTCAGAATCATGTAGAAAGTCAATTGAAGATGTCTCCATTAGATTTGCACTCAGTACTTTGGTGGAAAACTTAAATGTATACCATTGCTGAAGTCAAAGCATTGTAAGCACTGAGAAAACCACTTTTTTGTCTGGCTGAGTAGAGGCATGAAAGAAGTTTTACAGGACTCAGAATCATGTGGAAATGTAATTTAAGATGTTTGCATTAGTTTTCCACTCAGTACTTTGGTGGAAAACTGAAATGTATACTGTTGGTAATGTCAAAGCATTGTATGCTCTGAGAAAACCACTTTTTTGTCTTGATGAATAGAGGCATGAAACAAGTTCTAAACAACTCAGAATCATGTAGAAAGTCAATTGAAGATGTCTCCATTAGATTTGCACTGAGTACTTTGGTGGAAAACTTAAATATATACCATTGCTAAAGTCAAAGCATTGTAAGCACTGAGAAAACTACTTTTTTGTCTGGCTGAGTAGAGGCATGAAACAAGTTTTACACAACTCAGAATGATGTGCAAACTTAATTTAAGATGTTTCCATTAGATTTGCACTCAGTACTTTGTAGGGAAACTGAAATGTGTTCTATTGGTTATGTCATTCATTGAGTGCACTGAGAAAATAGCTTTTTTGTCTTGCAGAGCAGTGCCATGAAACAAGTTTCACACAACTCAGAATCATGTGGAAAGTTAATTTAAGATGTTTCCATTAGTTTTCCATTCAGTACTTTGGTAGAAAACTGAATGTATACTGTTGTTAATCTCAACGCATTGTATGCTCTGAGATAACCACTTTTTTGTCTTGCATTGCAAAGGCATGAAAAAAGTTTTAAACAACTCAGAATCATGTGGAAAGTTAATTTAAAACGTTTCCATTTGGTTTGCACTGAGTGCAATGGTCAAAAACTGAAATGGATACCATTGTTAATGGCACAGCATTGCATGCACTGAGAAAACCACTTTTTTGTCTTGCTGAATAAAGGCATGAAACAAGTTCTAAACAACTCAGAATCATGTAGAAAGTCAATTGAAGATGTCTCCATTAGATTTGCACTGAGTACTTTGGTGGAAAACTAAAATGTATACTGTTGGTAATGTTAAAGCATTGTATGCACTGAGAAAACCACTTTTTTGTCTTGCTGAGCAGAAGCATGAAACAAGTTTTAAACAACTCAGAATCATGTGGAAAGTTAATTTAAAGCATTTCCATTTGGTTTGCACTGAGTGCATTGGTGGAAAACTGAAATGTATACCATTGTTAATGTCACAGCATTGTCTGCACTGAGAAAACCACTTTTTTGTCTTGCTGAGTACAGGCATGAAACAAGTTTTACACAACTCAGAATCATGTGCAAACTTAATTTAAGATGTTTCCATTAGGTTTGCCCTCAGTACTTTGTAGGGAAAATGAAATGTGTTCTATTGGTTATGTCATTCATTGAGTGCACTGAGAAAACAGCTTTTTTGTCTTGCAGAGTAGTGCCATGAAACAAGTTTCACACAACTCAGAATCATGTGGAAAGTTAATTTAAGATGTTTCCATTAGTTTTCCATTCAGTACTTTGGTGGAAAACTGAATGTATACTGTTGGTAATCTCAAAGCATTGTATGCTCTGAGATAACCACTTTTTTGTCTTGCTGAGCAGAGGCATGAAACAAGTTTTAAACAACTCAGAATCATGTGGAAAGTTAATTTAAAGTGGTTCCATTTGGTTTGCACTCAGTACTTTGGTGGAAAACTTAAATGTATACCATTGCTAAAGTCAAAGCATTGTAAGCACTGAGAAAACCACTTTTTTGTCTGGCTGAGTAGAGGCATGAAACAAGTTTTACACAACTCAGAATGATGTGCAAACTTAATTTAAGATGTTTCCATTAGATTTGCACTCAGTACTTTGTAGGGAAACTGAAATGTGTTCTATTGGTTATGTCATTCATTGAGTGCACTGAGAAAACAGCTTTTTTGTCTTGCAGAGCAGTGCCATGAAACAAGTTTCACACAACTCAGAATCATGTGGAAAGTTAATTTAAGATGTTTCCATTAGTTTTCCATTCAGTACTTTGGTGGAAAACTGAATGTCTACTGTTGTTAATCTCAAAGCATTGTATGCTCTGAGATAACCACTTTTTTGTCTTGCATTGCAAAGGCATGAAAAAAGTTTTAAACAACTCAGAATCATGTGGAAAGTTAATTTAAAGCGTTTCCATTTGGTTTGCACTGAGTACAATGGTGGAAAACTGAAATGGATACCATTGTTAATGGCACAGCATTGCATGCACTGAGAAAACTACTTTTTTGTCTTGCTGAATAAAGGCATGAAAAAAGTTCTAAACAATTCAGAATCATGTAGAAAGTCAATTGAGGATGTCTCCATTAGATTTGCACTGAGTACTTTGGTTTAAAACTAAAATGTATACTGTTGGTAATGTCAAAGCATTGTATGCACTGAAAAAACCACTTTTTTGTCTTGCTGAGCAGAAGTATGAAACAAGTTTTAAACAACTCAGAATCATGTGGAAAGTTAATTTAAAGCATTTCCATTTGGTTTGCACTGAGTGCATTGGTGGAAAACTGAAATGTATACCATTGTTAATGTCACAGCATTGTCTGCACTGAGAAAACCACTTTTTTGTCTTGCTGAGTACAGGCATGAAACAAGTTTCACACAACTCAGAATCATGTGCAAACTTAATTTAAGATGTTTCCATTAGGTTTGCACTCAGTACTTTGTAGGGAAACTGAAATGTGTTCTATTGGTTATGTCATTCATTGAGTGCACTGAGAAAACAGCTTTTTTGTCTTGCAGAGCAGTGCCATGAAACAAGTTTCACACAACTCAGAATCATGTGGAAAGTTAATTTAAGATGTTTCCATTAGTTTTCCATTCAGTACTTTGGTGGAAAACTGAATGTATACTGTTGGTAATCTCAAAGCATTGTATGCTCTGAGATAACCACTTTTTTGTCTTGATGAATAGAGGCATGAAACAAGTTCTAAACAACTCAGAATCATGTAGAAAGTCAATTGAAGATGTCTCCATTAGATTTGCACTCAGTACTTTGGTGGAAAACTTAAATGTATACCATTGCTAAAGTCAAAGCATTGTAAGCACTGAGAAAACCACTTTTTTGTCTGGCTGAGTAGAGGCATGAAAGAAGTTTTACAGGACTCAGAATCATGTGGAAATGTAATTTAAGATGTTTGCATTAGTTTTCCACTCAGTACTTTGGTGGAAAACTGAAATGTATACTGTTGGTAATGTCAAAGCATTGTATGCTCTGAGAAAACCACTTTTTTGTCTTGATGAATAGAGGCATGAAACAAGTTCTAAACAACTCAGAATCATGTGGAAAGTTAATTTAAAGCTTTTCCATTTGGTTTGCGCTGAGTACAATGGTGGAAAACTGAAATGGATACCATTGCTAAAGTCAAAGCATTGTAAGCACTGAGAAAACCACTTTTTTGTCTGGCTGAGTAGAGGCATGAAACAAGTTTTACACAACTCAGAATGATGTGCAAATTAATTTAAGATGTTTCCATTAGGTTTGCACTCAGTACTTTGTAGGGAAACTGAAATGTGTTCTATTGGTTATGTCATTCATTGAGTGCACTGAGAAAACAGCTTTTTTGTCTTGCAGAGCAGTGCCATGAAACAAGTTTCACACAACTCAGAATCATGTGGAAAGTTAATTTAAGATGTTTCCATTAGTTTTCCATTCAGTACTTTGGTGGAAAACTGAATGTCTACTGTTGTTAATCTCAAAGCATTGTATGCTCTGAGATAACCACTTTTTTGTCTTGCATTGCAAAGGCATGAAAAAAGTTTTAAACAACTCAGAATCATGTAGAAAGTCAATTGAAGATGTCTCCATTAGATTTGCACTGAGTACTTTGGTGGAAAACTAAAATGTATACCATTGCTAAAGTCAAAGCATTGTAAGCACTGAGAAAACCACTTTTTTGTCTGGCTGAGTAGAGGCATGAAAGAAGTTTTACAGGACTCAGAATCATGTGGAAATGTAATTTAAGATGTTTGCATTAGTTTTCCACTCAGTACTTTGGTGGAAAACTGAAATGTATACTGTTGGTAATGTCAAAGCATTGTATGCTCTGAGAAAACCACTTTTTTGTCTTGATGAATAGAGGCATGAAACAAGTTCTAAACAACTCAGAATCATGTAGAAAGTCAATTGAAGATGTCTCCATTAGATTTGCACTGAGTACTTTGGTGGAAAACTTAAATATATACCATTGCTAAAGTCAAAGCATTGTAAGCACTGAGAAAACCACTTTTTTGTCTGGCTGAGTAGAGGCATGAAACAAGTTTTACACAACTCAGAATCATGTGCAAACTTAATTTAAGATGTTTCCATTAGGTTTGCACTCAGTACTTTGTAGGGAAACTGAAATGTGTTCTATTGGTTATGTCATTCATTGAGTGCACTGAGAAAACAGCTTTTTTGTCTTGCAGAGCAGTGCCATGAAACAAGTTTCACACAACTCAGAATCATGTGGAAAGTTAATTTAAGATGTTTCCATTAGTTTTCCATTCAGTACTTTGGTGGAAAACTGAATGTATACTGTTGGTAATCTCAAAGCATTGTATGCTCTGAGATAACCACTTTTTTGTCTTGCATTGCAAAGGCATGAAAAAAGTTTTAAACAACTCAGAATCATGTAGAAAGTCAATTGAGGATGTCTCCATTAGATTTGCACTGAGTACTTTGGTGGAAAACTGAAATGTATACCATTGTTAATGTCACAGCATTGTCTGCACTGAGAAAACCACTTTTTTGTCTGGCTGAGTAGAGGCATGAAACAAGTTTTACACAACTCAGAATCATGTGCAAACTTAATTTAAGATGTTTCCATTAGGTTTGCACTCAGTACTTTGTAGGGAAACTGAAATGTGTTCTATTGGTTATGTCATTCATTGAGTGCACTGAGAAAACAGCTTTTTTGTCTTGCAGAGCAGTGCCATGAAACAAGTTTCACACAACTCAGAATCATGTGGAAAGTTAATTTAAGATGTTTCCATTAGTTTTCCATTCAGTACTTTGGTGGAAAACTGAATGTATACTGTTCGTTAATCTCAAAGCATTGTATGCTCTGAGATAACCACTTTTTTGTCTTGCATTGCAAAGGCATGAAAAAAGTTTTAAACAACTCAGAATTATGTGGAAAGTTAATTTAAAGCGTTTGCATTTGGTTTGCACTGAGTACAATGTTGGAAAACTGAAATGGATCCATTGTTAATGGCACAGCATTGCATGCACTGAGAAAACCACTTTTTTGTCTTGCTGAATAAAGGCATGAAACAAGTTCTAAACAACTCAGAATCATGTAGAAAGTCAATTGAAGATGTCTGCATTAGATTTGCACTGAGTACTTTGGTGGAAAACTAAAATGTATACTGTTGGTAATGTCAAAGCATTGTAAGCACTGAGAAAACCACTTTTTTGTCTTGCTGAGCAGAAGCATGAAACAAGTTTTAAACAACTCAGAATCATGTGGAAAGTTAATTTAAAGCATTTCCATTTGGTTTGCACTGAGTGCATTGGTGGAAAACTGAAATGTATACCATTGTTAATGTCACAGCATTGTCTGCACTGAGAAAACCACTTTTTTGTCTGGCTGAGTAGAGGCATAAAACAAGTTTTACACAACTCAGAATCATGTGCAAACTTAATTTAAGATGTTTCCATTAGGTTTGCACTCAGTACTTTGTAGGGAAACTAAAATGTGTTCTATTGGTTATGTCATTCATTGAGTGCACTGAGAAAACAGCTTTTTTGTCTTGCAGAGCAGTGCCATGAAACAAGTTTCACACAACTCAGAATCATGTGTAAAGTTAATTTAAGATGTTTCCATTAGTTTTCCATTCAGTAGTTTGGTGGAAAACTGAATGTCTACTGTTGTTAATCTCAAAGCATTGTATGCTCTGAGATAACCACTTTTTTGTCTTGCATTGCAAAGGCATGAAAACAGTTTTAAACAACTCAGAATCATGTGGAAAGTTAATTTAAAGCGTTTCCATTTGGTTTGCACTGAGTACAATGGTGGAAAACTGAAATGGATACCATTGTTAATGGCACAGCATTGCATGCACTGAGAAAACCACTTTTTTGTCTTGCTGAATAAAGGCATGAAACAAGTTCTAAACAGCTCAGAATCATGTAGAAAGTCAATTGAAGATGTCTCCATTAGATTTGCACTGAGTACTTTGGTGGAAAACTAAAATGTATACTGTTGGTAATGTCAAAGCATTGTATGCACTGAGAAAACCACTTTTTTGTCTTGCTGAGCAGAAGCATGAAACAAGTTTTAAACCACTCAGACTCATGTGGAAAGTTAATTTAAAGCATTTCCATTTGGTTTGCACTGAGTGCATTGGTGGAAAACTGAAATGTATACCATTGTTAATGTCACAGCATTGTCTGCACTGAGAAAACCACTTTTTTGTCTTGCTGAGTGCAGGCATGAAACAAGTTTTACACAACTCAGAATCATGTGCAAACTTAATTTAAGATGTTTCCATTAGGTTTGCACTCAGTACTTTGTAGGGAAACTGAAATGTGTTCTATTGGTTGTCATTCATTGAGTGCACTGAGAAAACAGCTTTTTTGTCTTGCAGAGCAGTGCCATGAAACAAGTTTCACACAACTCAGAATCATGTGGAAAGTTAATTTAAGATGTTTCCATTAGTTTTCCATTCAGTACTTTGGTGGAAAACTGACTGTCTACTGTTGGTAATCTCAAAGCATTGTATGCTCTGAGGTAACCACTTTTTTGTCTTGCATTGCAAAGGCATGAAAAAAGTTTTAAACAACTCAGAATCATGTGGAAAGTTAATTTAAAGCGTTTCCATTTGGTTTGCACTGAGTACAATGGTGGAAAACTGAATGGATACCATTGTTAATGGCACAGCATTGCATGCACTGAGAAAACCACTTTTTTGTCTTGCTGAATAAAGGCATGAAACAAGTTCTAAACAACTCAGAATCATGTAGAAAGTCAATTGAAGATGTCTCCATTAGTTTTGCACTGAGTACTTTGGTGGAAAACTAAAATGTACACTGTTGGTAATGTCAAAGCATTGTATGCACTGAGAAAACCACTTTTTTGTCTTGCTGAGCAGAAGCATGAAACAAGTTTTAAACCACTCAGACTCATGTGGAAATTTAATTTAAAGCATTTCCATTTGGTTTGCACTGAGTGCATTGGTGGAAAACTGAAATGTATACCATTGTTAATGTCACAGCATTGTCTGCACTGAGAAAACCACTTTTTTGTCTTGCTGAGTACAGGCATGAAACAAGTTTTACACAACTCAGAATCATGTGCAAACTTAATTTAAGATGTTTCCATTAGGTTTGCACTCAGTACTTTGTAGGGAAACTGAAATGTGTTCTATTGGTTATGTCATTCATTGAGTGCACTGAGAAAACAGCTTTTTTGTCTTGCAGAGCAGTGCCATGAAACAAGTTTCACACAACTCAGAATCATGTGGAAAGTTAATTTAAGATGTTTCCATTAGTTTTCCATTCAGTACTTTGGTGGAAAACTGAATGTCTACTGTTGGTAATCTCAAAGCATTGTATGCTCTGAGATAACCACTTTTTTGTCTTGCTGAATAGAGGCATGAAACAAGTTCTAAACAACTCAGAATCATGTAGAAAGTCAATTGAAGATGTCTCCATTAGATTTGCACTCAGTACTTTGGTGGAAAACTTAAATGTATACCATTGCTAAAGTCAAAGCATTGTAAGCACTGAGAAAACCACTTTTTTGTCTGGCTGAGTAGAGGCATGAAAGAAGTTTTACAGGACTCAGAATCATGTGGAAATGTAATTTAAGATGTTTGCATTAGTTTTCCACTCAGTACTTTGGTGGAAAACTGAAATGTATACTGTTGGTAATGTCAAAGCATTGTATGCTCTGAGAAAACCACTTTTTTGTCTTGATGAATAGAGGCATGAAACAAGTTCTAAACAACTCAGAATCATGTAGAAAGTCAATTGAAGATGTCTCCATTAGATTTGCACTCAGTACTTTGGTGGAAAACTTAAATGTATACCATTGCTAAAGTCAAAGCATTGTAAGCACTGAGAAAACCACTTTTTTGTCTGACTGAGTAGAGGCATGAAACAAGTTTTAAACAACTCAGAATCATGTGGAAAGTGAATTTAAAGCATTTCCATTTGGTTTGCACTGAGTGCATTGGTGGAAAACTGAAATGTATACCATTGTTAATGTCACAGCATTGTCTGCACTGAGAAAACCACTTTTTTGTCTGGCTGAGTAGAGGCATGAAACAAGTTTTACACAACTCAGAATCATGTGCAAACTTAATTTAAGATGTTTCCATTAGGTTTGCACTCAGTACTTTGTAGGGAAACTGAAATGTGTTCTTTTGGTTATGTCATTCATTGAGTGCACTGAGAAAACAGCTTTTTTGTCTTGCAGAGCAGTGCCATGAAACAAGTTTCACACAACTCAGAATCATGTGGAAAGTTAATTTAAGATGTTTCCATTAGTTTTCCATTCAGTACTTTGGTGGAAAACTGAATGTCTACTGTTGTTAATCTCAAAGCATTGTATGCTCTGAGATAACCACTTTTTTGTCTTGCATTGCAAAGGCATGAAAAAAGTTTTAAACAACTCAGAATCATGTGGAAAGTTAATTTAAAGCGTTTCCATTTGGTTTGCACTGAGTACAATGGTGGAAAACTGAAATGTATACCATTGTTAATGTCACAGCATTGTCTGCACTGAGAAAACCACTTTTTTGTCTGGCTGAGTAGAGGCATGAAACAAGTTTTACACAACTCAGAATCATGTGCAAACTTAATTTAAGATGTTTCCATTAGGTTTGCACTCAGTACTTTGTAGGGAAACTGAAATGTGTTCTATTGGTTATGTCATTCATTGAGTGCACTGAGAAAACAGCTTTTTTGCCTTGCAGAGCAGTGCCATGAAACAAGTTTCACACAACTCAGAATCATGTGTAAAGTTAATTTAAGATGTTTCCATTAGTTTTCCATTCAGTAGTTTGGTGGAAAACTGAATGTATACTGTTGTTAATCTCAAAGCATTGTATGCTCTGAGATAACCACTTTTTTGTCTTGCATTGCAAAGGCATGAAAAAAGTTTTAAACAACTCAGAATTATGTGGAAAGTTAATTTAAAGCATTTCCATTTGGTTTGCACTGAGTGCATTGGTGGAAAACTGAAATGTATACCATTGTTAATGTCACAGCATTGTCTGCACTGAGAAAACCACTTTTTTGTCTTGCTGAGTACAGGCATGAAACAAGTTTCACACAACTCAGAATCATGTGCAAACTTAATTTAAGATGTTTCCATTAGGTTTGCCCTCAGTACTTTGTAGGGAAAATGAAATGTGTTCTATTGGTTATGTCATTCATTGAGTGCACTGAGAAAACAGCTTTTTTGTCTTGCAGAGTAGTGCCATGAAACAAGTTTCACACAACTCAGAATCATGTGGAAAGTTAATTTAAGATGTTTCCATTAGTTTTCCATTCAGTACTTTGGTGGAAAACTGAATGTATACTGTTGGTAATCTCAAAGCATTGTATGCTCTGAGATAACCACTTTTTTGTCTTGATGAATAGAGGCATGAAACAAGTTCTAAACAACTCAGAATCATGTAGAAAGTCAATTGAAGATGTCTCCATTAGATTTGCACTGAGTACTTTGGTGGAAAACTTAAATGTATACCATTGCTAAAGTCAAAGCATTGTAAGCACTGAGAAAACCACTTTTTTGTCTGGCTGAGTAGAGGCATGAAACAAGTTTTACACAACTCAGAATCATGTGCAAACTTAATTTAAGATGTTTGCATTAGTTTTCCACTCAGTACTTTGTAGGGAAACTGAAATGTGTTCTATTGGTTATGTCATTCATTGAGTGCACTGAGAAAACAGCTTTTTTGTCTTGCAGAGCAGTGCCATGAAACAAGTTTCACACAACTCAGAATCATGTGGAAAGTTAATTTAAGATGTTTCCATTAGTTTTCCATTCAGTACTTTGGTGGAAAACTGAATGTCTACTGTTGTTAATCTCAAAGCATTGTATGCTCTGAGATAACCACTTTTTTGTCTTGCATTGCAAAGGCATGAAAAAAGTTTTAAACAGCTCAGAATCATGTGGAAAGTTAATTTAAAGCATTTCCATTTGGTTTGCACTGAGTACAATGGTGGAAAACTGAAATGGATACCATTGTTAATGGCACAGCATTGCATGCACTGAGAAAACCACTTTTTTGTCTTGCTGAATAAAGGCATGAAACAAGTTCTAAACAACTCAGAATCATGTAGAAAGTCAATTGAAGATGTCTCCATTAGATTTGCACTGAGTACTTTGGTGGAAAACTAAAATGTATACTGTTGGTAATGTCAAAGCATTGTAAGCACTGAGAAAACCACTTTTTTGTCTTGCTGAGCAGAAGCATGAAACAAGTTTTAAACAACTCAGAATCATGTGGAAAGTTAATTTAAAGCATTTCCATTTGGTTTGCACTGAGTGCATTGGTGGAAAACTGAAATGTATACCATTGTTAATGTCACAGCATTGTCTGCACTGAGAAAACCACTTTTTTGTCTGGCTGAGTAGAGGCATGAAACAAGTTTTACACAACTCAGAATCATGTGCAAACTTAATTTAAGATGTTTCCATTAGGTTTGCACTCAGTACTTTGTAGGGAAACTAAAATGTGTTCTTTTGGTTATGTCATTCATTGAGTGCACTGAGAAAACAGCTTTTTTGTCTTGCAGAGCAGTGCCATGAAACAAGTTTCACACAACTCAGAATCATGTGTAAAGTTAATTTAAGATGTTTCCATTAGTTTTCCATTCAGTAGTTTGGTGGAAAACTGAATGTCTACTGTTGTTAATCTCAAAGCATTGTATGCTCTGAGATAACCACTTTTTTGTCTTGCATTGCAAAGGCATGAAAACAGTTTTAAACAACTCAGAATCATGTGGAAAGTTAATTTAAAGCGTTTCCATTTGGTTTGCACTGAGTACAATGGTGGAAAACTGAAATGGATACCATTGTTAATGGCACAGCATTGCATGCACTGAGAAAACCACTTTTTTGTCTTGCTGAATAAAGGCATGAAACAAGTTCTAAACAGCTCAGAATCATGTAGAAAGTCAATTGAAGATGTCTCCATTAGATTTGCACTGAGTACTTTGGTGGAAAACTAAAATGTATACTGTTGGTAATGTCAAAGCATTGTATGCACTGAGAAAACCACTTTTTTGTCTTGCTGAGCAGAAGCATGAAACAAGTTTTAAACAACTCAGAATCATGTGGAAAGTTAATTTAAAGCATTTCCATTTGGTTTGCACTGAGTGCATTGGTGGAAAACTGAAATGTATACCATTGTTAATGTCACAGCATTGTCTGCACTGAGAAAACCACTTTTTTGTCTTGCTGAGTACAGGCATGAAACAAGTTTTACACAACTCAGAATCATGTGCAAACTTAATTTAAGATGTTTCCATTAGGTTTGCACTCAGTACTTTGTAGGGAAACTGAAATGTGTTCTATTGGTTATGTCATTCATTGAGTGCACTGAGAAAACAGCTTTTTTGTCTTGCAGAGCAGTGCCATGAAACAAGTTTCACACAACTCAGAATCATGTGGAAAGTTAATTTAAGATGTTTCCATTAGTTTTCCATTCAGTACTTTGGTGGAAAACTGAATGTATACTGTTGGTAATCTCAAAGCATTGTATGCTCTGAGATAACCACTTTTTTGTCTTGCATTGCAAAGGCATGAAAAAAGTTTTAAACAACTCAGAATCATGTGGAAAGTTAATTTAAAGCGTTTCCATTTGGTTTGCACTGAGTACAATGGTGGAAAACTGAAATGGATACCATTGTTAATGGCACAGCATTGCATGCACTGAGAAAACCACTTTTTTGTCTTGCTGAATAAAGGCATGAAACAAGTTCTAAACAACTCAGAATCATGTGGAAAGTCAATTTAAGATGTTTGCATTAGTTTTCCACTCAGTACTTTGGTGGAAAACTGAAATGTATACTGTTGGTAATGTCAAAGCATTGTATGCTCTGAGAAAACCACTTTTTTGTCTTGATGAATAGAGGCATGAAACAAGTTCTAAACAACTCAGAATCATGTAGAAAGTCAATTGAAGATGTCTCCATTAGATTTGCACTCAGTACTTTGGTGGAAAACTTAAATGTATACCATTGCTAAAGTCAAAGCATTGTAAGCACTGAGAAAACCACTTTTTTGTCTGACTGAGTAGAGGCATGAAACAAGTTTTAAACAACTCAGAATCATGTGGAAATGTAATTTAAGATGTTTGCATTAGTTTTCCACTCAGTACTTTGGTGGAAAACTGAAATGTATACTGTTGGTAATGTCAAAGCATTGTATGCTCTGAGAAAACCACTTTTTTGTCTTGATGAATAGAGGCATGAAACAAGTTCTAAACAACTCAGAATCATGTAGAAAGTCAATTGAAGATGTCTCCATTAGATTTGCACTGAGTACTTTGGTGGAAAACTTAAATGTATACCATTGCTAAAGTCAAAGCATTGTAAGCACTGAGAAAACCACTTTTTTGTCTGGCTGAGTGGAGGCATGAAACAAGTTTTACACAACTCAGAATGATGTGCAAACTTAATTTAAGATGTTTCCATTAGGTTTGCACTCAGTACTTTGTAGGGAAACTGAAATGTGTTCTTTTGGTTATGTCATTCATTGAGTGCACTGAGAAAACAGCTTTTTTGTCTTGCAGAGCAGTGCCATGAAACAAGTTTCACACAACTCAGAATCATGTGGAAAGTTAATTTAAGATGTTTCCATTAGTTTTCCATTCAGTACTTTGGTGGAAAACTGAATGTATACTGTTGTTAATCTCAAAGCATTGTATGCTCTGAGATAACCACTTTTTTGTCTTGCATTGCAAAGGCATGAAAAAAGTTTTAAACAACTCAGAATCATGTGGAAAGTTAATTTAAAACGTTTCCATTTGGTTTGCACTGAGTGCAATGGTCAAAAACTGAAATGGATACCATTGCTAAAGTCAAAGCATTGTAAGCACTGAGAAAACCACTTTTTTGTCTGGCTGAGTAGAGGCATGAAACAAGTTTTACACAACTCAGAATCATGTGCAAACTTAATTTAAGATGCATTAGGTTTGCTCAGTACTTTGTAGGGAAACTGAAATGTGTTCTATTGGTTATGTCATTCATTGAGTGCACTGAGAAAACAGCTTTTTTGTCTTGCAGAGCAGTGCCATGAAACAAGTTTCACACAACTCAGAATCATGTGGAAAGTTAATTTAAGATGTTTCCATTAGTTTTCCGTTCAGTACTTTGGTGGAAAACTGAATGTCTACTGTTGTTAATCTCAAAGCATTGTATGCTCCGAGATAACCACTTTTTTGTCTTGCATTGCAAAGGCATGAAAAAAGTTTTAAACAACTCGGAATCATGTGGAAAGTTAATTTAAAGCGTTTCCATTTGGTTTGCACTGAGTACAATGGTGGAAAACTGAAATGGATACCATTGTTAATGGCACAGCATTACATGCACTGAGAAAACCACTTTTTTGTCTTGCTGAATAAAGGCATGAAACAAGTTCTAAACAACTCAGAATCATGTAGAAAGTCAATTGAAGATGTCTGCATTAGATTTGCACTGAGTACTTTGGTGGAAAACTAAAATGTATACTGTTGGTAATGTCAAAGCATTGTAAGCACTGAGAAAACCACTTTTTTGTCTTGCTGAGCAGAAGCATGAAACAAGTTTTAAACAACTCAGAATCATGTGGAAAGTTAATTTAAAGCATTTCCATTTGGTTTGCACTGAGTGCATTGGTGGAAAACTGAAATGTATACCATTGTTAATGTCACAGCATTGTCTGCACTGAGAAAACCACTTTTTTGTCTGGCTGAGTAGAGGCATGAAACAAGTTTTACACAACTCAGAATCATGTGCAAACTTAATTTAAGATGTTTCCATTAGGTTTGCACTCAGTACTTTGTAGGGAAACTGAAATGTGTTCTATTGGTTATGTCATTCATTGAGTGCACTGAGAAAACAGCTTTTTTGTCTTGCAGAGCAGTGCCATGAAACAAGTTTCACACAACTCAGAATCATGTGGAAAGTTAATTTAAGATGTTTCCATTAGTTTTCCATTCAGTACTTTGGTAGAAAACTGAATGTATACTGTTGTTAATCTCAACGCATTGTATGCTCTGAGATAACCACTTTTTTGTCTTGCATTGCAAAGGCATGAAAAAAGTTTTAAACAACTCAGAATCATGTGGAAAGTTAATTTAAAACGTTTCCATTTGGTTTGCACTGAGTGCAATGGTCAAAAACTGAAATGGATACCATTGTTAATGGCACAGCATTGCATGCACTGAGAAAACCACTTTTTTGTCTTGCTGAATAAAGGCATGAAACAAGTTCTAAACAACTCAGAATCATGTAGAAAGTCAATTGCAGATGTCTCCATTAGATTTGCACTGAGTACTTTGGTGGAAAACTAAAATGTATACTGTTGGTAATGTTAAAGCATTGTATGCACTGAGAAAACCACTTTTTTGTCTTGCTGAGCAGAAGCATGAAACAAGTTTTAAACAACTCAGAATCATGTGGAAAGTTAATTTAAAGCATTTCCATTTGGTTTGCACTGAGTGCATTGGTGGAAAACTGAAATGTATACCATTGTTAATGTCACAGCATTGTCTGCACTGAGAAAACCACTTTTTTGTCTTGCTGAGTACAGGCATGAAACAAGTTTTACACAACTCAGAATCATGTGCAAACTTAATTTAAGATGCACTCAGTACTTTGTAGGGAAACTGAAATGTGTTCTATTGGTTATGTCATTCATTGAGTGCACTGAGAAAACAGCTTTTTTGTCTTGCAGAGCAGTGCCATGAAATTAGTTTAACACAACTCAGAATCATGTGGAAAGTTAATTTAAGATGTTTCCATTAGTTTTCCATTCAGTACTTTGGTAGAAAACTGAATGTATACTGTTGTTAATCTCAAAGCATTGTATGCTCTGAGATAACCACTTTTTTGTCTTGCATTGCAAAGGCATGAAAAAAGTTTTAAACAACTCAGAATCATGTGGAAAGTTAATTTAAAGCTTTTCCATTTGGTTTGCGCTGAGTACAATGGTGGAAAACTGAAATGTATACCATTGCTAAAGTCAAAGCATTGTAAGCACTGAGAAAACCACTTTTTTGTCTGGCTGAGTAGAGGCATGAAACAAGTTTTACACAACTCAGAATGATGTGCAAACTTAATTTAAGATGTTTCCATTAGGTTTGCACTCAGTACTTTGTAGGGAAACTGAAATGTGTTCTATTGGTTATGTCATTCATTGAGTGCACTGAGAAAACAGCTTTTTTGTCTTGCAGAGCAGTGCCATGAAACAAGTTTCACACAACTCAGAATCATGTGGAAAGTTAATTTAAGATGTTTCCATTAGTTTTCCATTCAGTACTTTGGTGGAAAACTGAATGTCTACTGTTGTTAATCTCAAAGCATTGTATGCTCTGAGATAACCACTTTTTTGTCTTGCATTGCAAAGGCATGAAAAAAGTTTTAAACAACTCAGAATCATGTGGAAAGTTAATTTAAAGCGTTTCCATTTGGTTTGCACTGAGTACAATGGTGGAAAACTGAAATGGATACCATTGTTAATGGCACAGCATTGCATGCACTGAGAAAACCACTTTTTTGTCTTGCTGAATAAAGGCATGAAACAAGTTCTAAACAACTCAGAATCATGTAGAAAGTCAATTGAAGATGTCTGCATTAGATTTGCACTGAGTACTTTGGTGGAAAACTAAAATGTATACTGTTGGTAATGTCAAAGCATTGTAAGCACTGAGAAAACCACTTTTTTGTCTTGCTGAGCAGAAGCATGAAACAAGTTTTAAACAACTCAGAATCATGTGGAAAGTTAATTTAAAGCATTTCCATTTGGTTTGCACTGAGTGCATTGGTGGAAAACTGAAATGTATACCATTGTTAATGTCACAGCATTGTCTGCACTGAGAAAACCACTTTTTTGTCTTGCTGAGTAGAGGCATGAAACAAGTTTTACACAACTCAGAATCATGTGCAAACTTAATTTAAGATGTTTCCATTAGGTTTGCACTCAGTACTTTGTAGGGAAACGAAAATGTGTTCTATTGGTTATGTCATTCATTGAGTGCACTGAGAAAACAGCTTTTTTGTCTTGCAGAGCAGTGCCATGAAACAAGTTTCACACAACTCAGAATCATGTGTAAAGTTAATTTAAGATCAAAGGCATGAAAACAGTTTTAAACAACTCAGAATCATGTGGAAAGTTAATTTAAAGCGTTTCCATTTGGTTTGCACTGAGTACAATGGTGGAAAACTAAAATGTATACTGTTGGTAATATCAAAGCATTGTAAGCACTGAGAAAACCACTTTTTTGTCTTGCTGAGCAGAAGCATGAAACAAGTTTTAAACAACTCAGAATCATGTGGAAAGTTAATTTAAAGCATTTCCATTTGGTTTGCACTGAGTGCATTGGTGGAAAACTGAAATGTATACCATTGCTAAAGTCAAAGCATTGTAAGCACTGAGAAAACCACTTTTTTGTCTGGCTGAGTAGAGGCATGAAACAAGTTTTACACAACTCAGAATCATGTGCAAACTTAATTTAAGATGTTTCCATTAGGTTTGCACTCAGTACTTTGTAGGGAAACTGAAATGTGTTCTATTGGTTATGTCATTCATTGAGTGCACTGAGAAAACAGCTTTTTTGTCTTGCAGAGCAGTGCCATGAAACAAGTTTCACACAACTCAGAATCATGTGGAAAGTTAATTTAAGATGTTTCCATTAGTTTTCCATTCAGTACTTTGGTAGAAAACTGAATGTATACTGTTGTTAATCTCAACGCATTGTATGCTCTGAGATAACCACTTTTTTGTCTTGCATTGCAAAGGCATGAAAAAAGTTTTAAACAACTCAGAATCATGTGGAAAGTTAATTTAAAACGTTTCCATTTGGTTTGCACTGAGTGCAATGGTCAAAAACTGAAATGGATACCATTGTTAATGGCACAGCATTGCATGCACTGAGAAAACCACTTTTTTGTCTTGCTGAATAAAGGCATGAAACAAGTTCTAAACAACTCAGAATCATGTAGAAAGTCAATTGCAGATGTCTCCATTAGATTTGCACTGAGTACTTTGGTGGAAAACTAAAATGTATACTGTTGGTAATGTTAAAGCATTGTATGCACTGAGAAAACCACTTTTTTGTCTTGCTGAGCAGAAGCATGAAACAAGTTTTAAACAACTCAGAATCATGTGGAAAGTTAATTTAAAGCATTTCCATTTGGTTTGCACTGAGTGCATTGGTGGAAAACTGAAATGTATACCATTGTTAATGTCACAGCATTGTCTGCACTGAGAAAACCACTTTTTTGTCTTGCTGAGTACAGGCATGAAACAAGTTTTACACAACTCAGAATCATGTGCAAACTTAATTTAAGATGCACTCAGTACTTTGTAGGGAAACTGAAATGTGTTCTATTGGTTATTTCATTCATTGAGTGCACTGAGAAAACAGCTTTTTTGTCTTGCAGAGCAGTGCCATGAAACAAGTTTCACACAACTCAGAATCATGTGGAAAGTTAATTTAAGATGTTTCCATTAGTTTTCCGTTCAGTACTTTGGTGGAAAACTGAATGTCTACTGTTGTTAATCTCAAAGCATTGTATGCTCTGAGATAACCACTTTTTTGTCTTGCATTGCAAAGGCATGAAAAAAGTTTTAAACAACTCGGAATCATGTGGAAAGTTAATTTAAAGCTTTTCCATTTGGTTTGCGCTGAGTACAATGGTGGAAAACTGAAATGGATACCATTGCTAAAGTCAAAGCATTGTAAGCACTGAGAAAACCACTTTTTTGTCTGGCTGAGTAGAGGCATGAAACAAGTTTTACACAACTCAGAATGATGTGCAAACTTAATTTAAGATGTTTCCATTAGGTTTGCACTCAGTACTTTGTAGGGAAACTGAAATGTGTTCTATTGGTTATGTCATTCATTGTGTGCACTGAGAAAACAGCTTTTTTGTCTTGCAGAGCAGTGCCATGAAACAAGATTCACACAACTCAGAATCATGTGGAAAGTTAATTTAAGATGTTTCCATTAGTTTTCCATTCAGTAGTTTGGTGGAAAACTGAATGTCTACTGTTGTTAATCTCAAAGCATTGTATGCTCTGAGATAACCACTTTTTTGTCTTGCATTGCAAAGGCATGAAAACAGTTTTAAACAACTCAGAATCATGTGGAAAGTTAATTTAAACCGTTTCCTTTTGGTTTGCACTGAGTACAATGGTGGAAAACTGAAATGGATACCATTGTTAATGGCACAGCATTGCATGCACTGAGAAAACCACTTTTTTGTCTTGCTGAATAAAGGCATGAAACAAGTTCTAAACAACTCAGAATCATGTAGAAAGTCAATTGAAGATGTCTGCATTAGATTTGCACTGAGTACTTTGGTGGAAAACTAAAATGTATACTGTTGGTAATGTCAAAGCATTGTAAGCACTGAGAAAACCACTTTTTTGTCTTGCTGAGCAGAAGCATGAAACAAGTTTTAAACAACTCAGAATCATGTGGAAAGTTAATTTAAAGCATTTCCATTTGGTTTGCACTGAGTGCATTGGTGGAAAACTGAAATGTATACCATTGTTAATGTCACAGCATTGTCTGCACTGAGAAAACCACTTTTTTGTCTGGCTGAGTAGAGGCATGAAACAAGTTTTACACAACTCAGAATCATGTGCAAACTTAATTTAAGATGTTTCCATTAGGTTTGCACTCAGTACTTTGTAGGGAAACTAAAATGTGTTCTATTGGTTATGTCATTCATTGAGTGCACTGAGAAAACAGCTTTTTTGTCTTGCAGAGCAGTGCCATGAAACAAGTTTCACACAACTCAGAATCATGTGTAAAGTTAATTTAAGATGTTTCCATTAGTTTTCCATTCAGTAGTTTGGTGGAAAACTGAATGTCTACTGTTGTTAATCTCAAAGCATTGTATGCTCTGAGATAACCACTTTTTTGTCTTGCATTGCAAAGGCATGAAAACAGTTTTAAACAACTCAGAATCATGTGGAAAGTTAATTTAAAGCGTTTCCATTTGGTTTGCACTGAGTACAATGGTGGAAAACTGAAATGGATACCATTGTTAATGGCACAGCATTGTCTGCACTGAGAAAACCACTTTTTTGTCTGGCTGAGTAGAGGCATGAAACAAGTTTTACACAACTCAGAATCATGTGCAAACTTAATTTAAGATGTTTCCATTAGGTTTGCACTCAGTACTTTGTAGGGAAACTAAAATGTGTTCTATTGGCATGAAAAAAGATTTAACCAACTCAGAATCATGTGGAAAGTTAATTTAAAGCGTTTCCATTTGGTTTGCACTGAGTACAATGGTGGAAAACTGAAATGGATACCATTGTTAATGGCACAGCATTGCATGCACTGAGAAAACCACTTTTTTGTCTTGCTGAATAAAGGCATGAAACAAGTTCTAAACAGCTCAGAATCATGTAGAAAGTCAATTGAAGAATTCTCCATTAGATTTGCACTGAGTACTTTGGTGGAAAACTAAAATGTATACTGTTGGTAATGTCAAAGCATTGTATGCACTGAGAAAACCACTTTTTTGTCTTGCTGAGCAGAAGCATGAAACAAGTTTTAAACCACTCAGACTCATGTGGAAAGTTAATTTAAAGCATTTCCATTTGGTTTGCACTGAGTGCATTGGTGGAAAACTGAAATGTATACCATTGTTAATGTCACAGCATTGTCTGCACTGAGAAAACCACTTTTTTGTCTTGCTGAGTGCAGGCATGAAACAAGTTTTACACAACTCAGAATCATGTGCAAACTTAATTTAAGATGTTTCCATTAGGTTTGCACTCAGTACTTTGTAGGGAAACTGAAATGTGTTCTATTGGTTATGTCATTCATTGAGTGCAGAGAAAACAGCTTTTTTGTTTTGCAGAGCAGTGCCATGAAATTAGTTTAACACAACTCAGAATCATGTGGAAAGTTAATATAAGATGTTTCCATTAGTTTTCCATTCAGTACTTTGGTGGATAACTGAATGTATACTGTGGGTAATCTCAAAGCATTGTATGCTCTGAGAAAACCACTTTTTTGTCTTGCATTGCAAAGGCATGAAAAAAGTTTTAGACAACTCAGAATCATGTAGAAAGTCAATTGAAGATGTTTCTGTTAGGTTTGAACTCAGTACTTTGGTGGAAAAGTAAAATGTATACTATTGCTGATATCAAAGCATTGTGTGCACTGAAAAAACCACTTTTATGTCTGGCTGAGCAGAGGCATGAAAGAAGTTTTACAGGACTCAGAATCATGTGGAAAGTAAATTTAAGATGTTTGCATTAGTTTTCCACTAAGTACTTTGGTGGAAAACTGAAATGTATACCATTGCTAAAGTCAAAGCAATGTAAGCACTGAGAAAACCACTTTTTTGTCTGGCTGAGTAGAGGCATGAAACAAGTTTTACACAACTCAGAATGATGTGCAAACTTAATTTAAGATGTTTCCATTAGGTTTGCACTCAGTACTTTGTAGGGAAACTGAAATGTGTTCTATTGGTTGTCATTCATTGAGTGCACTGAGAAAACAGCTTTTTTGTCTTGCAGAGCAGTGCCATGAAACAAGTTTCACACAACTCAGAATCATGTGGAAAGTTAATTTAAGATGTTTCCATTAGTTTTCCATTCAGTACTTTGGTGGAAAACTGAATGTCTACTGTTGGTAATCTCAAAGCATTGTATGCTCTGAGATAACCACTTTTTTGTCTTGCATTGCAAAGGCATGAAAAAAGTTTTAAACAACTCAGAATCATGTGGAAAGTTAATTTAAAGCGTTTCCATTTGGTTTGCACTGAGTACAATGGTGGAAAACTGAAATGGATACCATTGTTAATGGCACAGCATTGCATGCACTGAGAAAACCACTTTTTTGTCTTGCTGAATAAAGGCATGAAACAAGTTCTAAACAACTCAGAATCATGTAGAAAGTCAATTGAAGATGTCTCCATTAGATTTGCACTGAGTACTTTGGTGGAAAACTAAAATGTATACTGTTGGTAATGTCAAAGCATTGTATGCACTGAGAAAACCACTTTTTTGTCTTGCTGAGCAGAAGTATGAAACAAGTTTTAAACAACTCAGAATCATGTGGAAAGTTAATTTAAAGCATTTCCATTTGGTTTGCACTGAGTGCATTGGTGGAAAACTGAAATGTATACCATTGTTAATGTCACAGCATTGTCTGCACTGAGAAAACCACTTTTTTGTCTTGCTGAGTACAGGCATGAAACAAGTTTCACACAACTCAGAATCATGTGCAAACTTAATTTAAGATGTTTCCATTAGGTTTGCCCTCAGTACTTTGTAGGGAAAATGAAATGTGTTCTATTGGTTATGTCATTCATTGAGTGCACTGAGAAAACAGCTTTTTTGTCTTGCAGAGCAGTGCCATGAAACAAGTTTCACACAACTCAGAATCATGTGGAAAGTTAATTTAAGATGTTTCCATTAGTTTTCCATTCAGTACTTTGGTGGAAAACTGAATGTATACTGTTGGTAATCTCAAAGCATTGTATGCTCTGAGATAACCACTTTTTTGTCTTGATGAATAGAGGCATGAAACAAGTTCTAAACAACTCAGAATCATGTAGAAAGTCAATTGAAGATGTCTCCATTAGATTTGCACTCAGTACTTTGGTGGAAAACTTAAATGTATACCATTGCTAAAGTCAAAGCATTGTAAGCACTGAGAAAACCACTTTTTTGTCTGGCTGAGTAGAGGCATGAAAGAAGTTTTACAGGACTCAGAATCATGTGGAAATGTAATTTAAGATGTTTGCATTAGTTTTCCACTCAGTACTTTGGTGGAAAACTGAAATGTATACTGTTGGTAATGTCAAAGCATTGTATGCTCTGAGAAAACCACTTTTTTGTCTTGATGAATAGAGGCATGAAACAAGTTCTAAACAACTCAGAATCATGTAGAAAGTCAATTGAAGATGTCTCCATTAGATTTGCACTGAGTACTTTGGTGGAAAACTTAAATATATACCATTGCTAAAGTCAAAGCATTGTAAGCACTGAGAAAACCACTTTTTTGTCTGGCTGAGTAGAGGCATGAAACAAGTTTTACACAACTCAGAATGATGTGCAAACTTAATTTAAGATGTTTCCATTAGATTTGCACTCAGTACTTTGTAGGGAAACTGAAATGTGTTCTATTGGTTATGTCATTCATTGAGTGCACTGAGAAAATAGCTTTTTTGTCTTGCAGAGCAGTGCCATGAAACAAGTTTCACACAACTCAGAATCATGTGGAAAGTTAATTTAAGATGTTTCCATTAGTTTTCCATTCAGTACTTTGGTAGAAAACTGAATGTATACTGTTGTTAATCTCAACGCATTGTATGCTCTGAGATAACCACTTTTTTGTCTTGCATTGCAAAGGCATGAAAAAAGTTTTAAACAACTCAGAATCATGTGGAAAGTTAATTTAAAACGTTTCCATTTGGTTTGCACTGAGTGCAATGGTCAAAAACTGAAATGGATACCATTGCTAAAGTCAAAGCATTGTAAGCACTGAGAAAACCACTTTTTTGTCTGGCTGAGTAGAGGCATGAAACAAGTTTTACACAACTCAGAATCATGTGCAAACTTAATTTAAGATGTTTCCATTAGGTTTGCACTCAGTACTTTGTAGGGAAACTGAAATGTGTTCTATTGGTTATGTCATTCATTGAGTGCACTGAGAAAACAGCTTTTTTGCCTTGCAGAGCAGTGCCATGAAACAAGTTTCACACAACTCAGAATCATGTGTAAAGTTAATTTAAGATGTTTCCATTAGTTTTCCATTCAGTAGTTTGGTGGAAAACTGAATGTCTACTGTTGTTAATCTCAAAGCATTGTATGCTCTGAGATAACCACTTTTTTGTCTTGCATTGCAAAGGCATGAAAACAGTTTTAAACAACTCAGAATCATGTGGAAAGTTAATTTAAAGCGTTTCCATTTGGTTTGCACTGAGTACAATGGTGGAAAACTGAAATGGATACCATTGTTAATGGCACAGCATTGCATGCACTGAGAAAACCACTTTTTTGTCTTGCTGAATAAAGGCATGAAAAAAGTTCTAAACAATTCAGAATCATGTAGAAAGTCAATTGAAGATGTCTCCATTAGATTTGCACTGAGTACTTTGGTTTAAAACTAAAATGTATACTGTTGGTAATGTCAAAGCATTGTATGCACTGAGAAAACCACTTTTTTGTCTTGCTGAGCAGAAGTATGAAACAAGTTTTAAACAACTCAGAATCATGTGGAAAGTTAATTTAAAGCATTTCCATTTGGTTTGCACTGAGTGCATTGGTGGAAAACTGAAATGTATACCATTGTTAATGTCACAGCATTGTCTGCACTGAGAAAACCACTTTTTTGTCTTGCTGAGTAGAGGCATGAAACAAGTTTTACACAACTCAGAATCATGTGCAAACTTAATTTAAGATGTTTCCATTAGGTTTGCACTCAGTACTTTGGTGGAAAACTTAAATGTATACCATTGCTAAAGTCAAAGCATTGTCTGCACTGAGAAAACCACTTTTTTGTCTTGCTGAGTACAGGCATGAAACAAGTTTCACACAACTCAGAATCATGTGGAAAGTTAATTTAAGATGTTTCCATTAGTTTTCCATTCAGTACTTTGGTGGAAAACTGAAATGTATACTGTTGGTAATGTCAAAGCATTGTATGCTCTGAGAAAACCACTTTTTTGTCTTGCATTGCAAAGGCATGAAAAAAGTTTTAAACAACTCAGAATCATGTGGAAAGTTAATTTAAAGCATTTCCATTTGGTTTGCACTGAGTACATTGGTGGAAAACTGAAATGTATACCATTGTTAATGTCACAGCATTGTCTGCACTGAGAAAACCACTTTTTTGTCTGGCTGAGTAGAGGCATGAAACAAGTTTTACACAACTCAGAATCATGTGCAAACTTAATTTAAGATGTTTCCATTAGGTTTGCACTCAGTACTTTGTAGGGAAACTGAAATGTGTTCTATTGGTTATGTCATTCATTGAGTGCACTGAGAAAACAGCTTTTTTGTCTTGCAGAGCAGTGCCATGAAACAAGTTTCACACAACTCAGAATCATGTGGAAAGTTAATTTAAGATGTTTCCATTAGTTTTCCATTCAGTACTTTGGTGGAAAACTGAATGTATACTGTTGTTAATCTCAAAGCATTGTATGCTCTGAGATAACCACTTTTTTGTCTTGCATTGCAAAGGCATGAAAAAAGTTTTAAACAACTCAGAATCATGTGGAAAGTTAATTTAAGATGTTTCCATTTGGTTTGCACTGAGTGCATTGGTGGAAAACTGAAATGTATACCATTGCTAAAGTCAAAGCATTGTAAGCACTGAGAAAACCACTTTTTTGTCTTGCTGAGCAGAAGCATGAAACAAGTTTTAAACAACTCAGAATCATGTGGAAAGTTAATTTAAACCGTTTCCATTAGTTTCCGCTCAGTACTTTGGTGGAAATCTAAAATGTATACTGTTGTTAATGTCTCAGCATTGTATGCACTGAGAAAACCACTTTTTTGTCTGGCTGAGTAGAGGCATGAAACAAGTTCTAAACAACTCAGAATCATGTAGAAAGTCAATTGAAGATGTCTCCATTAGGTTTGCACTGAGTACTTTGGTGGAAAACTGAAATGTATACCATTGCTAAGGTCAAAGCATTGTATGCACTGAGAAAACCACTTTTTTGTCTGGCTGAGTAGAGGCATGAAACAAGTTTTACACAACTCAGAATCATGTGCAAACTTAATTTAAGATGTTTCCATTAGGTTTGCACTCAGTACTTTGTAGGGAAACTGAAATGTGTTCTATTGGTTATGTCATTCATTGAGTGCACTGAGAAAACAGCTTTTTTGTCTTGCAGAGTAGTGCCATGAAACAAGTTTCACACAACTCAGAATCATGTGGAAAGTTAATTTAAGATGTTTCCATTAGTTTTCCATTCAGTACTTTGGTGGAAAACTGAATGTATACTGTTGGTAATCTCAAAGCATTGTATGCACTGAGAAACAACTTTTTTGTCTTACACTGCAGTGGCATGAAACCACTTTCAGACATCTCAGAATCATGTGTAAAGTTAATTTAAGATGTTTCCATTAGTTTTCCATTCAGTAGTTTGGTGGAAAACTTGAAATGTATACCATTGCTAAAGTCAAAGCATTGTAAGCACTGAGAAAACCACTTTTTTGTCTGGCTGAGTAGAGGCATGAAAGAAGTTTTACAGGACTCAGAATCATGTGGAAAGTTAATTTAAAGCATTTCCATTTGGTTTGCACTGAGTACAATGGTGGAAAACTGAAATGGATACCATTGTTAATGGCACAGCATTGCATGCACTGAGAAAACCACTTTTTTGTCTTGCTGAATAAAGGCATGAAACAAGTTCTAAACAACTCAGAATCATGTAGAAAGTCAATTGAAGATGTCTCCATTAGATTTGCACTGAGTACTTTGGTGGAAAACTAAAATGTATACTGTTGGTAATGTTAAAGCATTGTATGCACTGAGAAAACCACTTTTTTGTCTTGCTGAGCAGAAGCATGAAACAAGTTTTAAACAACTCAGAATCATGTGGAAAGTTAATTTAAAGCATTTCCATTTGGTTTGCACTGAGTGCATTGGTGGAAAACTGAAATGTATACCATTGTTAATGTCACAGCATTGTCTGCACTGAGAAAACCACTTTTTTGTCTTGCTGAGTACAGGCATGAAACAAGTTTTACACAACTCAGAATCATGTGGGAAGTTAACCTAAGGTGTTTCCATTAGTTTGCAGTAAGTACTTTGGTGTAAAATTGAAATGTATACTACTTGTATGTCAAAGCATTGTATGCACTGAGAAAACAACTTTTTTGTCTTACACTGCAGTGGCATGAAACCACTTTCAGACATCTCAGAATCATGTGGAAAGTTAATTTAAGATGTTTCCATTAGTTTTCCATTCAGTACTTTGGTGGAAAACTGAAATGTATACTGTTGTTAATCTCAAAGCATTGTATGCTCTGAGATAACCACTTTTTTGTCTTGCATTGCAAAGGCATGAAAAAAGTTTTAAACAACTCAGAATCATGTGGAAAGTTAATTTAAAGCGTTTCCATTTGGTTTGCACTGAGTACTTTGGTGGAAAACTGAAATGTATACCATTGCTAAAGTCAAAGCATTGTAAGCACTGAGAAAACCACTTTTTTGTCTGGCTGAGTAGAGGCATGAAACAAGTTTTACACAACTCAGAATCATGTGCAAACTTAATTTAAGATGTTTCCATTAGGTTTGCACTCAGTACTTTGTAGGGAAACTGAAATGTGTTCTATTGGTTATGTCATTCATTGAGTGCACTGAGAAAACAGCTTTTTTGTCTTGCAGAGCAGTGCCATGAAACAAGTTTCACACAACTCAGAATCATGTGGAAAGTTAATTTAAGATGTTTCCATTAGTTTTCCATTCAGTACTTTGGTGGAAAACTGAATGTCTACTGTTGTTAATCTCAAAGCATTGTATGCTCTGAGATAACCACTTTTTTGTCTTGCATTGCAAAGGCATGAAAAAAGTTTTAAACAACTCAGAATCATGTGGAAAGTTAATTTAAAGCGTTTCCATTTGGTTTGCACTGAGTACAATGGTGGAAAACTGAAATGGATACCATTGTTAATGGCACAGCATTGCATGCACTGAGAAAACCACTTTTTTGTCTTGCTGAATAAAGGCATGAAACAAGTTCTAAACAACTCAGAATCATGTAGAAAGTCAATTGAAGATGTCTCCATTAGATTTGCACTGAGTACTTTGGTGGAAAAC
Organism: Mobula hypostoma; assembly: GCF_963921235.1. Lineage (NCBI taxonomy): Eukaryota > Metazoa > Chordata > Chondrichthyes > Myliobatiformes > Myliobatidae > Mobula > Mobula hypostoma. The sequence goes on along the minus strand of NC_086111.1, from coordinate 11,151,226 downwards.
TAAAATGTATACTGTTGGTAATGTCAAAGCATTGTATGCACTGAGAAAACCACTTTTTTGTCTTGCTGAGCAGAAGCATGAAACAAGTTTTAAACAACTCAGAATCATGTGGAAAGTTAATTTAAAGCATTTCCATTTGGTTTGCACTGAGTGCATTGGTGGAAAACTGAAATGTATACCATTGTTAATGTCACAGCATTGTCTGCACTGAGAAAACCACTTTTTTGTCTTGCTGAGTAGAGGCATGAAACAAGTTTTAAACAACTCAGAATCATGTGGAAAGTTAATTTAAGGTGCGTCGATTAGGTTTCACTGAGTACTTTGGTGGAAAACTAAAATTTATACTGTTCGTAATGTCAAAGCATTGTAAGCACTGAGAAAACCACTTTTTTGTCTGGCTGAGTAGAGGCATGAAACAAGTTTTACACAACTCAGAATCATGTGCAAACTTAATTTAAGATGTTTCCATTAGGTTTGCACTCAGTACTTTGTAGGGAAACTGAAATGTGTTCTATTGGTTATGTCATTCATTGAGTGCACTGAGAAAACAGCTTTTTTGTCTTGCAGAGCAGTGCCATGAAACAAGTTTCACACAACTCAGAATCATGTGGAAAGTTAATTTAAGATGTTTCCATTAGTTTTCCATTCAGTACTTTGGTGGAAAACTGAATGTATACTGTTGGTAATCTCAAAGCATTGTATGCACTGAGAAAACCACTTTTTTGTCTTGCATGAAGAGGCATGAAACAAGTTTAAACAACTCAGAATCATGTGGAAAGTTAATTTAAGATGTTTCCATTAGATTTGCACTCAGTACTTTGGTGGAAAACTGAAATGTATACTATTGCTAAGTCAAAGCATTGTATGCACTGAGAAAACCACTTTTTTGTCTGGCTGAGTAGAGGCATGAAACAAGTTTTAAACAACTCAGAATCATGTGGAAAGTTAATTTAACATGGTTCCATTAGGTTTCCACTCAGTACTTTGGTGGAATACTGAAATGTATACTGTTGGTAATGTCTAAGCATTGTATGCACTGAGAAAACCACTTTTTTGTCTTGCTGAGTAGAGGCATGAAACAAGTTCTAAACAACTCAGAATCATGTAGAAAGTTAATTTAAGATGTTTCCATTAGATTTGCACTCAGTACTTTGGTGGAAAAATAAAATGTATAGTATTGCTAAGGTCAAACATTGTATGCACCGAGAAAACCACTTTTTTGTCTGGCTGAGTAAAGACATGAAACAAGTGTTACAGAACTCAGAATCAGGTGCAAAACTTAATTTAAGATGTTTCCATTAGGCTTGCACTCAGTACTTTGTAGGGAAACTGAAATGTGTTCTACTGGTTATGTCATTCATTGAGTGCACTGAGAAAACAGCTTTTTTGTCTTGCAGAGCAGTGCCATGAAACAAGTTTCACACAACTCAGAATCATGTGGAAAGTTAATTTAAGATGTTTCCATTAGTTTTCCACTCAGTACTTTGGTGGAAAACTGAAATGTATACTGTTGGTAATCTCAAAGCATTGTATGCACTGAGAAATCAACTTTTTTGTCTTACACTGCAGTGGCATGAAACCCTTTCAGACATCTCAGAATCATGTGGGAAGTTAACCTAAGGTGTTTCCATTAGTTTGCAGTAAGTACTTTGGTGTAAAATTGAAATGTATACTACTTGTATTGTCAAAGCATTGTATGCACTGAGAAAACAACTTTTTTGTCTTACACTGCAGTGGCATGAAACCACTTTCAGACATCTCAGAATCATGTGGGAAGTTAACCTAAGGTGTTTCCATTAGTTTGCAGTAAGTACTTTGGTGTAAAATTGAAATGTATACTACTTGTACTGTCAAAGCATTGCATGCACTGAGAAAACAACTTTTTTGTCTTACACTGCAGTGGCATGAAACCACTTTCAGACATCTCAGAATCATGTGGGAAGTTAACCTAAGGTGTTTCCATTAGTTTGCAGTAAGTACTTTGGTGTAAAATTGAAATGTATACTACTTGTATTGTCAAAGCATTGTATGCTCTGAGATAACCACTTTTTTGTCTTGCATTGCAAAGGCATGAAAAAAGTTTTAAGCAACTCAGAATCATGTGGGAAGTTAACCTGAGGTGTTTCCATTAGGTTTGCAGTAAGTACTTTGGTGTAAAATTGAAATGTATACTACCTGTACTGTCAAAGCATTGCATGCACTGAGAAAACAACTTTTTTGTCTTACACTGCAGTGGCATGAAACCACTTTCAGACATCTCAGAATCATGTAGAAAGTCAATTGAAGATGTCTCCATTAGATTTGCACTGAGTACTTTGGTGGAAAACTGAAATGTATACCATTGTTAATGTCAAAGCATTGCATGCACTGAGAAAACAACTTTTTTGTCTTACACTGCAGTGGCATGAAACCACTTTCAGACATCTCAGAATCATGTGGGAAGTTAACCTAAGGTGTTTCCATTAGTTTGCAGTAAGTACTTTGGTGTAAAATTGAAATGTATACTACTTGTATTGTCAAAGCATTGTATGCACTGAGAAAACAACTTTTTTGTCTTACACTGCAGTGGCATGAAACCACTTTCAGACATCTCAGAATCATGTGGGAAGTTAACCTAAGGTGTTTCCATTAGTTTGCAGTAAGTACTTTGGTGTAAAATTGAAATGTATACTACTTGTTATGTCAAAGCATTGTATGCACTGAGAAAACAACCTTTTTTGTCTTACACTGCAGTGGCATGAAACAACTTTCAGACATCTCAGAATCATGTGGGAAGTTAATCTAAGGTGTTTCCATTAGTTTTGCAGTAAGTACTTTGGTGTAAAATTGAAATGTATACTACTTGTATTGTCAAAGCATTGTATGCACTGAGAAAACAACTTTTTTGTCTTACACTGCAGTGGCATGAAACAACTTTCAGACATCTCAGAATCATGTGGGAAGTTAAACTAAGGTGTTTCCATTAGTTTGCAGTAAGTACTTTGGTGTAAAATTGAAATGTATACCACTTGTATTGTCAAAGCATTGTATGCACTGAGAAAACAACTTTTTTGTCTTTCACTGCAGTGGCATGAAACAACTTTCAGACATCTCAGAATCATGTGGGAAGTTAACCTAAGGTGTTTCCATTAGGTTTGCAGTAAGTACTTTGGTGTAAAATTGAAATGTATACTACTTGTATTGTCAAAGCATTGTATGCACTGAGAAAACAACTTTTTTGTCTTACACTGCAGTGGCATGAAACCACTTTCAGACATCTCAGAATCATGTGGGAAGTTAACCTAAGGTGTTTCCATTAGTTTGCAGTAAGTACTTTGGTGTAAAATTGAAATGTATACTACTTGTATTGTCAAAGCTTTGTATGCACTGAGAAAACAACTTTTTTGTCTTACACTGCAGTGGCATTAAACCTCTTTCAGACATCTCAGAATCATGTGGGAAGTTAAACTAAGGTGTTTCCATTAGTTTGCAGTAAGTACTTTGGTGTAAAATTGAAATGTATACTACTTGTATTGTCAAAGCATTGTATGCACTGAGAAATCAACTTTTTTGTCTTACACTGCACAGGCATGAAACAACTTTCAGACATCTCAGAATCATCTGGGAAGTTAACCTGAGGTGTTTCCATTAGGTTTGCAGTAAGTACTTTGGTGTAAAATTGAAATGTATACTGCTTGTACTGTCAAAGCATTGCATGCACTGAGAAAACAACTTTTTTGTCTTACACTGCAGTGGCATGAAACCACTTTCAGACATCTCAGAATCATGTGGGAAGTTAACCTGAGGTGTTTCCATTAGGTTTGCAGTAAGTACTTTGGTGTAATATTGAAATGTATACTACTTGTATTGTCAAAGCATTGTATGCACTGAGAAATCAACTTTTTTGTCTAACACTGCAGTGGCATGAAACCACTTTCAGACATCTCAGAATCATGTGGGAAGTTAACCTAAAGAGTTTCCATTAGTTTGCAGTAAGTACTTTGGTGTAAAATTGAAATGTATACTACTTGTATTGTCAAAGCATTGTATGCACTGAGAAAACAACTTTTTTGTCTTACACTGCAGTGGCATTAAACCTCTTTCAGACATCTCAGAATCATGTGGGAAGTTAAACTAAGGTGTTTCCATTAGTTTGCAGTAAGTACTTTGGTGTAAAATTGAAATTTATACTACTTGTATTGTCAAAGCATTGTATGCACTGAGAAATCAACTTTTTTGTCTTACACTGCACAGGCATGAATCAACTTTCAGACATCTCAGAATCATGTGGGATGTTAACCTAAAGTGTTTCCATTAGGTTTGCAGTAAGTACTTTGGTGTAAAATTGAAATGTATACCACTTGTATTGTCAAAGCATTCTATGCACTGAGAAAACAACTTTTTTGTCTTACACTGCAGTGGCATGAAACCACTTTCAGACATCTCAGAATCATGTGGGAAGTTAACCTAAGGTGTTTCCATTAGTTTGCAGTAAGTACTTTGGTGTAAAATTGAAATGTATACTACTTGTATTGTCAAAGCATTGTATGCACTGAGAAAACAACTTTTTTGTCTTACACTGCAGTGGCATTAAACCTCTTTCAGACATCTCAGAATCATGTGGGAAGTTAAACTAAGGTGTTTCCATTAGTTTGCAGTAAGTACTTTGGTGTAAAATTGAAATGTATACTACTTGTATTGTCAAAGCATTGTATGCACTGAGAAAACAACTTTTTTGTCTTACACTGCAGTGGCATGAAACCTCTTTCAGACATCTCAGAATCATGTGGGAAGTTAACCTAAAGTGTTTCCATTAGGTTTGCAGTAAGTACTTTGGTGTAAAATTGAAATGTATACTACTTGTATTGTCAAAGCATTGTATGCACTGAGAAAACAACTTTTTTGTCTTACACTGCAGTGGCATGAAACCACTTTCAGACATCTCAGAATCATGTGGGAAGTTAACCTAAGGTGTTTCCATTAGGTTTGCAGTAAGTACTTTGGTGTAAAATTGAAATGTATACTACTTGTATTGTCAAAGCATTGTATGCACTGAGAAAACAACTTTTTTGTCTTACACTGCAGTGGCATGAAACCACTTTCAGACATCTCAGAATCATGTGGGAAGTTAACCTAAGGTGTTTCCATTAGTTTGCAGTAAGTACTTAGGTGTAAAATTGAAATGTATACTCCTTGTATTGTCAAAGCATTGTATGCACTGAGAAAACAACTTTTTTGTCTTACACTGCAGTGGCATTAAACCTCTTTCAGACATCTCAGAATCATGTGGGAAGTTAAACTAAGGTGTTTCCATTAGTTTGCAGTAAGTACTTTGGTGTAAAATTGAAATTTATACTACTTGTATTGTCAAAGCATTGTATGCACTGAGAAATCAACTTTTTTGTCTTACACTGCACAGGCATGAAACAACTTTCAGACATCTCAGAATCATGTGGGAAGTTAACCTAAGGTGTTTCCATTAGGTTTGCAGTAAGTACTTTGGTGTAAAATTGAAATGTATACCACTTGTATTGTCAAAGCATTGTATGCACTGAGAAAACAACTTTTTTGTCTTACACTGCAGTGGCATGAAACCACTTTCAGACATCTCAGAATCATGTGGGAAGTTAACCTAAGGTGTTTCCATTAGTTTGCAGTAAGTACTTTGGTGTAAAATTGAAATGTATACTACTTGTATTGTCAAAGCATTGTATGCACTGAGAAAACAACTTTTTTGTCTTACACTGCAGTGGCATTAAACCTCTTTCAGACATCTCAGAATCATGTGGGAAGTTAAACTAAGGTGTTTCCATTAGTTTGCAGTAAGTACTTTGGTGTAAAATTGAAATGTATACTACTTGTATTGTCAAAGCATTGTATGCACTGAGAAATCAACTTTTTTGTCTTACACTGCACAGGCATGAAACAACTTTCAGACATCTCAGAATCATGTGGGAAGTTAACCTAAGGTGTTTCCATTAGGTTTGCAGTAAGTACTTTGGTGTAAAATTGAAATGTATACTACTTGTACTGTCAAAGCATTGCATGCACTGAGAAAACAACTTTTTTGTCTTACACTGCAGTGGCATGAAACCACTTTCAGACATCTCAGAATCATGTGGGAAGTTAACCTAAGGTGTTTCCATTAGTTTGCAGTAAGTACTTTGGTGTAATATTGAAATGTATACTACTTGTATTGTCAAAGCATTGTATGCACTGAGAAATCAACTTTTTTGTCTTACACTGCAGTGGCATGAAACAACTTTCAGACATCTCAGAATCATGTGGGAAGTTAACCTAAGGTGTTTCCATTAGGTTTGCAGTAAGTACTTTGGTGTAAAATTGAAATGTATACTACTTGTATTGTCAAAGCATTGTATGCACTGAGAAAACAACTTTTTTGTCTTACACTGCAGTGGCATGAAACCACTTTCAGACATCTCAGAATCATGTGGGAAGTTAACCTAAGGTGTTTCCATTAGTTTGCAGTAAGTACTTTGGTGTAAAATTGAAATGTATACTACTTGTATTGTCAAAGCATTGTATGCACTGAGAAAACAACTTTTTTGTCTTACACTGCAGTGGCATGAAACCACTTTCAGACATCTCAGAATCATGTGGGAAGTTAACCTAAGGTGTTTCCATTAGTTTGCAGTAAGTACTTTGGTGTAAAATTGAAATGTATACTACTTGTACTGTCAAAGTATTGCATGCACTGAGAAAACAACTTTTTTGTCTTACACTGCAGTGGCATTAAACCTCTTTCAGACATCTCAGAATCATGTGGGAAGTTAAACTAAGGTGTTTCCATTAGTTTGCAGTAAGTACTTTGGTGTAAAATTGAAATGTATACCACTTGTATTGTCAAAGCTTTGTATGCACTGAGAAATCAACTTTTTTGTCTTAGACTGCACAGGCATGAAACAACTTTCATACATCTCAGAATCATGTGGGAAGTTAACCTGAGGTGTTTCCATTAGGTTTGCAGTAAGTACTTTGGTGTAAAATTGAAATGTATACTACTTGTACTGTCAAAGCACTGCATGCACTGAGAAAACAACTTTTTTGTCTTACACTGCAGTAGCATGAAACCACTTTCAGACATCTCAGAATCATGTGGGAAGTTAACCTTAGGTGTTTCAATTAGTTTGCAGTAAGTACTTTGGTGTAAAATTGAAATGTATACTACTTGTATTGTCAAAGCATTGTATGCACTGAGAAAACAACTTTTTTGTCTTACACTGCAGTGGCATTAAACCTCTTTCAGACATCTCAGAATCATGTGGGAAGTTAAACTAAGGTGTTTCCATTAGTTTGCAGTAAGTACTTTGGTGTAAAATTGAAATTTATACTACTTGTATTGTCAAAGCATTGTATGCACTGAGAAATCAACTTTTTTGTCTTTCACTGCACAGGCATGAATCAACTTTCAGACATCTCAGAATCATGTGGGAAATTAACCTGAGATGTTTCCATTAGGTTTGCAGTAAGTACTTTGGTGTAAAATTGAAATGCATACTGCTTGTACTGTCAAAGCATTGCATGCACTGAGAAAACAACTTTTTTCTCTGACACTGCAGTGGCATGAAACCACTTTCAGACATCTCAGAATCATGTGGGAAGTTAACCTGAAGTGTTTCCATTAGGTTTGCAGTAAGTACTTTGGTGTAAAATTGAAATGTATACCACTTGTATTGTCAAAGCTTTCTATGCACTGAGAAAACAACTTTTTTGTCTTACACTGCAGTGGCATGAAACCACTTTCAGACATCTCAGAATCATGTGGGAAGTTAACCTAAGGTGTTTCCATTAGTTTGCAGTAAGTACTTTGGTGTAAAATTGAAATGTATACTACTTGTATTGTCAAAGCATTGTATGCACTGAGAAAACAACTTTTTTGTCTTACACTGCAGTGGCATTAAACCTCTTTCAGACATCTCAGAATCATGTGGGAAGTTAAACTAAGGTGTTTCCATTAGTTTGCAGTAAGTACTTTGGTGTAAAATTGAAATGTATACTACTTGTATTGTCAAAGCATTGTATGCACTGAGAAATCAACTTTTTTGTCTTACACTGCACAGGCATGAAACAACTTTCAGACATCTCAGAATCATGTGGGAAGTTAACCTGAAGTGTTTCCATTAGGTTTGCAGTAAGTACTTTGGTGTAAAATTGAAATGTATACCACTTGTATTGTCAAAGCTTTGTATGCACTGAGAAAACAACTTTTTTGTCTTACACTGCAGTGGCATGAAACCACTTTCAGACATCTCAGAATCATGTGGGAAGTTAACCTAAGGTGTTTCCATTAGTTTGCAGTAAGTACTTTGGTGTAAAATTGAAATGTATACTACTTGTATTGTCAAAGCATTGTATGCACTGAGAAAACAACTTTTTTGTCTTACACTGCAGTGGCATTAAACCTCTTTCAGACATCTCAGAATCATGTGGGAAGTTAAACTAAGGTGTTTCCATTAGTTTGCAGTAAGTACTTTGGTGTAAAATTGAAATGTATACTACTTGTATTGTCAAAGCATTGTATGCACTGAGAAAACAACTTTTTTGTCTTACACTGCAGTGGCATTAAACCTCTTTCAGACATCTCAGAATCATGTGGGAAGTTAAACTAAGGTGTTTCCATTAGTTTGCAGTAAGTACTTTGGTGTAAAATTGAAATGTATACTACTTGTATTGTCAAAGCATTGTATGCACTGAGAAATCAACTTTTTTGTCTTACACTGCAGTGGCATGAAACCACTTTCAGACATCTCAGAATCATGTGGGAAGTTAACCTAAGGTGTTTCCATTAGGTTTGCAGTAAGTACTTTGGTGTAAAATTGAAATGTATACTACTTGTATTGTCAAAGCATTGTATGCACTGAGAAAACAACTTTTTTGTCTTACACTGCAGTGGCATGAAACCACTTTCAGACATCTCAGAATCATGTGGGAAGTTAACCTAAGGTGTTTCCATTAGTTTGCAGTAAGTACTTTGGTGTAAAATTGAAATGTATACTCCTTGTATTGTCAAAGCATTGTATGCACTGAGAAAACAACTTTTTTGTCTTACACTGCAGTGGCATTAAACCTCTTTCAGACATCTCAGAATCATGTGGGAAGTTAAACTAAGGTGTTTCCATTAGTTTGCAGTAAGTACTTTGGTGTAAAATTGAAATGTATACTACTTGTATTGTCAAAGCATTGTATGCACTGAGAAATCAACTTTTTTGTCTTACACTGCACAGGCATGAAACAACTTTCAGACATCTCAGAATCATGTGGGAAGTTAACCTAAGGTGTTTCCATTAGTTTGCAGTAAGTACTTTGGTGTAAAATTGAAATGTATACCACTTGTATTGTCAAAGCTTTGTATGCACTGAGAAAACAACTTTTTTGTCTTACACTGCAGTGGCATGAAACCACTTTCAGACATCTCAGAATCATGTGGGAAGTTAACCTAAGGTGTTTCCATTAGTTTGCAGTAAGTACTTAGGTGTAAAATTGAAATGTATACTCCTTGTATTGTCAAAGCATTGTATGCACTGAGAAAACAACTTTTTTGTCTTACACTGCAGTGGCATTAAACCTCTTTCAGACATCTCAGAATCATGTGGGAAGTTAAACTAAGGTGTTTCCATTAGTTTGCAGTAAGTACTTTGGTGTAAAATTGAAATGTATACTACTTGTATTGTCAAAGCATTGTATGCACTGAGAAATCAACTTTTTTGTCTTACACTGCACAGGCATGAAACAACTTTCAGACATCTCAGAATCATGTGGGAAGTTAACCTAAGGTGTTTCCATTAGTTTGCAGTAAGTACTTTGGTGTAAAATTGAAATGTATACTACTTGTACTGTCAAAGCATTGCATGCACTGAGAAAACAACTTTTTTGTCTTACACTGCAGTGGCATGAAACCACTTTCAGACATCTCAGAATCATGTGGGAAGTTAACCTAAGGTGTTTCCATTAGTTTGCAGTAAGTACTTTGGTGTAAAATTGAAATGTATACTACTTGTATTGTCAAAGCATTGTATGCACTGAGAAATCAACTTTTTTGTCTTACACTGCACAGGCATGAAACAACTTTCATACATCTCAGAATCATGTGGGAAGTTAACCTGAGGTGTTTCCATTAGTTTGCAGTAAGTACTTTGGTGTAAAATTGAAATGTATACTACTTGTACTGTCAAAGCATTGCATGCACTGAGAAAACAACTTTTTTGTCTTACACTGCAGTGGCATTAAACCTCTTTCAGACATCTCAGAATCATGTGGGAAGTTAAACTAAGGTGTTTCCATTAGTTTGCAGTAAGTACTTTGGTGTAAAATTGAAATGTATACTACTTGTATTGTCAAAGCATTGTATGCACTGAGAAATCAACTTTTTTGTCTTACACTGCACAGGCATGAAACAACTTTCAGACATCTCAGAATCATCTGGGAGGTTAACCTGAGGTGTTTCCATTAGGTTTGCAGTAAGTACTTTGGTGTAAAATTGAAATGTATACTACCTGTACTGTCAAAGCATTGCATGCACTGAGAAAACAACTTTTTTGTCTTACACTGCAGTGGCATGAAACCACTTTCAGACATCTCAGAATCATGTGGGAAGTTAACCTAAGGTGTTTCCATTAGTTTGCAGTAAGTACTTTGGTGTAATATTGAAATGTATACTACTTGTATTGTCAAAGCATTGTATGCACTGAGAAATCAACTTTTTTGTCTAACACTGCAGTGGCATGAAACCACTTTCAGACATCTCAGAATCATGTGGGAAGTTAACCTAAAGAGTTTCAATTAGTTTGCAGTAAGTACTTTGGTGTAAAATTGAAATGTATACTACTTGTATTGTCAAAGCATTGTATGCACTGAGAAAACAACTTTTTTGTCTTACACTGCAGTGGCATTAAACCTCTTTCAGACATCTCAGAATCATGTGGGAAGTTAAACTAAGGTGTTTCCATTAGTTTGCAGTAAGTACTTTGGTGTAAAATTGAAATGTATACTACTTGTATTGTCAAAGCATTGTATGCACTGAGAAATCAACTTTTTTGTCTTACACTGCACAGGCATGAAACAACTTTCAGACATCTCAGAATCATGTGGGATGTTAACCTAAAGTGTTTCCATTAGGTTTGCAGTAAGTACTTTGGTGTAAAATTGAAATGTATACCACTTGTATTGTCAAAGCTTTCTATGCACTGAGAAAACAACTTTTTTGTCTTACACTGCAGTGGCATGAAACCACTTTCAGACATCTCAGAATCATGTGGGAAGTTAACCTAAGGTGTTTCCATTAGTTTGCAGTAAGTACTTTGGTGTAAAATTGAAATGTATACTACTTGTATTGTCAAAGCATTGTATGCACTGAGAAAACAACTTTTTTGTCTTACACTGCAGTGGCATTAAACCTCTTTCAGACATCTCAGAATCATGTGGGAAGTTAAACTAAGGTGTTTCCATTAGTTTGCAGTAAGTACTTTGGTGTAAAATTGAAATGTATACTACTTGTATTGTCAAAGCATTGTATGCACTGAGAAAACAACTTTTTTGTCTTACACTGCAGTGGCATGAAACAACTTTCAGACATCTCAGAATCATGTGGGAAGTTAACCTAAGGTGTTTCCATTAGTTTGCAGTAAGTACTTTGGTGTAAAATTGAAATGTATACTACTTGTATTGTCAAAGCATTGCATGCACTGAGAAAACAACTTTTTTGTCTTACACTGCAGTGGCATGAAACCACTTTCAGACATCTCAGAATCATGTGGGAAGTTAACCTAAGGTGTTTCCATTAGTTTGCAGTAAGTACTTTGGTGTAAAATTGAAATGTATACTACTTGTATTGTCAAAGCATTGTATGCACTGAGAAATCAACTTTTTTGTCTAACACTGCAGTGGCATGAAACCACTTTCAGACATCTCAGAATCATGTGGGAAGTTAACCTAAGGTGTTTCCATTAGTTTGCAGTAAGTACTTTGGTGTAAAATTGAAATGTATACTACTTGTATTGTCAAAGCATTGTATGCACTGAGAAAACAACTTTTTTGTCTTACACTGCAGTGGCATTAAACCTCTTTCAGACATCTCAGAATCATGTGGGAAGTTAAACTAAGGTGTTTCCATTAGTTTGCAGTAAGTACTTTGGTGTAAAATTGAAATTTATACTACTTGTATTGTCAAAGCATTGTATGCACTGAGAAATCAACTTTTTTGTCTTACACTGCACAGGCATGAAACAACTTTCAGACATCTCAGAATCATGTGGGAAGTTAACCTAAGGTGTTTCCATTAGGTTTGCAGTAAGTACTTTGGTGTAAAATTGAAATGTATACCACTTGTATTGTCAAAGCTTTCTATGCACTGAGAAAACAACTTTTTTGTCTTACACTGCAGTGGCATGAAACCACTTTCAGACATCTCAGAATCATGTGGGAAGTTAACCTAAGGTGTTTCCATTAGTTTGCAGTAAGTACTTTGGTGTAAAATTGAAATGTATACTACTTGTATTGTCAAAGCATTGTATGCACTGAGAAAACAACTTTTTTGTCTTACACTGCAGTGGCATTAAACCTCTTTCAGACATCTCAGAATCATGTGGGAAGTTAAACTACGGTGTTTCCATTAGTTTGCAGTAAGTACTTTGGTGTAATATTGAAAGGTACACTACTTGTATTGTCAAAGCATTGTATGCACTGAGAAATCAACTTTTTTGTCTTACACTGCAGTGGCATGAAACAACTTTCAGACATCTCAGAATCATGTGGGAAGTTAACCTAAGGTGTTTCCATTAGGTTTGCAGTAAGTACTTTGGTGTAAAATTGAAATGTATACCACTTGTATTGTCAAAGCTTTGTATGCACTGAGAAAACAACTTTTTTGTCTTACACTGCAGTGGCATGAAACCACTTTCAGACATCTCAGAATCATGTGGGAAGTTAACCTAAGGTGTTTCCATTAGTTTGCAGTAAGTACTTTGGTGTAATATTGAAATGTATACTACTTGTATTGTCAAAGCATTGTATGCACTGAGAAAACAACTTTTTTGTCTTACACTGCAGTGGCATTAAACCTCTTTCAGACATCTCAGAATCATGTGGGAAGTTAAACTAAGGTGTTTCCATTAGTTTGCAGTAAGTACTTTGGTGTAAAATTGAAATGTATACTACTTGTATTGTCAAAGCATTGTATGCACTGAGAAAACAACTTTTTTGTCTTACACTGCAGTGGCATGAAACAACTTTCAGACATCTCAGAATCATGTGGGAAGTTAACCTGAGGTGTTTCCATTAGGTTTGCAGTAAGTACTTTGGTGTAAAATTGAAATGTATACTACTTGTATTGTCAAAGCATTGTATGCACTGAGAAAACAACTTTTTTGTCTTACACTGCAGTGGCATGAAACCACTTTCAGACATCTCAGAATCATGTGGGAAGTTAACCTAAGGTGTTTCCATTAGGTTTGCAGTAAGTACTTTGGTGTAAAATTGAAATGTATACTACTTGTATTGTCAAAGCATTGTATGCACTGAGAAAACAACTTTTTTGTCTTACACTGCAGTGGCATGAAACCACTTTCAGACATCTCAGAATCATGTGGGAAGTTAACCTAAGGTGTTTCCATTAGTTTGCAGTAAGTACTTTGGTGTAAAATTGAAATGTATACTACTTGTATTGTCAAAGCATTGTATGCACTGAGAAAACAACTTTTTTGTCTTACACTGCAGTGGCATTAAACCTCTTTCAGACATCTCAGAATCATGTGGGAAGTTAAACTAAGGTGTTTCCATTAGTTTGCAGTAAGTACTTTGGTGTAAAATTGAAATGTATACTACTTGTATTGTCAAAGCATTGTATGCACTGAGAAATCAACTTTTTTGTCTTACACTGCACAGTCATGAAACAAATTTCAGACATCTCAGAATCATGTGGGAAGTTAACCTAAGGTGTTTCCATTAGGTTTGCAGTAAGTACTTTGGTGTAAAATTGAAATGTATACCACTTGTATTGTCAAAGCATTCTATGCACTGAGAAAACAACTTTTTTGTCTTACACTGCAGTGGCATGAAACCACTTTCAGACATCTCAGAATCATGTGGGAAGTTAACCTAAGGTGTTTCCATTAGTTTGCAGTAAGTACTTTGGTGTAAAATTGAAATGTATACTACTTGTATTGTCAAAGCATTGTATGCACTGAGAAAACAACTTTTTTGTCTTACACTGCAGTGGCATTAAACCTCTTTCAGACATCTCAGAATCATGTGGGAAGTTAAACTAAGGTGTTTCCATTAGTTTGCAGTAAGTACTTTGGTGTAAAATTGAAATGTATACTACTTGTATTGTCAAAGCATTGTATGCACTGAGAAATCAACTTTTTTGTCTTACACTGCACAGTTATGAAACAACTTTCAGACATCTCAGAATCATGTGGGAAGTTAACCTAAGGTGTTTCCATTAGGTTTGCAGTAAGTACTTTGGTGTAAAATTGAAATGTATACCACTTGTATTGTCAAAGCTTTGTATGCACTGAGAAAACAACTTTTTTGTCTTACACTGCAGTGGCATGAAACCACTTTCAGACATCTCAGAATCATGTGGGAAGTTAACCTAAGGTGTTTCCATTAGTTTGCAGTAAGTACTTTGGTGTAAAATTGAAATGTATACTACTTGTATTGTCAAAGCATTGTATGCACTGAGAAATCAACTTTTTTGTCTTACACTGCAGTGGCATGAAACCACTTTCAGACATCTCAGAATCATGTGGGAAGTTAACCTAAGGTGTTTCCATTAGTTTGCAGTAAGTACTTTGGTGTAAAATTGAAATGTATACTACTTGTATTGTCAAAGCATTGTATGCACTGAGAAAACAACTTTTTTGTCTTACACTGCAGTGGCATTAAACCTCTTTCAGACATCTCAGAATCATGTGGGAAGTTAAACTAAGGTGTTTCCATTAGTTTGCAGTAAGTACTTTGGTGTAAAATTGAAATTTATACTACTTGTATTGTCAAAGCATTGTATGCACTGAGAAATCAACTTTTTTGTCTTACACTGCACAGTCATGAAACAACTTTCATACATCTCAGAATCATGTGGGAAGTTAACCTAAGGTGTTTCCATTAGGTTTGCAGTAAGTACTTTGGTGTAAAATTGAAATGTATACCACTTGTATTGTCAAAAGCATTGTATGCACTGAGAATACAACTTTTTTGTCTTACACTGCAGTGGCATGAATCCACTTTCAGACATCTCAGAATCATGTGGGAAGTTAACCTAAGGTGTTTCCATTAGTTTGCAGTAAGTACTTTGGTGTAAAATTGAAATGTATACTACTTGTATTGTCAAAGCATTGTATGCACTGAGAAAACAACTTTTTTGTCTTACACTGCAGTGGCATGAAACCACTTTCAGACATCTCAGAATCATGTGGGAAGTTAACCTAAGGTGTTTCCATTAGTTTGCAGTAAGTACTTTGGTGTAAAATTGAAATGTATACTACTTGTACTGTCAAAGTATTGCATGCACTGAGAAAACAACTTTTTTGTCTTACACTGCAGTGGCATTAAACCTCTTTCAGACATCTCAGAATCATGTGGGAAGTTAAACTAAGGTGTTTCCATTAGTTTGCAGTAAGTACTTTGGTGTAAAATTGAAATGTATACCACTTGTATTGTCAAAGCTTTGTATGCACTGAGAAATCAACTTTTTTGTCTTAGACTGCACAGGCATGAAACAACTTTCATACATCTCAGAATCATGTGGGAAGTTAACCTGAGGTGTTTCCATTAGGTTTGCAGTAAGTACTTTGGTGTAAAATTGAAATGTATACTACTTGTACTGTCAAAGTATTGCATGCACTGAGAAAACAACTTTTTTGTCTTACACTGCAGTGGCATGAAACCACTTTCAGACATCTCAGAATCATGTGGGAAGTTAAACTAAGGTGTTTCCATTAGTTTGCAGTAAGTACTTTGGTGTAAAATTGAAATGTATACTACTTGTATTGTCAAAGCATTGTATGCACTGAGAAATCAACTTTTTTGTCTAACACTGCAGTGGCATGAAACCACTTTCAGACATCTCAGAATCATGTGGGAAGTTAACCTAAGGTGTTTCCATTAGGTTTGCAGTAAGTACTTTGGTGTAAAATTGAAATGTATACTACTTGTATTGTCAAAGCATTGTATGCACTGAGAAAACAACTTTTTTGTCTTACACTGCAGTGGCATTAAACCTCTTTCAGACATCTCAGAATCATGTGGGAAGTTAAACTAAGGTGTTTCCATTAGTTTGCAGTAAGTACTTTGGTGTAAAATTGAAATGTATACTACTTGTATTGTCAAAGCATTGTATGCACTGAGAAATCAACTTTTTTGTCTTACACTGCACAGGCATGAAACAACTTTCAGACATCTCAGAATCATGTGGGAAGTTAACCTAAGGTGTTTCCATTAGGTTTGCAGTAAGTACTTTGGTGTAAAATTGAAATGTATACTACTTGTACTGTCAAAGCATTGCATGCACTGAGAAAACAACTTTTTTGTCTTACACTGCAGTGGCATGAAACCACTTTCAGACATCTCAGAATCATGTGGGAAGTTAACCTAAGGTGTTTCCATTAGTTTGCAGTAAGTACTTTGGTGTAAAATTGAAATGTATACTACTTGTATTGTCAAAGCATTGTATGCACTGAGAAAACAACTTTTTTGTCTTACACTGCAGTGGCATGAAACCACTTTCAGACATCTCAGAATCATGTGGGAAGTTAACCTAAGGTGTTTCCATTAGTTTGCAGTAAGTACTTTGGTGTAAAATTGAAATGTATACTACTTGTATTGTCAAAGCATTGTATGCACTGAGAAAACAACTTTTTTGTCTTACACTGCAGTGGCATTAAACCTCTTTCAGACATCTCAGAATCATGTGGGAAGTTAAACTAAGGTGTTTCCATTAGTTTGCAGTAAGTACTTTGGTGTAAAATTGAAATGTATACTACTTGTATTGTCAAAGCATTGTATGCACTGAGAAATCAACTTTTTTGTCTTACACTGCACAGGCATGAAACAACTTTCAGACATCTCAGAATCATGTGGGAAGTTAACCTAAGGTGTTTCCATTAGGTTTGCAGTAAGTACTTTGGTGTAAAATTGAAATGTATACCACTTGTATTGTCAAAGCATTGTATGCACTGAGAATACAACTTTTTTGTCTTACACTGCAGTGGCATGAATCCACTTTCAGACATCTCAGAATCATGTGGGAAGTTAACCTAAGGTGTTTCCATTAGTTTGCAGTAAGTACTTTGGTGTAAAATTGAAATGTATACTACTTGTATTGTCAAAGCATTGTATGCACTGAGAAAACAACTTTTTTGTCTTACACTGCAGTGGCATTAAACCTCTTTCAGACATCTCAGAATCATGTGGGAAGTTAAACTAAGGTGTTTCCATTAGTTTGCAGTAAGTACTTTGGTGTAATATTGAAAGGTACACTACTTGTATTGTCAAAGCATTGTATGCACTGAGAAATCAACTTTTTTGTCTTACACTGCAGTGGCATGAAACAACTTTCAGACATCTCAGAATCATGTGGGAAGTTAACCTAAGGTGTTTCCATTAGGTTTGCAGTAAGTACTTTGGTGTAAAATTGAAATGTATACTACTTGTATTGTCAAAGCATTGTATGCACTGAGAAAACAACTTTTTTGTCTTACACTGCAGTGGCATGAAACCACTTTCAGACATCTCAGAATCATGTGGGAAGTTAACCTACGGTGTTTCCATTAGTTTGCAGTAAGTACTTTGGTGTAATATTGAAAGTTACACTACTTGTATTGTCAAAGCATTGTATGCACTGAGAAAACAACTTTTTTGTCTTACACTGCAGTGGCATTAAACCTCTTTCAGACATCTCAGAATCATGTGGGAAGTTAAACTAAGGTGTTTCCATTAGTTTGCAGTAAGTACTTTGGTGTAAAATTGAAATGTATACTACTTGTATTGTCAAAGCATTGTATGCACTGTGAAATCAACTTTTTTGTCTAACACTGCAGTGGCATGAAACCACTTTCAGACATCTCAGAATCATGTGGGAAGTTAACCTAAGGTGTTTCCATTAGGTTTGCAGTAAGTACTTTGGTGTAAAATTGAAATGTATACTACTTGTATTGTCAAAGCATTGTATGCACTGAGAAATCAACTTTTTTGTCTAACACTGCAGTGGCATGAAACCACTTTCAGACATCTCAGAATCATGTGGGAAGTTAACCTAAGGTGTTTCCATTAGTTTGCAGTAAGTACTTAGGTGTAAAATTGAAATGTATACTCCTTGTATTGTCAAAGCATTGTATGCACTGAGAAAACAACTTTTTTGTCTTACACTGCAGTGGCATTAAACCTCTTTCAGACATCTCAGAATCATGTGGGAAGTTAAACTAAGGTGTTTCCATTAGTTTGCAGTAAGTACTTTGGTGTAAAATTGAAATGTATACTACTTGTATTGTCAAAGCATTGTATGCACTGAGAAATCAACTTTTTTGTCTTACACTGCACAGGCATGAATCAACTTTCAGACATCTCAGAATCATGTGGGAAGTTAACCTAAAGTGTTTCCATTAGGTTTGCAGTAAGTACTTTGGTGTAAAATTGAAATGTATACCACTTGTATTGTCAAAGCTTTCTATGCACTGAGAAAACAACTTTTTTGTCTTACACTGCAGTGGCATGAAACCACTTTCAGACATCTCAGAATCATGTGGGAAGTTAACCTAAGGTGTTTCCATTAGTTTGCAGTAAGTACTTTGGTGTAAAATTGAAATGTATACTCCTTGTATTGTCAAAGCATTGTATGCACTGAGAAAACAACTTTTTTGTCTTACACTGCAGTGGCATGAAACCACTTTCAGACATCTCAGAATCATGTGGGAAGTTAACCTAAGGTGTTTCCATTAGTTTGCAGTAAGTACTTTGGTGTAAAATTGAAATGTATACTACTTGTACTGTCAAAGTATTGCATGCACTGAGAAAACAACTTTTTTGTCTTACACTGCAGTGGCATTAAACCTCTTTCAGACATCTCAGAATCATGTGGGAAGTTAAACTAAGGTGTTTCCATTAGTTTGCAGTAAGTACTTTGGTGTAAAATTGAAATGTATACCACTTGTATTGTCAAAGCATTGTATGCACTGAGAAATCAACTTTTTTGTCTTACACTGCACAGGCATGAAACAACTTTCATACATCTCAGAATCATGTGGGAAGTTAACCTAAGGTGTTTCCATTAGTTTGCAGTAAGTACTTTGGTGTAAAATTGAAATGTATACTACTTGTACTGTCAAAGTATTGCATGCACTGAGAAAACAACTTTTTTGTCTTACACTGCAGTGGCATTAAACCTCTTTCAGACATCTCAGAATCATGTGGGAAGTTAAACTAAGGTGTTTCCATTAGTTTGCAGTAAGTACTTTGGTGTAAAATTGAAATGTATACTACTTGTATTGTCAAAGCATTGTATGCACTGTGAAATCAACTTTTTTGTCTAACACTGCAGTGGCATGAAACCACTTTCAGACATCTCAGAATCATGTGGGAAGTTAACCTGAGGTGTTTCCATTAGGTTTGCAGTAAGTACTTTGGTGTAAAATTGAAATGTATACTACTTGTACTGTCAAAGCATTGCATGCACTGAGAAAACAACTTTTTTGTCTTACACTGCAGTGGCATGAAACCACTTTCAGACATCTCAGAATCATGTGGGAAGTTAACCTAAGGTGTTTCCATTAGTTTGCAGTAAGTACTTTGGTGTAAAATTGAAATGTATACTACTTGTATTGTCAAAGCATTGTATGCACTGAGAATACAACTTTTTTGTCTTACACTGCAGTGGCATGAATCCACTTTCAGACATCTCAGAATCATGTGGGAAGTTAACCTAAGGTGTTTCCATTAGTTTGCAGTAAGTACTTTGGTGTAAAATTGAAATGTATACTACTTGTATTGTCAAAGCATTGTATGCACTGAGAAAACAACTTTTTTGTCTTACACTGCAGTGGCATGAAACCACTTTCAGACATCTCAGAATCATGTGGGAAGTTAACCTAAGGTGTTTCCATTAGTTTGCAGTAAGTACTTTGGTGTAAAATTGAAATGTATACTACTTGTATTGTCAAAGCATTGTATGCACTGAGAAAACAACTTTTTTGTCTTACACTGCAGTGGCATGAAACAACTTTCAGACATCTCAGAATCATGTGGGAAGTTAACCTGAGGTGTTTCCATTAGGTTTGCAGTAAGTACTTTGGTGTAAAATTGAAATGTATACTACTTGTATTGTCAAAGCATTGTATGCACTGAGAAATCAACTTTTTTGTCTTACACTGCAGTGGCATGAAACAACTTTCAGACATCTCAGAATCATGTGGGAAGTTAACCTAAAGTGTTTCCATTAGGTTTGCAGTAAGTACTTTGGTGTAAAATTGAAATGTATACCACTTGTATTGTCAAAGCATTCTATGCACTGAGAAAACAACTTTTTTGTCTTACACTGCAGTGGCATGAAACCACTTTCAGACATCTCAGAATCATGTGGGAAGTTAACCTAAGGTGTTTCCATTAGTTTGCAGTAAGTACTTTGGTGTAAAATTGAAATGTATACTACTTGTATTGTCAAAGCATTGTATGCACTGAGAAATCAACTTTTTTGTCTTACACTGCAGTGGCATGAAACCACTTTCAGACATCTCAGAATCATGTGGGAAGTTAACCTAAGGTGTTTCCATTAGTTTGCAGTAAGTACTTTGGTGTAAAATTGAAATGTATACTACTTGTACTGTCAAAGTATTGCATGCACTGAGAAAACAACTTTTTTGTCTTACACTGCAGTGGCATTAAACCTCTTTCAGACATCTCAGAATCATGTGGGAAGTTAAACTAAGGTGTTTCCATTAGTTTGCAGTAAGTACTTTGGTGTAAAATTGAAATGTATACCACTTGTATTGTCAAAGCTTTGTATGCACTGAGAAATCAACTTTTTTGTCTTAGACTGCACAGGCATGAAACAACTTTCATACATCTCAGAATCATGTGGGAAGTTAACCTGAGGTGTTTCCATTAGGTTTGCAGTAAGTACTTTGGTGTAAAATTGAAATGTATACTACTTGTACTGTCAAAGTATTGCATGCACTGAGAAAACAACTTTTTTGTCTTACACTGCAGTGGCATTAAACCTCTTTCAGAAATCTCAGAATCATGTGGGAAGTTAAACTAAGGTGTTTCCATTAGTTTGCAGTAAGTACTTTGGTGTAAAATTGAAATGTATACTACTTGTATTGTCAAAGCATTGTATGCACTGTGAAATCAACTTTTTTGTCTAACACTGCAGTGGCATGAAACCACTTTCAGACATCTCAGAATCATGTGGGAAGTTAACCTAAGGTGTTTCCATTAGGTTTGCAGTAAGTACTTTGGTGTAAAATTGAAATGTATACTACTTGTACTGTCAAAGCATTGCATGCACTGAGAAAACAACTTTTTTGTTTTACACTGCAGTGGCATGAAACCACTTTCAGACATCTCAGAATCATGTGGGAAGTTAACCTAAGGTGTTTCCATTAGTTTGCAGTAAGTACTTTGGTGTAAAATTGAAATGTATACTCCTTGTATTGTCAAAGCATTGTATGCACTGAGAATACAACTTTTTTGTCTTACACTGCAGTGGCATGAATCCACTTTCAGACATCTCAGAATCATGTGGGAAGTTAACCTAAGGTGTTTCCATTAGTTTGCAGTAAGTACTTAGGTGTAAAATTGAAATGTATACTCCTTGTATTGTCAAAGCATTGTATGCACTGAGAAAACAACTTTTTTGTCTTACACTGCAGTGGCATTAAACCTCTTTCAGACATCTCAGAATCATGTGGGAAGTTAAACTAAGGTGTTTCCATTAGTTTGCAGTAAGTACTTTGGTGTAAAATTGAAATGTATACTACTTGTATTGTCAAAGCATTGTATGCACTGAGAAATCAACTTTTTTGTCTTACACTGCACAGGCATGAAACAACTTTCAGACATCTCAGAATCATGTGGGAAGTTAACCTAAGGTGTTTCCATTAGGTTTGCAGTAAGTACTTTGGTGTAAAATTGAAATGTATACCACTTGTATTGTCAAAGCATTGTATGCACTGAGAATACAACTTTTTTGTCTTACACTGCAGTGGCATGAATCCACTTTCAGACATCTCAGAATCATGTGGGAAGTTAACCTAAGGTGTTTCCATTAGTTTGCAGTAAGTACTTTGGTGTAAAATTGAAATGTATACTACTTGTATTGTCAAAGCATTGTATGCACTGAGAAAACAACTTTTTTGTCTTACACTGCAGTGGCATTAAACCTCTTTCAGACATCTCAGAATCATGTGGGAAGTTAAACTAAGGTGTTTCCATTAGTTTGCAGTAAGTACTTTGGTGTAAAATTGAAATGTATACTACTTGTATTGTCAAAGCATTGTATGCACTGAGAAAACAACTTTTTTGTCTTACACTGCAGTGGCATGAAACCTCTTTCAGACATCTCAGAATCATGTGGGAAGTTAACCTAAGGTGTTTCCATTAGGTTTGCAGTAAGTACTTTGGTGTAAAATTGAAATGTATACTACTTGTATTGTCAAAGCATTGTATGCACTGAGAAAACAACTTTTTTGTCTTACACTGCAGTGGCATGAAACCACTTTCAGACATCTCAGAATCATGTGGGAAGTTAATCTGAGGTGTTTCCATTAGGTCTGCAGTAAGTACTTTGGTGTAAAATTGAAATGTATACTACTTGTACTGTCAAAGCATTGTATGCACTGAGAAAACAACTTTTTTGTCTTACACTGCAGTGGCATGAAACCACTTTCAGACATCTCAGAATCATGTGGGAAGTTAACCTAAGGTGTTTCCATTAGTTTGCAGTAAGTACTTTGGTGTAAAATTGAAATGTATACTACTTGTATTGTCAAAGCATTGTATGCACTGAGAAAACAACTTTTTTGTCTTACACTGCAGTGGCATTAAACCTCTTTCAGACATCTCAGAATCATGTGGGAAGTTAAACTAAGGTGTTTCCATTAGTTTGCAGTAAGTACTTTGGTGTAAAATTGAAATTTATACTACTTGTATTGTCAAAGCATTGTATGCACTGAGAAATCAACTTTTTTGTCTTACACTGCACAGGCATGAATCAACTTTCAGACATCTCAGAATCATGTGGGAAGTTAACCTAAGGTGTTTCCATTAGGTTTGCAGTAAGTACTTTGGTGTAAAATTGAAATGTATACTACTTGTATTGTCAAAGCATTGTATGCACTGAGAAAACAACTTTTTTGTCTTACACTGCAGTGGCATGAAACCACTTTCAGACATCTCAGAATCATGTGGGAAGTTAACCTAAGGTGTTTCCATTAGTTTGCAGTAAGTACTTTGGTGTAAAATTGAAATGTATACTACTTGTATTGTCAAAGCATTGTATGCACTGAGAAATCAACTTTTTTGTCTAACACTGCAGTGGCATGAAACCACTTTCAGACATCTCAGAATCATGTGGGAAGTTAACCTAAAGTGTTTCCATTAGGTTTGCAGTAAGTACTTTGGTGTAAAATTGAAATGTATACCACTTGTATTGTCAAAGCTTTCTATGCACTGAGAAAACAACTTTTTTGTCTTACACTGCAGTGGCATGAAACCACTTTCAGACATCTCAGAATCATGTGGGAAGTTAACCTAAGGTGTTTCCATTAGTTTGCAGTAAGTACTTTGGTGTAATATTGAAATGTATACTACTTGTATTGTCAAAGCATTGTATGCACTGAGAAATCAACTTTTTTGTCTAACACTGCAGTGGCATGAAACCACTTTCAGACATCTCAGAATCATGTGGGAAGTTAACCTAAGGTGTTTCCATTAGTTTGCAGTAAGTACTTAGGTGTAAAATTGAAATGTATACTCCTTGTATTGTCAAAGCATTGTATGCACTGAGAAAACAACTTTTTTGTCTTACACTGCAGTGGCATTAAACCTCTTTCAGACATCTCAGAATCATGTGGGAAGTTAAACTAAGGTGTTTCCATTAGTTTGCAGTAAGTACTTTGGTGTAAAATTGAAATGTATACTACTTGTATTGTCAAAGCATTGTATGCACTGAGAAATCAACTTTTTTGTCTTACACTGCACAGGCATGAAACAACTTTCATACATCTCAGAATCATGTGGGAAGTTAACCTAAGGTGTTTCCATTAGGTTTGCAGTAAGTACTTTGGTGTAAAATTGAAATGTATACCACTTGTATTGTCAAAGCATTCTATGCACTGAGAAAACAACTTTTTTGTCTTACACTGCAGTGGCATGAAACCACTTTCAGACATCTCAGAATCATGTGGGAAGTTAACCTAAGGTGTTTCCATTAGTTTGCAGTAAGTACTTTGGTGTAAAATTGAAATGTATACTACTTGTATTGTCAAAGCATTGTATGCACTGAGAAAACAACTTTTTTGTCTTACACTGCAGTGGCATGAAACCACTTTCAGACATCTCAGAATCATGTGGGAAGTTAACCTAAGGTGTTTCCATTAGTTTGCAGTAAGTACTTTGGTGTAAAATTGAAATGTATACTACTTGTACTGTCAAAGTATTGCATGCACTGAGAAAACAACTTTTTTGTCTTACACTGCAGTGGCATTAAACCTCTTTCAGACATCTCAGAATCATGTGGGAAGTTAAACTAAGGTGTTTCCATTAGTTTGCAGTAAGTACTTTGGTGTAAAATTGAAATGTATACCACTTGTATTGTCAAAGCTTTGTATGCACTGAGAAATCAACTTTTTTGTCTTAGACTGCACAGGCATGAAACAACTTTCATACATCTCAGAATCATGTGGGAAGTTAACCTGAGGTGTTTCCATTAGGTTTGCAGTAAGTACTTTGGTGTAAAATTGAAATGTATACTACTTGTACTGTCAAAGTATTGCATGCACTGAGAAAACAACTTTTTTGTCTTACACTGCAGTGGCATTAAACCTCTTTCAGACATCTCAGAATCATGTGGGAAGTTAACCTAAGGTGTTTCCATTAGTTTGCAGTAAGTACTTTGGTTTAAAATTGAAATGAATACTACTTGTATTGTCAAAGCTTTGTATGCACTGAGAAATCAACTTTTTTGTCTTACACTGCAGTGGCATGAAACCACTTTCAGACATCTCAGAATCATGTGGGAAGTTAACCTGAGGTGTTTCCATTAGGTTTGCAGTAAGTACTTTGGTGTAAAATTGAAATGTATACTACTTGTATTGTCAAAGCATTGTATGCACTGAGAAAACAACTTTTTTGTCTTACACTGCAGTGGCATTAAACCTCTTTCAGACATCTCAGAATCATGTGGGAAGTTAACCTAAGGTGTTTCCATTAGTTTGCAGTAAGTACTTTGGTTTAAAATTGAAATGAATACTACTTGTATTGTCAAAGCATTGTATGCACTGAGAAATCAACTTTTTTGTCTTACACTGCACAGGCATGAAACAACTTTCAGACATCTCAGAATCATGTGGGAAGTTAACCTGAGGTGTTTCCATTAGGTTTGCAGTAAGTACTTTGGTGTAAAATTGAAATGTATACTACCTGTACTGTCAAAGCATTGCATGCACTGAGAAAACAACTTTTTTGTCTTACACTGCAGTGGCATGAAACCACTTTCAGACATCTCAGAATCATGTGGGAAGTTAACCTAAGGTGTTTCCATTAGTTTGCAGTAAGTACTTTGGTTTAAAATTGAAATGAATACTACTTGTATTGTCAAAGCTTTGTATGCACTGAGAAAACAACTTTTTTGTCTTACACTGCAGTGGCATGAAACCACTTTCAGACATCTCAGAATCATGTGGGAAGTTAACCTAAGGTGTTTCCATTAGTTTGCAGTAAGTACTTTGGTGTAAAATTGAAATGAATACTACTTGTATTGTCAAAGCATTGTATGCACTGAGAAAACAACTTTTTTGTCTTACACTGCAGTGGCATTAAACCTCTTTCAGACATCTCAGAATCATGTGGGAAGTTAAACTAAGGTGTTTCCATTAGTTTGCAGTAAGTACTTTGGTGTAAAATTGAAATGTATACTACTTGTATTGTCAAAGCATTGTATGCACTGAGAAATCAACTTTTTTGTCTTACACTGCACAGGCATGAAACAACTTTCAGACATCTCAGAATCATGTGGGAAGTTAACCTAAAGTGTTTCCATTAGGTTTGCAGTAAGTACTTTGGTGTAAAATTGAAATGTATACCACTTGTATTGTCAAAGCTTTCTATGCACTGAGAAAACAACTTTTTTGTCTTACACTGCAGTGGCATGAAACCACTTTCAGACATCTCAGAATCATGTGGGAAGTTAACCTAAGGTGTTTCCATTAGTTTGCAGTAAGTACTTAGGTGTAAAATTGAAATGTATACTCCTTGTATTGTCAAAGCATTGTATGCACTGAGAAAACAACTTTTTTGTCTTACACTGCAGTGGCATGAAACCTCTTTCAGACATCTCAGAATCATGTGGGAAGTTAACCTAAAGTGTTTCCATTAGGTTTGCAGTAAGTACTTTGGTGTAAAATTGAAATGTATACTGCTTGTACTGTCAAAGTATTGCATGCACTGAGAAAACAACTTTTTTGTCTTACACTGCAGTGGCATTAAACCTCTTTCAGACATCTCAGAATCATGTGGGAAGTTAAACTAAGGTGTTTCCATTAGTTTGCAGTAAGTACTTTGGTGTAAAATTGAAATGTATACTACTTGTATTGTCAAAGCATTGTATGCACTGAGAAATCAACTTTTTTGTCTAACACTGCAGTGGCATGAAACCACTTTCAGACATCTCAGAATCATGTGGGAAGTTAACCTAAGGTGTTTCCATTAGGTTTGCAGTAAGTACTTTGGTGTAAAATTGAAATGTATACTCCTTGTATTGTCAAAGCATTGTATGCACTGAGAAAACAACTTTTTTGTCTTACACTGCAGTGGCATTAAACCTCTTTCAGACATCTCAGAATCATGTGGGAAGTTAAACTAAGGTGTTTCCATTAGTTTGCAGTAAGTACTTTGGTGTAAAATTGAAATGTATACTACTTGTATTGTCAAAGCATTGTATGCACTGAGAAATCAACTTTTTTGTCTTACACTGCAGTGGCATGAAACCACTTTCAGACATCTCAGAATCATGTGGGAAGTTAACCTAAGGTGTTTCCATTAGGTTTGCAGTAAGTACTTTGGTGTAAAATTGAAATGTATACTACTTGTATTGTCAAAGCATTGTATGCACTGAGAAAACAACTTTTTTGTCTTACACTGCAGTGGCATGAAACCACTTTCAGACATCTCAGAATCATGTGGGAAGTTAACCTAAGGTGTTTCCATTAGTTTGCAGTAAGTACTTTGGTGTAAAATTGAAATGTATACTCCTTGTATTGTCAAAGCATTGTATGCACTGAGAAAACAACTTTTTTGTCTTACACTGCAGTGGCATGAAACCACTTTCAGACATCTCAGAATCATGTGGGAAGTTAACCTAAGGTGTTTCCATTAGTTTGCAGTAAGTACTTTGGTGTAAAATTGAAATGTATACTACTTGTATTGTCAAAGCATTGTATGCACTGAGAAATCAACTTTTTTGTCTAACACTGCAGTGGCATGAAACCACTTTCAGACATCTCAGAATCATGTGGGAAGTTAACCTAAGGTGTTTCCATTAGTTTGCAGTAAGTACTTTGGTGTAAAATTGAAATGTATACCACTTGTATTGTCAAAGCATTGTATGCACTGAGAAAACAACTTTTTTGTCTTACACTGCAGTGGCATGAATCCACTTTCAGACATCTCAGAATCATGTGGGAAGTTAACCTGAGGTGTTTCCATTAGGTTTGCAGTAAGTACTTTGGTGTAAAATTGAAATGTATACTACTTGTATTGTCAAAGCATTGTATGCACTGAGAAAACAACTTTTTTGTCTTACACTGCAGTGGCATTAAACCTCTTTCAGACATCTCAGAATCATGTGGGAAGTTAAACTGAGGTGTTTCCATTAGGTTTGCAGTAAGTACTTTGGTGTAAAATTGAAATGTATACTACTTGTATTGTCAAAGCATTGTATGCACTGAGAAATCAACTTTTTTGTCTTACACTGCAGTGGCATGAAACCACTTTCAGACATCTCAGAATCATGTGGGAAGTTAACCTAAGGTGTTTCCATTAGGTTTGCAGTAAGTACTTTGGTGTAAAATTGAAATGTATACTACTTGTATTGTCAAAGCATTGTATGCACTGAGAAAACAACTTTTTTGTCTTACACTGCAGTGGCATTAAACCTCTTTCAGACATCTCAGAATCATGTGGGAAGTTAAACTAAGGTGTTTCCATTAGTTTGCAGTAAGTACTTTGGTGTAAAATTGAAATGTATACTACTTGTATTGTCAAAGCATTGTATGCACTGAGAAATCAACTTTTTTGTCTTACACTGCACAGGCATGAAACAACTTTCAGACATCTCAGAATCATCTGGGAAGTTAACCTGAGGTGTTTCCATTAGGTTTGCAGTAAGTACTTTGGTGTAAAATTGAAATGTATACTACCTGTACTGTCAAAGTATTGCATGCAGTGAGAAAACACCTTTTTTGTCTTACACTGCAGTGGCATGAAACCACTTTCAGACATCTCAGAATCATGTGGGAAGTTAACCTAAGGTGTTTCCATTAGTTTGCAGTAAGTACTTTGGTTTAAAATTGAAATGAATACTACTTGTATTGTCAAAGCTTTGTATGCACTGAGAAATCAACTTTTTTGTCTTACACTGCAGTGGCATGAAACCACTTTCAGACATCTCAGAATCATGTGGGAAGTTAACCTGAGGTGTTTCCATTAGTTTGCAGTAAGTACTTTGGTGTAAAATTGAAATGTATACTACTTGTATTGTCAAAGCATTGTATGCACTGAGAAAACAACTTTTTTGTCTTACACTGCAGTGGCATTAAACCTCTTTCAGACATCTCAGAATCATGTGGGAAGTTAAACTAAGGTGTTTCCATTAGTTTGCAGTAAGTACTTTGGTGTAAAATTGAAATGTATACTACTTGTATTGTCAAAGCATTGTATGCACTGAGAAATCAACTTTTTTGTCTTACACTGCACAGGCATGAAACAACTTTCAGACATCTCAGAATCATGTGGGATGTTAACCTAAAGTGTTTCCATTAGGTTTGCAGTAAGTACTTTGGTGTAAAATTGAAATGTATACCACTTGTATTGTCAAAGCTTTCTATGCACTGAGAAAACAACTTTTTTGTCTTACACTGCAGTGGCATGAAACCACTTTCAGACATCTCAGAATCATGTGGGAAGTTATCCTAAGGTGTTTCCATTAGTTTGCAGTAAGTACTTTGGTGTAAAATTGAAATGTATACCACTTGTATTGTCAAAGCATTGTATGCACTGAGAATACAACTTTTTTGTCTTACACTGCAGTGGCATGAATCCACTTTCAGACATCTCAGAATCATGTGGGAAGTTAACCTAAGGTGTTTCCATTAGTTTGCAGTAAGTACTTTGGTGTAAAATTGAAATGTATACTACTTGTACTGTCAAAGTATTGCATGCACTGAGAAAACAACTTTTTTGTCTTACACTGCAGTGGCATTAAACCTCTTTCAGACATCTCAGAATCATGTGGGAAGTTAAACTAAGGTGTTTCCATTAGTTTGCAGTAAGTACTTTGGTGTAAAATTGAAATGTATACTACTTGTATTGTCAAAGCATTGTATGCACTGTGAAATCAACTTTTTTGTCTAACACTGCAGTGGCATGAAACCACTTTCAGACATCTCAGAATCATGTGGGAAGTTAACCTGAGGTGTTTCCATTAGGTTTGCAGTAAGTACTTTGGTGTAAAATTGAAATGTATACTACTTGTATTGTCAAAGCATTGTATGCACTGAGAAAACAACTTTTTTGTCTTACACTGCAGTGGCATTAAACCTCTTTCAGACATCTCAGAATCATGTGGGAAGTTAAACTAAGGTGTTTCCATTAGTTTGCAGTAAGTACTTTGGTGTAAAATTGAAATGTATACTACTTGTATTGTCAAAGCATTGTATGCACTGAGAAATCAACTTTTTTGTCTAACACTGCAGTGGCATGAAACCACTTTCAGACATCTCAGAATCATGTGGGAAGTTAACCTGAGGTGTTTCCATTAGGTTTGCAGTAAGTACTTTGGTGTAAAATTGAAATGTATACTACTTGTATTGTCAAAGCATTGTATGCACTGAGAAAACAACTTTTTTGTCTTACACTGCAGTGGCATGAAACCACTTTCAGACATCTCAGAATCATGTGGGAAGTTAACCTAAGGTGTTTCCATTAGTTTGCAGTAAGTACTTTGGTGTAAAATTGAAATGTATACTACTTGTATTGTCAAAGCATTGTATGCACTGAGAAAACAACTTTTTTGTCTTACACTGCAGTGGCATTAAACCTCTTTCAGACATCTCAGAATCATGTGGGAAGTTAAACTAAGGTGTTTCCATTAGTTTGCAGTAAGTACTTTGGTGTAAAATTGAAATGTATACTACTTGTATTGTCAAAGCATTGTATGCACTGAGAAATCAACTTTTTTGTCTTACACTGCACAGGCATGAAACAACTTTCAGACATCTCAGAATCATGTGGGAAGTTAACCTAAAGTGTTTCCATTAGGTTTGCAGTAAGTACTTTGGTGTAAAATTGAAATGTATACCACTTGTATTGTCAAAGCTTTCTATGCACTGAGAAAACAACTTTTTTGTCTTACACTGCAGTGGCATGAAACCACTTTCAGACATCTCAGAATCATGTGGGAAGTTAACCTAAGGTGTTTCCATTAGTTTGCAGTAAGTACTTTGGTGTAAAATTGAAATGTATACTACTTGTATTGTCAAAGCATTGTATGCACTGAGAAAACAACTTTTTTGTCTTACACTGCAGTGGCATGAAACCACTTTCAGACATCTCAGAATCATGTGGGAAGTTAACCTAAGGTGTTTCCATTAGTTTGCAGTAAGTACTTAGGTGTAAAATTGAAATGTATACTCCTTGTATTGTCAAAGCATTGTATGCACTGAGAAAACAACTTTTTTGTCTTACACTGCAGTGGCATTAAACCTCTTTCAGACATCTCAGAATCATGTGGGAAGTTAAACTAAGGTGTTTCCATTAGTTTGCAGTAAGTACTTTGGTGTAAAATTGAAATGTATACTACTTGTATTGTCAAAGCATTGTATGCACTGAGAATACAACTTTTTTGTCTTACACTGCAGTGGCATGAATCCACTTTCAGACATCTCAGAATCATGTGGGAAGTTAAACTAAGGTGTTTCCATTAGTTTGCAGTAAGTACTTTGGTGTAAAATTGAAATGTATACCACTTGTATTGTCAAAGCTTTGTATGCACTGAGAAATCAACTTTTTTGTCTTAGACTGCACAGGCATGAAACAACTTTCATACATCTCAGAATCATGTGGGAAGTTAACCTGAGGTGTTTCCATTAGGTTTGCAGTAAGTACTTTGGTGTAAAATTGAAATGTATACTACTTGTACTGTCAAAGTATTGCATGCACTGAGAAAACAACTTTTTTGTCTTACACTGCAGTGGCATTAAACCTCTTTCAGACATCTCAGAATCATGTGGGAAGTTAAACTAAGGTGTTTCCATTAGTTTGCAGTAAGTACTTTGGTGTAAAATTGAAATGTATACTACTTGTATTGTCAAAGCTTTGTATGCACTGAGAAATCAACTTTTTTGTCTTACACTGCAGTGGCATGAAACCACTTTCAGACATCTCAGAATCATGTGGGAAGTTAATCTGAGGTGTTTCCATTAGGTCTGCAGTAAGTACTTTGGTGTAAAATTGAAATGTATACTACTTGTACTGTCAAAGCATTGTATGCACTGAGAAAACAACTTTTTTGTCTTACACTGCAGTGGCATTAAACCTCTTTCAGACATCTCAGAATCATGTGGGAAGTTAACCTAAGGTGTTTCCATTAGTTTGCAGTAAGTACTTTGGTGTAAAATTGAAATGTATACTACTTGTATTGTCAAAGCATTGTATGCACTGAGAAATCAACTTTTTTGTCTTACACTGCACAGGCATGAAACAACTTTCAGACATCTCAGAATCATGTGGGAGGTTAACCTGAGGTGTTTCCATTAGGTTTGCAGTAAGTACTTTGGTGTAAAATTGAAATGTATACTACCTGTACTGTCAAAGCATTGCATGCACTGAGAAAACAACTTTTTTGTCTTACACTGCAGTGGCATGAAACCACTTTCAGACATCTCAGAATCATGTGGGAAGTTAACCTAAGGTGTTTCCATTAGTTTGCAGTAAGTACTTTGGTGTAAAATTGAAATGTATACTACTTGTATTGTCAAAGCATTGTATGCACTGAGAAAACAACTTTTTTGTCTTACACTGCAGTGGCATGAAACCACTTTCAGACATCTCAGAATCATGTGGGAAGTTAACCTAAGGTGTTTCCATTAGTTTGCAGTAAGTACTTTGGTGTAAAATTGAAATGTATACTACTTGTATTGTCAAAGCATTGTATGCACTGAGAAAACAACTTTTTTGTCTTACACTGCAGTGGCATTAAACCTCTTTCAGACATCTCAGAATCATGTGGGAAGTTAAACTAAGGTGTTTCCATTAGTTTGCAGTAAGTACTTTGGTGTAAAATTGAAATGTATACTACTTGTATTGTCAAAGCATTGTATGCACTGAGAAATCAACTTTTTTGTCTTACACTGCACAGGCATGAAACAACTTTCAGACATCTCAGAATCATGTGGGAAGTTAACCTAAGGTGTTTCCATTAGTTTGCAGTAAGTACTTTGGTGTAAAATTGAAATGTATACCACTTGTATTGTCAAAGCATTGTATGCACTGAGAAAACAACTTTTTTGTCTTACACTGCAGTGGCATGAAACCACTTTCAGACATCTCAGAATCATGTGGGAAGTTAACCTAAGGTGTTTCCATTAGTTTGCAGTAAGTACTTTGGTGTAAAATTGAAATGTATACTACTTGTATTGTCAAAGCATTGTATGCACTGAGAAAACAACTTTTTTGTCTTACACTGCAGTGGCATTAAACCTCTTTCAGACATCTCAGAATCATGTGGGAAGTTAACCTGAGGTGTTTCCATTAGGTTTGCAGTAAGTACTTTGGTGTAAAATTGAAATGTATACTACTTGTACTGTCAAAGTATTGCATGCACTGAGAAAACAACTTTTTTGTCTTACACTGCAGTGGCATGAAACCACTTTCAGACATCTCAGAATCATGTGGGAAGTTAACCTAAGGTGTTTCCATTAGGTTTGCAGTAAGTACTTTGGTGTAAAATTGAAATGTATACTACTTGTATTGTCAAAGCTTTGTATGCACTGAGAAAACAACTTTTTTGTCTTACACTGCAGTGGCATGAAACCACTTTCAGACATCTCAGAATCATGTGGGAAGTTAACCTGAGGTGTTTCCATTAGGTTTGCAGTAAGTACTTTGGTGTAAAATTGAAATGTATACTACTTGTATTGTCAAAGCATTGTATGCACTGAGAAAACAACTTTTTTGTCTTACACTGCAGTGGCATTAAACCTCTTTCAGACATCTCAGAATCATGTGGGAAGTTAAACTAAGGTGTTTCCATTAGTTTGCAGTAAGTACTTTGGTGTAAAATTGAAATGTATACTACTTGTATTGTCAAAGCATTGTATGCACTGAGAAATCAACTTTTTTGTCTTACACTGCACAGGCATGAAACAACTTTCAGACATCTCAGAATCATGTGGGAAGTTAACCTGAGGTGTTTCCATTAGGTTTGCAGTAAGTACTTTGGTGTAAAATTGAAATGTATACTACCTGTACTGTCAAAGCATTGCATGCACTGAGAAAACAACTTTTTTGTCTTACACTGCAGTGGCATGAAACCACTTTCAGACATCTCAGAATCATGTGGGAAGTTAACCTAAGGTGTTTCCATTAGTTTGCAGTAAGTACTTTGGTGTAAAATTGAAATGTATACTACTTGTATTGTCAAAGCATTGTATGCACTGAGAAAACAACTTTTTTGTCTTACACTGCAGTGGCATGAAACCACTTTCAGACATCTCAGAATCATGTGGGAAGTTAACCTAAGGTGTTTCCATTAGTTTGCAGTAAGTACTTTGGTGTAAAATTGAAATGTATACTACTTGTATTGTCAAAGCATTGTATGCACTGAGAAAACAACTTTTTTGTCTTACACTGCAGTGGCATTAAACCTCTTTCAGACATCTCAGAATCATGTGGGAAGTTAACCTAAGGTGTTTCCATTAGTTTGCAGTAAGTACTTTGGTGTAAAATTGAAATGTATACTACTTGTATTGTCAAAGCATTGTATGCACTGAGAAATCAACTTTTTTGTCTTACACTGCACAGGCATGAAACAACTTTCAGACATCTCAGAATCATGTGGGAAGTTAACCTAAAGTGTTTCCATTAGGTTTGCAGTAAGTACTTTGGTGTAAAATTGAAATGTATACCACTTGTATTGTCAAAGCTTTCTATGCACTGAGAAAACAACTTTTTTGTCTTACACTGCAGTGGCATGAAACCACTTTCAGACATCTCAGAATCATGTGGGAAGTTAACCTAAGGTGTTTCCATTAGTTTGCACTAAGTACTTTGGTGTAATATTGAAATGTATACTACTTGTATTGTCAAAGCATTGTATGCACTGAGAAATCAACTTTTTTGTCTAACACTGCAGTGGCATGAAACCACTTTCAGACATCTCAGAATCATGTGGGAAGTTAACCTAAGGTGTTTCCATTAGTTTGCAGTAAGTACTTAGGTGTAAAATTGAAATGTATACTCCTTGTATTGTCAAAGCATTGTATGCACTGAGAAAACAACTTTTTTGTCTTACACTGCAGTGGCATTAAACCTCTTTCAGACATCTCAGAATCATGTGGGAAGTTAAACTAAGGTGTTTCCATTAGTTTGCAGTAAGTACTTTGGTGTAAAATTGAAATGTATACTACTTGTATTGTCAAAGCATTGTATGCACTGAGAAATCAACTTTTTTGTCTTACACTGCACAGGCATGAAACAACTTTCATACATCTCAGAATCATGTGGGAAGTTAACCTAAGGTGTTTCCATTAGGTTTGCAGTAAGTACTTTGGTGTAAAATTGAAATGTATACCACTTGTATTGTCAAAGCATTGTATGCACTGAGAATACAACTTTTTTGTCTTACACTGCAGTGGCATGAATCCACTTTCAGACATCTCAGAATCATGTGGGAAGTTAACCTAAGGTGTTTCCATTAGTTTGCAGTAAGTACTTTGGTGTAAAATTGAAATGTATACTACTTGTACTGTCAAAGTATTGCATGCACTGAGAAAACAACTTTTTTGTCTTACACTGCAGTGGCATTAAACCTCTTTCAGACATCTCAGAATCATGTGGGAAGTTAAACTAAGGTGTTTCCATTAGTTTGCAGTAAGTACTTTGGTGTAAAATTGAAATGTATACCACTTGTATTGTCAAAGCTTTGTATGCACTGAGAAATCAACTTTTTTGTCTTAGACTGCACAGGCATGAAACAACTTTCATACATCTCAGAATCATGTGGGAAGTTAACCTGAGGTGTTTCCATTAGGTTTGCAGTAAGTACTTTGGTGTAAAATTGAAATGTATACTACTTGTACTGTCAAAGTATTGCATGCACTGAGAAAACAACTTTTTTGTCTTACACTGCAGTGGCATTAAACCTCTTTCAGACATCTCAGAATCATGTGGGAAGTTAAACTAAGGTGTTTCCATTAGTTTGCAGTAAGTACTTTGGTGTAAAATTGAAATGTATACTACTTGTATTGTCAAAGCATTGTATGCACTGTGAAATCAACTTTTTTGTCTAACACTGCAGTGGCATGAAACCACTTTCAGACATCTCAGAATCATGTGGGAAGTTAACCTGAGGTGTTTCCATTAGGTTTGCAGTAAGTACTTTGGTGTAAAATTGAAATGTATACTACTTGTATTGTCAAAGCATTGTATGCACTGAGAAAACAACTTTTTTGTCTTACACTGCAGTGGCATTAAACCTCTTTCAGACATCTCAGAATCATGTGGGAAGTTAAACTAAGGTGTTTCCATTAGTTTGCAGTAAGTACTTTGGTGTAAAATTGAAATGTATACTACTTGTATTGTCAAAGCATTGTATGCACTGAGAAATCAACTTTTTTGTCTTACACTGCACAGGCATGAATCAACTTTCAGACATCTCAGAATCATGTGGGAAGTTAACCTAAGGTGTTTCCATTAGGTTTGCAGTAAGTACTTTGGTGTAAAATTGAAATGTATACCACTTGTATTGTCAAAGCTTTCTATGCACTGAGAAAACAACTTTTTTGTCTTACACTGCAGTGGCATGAAACCACTTTCAGACATCTCAGAATCATGTGGGAAGTTAACCTAAGGTGTTTCCATTAGTTTGCAGTAAGTACTTTGGTGTAAAATTGAAATGTATACTACTTGTATTGTCAAAGCATTGTATGCACTGAGAAAACAACTTTTTTGTCTTACACTGCAGTGGCATGAAACCACTTTCAGACATCTCAGAATCATGTGGGAAGTTAACCTAAGGTGTTTCCATTAGTTTGCAGTAAGTACTTTGGTGTAAAATTGAAATGTATACTACTTGTACTGTCAAAGTATTGCATGCACTGAGAAAACAACTTTTTTGTCTTACACTGCAGTGGCATTAAACCTCTTTCAGACATCTCAGAATCATGTGGGAAGTTAAACTAAGGTGTTTCCATTAGTTTGCAGTAAGTACTTTGGTGTAAAATTGAAATGTATACCACTTGTATTGTCAAAGCTTTGTATGCACTGAGAAATCAACTTTTTTGTCTTAGACTGCACAGGCATGAAACAACTTTCATACATCTCAGAATCATGTGGGAAGTTAACCTGAGGTGTTTCCATTAGGTTTGCAGTAAGTACTTTGGTGTAAAATTGAAATGTATACTACTTGTACTGTCAAAGCATTGCATGCACTGAGAAAACAACTTTTTTGTTTTACACTGCAGTGGCATTAAACCTCTTTCAGA